>NC_053437.1:59132033-59832663 GCF_007990345.1 Gossypium hirsutum
TATTAAAAGAATTCAAATACAAAAGCAGTGAAGCAATGTTGATATACAATGGAGTCTTGGAATATGTTTATAATCAATGTTTACGCGTGTTATTCTCGGGGGTATATCAGCCGCAGCAGCGCAACAAAGCGGCAGATCAGGTGAGAGATAAATACCAACGGCAATTTAAAATTCAACTCAAACATATGATTTTAATTATATTTTATAAATCGGGAAGAGAAATTTGCGGTAAGCATATGCTTTTTTTTTTTTTTTTTTTACTATTTTCAGTTTATCTCCAACCTATTTTTTTGTACGTTCAATTTTTGACAAACTCATTATAAATTAAAAATTAAAACAGAATTCTGTTTTAATTCTTTTTCTCTAATAATTTCCAGATTTTCTCAAAAAGAAAAAAGAGAATTTTTGCTCTGCAACAATTCAGACTCACTTCTCACCGTCCAAACAACTAGTAATTTTATTTACTTCTATAGTTTATTTATTTAGATTTGCTAAATATAGTTTAATTTGATTTCAGTTTTATAAATATTTTCTTTGTTTTCTGGAAATATAGAGAAGATTCTCTGGTTTCTCCCTTTTTCTTTGGTATATATTTTTAATTCAATGCAATTTATTCCAATGGATTTCGAAGGAGGCTATTGGAATAACTAAATAAATCGTTACCTCGAAGCGACCTGGAGTTGAATCGGTAAGTTTTGAATCAATGAACTTTTAGAATGATTAGCCGTGAAGCTTTTGTAATTTTGAATAGAATGCATTTAATTAAGAATATTTGTTTAGTTCGTGATTATTCTCTGTATCGAAATTATGGAATATTTCTCTTTTTCTCATATCAACTTAAATCATCTAGTTATTTCAATTTCAGATTCATTTTAAAAACCTGAATTTCCTATTATTCCGAAAGCTCGAGGTTATGCGATTGTAACTTACTTAATTAATATTTAATAAGGTTTTATTACTTTATTTTTGTGTGTGTCATTGTCTTGTATTATATATTGGATGATATTTAAATTTGTTGCATTAAATTTAATTTTTCATTATAAATCGCAGTTTGGGGGAGGAAAACGCTAACACGGGTAGCTTTGGCGTCCGCTTACGTGATCGAGAAGCACGTTGCGAGTCAAATGACGGCGAGCGATACCGGTGGTGGCGATGAAGGTCTGTCTTCATCGCCGAGGAATAGGATGAAGTTTCTCTGCAGCTATGGCGGGAAAATATTGCCCAGACCTGGGGACGGTAAACTCAAGTACGTTGGAGGAGAGACTCGTATGTTGGCGGTCCCGGGGGATATCAAATTTTCAGGTTTGCCTTCCTTTCATCCTTGATTTGTGTTAATTGGATTTATTCCCAAAGGTAAATTGGTCATTTTCTTTGATAGTTTTGCCACATATTTTCTTCACCTTTTCATTCTTGTTTACATTTTTTTTTTGGTAACTACTGGTATAGTATTTGCTTTTTGATACTGTAATTTAATAAGTAATAATAAAACTTGGATGAACTTTAAAATTCTAAAATTGGTTAGCTAATGATTTTCAAGTGTTTTAGATCTCATTTTGGATTTGCATTTCTGAACTTAAAAGGAAAAAGAAAAAAATAAAGAAAGAGAATACTTTGGAAGGAAGAAGAATTAAAGCAATATGTAAATATCTTAAAGCTGAAGAAATCACCAAATTTTATAAAGCTTGACATTTTCCGTATACGTGACAGAAATAATGAAGAAGGTGAACGATATGGTTGAAGGGGACATGATTCTGAAATTCCTGATTATCCCTGATGAACTTGATGCTTTGGTAACTGTAAAATCCGATGAGGATGTCAGACATATGGTTGATGAGTATCGTCGCCTTGAAAGTGAAGGAACTCCAAAACTACGTGCTTTCTTGTTCCCGTCGAGTCCACTTGTAGCAGAGAACCAAATGAACTTTGTTGATCCTTACGCCATTGAGCAGCGGTATATAGAAGCTGTCAATGGCATAGTTCGTCCAAGTTCTAATCACACCAGTGGAAGGCTTACCCCTGTGAATCCAAACCGCCCCAACTTCAGCATCTCTGCTTGCACTTCTCCTACATCAGCTTCTCCCGATGCCTCTTTGCCCATGGAGCCTTTGGTTTCAAATGGAAACCAACATAATAAACCCCCTATGCCTAAAGTCCGGAGTTCTCCTAGCCTTTACAGCCTCAGCACGCTTCATCCCCAAAGTAACAACAACCATAGTAATCACCAAGTTTACCAGCCGCATCATCATTCCCACCAAAACCACCAGCAACAACACCCCTACAGCGGTCAATCTCCAAGAACATCCCCAGATTATCGGACCGAAAAGGCCCCAGGGCCATACGATTTTGTGAGGGGAGCTATGGGGCACAGTCATGTTCCAGTAAACCGGGTCTATTCAGTAGGAAGACAAAATTTGGGGAATGGATACCCCATGTATACTGGCTGCTGCGATGAGTGCTTGGTTTATGCAAGTGGAGGTGCTAATAGGAGAGGCAGCCTTTCAACAAGTGGAAGGCTTGGTAAGCATGATAGTCCCTGTCCCAGGAACCATATGCTGGAATAATATAGTATACTGATCATCGGATTGAAGAACTGAAAGATAGGTACATAAATTTTCATTTTTTGTTCTTTTCCATTTTCTTTTTCTATTTGTTGATAGGTAATTTGCTCATCCAAAAGAGTGTAGACGATATAGAAGGTTCTTTTATTTACTTCATTTCTCTAATACATTAGCTGGTGTGAGTTTTCGTTTTCTTTTTCCTTTAAACCTTACATTTTTCTTTTTGAAAAACTTGGTTTATGTAAATTGCCAAGTTGAAGTACTGAACAAGATTTATAGATAATATCTTGTGAAGAAATTATGTACATATATCTACAGAAATGACAGTTGAAAGAATGAATTTCCATATTCTCTCTACTTTTTAAAGTTCTTTGGAGAAAATGTTTTGTTCCAGTCCCAAAGTCTCAAGAAAATCTTTATGCCGGCATGTGGAATAAAGAGGCAATTTTTGTTGCTATCATATCACTGTCCTATGGTGGATTAGTTAATTTAATTTCTTCCCATTTAATTGAGGTGATTTAGGTAGAATTTTGAACGCAAGAATCTATAAAAATATACAGAAACAGGGCAATGGATTTTCAGGAATGTAGAACTTTCAGAGTTACAAATTCTTCAAGTCTTTCATAGAGGTGATTTCATTTCTCAATGGGTGTAAGAGCTAATTATTGTAAGATGTTTAGTCAAAAGTAGTGCGCATGATTTTAATGTTGACCTAAGCATTTCTAGAAAATTGCTTCTGAGGAAATGCTCTCCATCCAATATCTTGCCGGTAGAACCCTTCAGGCCAGTTGATTTCTTCAACTGCTAGGTAAGCTTTATCCCTTGCTTCTTCAAGATCTCTTCCTTTAGCTGTAATCCCAAGAACACGGCCACCAGTACCAATCAAGTTGCCATCTGAATCAAATGCAGTTCCAGCATGGAACACCTTGACGGCAGGAGCAACACACTCTGCTTCTTCAAGGTTCCGAATCACAGTCTCTTTCTCATAGGAGCCAGGGTAACCCTTGCTTGCCATTACTACCACCATGGCCGACCCAGGAGACCACTTCAGTGAGACCCCTTTTAGTTCTCCTCTAGACGTTGCTAGCATAACTTTTGCAAGATCCGACTCCAAACGTACCATCAGAACCTGTATCACAGCAAATCAAAATGTAAGTTATCCTCAAATGCCTCATTGAAGCTTAAAAGATGCATATAAACCAGCCTGTGACCTGACACTCAGAGTCTCCAAAGCGGACATTGTACTCAATTAGTTTAGGTAAGCCAGACTTCTTGTCGATCAGTAGTCCGGCATATAAAACCCCAACGAATTTGCATCCTTCCATTGACATGCCCTTAACTGTAGGGAGAATAATGGATTCCATGACCACATTTTGAAGTTCTTTAGTTAAAGACTGGTGCAGGGGAGTATGCCCCCATTCCCCCAGTATTTGGATCTGTGTCACCATCTCCAACCCGTTTATAGTCTTGTGCAGACTCTAGTGGTATGGCATTCTCCCCATCAACCAGGGCAAAGAATGATGCTTCTTCTCCTTCAACAAATTCCTCGACAATGACCTGGTAGCCTGCGGAACCAAAAATGCCCTCTACAAGCATTGAATCAACGGCTTTGTAGGCCTCCTCCAATGTTGAAGCAACAGCAACTCCTTTTCCAGCAGCGAGTCCATCTGCTTTGATAACAATAGGTGCTCCTTGCTCTTTAATATATTGCTTTGCAGCTGATGCATCTGAAAATGTTTGATACTAAACCAAACATTTAAAAGAAATAAGTAACCAAAAGCAATAATAGTAAAATGATTTTTGCAAACAAATGAAAGAAACCTTAGCAGTAGGAATCCCATATTTATGACATATAGTCTTCATGAAGTCCTTAGAACCTGCCAAAGCAGCTGCCTCAGCTGAAGGGCCAAAAGTAGGAATTCCAGCCGTTACCAAATCATTGGCAAGACCTGAAACAAGGGGAGCTTCGGGTTCAACAACCACCAAACCAACACCCCATTTGCGGCAAAAAGAAATCACAGCTGAGCTATCAAAGATGTCAAGGTCAGGAATGCAGGTTGCATTTCCCGAGGTGGAAATCCCCGCGTTGCCTGGTGCACAGAAGACAGCATCGCAAGACGGCGACCGCTGCAATGCATAGCAAAGAGCGTGTTCTCTTCCGCCTCCACCAATAACTAGAACCACCACTCTCTCCGCTGCAGTAGCCAAAGACAACATATAGTTGAATATTCATAACTCATTTCATATCAATCCTTTCGGTCCTATTGTTTAAATGACGGTTTAATTTTGCCTCCAGTCACTCCCATTTAAAAAATAGAGTTAAATTGATAATACATCATAACGGTCAAATTAACGGTGTCATCCAATGTTTTTGAAATCGGATAGATAATCAAATCAGTCGAGACAACCCCAAGAAATATCACACGAGAGTCCCATCTTTTTCTTTGGCTTACCATGAAAATAAACAAGGAAAAAAAAGATGAAAGAATAATAGAGAAAATGGAGGAAAGGGTAATCATAAAAATAGAAAAATAAACGAAAAGGGGGTGTTGCAGAGTCATACTGTTACTGCCATATGTATCAACTGAAACGGAGAGCTCTGATGTCTGAGAAAAGCATGTGAAGGCAGTAGAGGACCATGGTGAGCTATGATGATTGATGCTTAAGCTAAGAGTTCCCACACAGGAAGAGGAACTCCCAAGGACCAATCTTGATGGTAAAGCGGAAGAATGAAATTGAGAAGCAAAGATGCCGCTAAACCTGTTGTTGGTAACAAGCTTTGGATAAGGAGGGAGTCTAAGGGTCGTAAAGGCCATACTCTTTCTTTTTCAAGTTCTTCTCTGCAATATGGAAACAAACACCACCTGACGCTGGCGGGTTTTATTGTCATTTATTGAGAAAGAAAAATACAAACACAAGTATACAATTATAAAAATATAAATGAGTAACTACAAATCACAACATATAAACATCCATTCAAATCGTAATTTTGTATTCAATATACGTAAGATATTAGTAAGCATTATGGGGCAAAAGAGTGACATCTCTTTCATTTTGTTTTCTATACTATTATAAAGCAATAGGTATTATTAATCAAATAAAACAGTGAAACAGAATATAATAGTAAGTAAAACAACAGATATTTGAGGGAGAGAAGACCTTACAAGTGAGACCAAGCCAACAGAGAAGCTCGAGATAGCAGCAGATAAGTTAGAAGTGAAAGTGAAAGGCAGCAAAAGTTTTTAAATTTGATGATGCAGTTTATTTTATATTGCGTGTGGAAAAAAGTGAGTGGAGTGAATATAGATAACTGTGCAGGAGACGAAAGATACAAGTAAAGGATAAATAAAAAAGGTGTGCTAATTCTGCTCCTATACTATGTGCTGCTCTCTGTTTGACATGGTAATTCATAGTCTGAAAGTGGATTTGGATTTTTTCCATCAATATCAACTCTTGTTTTCCCTTTCTATTTCACCCCAATAAAGTAAAATGCCCCTACAATCATTTTTGTTTTCGAATGATTTTTTTTTTGTCTTCTTTCAAATCTAATCTCAATTTTTTCTTTAAAAAAAATCAATTTTAATGATCCGTATTGTTATTTTTAATAAAAATTATAATTTTAGTATTTTATATTTTTTTATAAATTTTGTTTATAATTTTTATCTTTTAAAAAATAATTTTTAAATGTTTAAAGGGACTTGATTGATTTCTTTTAATTAGTTACTAAGGCCTTTTTAAATGTTTAATTTGTTTATAATTTTTTGGTCTAAGGCCTTTATAGTATTTTCTTCTAATAGGGGTCAAATTGAATAAAAATGTAAAAGTTGAGGACTAAATTTATTATTATCTATTATATATAAAACGCTAAAATAAACATTTAATAGCACATTTTTAATGAAGGAGTTGTATTGCTCACTCATCTAATGTACAATGACCAATTTACTTAATTTTTTCAGTAAAAAAGTAAAATGCAATCTAAAGTATAGTAAAGAGATTTTGTCGTACTTTTATTGATACTAAAATAACTATAGAAAATAAAATATAATAAAATAAGGTCCAAATAGACCTGGTCAGGGGTCAGGCCACCTGCCCAAGCTCGCTCGAAAAATGAGAAAGTTTGAATAAAAATATGAGGCCCGAAAGATGGGCTTGAATAAAATTTAAGATTCGTTTTCTATATAGGTTGCACCTTGGGCAAGATTTTTTTGGCCTGAGTTTGGCTTGGCCCAACCCGAATATATTATGTTATAAAAATATTATATTAATTATATGTTAAATAATAATTTTATATATTTATATTTATATTAAATCACTAACCAAATAACAATTAAACCCAAAACCTAAAAAAAAAATTATCCAACTAAATAACCCAACTCAAAATATAAACTTTAAAATAACTATATTTAATACAATAAAATATTTATTATATTTATTTGTGTTTTTTAATATAATAAACCATTTATTATATTTATAGTAGTACTTTTTAATGTGTCAAAAAACTTTTATTTTAATGTTCTTTAATGCATTTAGTGTATTGTATTTTTTTCAAAAATATAAATAAAATTAATCTAAAAAAATTTAAATATGAACTGACTAGATTGGGCCGAGCCTAAACTTGAAAATTTGAACCAAATATCTCGCATAGGTTCGATCTAGCCCGACCCATCCTGATTATGAACACTTTTAAATCCAAGTAATTACTTATTTATCTAAAAATAAAATAAAATATTAAAAATTCGAGAACCTTCTTTGAATCTAAAACCTCGAAAGTCATTTCTAAACTCATAAAATTCTCAAAACCCATTTCTTGTTCTTTGGGCTTCATACTAAACCAGTTTATAATTAATTCACAAAAAAAATTCGACATTATTTTTTAGAGTGAGAATGATATAAAATTTGAGTTTCTCTAATACTTGTCCAGTTCAATAAACTTGAGGGTAAAAGTATATTCTACTAAAAATTAGATTATATTTTGTTTTTTCTATTTAAAAAATAAGTAAGTAGTCCCTATATGTTAAATTAAAGAGCAAATTAGTTATTTTTATTAAAAAAAATTCATCCATTCGTACTGTTAAAAACTTATGTAACTGACCGATATACCTTATGCTGACGTATAAGAGACCAATTTTTAATAGTTGACTCTTTAGTCTAACATACAAAAATTAATTTGCTCATTTTTTAAATAAAAGAACAAAATGTAATCTGACTATTAGAATAAGAACCTCCACGATACTTTTTACTAAATTTTGATACATCAAAAGCAACTGCTTACTTGATATTCCCTATTATTTTTCCCCTCTATTATAATGATTGGAAGAAATTTTTTTCACTAAATTTATACGCTAAATCTTTTAGGTAACATTATTATAATGATTGCCAAATATTATCTTGCAATGATATTACAATGTCGCGACGAGAAATATCATGGCTAGATGAGGAATCTCATCGTCTCGACCAGGCCAAAACAATAAGTGACGTCGCGACATTGAGTGGCCTGACATCATGACGTGACAAATTATTTGGCGACGTCTCGAAATCAATCCTGAAATTTGAATGTGTTACAATTTGGTCTTAATTCGATCTCAAACTAGTATTAGAGCTTTCGTATGCTCGTATAAAATCCAGGAATGTTTACTTATCATATTGTTTGTTTATAATGTTTGCATTTGGATGTTAAATGGTTTGAATTAACTTTATTTTGATCGTAGTTGTTTCGGCAACGAATGCGACACCTTGTAACTCGGACCCAACAATCAGGTCAGGTATAGGGTGTTACATTGCATATATATTTTATGGAAAGAAAAAGAAAAGATCAATCCCTTAATTATATGTACTTATCTATTTTTCACAAAAAAAAAAAAGAAAAAAAAAGATTGATGCCTGAGTAATCATTTTAACTAACACTTATTATCAGTGCTGTTTTATTGAAAAAAAATCAATCTCTTTAATAGAAGCAACAATCCTTTAAATTTACCAAACGACCTGTGTCATTCTTATCAAATGCGTTCTTCATATATTGAACACTGGTGAAGAAAACACCCAGAGTTCTTGATGAACACTGCCAATATTTCAATATTATTCAATGAATGAATATCTGAGTACACTTCTCATACTAAATTTTCATTGCAATTACCTGTTAATAATCTTTCCAATATATTAAATTGGAATATGATATCTCAAAAATGTTATGATTTGTGTATAAACTATTTTTTAGCTCACCAAATTGTTGCTCTTTGGTACCATAAGTTTCATCCTCTTTGGTTTTTACTGATCACGTTTCCTCTGATTTCTCTTGTTCTTTTCTAATATTGTTTGACCGGGAGGAACTGAGAAACCTTGGGGACTTGGCTTTTATTTGTCAAAGAAATTTTAGGTGTCAGCCACATTCGCAAACTGAATGAAAGTTCAGCTGCAATTGGCATAATTTAGCAATGTTTAGATGACACCAAGTGTCCTTAAATGAATTAAAGGGTTTTTATGGAAGTGTTTATATTAACTGTTAGATTGTATTTCATTTATTTTACTCAAAAAAATAGATAAATTAGTTTATGTACATTAAATTAAATAGCAAACTGATATTTTTATTAAAAATTCTATCGATTTTTACTATTAAAAATTGGTTCTTGTGTGCCAACATGATGTACATGTAACATGCAACATATCATTGTTTAATTATTCTGTCAGCCACATAAAAAAGATCAATATACTCTTAGAACTAACATTTATAGAATATTTTGTTCACTTTTTAAATAAAAAAAATAAAATATAATTTAACTTTTTATACAAGAAACTCTATAATATTTCTACCAATTTTGTGCTTTAAAAATGCAGTTAAATTTAATATCTAATTGTTGGTTGATGCAAGTAAATATGTCATCGTAATGTTATCACCCAAGACGCTCAAAAGTCCTCCCATTTCCATCGCTTAATGTGCAATAGAAAAACTCTTTCATCCAATTGTCTCTCTCCGTACGTAAAAGGTGATGATAATGAGGCTAAGATCCAAATACATGGATCTGACAAGCGCAGAATTTCACCTGCTAAATCATTATTCGAGTATACTAGTCAAAGCATCAACTAACCAACTTGCTCTCTCTCTGTGGGTGCTTCACAGAATGAATTTCAGCTTTGGGAATTTTCATATCAATCGTGTCATAAGTACCAGGATTCTATAACCTCAAAATGTTGTAAAATAATAAAAACGAAAAAACCATACATCATGCATGTACTTTTAAGTTAAAATCATAGATCCTAAGGTCCTCGAATCATGATCAGATGTTTAGGGTTTATCCTTATCACTTCCCTCACTGTGCTTTTATCATATTAATCAGCTTCAGTCATGGCTTGTCTTCGGGGAGGGTCCCCCACCGCCTTAATAACACGCGTGCGCCCGCAGATAAGGTCACATTTTTGTCATTCTCCATTTTCATCTTCAACCCTGGCCACTAATATCATATGGTATCCTCAATAATAAATCCAAACTCTTTTTCTTATACCAAATTACCAGGTCTTATGGCTTTTTATTATTTCTTTTTTCTAAAGTATCCCATAAATTTTGGGGTCCTCCATACTTAACATGGTACCACTACTTACTAGTCGGTGGGGTTTTGAGTGTTTTGGGCATATGCACCATTAACAGATCATATCAATCAACTCAAATTGTAAAAGATAAACAACACACTATGTATCTTAAAGCATGAATTCCCATCTCTCTGAAATTACAAACTACAAAAGCTCTACTCCATCAATTATTGATTCTCATGCTCTTCTTTTGGATCCTATTCTTTTCTCAAGTTCTTTTCAATCTATTCATAGCCTTGACCCCTATAGCTCAATTACTATGGACAATTTTGAGGTCCTATCATCAACCTCCTAAATTCATAGGTAATTTTAAAGATGGCAAGGAACAGTTTTTTTTTTTACCTTCGTCACTTTATTTCACTGAGAAAATAATTTTGTATAAAAATATCATTCCTATTCTTATAAATTTTCTTGAAATCATTTTCTAAATTTGCTCCTAGTGACACAGACACAATATAAATATATTTATTACAAAATATTATATTTACATTTTCTTTTGACAATCAAAATTTTTTTTATAATAAGATAATATTCTATAATAATTAACATCATATATAAACTTAATAATATACAATGTCTAATTAAAACTTAATTTAAATTACATATACGAGAGTTGACAGTGACACATTTGAGTTGGAAGTGATAAATGAAGCTAAACATGGTTTAAATGAATACTCATATTTATATAATTAAAATATTCTTATTTTATATTATATGTTTGCTTTGATGTATCAAGCTTTTGATATAACAACATTTAAGATAAATTTTTATCTATATTTCCTAAGCCATTTGGTGAAAATAATATTGAAAATTTTGTTAATTAAACATTTTCAATACATTTCAAAGACTTGTAAAAATACTCAAAAACATCTTTTAAATATGTTTTAATTTAATTTATCTAAATGTTTTTGAGTCAATCCAAAATGTTTTCAAGTGTTTTAAACTCATTTTATACAAGTTTGGGAAGTTGTATCAATACTGAGAGAAAGTTCTACTGATAGAAGCAAGTCAAAGAGCACCCCAAGCATTCCTTTAGACTTCTACTGATTCAAGTCACTTATACCCATGCAAGTACATTTCTACCTATACAAGCCCACTTTTACCCCTACATTTTGTGAGTTGTATTGACACAAGTCTGTCTGCAATGTTTCCAATGGCTAGAAACTATCCCCAACAGCTATAAACGATCACAAAATTTCCCCTTATCATATTTACACATCAAGAACACTTCAAGATACAAGAGATGAACATCAAGCTCAACATATATATATACATTTAAACTATGTAATATCACTATATACATATCAATTTCATAATCAAGCTCAACATCAACTAATTTCCAATCAACTAAACCATTGTACCTCAATGTGGTACCCAAATTATACCAATTCAATTTGTACAAATCTAACCTATATTATATAACATTCAACCATTTACAATTCATTCAATTCCATTGTATTTCCTTCATACCATTAGTCAATTGCTACCTAGTCAATATCTGTTTCACATATAGATATTCCATAGCATCACACATTACCATATTAAAGGCTACAAGTATAACTTGTACTAATATTGTCTCACAACATAGCCATTTGATACTACATATTTGTCTATGTCTATTATATATTTAATAATTTTCAATTTAACCCTTTTGATGCCAAAAACATTATATAATAACAATTAAACTATAAAGCAAAAAATTATAATACAAATATATCATCAATTAATAAAGTAAGTCACATATGAACTTACCTGGAAAAATAACAAGCAATTAAGGTGTTAGGGACTAATGTGCAAATTTTCCTTTTTCTCAATTATCTTTTTATTAGCTTAAAGCTCGATCTTTTAACAATTTATTTATATTTATCAATTTCAAACATCTTAAAACAGACTATTGTAATCATATATTAATTCAATTTAATGTTTCAGATGTCTCCTAAAGTTTTGCATTTTATTTAATTTAGTTCCTAAAACTTAAACAACCATAACATACAAATCTAAGCTCCGATTTTTAATCTAATTTCAATTACATCCTTATACAGCCCTCTATTATCTATAATTTTATAAATTAAACATTAATTTTAAAATTTTCACACTTTAGTACCTATATTCAAAAACTAACAATTAAACTTTACAAACTAGTTATTTTTCATTTCTGAGCTTTAAAGCTAACATTTTAACACCAAAACTTGAAGCATTCATCAATTACAATATTTTTAAACTTTAATAGTTTTAAAAAATAATATACAGGTTAACTAAATTGAGCTACAACGATCTCAAAAATATAAAATTTACAAGAAACGGGCTCCAAAACCCTTACCATGCACTTGGCCGAACCTTAGAAGCTTAGAACAATGGCTTCTTATGTTCTTTGTTTTTGGTTTCGGTGGAAGAAGCAAAAATGACGAACCACCTCTTTCTTTTTCTTTTTTCTTTTTTTTCCTTTCATTTGTTTTATTATTTTGTTTACTTTATTTTCATTAAAATTTTATTATAAATTATAAACAATTCACACCTACCGTCGGCTATCAAAACAAATTTGGTGTAATTGTCCTTTTAGGCCTTTGTTTAATTATTAAATAAGTCTTTTAACAAATAACAATCTATAACGTTAATTTTTACTATTTTTTACAATTTAGTCATTGTACCTTAATTAACTATCCGACTGACAAAATTAAGGGACCAAAATCTAATTAAATTTTATACTAACCTTGTAAATATTAAATAATAATATTTAGATTCTTGAACATTGAAAATGGGGTTCCAGAACCAAATTTTTTAATACCACTGGCTTTAGGATCATTACACTTGTACCTTAATTAACTATCAGTTAAGCAAAAATTACTAGACCAAATTTTAATATATTTTTATACTAGCCTCATAAATATTAATATTTAATATTGACGAACATGGTTTACGAAAATGACATTTCGGAATCGTAATTTTTGACACCCCTGGAAACTGAGTCGTTGCAGTATAGGCTTTAAGTATGCTTGTATAGGACTTTTGACATGTTCATATTGCATTTTCTGTATTTCTACTATTTTGTCTCAAGACATGTTCTTAAAGTCACGAGACATCTGTCTAAAAACTGACCATTTGGTAATTTTGTTCTTGAAGTCTCAAGAGTTGAGGGAAATGTCTTAAGGCATCTAGCCTTGAGCAGTTTCTAAGTGCATTTTTAGATTCCTATGAGCATATAAGGGTGTATGATACTTATGCATATACTTAGGGGGAATATCTTAGTTTGAAATTTTCAATAAAAATAAAATTACTTTGTACCTCATTGATCTTTATTGAAAATCATTAGACTTTTCAAGAAAATATGATGCTTAAATATATATATTTGATTTCTTGAAATTAAGGTCGGAAGATCTTTTGAACAACTTTGCTTTATCTACTAAACTTTGTTGAAAATGTTCAAGATGATAAAAAAAAATATTTTTATCTTGTTTTGAACCTTTGATGGCCATTTTACAAAATATAAAGTTCTTAAACTCTTCATTTAAGTTATGATTACTCCATTGCCTTAAGTTATATATAAGGTACTTGAACATGCTTTAGGAACATGATTAGGCTTAGAATTAACCTTTAGAACTAGTTTTAGAACTAGACTTAGGAACAGATTAAACTTAGGACTTAGGATTTAAGACTCCTCATTGGTATCTCGCTATTACTTGATATATCCTTAGATACCTTTGCAATGACATATTTTGTTCTTTAAATTAAAAATATGGTTTGTACTAATGTCATAATCACCACCCTCATATCACACTCACATTGGTATCCATCGTTTGCTCACTTTGCTTTATTATTGATTAGATACCATTGTCATCCCTCATGCTTTATAGAATTGTCATTTAAGCATGATGATATTATGTGATGATTAGTATAGTTGTTGAATGAACTGAACCTTATTTGCTCATGTAGTTTTTCTCATTCAATGAAGTCTACCTTGTATGAATTTCTTCTTATGTTCTTCATAATTAGTATCATTGTAGCTTTGATGAGCTTTTGATATCCATTTTTGACACCATGGTACTTTTCATGCCTTATTTCATTCATTAATAATTGATATCTAGAAAGGAGGATAAAATCATTAGGATATGCATCTAGCAAGGGGAAGTACTAGAAACAAAAATTGCATGAGAACTTATTGAATTATCCTTGACATGCAATTCTTTGATTCTTGATTCATGCCTTGTTGACATTTCTTGTTAACAATTGGTATTTTTGTTTAAGTATCAATGTTATATTTCATTAGGCATGAATTTAGATGAACTTTTATGCAATTATGACTTATTTGTATGATCCTTAGAATTCCTTGCATAAAATGTTCTTTATAAATGGATTTCAAGTATGCTTATTTGTCATATCATTGCTTCTTGAAGTTCATTGTTTACTTGTGAGAATACAATTGACGTGATCTTTATACGAATATATTATGACTCATTGTGTTCTTGTATCAATCTTTATTTTCCTTAAGCCTCAATTTTTTTTAAAAAATTCTTTAAATTGATTGCTTTTTGATATACTAAAAAGGGGGGAAAAAAGAGATGAAATTTGCATGTGCATAGGTTTTAGATATGTTTATCTTGTAGATGCTTATGTAAATCAATTAATGTCCATACATATATGCTTATTTGATGCATTGCTTAAATGCATGAGATTTATAAAGCATTCGGATTCTACATTGAATTTCTTATATATGCTTATTTGTCATATCTCTTTTTGAAATTCTATGCTCTTGTTTTAGTATTTGGGCTTAATTTTTTTCAAGGAATAATTTATTAATGGGGGTGTTGTGTTTTGAAAATGTCTAAATGATTTATGAGGAGTCTTTCAAAATGCAAATTTTTCATAGATTTTTGTTATATCAAAAAGGAAAAGATAGTTAGCTTTGACTTCCCAAACTTTTGATATAACAACATTTAAGATAAATTTTTATTTATATTTCCTAAGTCATTTGGTGAAAATAATTATTGGAGATTTTGTTAAACATTTTCAAAGCATTTTGAAGATTTGTAAAAGTACTCAAAAACATGTTTTAAATGTGTTTTAATTTATCTAAATGTTTTTGAATCAATCTAAAATGTTTTTAAGTGTTTTAAACTCAATTTATACAAGTCTGAGAAATTGTATTGATACTTGGAGAAAGTTCTACCAAAATAAGTAAGTCAGAGAGCACCCCCAAACATTCTTCTAGACTTTTACAGATACAAAATTTTCCCTTGTTATATTTACACTTCAAGAACACTTCAAGATACGAGAGATAAACATTCAAGCATAGAAATCAAGAGAAAAGTCTTCAATTCTTTATTTTCTCTTGTACATATTCATTGAGAGCGTATTGTAATATCTTTTCTCACTCACAAAGATTTGTATTTAGAGCTTCAATTTGCAAACACACACCTATTAGAGGTTCATTGTTAGTTTGCTTATCTTCTCTTTGTAGTAAAGAGCATACTTAAGGTTTTTGAAGTATAAAACCTTAAATAGATTGTAAAAGGTTTCTAGTTGAGTTACAAAAGTTATAGGGTTTTAGTTAAGTCATACAAAACTAGGAGAAATGTTTTATCTTAGCCTTGTGAGAAAGATAAGGATTGTAAATGTTATACATTTTCCTTGAAATGTAATAGTTCAAGTATAGTGAATTAGGAAATCCTTGGTTGAGGTATATCAAGGTAATGGAGGTAGGCAATTGGGGCCAAACTACTATAAATCGAATTGTTCAAGTTTTTCTTCCCTTTCCTTATCATTTAGAAAAAAATTGTAGAAATTTCTAAAATACCAATTCAACCCTCTTTTGATATTTTTGGGCCTAACACTATAAAACATTAATTAGTAATATTTATAAATTATAATATATATTATTAAAATATTAATATAGATAGTTAGTAATAATTTATTATATTATTAAATATAAATAATCAAATATGTGTTTAAAATATTAAATATTATCATATTTGATATTAATATTTTAATATTTTTAACTATAACATAAAAATTATTAATAATAGTAATATTAGACTTGATTCAAACTAATTTTTATATAAAATTAAAATTATTCGTAAATGAGTTATTTTTCTAAAAATTACTTACGCTTTTTAAAATGGTAACTCAATTTACGAGAAAAGAGGCTTAATTTTCATTGACTAGTAAATAATTTTCCATGTACCAACCTACTTTTGATGAAATAAACACAAAAAAAATTTATAGATCACTTTTAATGAAACAATCACACCCTTTATATTATACTAGTTTCTCATAAATAAATCAACCACGTATTGTGAAGTCTTATAAAATAATAAATAATTATAAATAAAATATATAAACTTATATATAAAATCAAAACACAAGCATTTTAGTAAATTTAATTTAAAATTGTTTTTAATAAAAACTCAACCTAACCCTCAAATTTGATTTTTTTTAAACTACAAATTGAAATTTAATAGATTTTATCTTATGAATATAATATTTTATGTTATATTGAATTGTTTTTGATAAATTTTAAATATAGTAATTTAATTATTTTAAATTTAAGTTTTTTCAAAAAATACTAAACATTTTAAATATAAGTAGTTATTTAAATATGTTATCTTAAATATTAATTTTATTTTCAAATAATAAAAATTCTAGTATCCGAACTTAAATGAAAATGTACACCACCATTTGTTTCCCCACACTTTTTCGGTTCAAATTTCCCTTTTTAGTCTTAGGAATCTAGCAAATTAGAAATATGAACTGTTGAATGTGGTCAAATTTAGCTGCACTGACTTTAAGTTACTTATTGGTATAAAAATGAAAGAAAAGAACACTGGTTTTTGCCTGCACAGTGCACCAATAGTCTCATTATTATTATTTCTATAATAAAATTTAATTAAAATGGTTACAAATTTAGATATTTAATGTTATATGTTTAGAAAATAAAAGATTTTTAGTAATAAAAATAAAGATTTAAGAGAAAATTAATTAAAAAAAAGCACTTTTTTATTATATATTTAGCATTATTTATTACTTGTTGCAAGACTTTCTAACATGCTTTCAGTATGCGGCCTACCTCTGATGAGGGAAAACCCCATCATTCCACGTTTAGTTTAGCTGTATAATTTATATGATATATTTTGTTCAGTCAACCACGTTTCTTCTGAAGTGACTCTAGAAAAACCCAATAAATTGGAAGAAATTATTTAATAATTATATTACACCTTGAATTGAATGGGATTTTTAAACGAAAATAAAGTTGTTTGATTATAGCATTTAAACTCGAAACCTTCCCTATATTATGAATAAAAAAAAGAAAATGGAGGAAATGATTGTGCATAAGAAATTCCATAGATTTCAATTCCAGGCCACCTTTTCTCCTTTTTTGTAGGCTTTTATATATATTATTTAATTTGTAATTCGATTTTAGGTTTTCTGGCAAAGTGTATGTTTGCACGGTTGAATGGGGAACTTATCTGCTCTTTTAAGGTCCATACAGTTAAGACTGTGATATAAAGGAGCATGACCCCACTTTGTACTTGATTTAAATGATCATTAACACTCTTGATTTGGTTCTTTTTCTTCAATTGATTGATGATCATAATACTTTGAATGTTCCAATTTCAAGTCTTTCACTATTTTGGTGTTTTTATATGAACAGGGAAAGGACCCATTTGTGGAACTGTTCTTAGCTTTGCTACTCGCCACCTCTGCAGCCTATAATTCATAGACTGATTGTACAATTTGATGCCAACCCCATCTAAAAGAATTTTTCTAAGGGGGTCACATGTGCAGAAACTCCAATTGGTGTTGTATGCTTTTTTCTCGTTTTCTACTTTCTAGGTGTTGTTTGGAACATTGTTTTAGACCCCTTTGAAGCCTATAAATTTGAGTTCACTATGTAGCTTCACCTTCAAAATTTGCCCATAATAACAATAGCTTTGAGCCTTTTTAACAAACACAAAAATATGAGAGCAGCTATGCCTCCTATTAATACAAAGAACATGTCTACTCCTCTAGAAGAGGAGAGTGAGCTGAGAAGAGGACCATGGACCCTTGAAGAGGATACTCTCCTAACACATTACATTGCTCGTCATGGAGAAGGGCGTTGGAATATGTTGGCAAAATGTGCAGGTACCAAACACATCCATCAACTCATGTACAAGTTATAAGCTTGTTATACTTATACCCTATGTTCTTGTTCATCCTTCCTCACCCAGGTCTCAAGAGAACTGGTAAAAGTTGCAGGCTAAGGTGGCTGAATTATTTAAAACCAGACATTAAGCGTGGAAACCTGACTCCCCAAGAACAGCTCTTGATTCTTGAACTTCATTCCAAATGGGGAAACAGGTACTTGTAGAGGTTCATTTTTGTGTTTATCAATGTTTAATAATGACCTGGTATCTATTTGTCACTTCAGGTGGTCGAAAATTGCACAGCATCTTCCTGGAAGAACTGACAATGAGATCAAGAACTACTGGAGAACAAGGGTGCAAAAACAGGCACGCCAACTGAATATCGAGTCCAACAGCCAGAGATTCCTTGATGCGGTTCGATGTTTTTGGATGCCAAGATTGGTTCAAAAAGTGGAGCAGGCCTCACCTTCTTCCTCCTCCTCCTCCTCCTCCTCTTCT
The DNA here is from genome assembly GCF_007990345.1 of Gossypium hirsutum. Taxonomy (NCBI): domain Eukaryota; kingdom Viridiplantae; phylum Streptophyta; class Magnoliopsida; order Malvales; family Malvaceae; genus Gossypium; species Gossypium hirsutum. Next base: position 59,150,791 of record NC_053437.1, read on the forward strand.
TCTTACTTGAAAGAAATGTGCACCCAAAGCTCAGTTCCTTCTCAATTATCTAGCTGCTGCACAGTCCCTTCATTCCCAACAGTTTCCCCACTTGCAAACAAAACCACAGACATTTCAAATTCAAGTTCAGTCACCACCCAGAACATTTGTCCCACAGATTCCATCAACAATATTTCAGACCAAACTGAAATTCCCCAACACCTAACAGGTTCCAACGTATATGGCCATACAACTCTTGACCAATGTTACAATATCGACAGCAATGATTATGGCATGGAGGGTATCAGCTTTGCATCTATATCAGGTGTAGGCTTCTATGAAGGAACCCCATCTGAAGGCAACTGGATGTGTAATGAGATGAGTGATGATTTATGGAACATGGATGACATATGGCAGCTTAGATCTATATAACCAGTGGCAGGGGGGAATCAATACTTGTATCAGAAATCAAGCATTATTGAAGTGATTAACAATAAAGAGATTACTCTGTAGTATTACTGCTATTGTTAGTGTATATTAGTCTTATCTGGATATTATCATTTCATATATAAAAATAATTTATTCAATTTCTACGAGGAAATCAAATTGATTGCACCTTGACCCCTTCCAAGGCTTAACTGAATGATAGGAAGAGAAGAAATTGTAATGGTGTGTAGTCAACTCAAGGAAATTATGGAGAGAAGTGACAACTCATACCATCAAAAGTGGAGTCACATCCATTTTTTGGAACAATTATATGTATTGTTAATTTAGACTTTAGTGTCATAATTTTTGGTTTAAAGATAGAAAAAAAGGAGTGGAAACAGTCAAATTCGGTTCTTTGACAATTACAATGTCCCAACGACTCTCATCGCCTTTATTGCTAGTAATTATATTTCCCAATAACCACGGAGAAATTAGAAAAATGAAGGGAGTTTCTCCAGGGTTTTCCCCCTTCCACATATTATATATATATATATCATTTAAATGAAATAAAATATAGCCTTAACTTGGCTTTCAACAATTAAAATGATTATCCGACAATGACTACGCAAACCTAAGTTTAATTGAGGCTAATAATAAATGTTGATAAAATGTTGTTTCTATATAGAGTCATCAGTGAGATAAAATCCGAGGTATACGACTAGTGTAATCATGATAATGTATTATCTTAACAAAATTAGTGCACGTAAGTGTTGAATTGAATTTAGTTAAATTAAATAAAAAATTTCTACTTAACCACTTTTATTTTATCATTCTATCTTTATTTTAATTTTTTCTAACTCGAGTCGAGTGAAATGAAATTCAAGTTAAGTTAGATTGCGTGAAATTGTTCTAATTAAATTTAAAAATTAAACATGTTAAATTAAAATTTTGTTACAGTATAATTAATTTCATATTTGAGCACATAAATTTGAATCATATATATTTTTAAAAAAATTTCAAAACTAAATAAAAAATATAAATTATTATTTTAGAAAATTTTTAAAATTTTAACTTTCTTTATATAGTTTCTTTAGAATTTTTTTTTAATTTTTTTAAAATATAAATTTTGAAATTTTTATAAATATTTTAAATTTTTTGTAACTTTTATTATTGAGAGAAACTAATTTACTCATTTTTAAAATTGATAAGGGGCAAAATAATATTTATACTAATATGTTATTTAAATTATTGGAGTTATAAAAATAAGAAAATATTTCTTGCTATATAGAGACACCTTATAATACGATATCAAGACAAGTAATAGTTCGTTTGTATCATAGATAATATCCCCCTTTCATGATTTTTCATCGAAGGTCTTAGACCGCAAAATGCAAAAATTTGCAAGAAATTTTTATTTATTTAATATTTCATGTCTAGATTAATTTAATTAAATAATTAATTATGATTTTTAATTAATTTATTTTAATTTTATCTTACTAAAGTCGGTAAAAGAGATCTAAACTTGGAAGTTGGTTCTAGTTTTTTTTTTTTACCTTGAACAAAGTTTGGATTTGATGAAAAGATTCCATATATTAGACAAAACCTCTCATAAGAACTAACTTAGAAAATTGAAATTACAAAGTTGAGAGAAAGCAATAAGAGAAAAAAAGTGTTAGAATTGTGTGACCCAAATTCCTATTAAAATAAAATACAAGTGGCAAGATAGGGAAATCTACGAGGGCGAAGGCTACACCCATCGTAGATCCCCAATAAGCAAAATATTGACAGGGAATGGCCCCCGCGGTATGGTACAAGCTGCACAAGTGGAATATGTATAGAAGTACACTTTTTCTATTTGATATTGCTTTAAATAAGGTGTTTCAACCTTACTACATTGCTTCTATTAGACTTTGTTTAGAATAAGGTTTTTAAACCTATAAATAGACGTAGTCGTCTCTCCTCTTGTATCATTCAAATTCGACATAATGAATTTTCTTCTCCTCTACCCATGGTTTTTTTTTCTGAAAGGGTTTCCACGTAAAATTCTGTGTGTTCTATTTTCTCTCTTTCTTTACGATTCTTTGTCATTATCGACATTCAATTTTTCACAAAAAAGAATGAGAGGAAGAAATCTTGTGTATTGTATCGCATAACTTCCTTCCTTACAACAAAACAATATAAAGGAAAATAAAACAAACAAATTAACAGTCAACACAATAACCAATTGACTGTTACTGCCCAAGGTCAAAATGTGTCGTTTCATTAAAAACCAAAACACTTCGTTTTACTTACAATAGTTACACACCATTTTATTTACTTCTATTTTTCATTCCATAACAACTACTACTCCCTGAAAAATCCTTGGCATCAAGGATCAAATTGAGGAAACTTGCTCTTAATCTGCTCTAAGGACTCTCAAGTGGCATCTTTAGGAAACGAATTTGCCCACTCCACCAAAACTTCAGTGATTGCACTATTCCTTTTTTTAACCATTCTTCGATCCAGCACACGAGTTAAGTCTTTGGTCCAGACACCATTAGCATCAATCACAAGTAAAGTTGTCTGGGCTGGAGTTGATCCCACATGTTTCTTAAGTTGAGAAACATGAAATGTGGGGTGCACTCAGGATCCAAAGGGCATTTGCAACCTATAGGCTACCTTCCCTACTCGAGATTCTACAAAAAATGACCCAAAATATATGGGAGATAGCTTATGATTTAACAACTTCCTAATTGAATGTTGCCCATATGGTTGTAGCCTCAAGTAGGCCAAATCACCTTCTTTAAAATCCCTCTCACTCCTATGTTTGTCTACATGCTACTTTATTTGTTCCTAAGCTCATTTCAAATGAAATTATAGCATCTTCCTAGTAGCTTGTCTCTATTACAGACTTTTATCAACATTGAACACTAGAGAGGCACCTGCTAAGTAAGGTATGTAATGGGGAGGAGGTTAGCTATATAATGCCTCATAAGGTGTGGTGATAATGGAAGAATGGTGAGTGGAATTATACCACTATTTTAGCATAGGAAGACATTGCAACCACTCACTAAGGCATTCACCTGCCATACATCTGAAGTACCCCTCAAGGCACCTATTCAATAACTCAGTCTAGCCATCAGACTCAGAATGATAAAAAATAGAAAAATGCACCTTTGTACCAACTCGTTGGAAAATATTGCCAAAAATTATTGACAAAACTTTGTCCTTGTTAGAAATTATTAAATCAGTCAGTCCATGTAACTTAAATATGTGAGCCATGTATTTTTGAGTCACAGTTGAAGCTGTATAAGGATGAGACAAGGCCAAAAAATGTCCCACTGACCTACCGTCAAATGTAGTTGTTAATTCGGGTTAACTCCGTACTTAAAGAACTTATTTTCTAGGCAATTTAGGATTTTAATTTACATTTTCAATAATTAATTGTTAGGATAGAAAGGTAATAAAAATAAGTGTTTTAAACACATTTTGTAGGTGTTGTGACCTAATAGGCCGACATGGGCCTAAGGTTGTGCTAATTGGTTTAATTGAGTGTGTAAGATGAAGATATAAAGGCCCAATTGACGTGGAAGCAAATGTCGAGTGATGTAGAAGCTTCCTAAGACATCCAGGCACAAAACGAACGACACAAGGCAAGAATTCGGTCTCATGTTATGCCACGCAAGTAGTGTGGCACGACATAAGGTCGACGTGCTGCCCAAGTATTTCAGGGATATTTTTATCCGTGCAATCAAACTTATTCGAAGACCTAAGACATTCCGAATACCCAATTTGGGCTACCAACACTTCTATAAATAAGACATTAGGGGTTGAATGTAATTAAGTCGTCCTAGACACCTTCAAAAACCCTCGTAATTTAGAATTAGTTTTAGTTTATTTTCTTTTTGGATTTTCATAACTTTCTTGTTTTTCTTCTTGAATCAGTTTTGATTAAAGAACTTGTTTATTTAGTTAAAGTATTTAGTTTATATTTTCCTTTGCATTTTTTTTACTTCTTTATTCCAATCAAGAGATTCACTACTCTGTTCCCCATTCGACACCCAATCCACAATTATTCAAATCTTTTTACTTCTCCTAATCAATCGTGTTTCTCACATGGTTTATTTAATCGAAGTTGAAATTATGACTAACATGAGTGGATAAATCCCTTAGGGGAGATTAATGAGTGGATGGGGATGTGATTAACGGAGGATTTGGGGTTTTCCGATAAGGATTAGTTGGTATAAATTATGTATTATTAAACTGTTAGGCTTGACAACCTTAATAAGTTATTATAAGCTAGACGAGGTCGGAAGATAAGTCGAACGGAGTAAATCGTAAATTATCCTTGTTGAGAAAGTGAGTTTGAGAGATAAGCGAGTATCAACCAATCGATTAGTTAATTAAAGGTTGGGAGGTAATAATTAGTTGATTGATTACTAATCCATCTCAAAACCCTAATCTAAAGTTAGTTAGAAACCCTGAAGCGAGTTAATCTTCCTGATTGGATTATTGATTTAGTTTATTTGTTTATTTCTCATTATTTATTTCTTTTTATTTTTTATTTCTCATTATTCCTTATAATCTATTTTATGGTTAATCATAATATAGAAAAATAATTACAACCACTTAGGCTTGTTATTGTAAAAGTATTTTCACTATTTATTCCATCCTCCATTGGGTACAATCTTCGGAATAATTTCAGTATTTCGTTGTACTACTATATTACAATTTGACTCGTGTACTTGCAGACACCGCCATTCTTAATTCTTTTTTTTTGTTAAATTTATTCTATAAACGAGAAAACGGACACCCACCTTGGTAAGTTGATCCACCACCACCAATATCATAGATTTGCCCTTAGACTTTGGGAGGCCTTCAACAAATTTTATGCTAACAGAACACCATATTCTATTTGGTATAGGCAATAGTTGTAACAGACCAAGTTTTTCCACTATTTCATTTTTACATTTTTGACATATAAAACACTCTCTAATACAAGTCTTTATGTCCTTAGTCATCCCTTTTAAAATAGGAGAGAAGTCATTTTGTTCCTTGAAGCATGAACACCTGAATGTCCTCCTGTGACATCGGCATAAAAATGCTCGAATAGTTCCCTCCTGAGCTCTACATCTTTGCCTACCATAATTTTTCCTTTCCTTCTCAAAAATCTTTCATCCCATGCATACTTATAGTGTCGAGAAGCCTATTATTAGACTTCTTCACACGATTTCTAAAGCTTGCCATCAGAGAAATAGAGTTCTTGAATCCTACTCAACAAATTAGACACCACTATAGAATTAGTCATTTTCCATACCTGACCAAATAAGAGGGACTTGTTCCTTGAGAGAGAATCAGTTGTTGCATTGCTTGAGACCTTTTTGTAGACAACTTCATAATCGTATCCCAACATTTTGGCCACCTATTCTTGCTGAAATGGAGTAGTGGCTAATTGGTCTGACACGAACCTCAAACTTTTATAGTCTATTCTAATCTTGAAATGCCTCCCAACCAAATAAGCATGCCATTTCCTTACTACTAACAACACTGCAAGCATATCTTTTTCATAAATTAACAATGTTTGATGTCTAGCATAAAGACCTTTGTTAAAATAAATGCCACTAGCTTATCTTTTTGTTCAAGCCCTATACCAAAACCTGATGCATTTGTATCTACACAAAATTCCAACTAAAAATCAGGAATGGTGAGTATAGGTGATGAATAAAGGGCCTCTTTAGGTTGTTGAAATGCTATGACAGCTTGATCATCCCATTTCCAAGCATTTTTCTTTAAAAGGTTGGTGAGAGGTCAAGTCAACAAACCATAATTCCTTATGAAATGTACCTAGTAACCAATCAATCCCAAAAAACCTCTTAGATCTTCAATGCAAGTTGGCATAGGCCAATTCACCATACAATCAATGTTGCATTAGTCCATGGCCATAGTCTCTTTTGATATGACATGCCCTAAATATTCTACTTGTTTAATACCAAAATAACATTTACTCTAGTTAACAAAGGGCGTATGCTGTCTCAAAATCTGAAAAGCTACCTGAGGTGTGCCAAGTGTTCTTCCCAAGTTACTGAGAACACCAAGATTTCATAGGAAAACCAGGATTGTCTTCCTTAATAAGGGTTTGAAGATGACATTTATGAGAGCTTGGAAAGTTAATGGGGCATTAGTGAGCCCAAAGGGCATCACTAAGAATTCATAGTGCCCCTCATGAGTATTGAAAGTTGCCTTATGGATGTCAGCCTCATCCATTTTGATTTGGTGATACCCTAACTTGAGGTCTAACTTGGAAAAGACCCTAGCATGGCTCAGTTCATCCAATAACTCTTCAATGATGGGAATAGGAAACCTATCTTTGATGGTCAGCTGATTGAGTTACCTGTAGTCCATACAAAGCCTTTAGCTGTCATATTTCTTTTTAACCATCATTATAGGGGAAGCAAAAGAACTAGTGTTGTCCCTTATGATCCCAGTAGCTAACATGTCCTGAATAATTTTCTCCATCTCAGTTTTCTAGACAGTTGGATACCTATAAGGTCAAATTTTGACCACTACATTCTTATCTTTTGAAGGGATCTTATCATCATGTGGTTTTTGTAGTAGCATGCTTGCTAGAGTGTTGAAAATGTCAGTAAATTCTTCAATGAGTAATGCAGACCAAGGTGTGCCACTGGAGGGGCTGTAAGCAAACAAAATTGAACAGTAAAAGTCATGACCATAGTGTAGGGACTTAAAATTTGATCATTCTGAGCAAGACACTTGGAGGACTTCCCTACAGACATAACTTGAATACTCTCAGGTAATATTCCTTTCAAAGTACATTCTTCCTTCCAACAAGGAACTTCATAGTCAAAGACTCAAAATTCCAAGTTATTGGCCTTAAAGAAAGAAACCACTATACACCAAGGACCATGCCACAGCCCATCACAAATAGCAACATGAAATTTGTTACAAAATTAAATCCATGAGTTTCCCACTAAACCTTTTTGCAAGTACTTTCGGTAATTAAATTTATGCCATCAGCTACTGCAACCTTAAGTTGTTCTTATTGATGTATAGGCAAGGACAAACTACTTACCATCTTGGCATCCATGAAATTATGGGTGCTACCTGAGTCAATTAACACAATGGCTCTAGTGGTACCTACAATTTTTGTAATTATCATAATGTAAGGGCCCTGAGACTCTTTCATGGCATGTAAGGACAAAAAAAGGCTCTTGAAGTTGCTCCCCTTAATTTGAAGGATCTTTTAACTGCTCTAAGCATTCTTGGAACTCATCACCCTCTCCATCAGATTGAGAATCAATCAGCATTTGGTAGAGTTGGCCCTTGACACACTTATGGCCTACATGGTATTTGGTTCCACACAAAAAAAGGCCTTTTTTGCTTCCTTTCATCTATTAATGCTGGACTAATCCCTTTGGAAGGTGCCCTGGATGTATTAGAGCCACTGGAAGAACCTCAAATTGAAAAAGCATGTGTTCTAGTTTAAGGGGAAATGACTGATTGAGCTGACCTAGCAGGTTGTGTCATTGGTGACCCAAATCGAGCTACAAGACTAGAACTAGCAAGGAAACTGTTCTTTGGGGAGCCATTCAAAATAGTATCTACCTGCCTAGCTAGATATAAGTCTTCAACCAAGCTCTGGGGTCTAAATAACTGCAAATACTGACTAATCTCATGCCTTAAGTTACTAACAAAAATGCTTAAAGCATAAAGTTCAAGCAAATGTAGCTGATTTAGGAGACTTACAAACAAATCGTGGTAGTTTTCAACTGACTCTTACTGCTTTAAAGAAACTAGCTCTGACATTGGATCATTGAACATGTTGGAACCAAACCTCTCTCTCAAGCTAAGGGCATAGTTTATCTAGTTTAACATCTGCATCCCACTATGCTTTTGAGCAATAAAATAGTGCCAATTTAAATCTCTTCCATCCAAATGTAGCATCACTGTTCTAACTTTGTCACAGTTAGACACCACTTCAGCTTCAAAATACTGCTCAAGTTTTGACCACCAGTCCCTGAAATTTGATCCTTTAAAAAAAGGACAAACCAGTCTATAAGTTCGACCCTGAAGCACTTTCGAATAAAAATGAGGTGGATCTCTTACCATAAAGTGGTTGGGACACTTATTGAGGAACTCTTACTGGTTCTTTAGGAGGAAAACTAGGGGGTGGCCCTCCCAATAACTTTTTTTTTCTTATCTTGAGTAGCATCATTTTTTAGGACCCATGTTGTCCAAAATACTATTAGAACAAATTCAGGAGTTCAATTTTGAACTCTCCCTTAAACTCTTCATTGAACCCCAGTAAGAGAGCCTCAAGTTTAGCATCAAGCCTTGTCTCAAGGTGCGAGAGCTCCCTTTGAACCTTCACCATCTCTTATTGCAGAACATTGACCTCTTTTTGAACACGTTTAGTGACTCTATCCCCTACCATTGAGATCGGTAACTCTGATACCCTGATAAGAACTAACCCAAAAAATTGAAATTACAGAGTTAAGAGAAAGGAATAAAAGAGAAAAAAATAGTGAGGAAAAATCGAAGAGGAAGAAATCTTGTGTATGCTACTGCATAACTTCATTCTTTACAATGAAATAATATAAAGGAAAATAAAACAAACAAATTAACAGCTAGCCCGATAACCAATTGATCGTTACTACCGAAGGTCAAAATGTGTAGTTTTATTAAAAACCAAAACACTTCGTTTTACTTACAACCGATACACATAATTTTATTTACTTCTATTTTTCAGCCCATAACAACTTGTAATCGAAGATTTTTCTAGTTTCATCAATTCTCTTTGTTTAACCAACAATACATATTTATAAAAAAGACAACTAAAGGTTTAATCAATTTGTATAAATAAAATAAAGAGTCTGATATTGAATAATGACCAATCGCCTAATGCTTTTTTGGACACTTAAGTCACATAACTATATCTCTCCTATAAATTACTTGAGTTACTGAAAATTTTAGGGATTAATTACGTAATTAAATAATTAATAGAAGCCCTATTTTAATGCTATTAAAATTATTACGCTTTTTTTTTGCCAAGCGATGATAACTTTATTGTATTAAAACGTATGTATAATTTTATTTTATTACATTCCAAATAATTATGTAACATGATCTCTTAATGCAGCTCCATTAAATTAAAATTGATCAAATTAATGATTAAACTGAATAAACACCTATTATTCCAATGAGAAAATCTAGTGATCTATTTCTTTTTGTTCAATCATTTACGATTTCATGCAAGTGTTCATGTTAAATTCAACCTCAAAAGTTATATATTGAGCTATTGGAAGGATAGAATGAACATATATAATTTGGGCTTACAATAACCTATGTAATTGAATTTCTACTTTACATTTATCATTCACAAGGTTATTTGTAATACCCCAAAAATTTCGGTACATCAAATGGTATTGTTCCAATAACATACATGGTAAATTTATCAAAAAGATAGATTGAGTGTATTGAAATTTTGTTTGGAAAAGAAGTAAGTAAAATAAAATATTTTGAAATTTGGTGAAAGTTAGAGGACTAAAAGTGAAAATAGACCTTAAGAAGAAAAGGTGGAGTCACAAATAAATAATTTTTCTTTCTGAACTTGACATGAAAAAAAAAATATTGATAAGTGGAATTGGAAAATAATGGTATGGACTAAATTAAATAAAGTAGAATAGTTTAAATGTAACATCTCTAACACCCCCGAGATGAGAACAGTGTCAGTACGGATCTTACACGTGTTAGAATTTTTTAATTAGATAAAATATAATTTTTAATATTAGTGGAGAAGGTAGTTCGAGATTATTATAAATTAAAAGGGCTTTTGGATTTAGAGAAATTAAATTAATGTTTGACGAAATTGTAAACATGTGAGAAGTGTTGGGAAAAAGTGTAAAAATTAAAAACAAGAAATGATTGGTTTAGATATATTGGAAAAAGAGAAAGGACTTGAAGAGCAATTTGACCGAGAGAGTACATGAGCATGTGGATGAAATTGAAATACAATGTGGTTTACATGTTTGGCATGATGATTTGATTATTTTAGTTAAATATTATCATTAATTTAAAATACAAAATTAAGAAGAAATTTGTGTAGAAAGATGTAAAAAAGACAAAAAAAAAATCACCTATCTTCATTTCGTCCTCTCTCCCACGTTTCTTATAAACCATTTTTAGCAACTTTCGTTTTCTTTCATTTAGGTCATTTTCTACCATTTTTCAACCCTTTCAAGCTAAAACTTCAAAAATTCTTCCATAGATTTTTAGTTAAAACAAGAGAATAACTCCATGGCAAGATAAGTTTCTTGTGAAGCTAGTTAGAGTTCATATTTGAAGAGGAAAAAATAAGCTTGAAGATGGATGTTTGAAGTGGAAGAGAGTATGTGTAGGTGGAGAAATTAAGGTAAGTTGTTTAAATTATTATGTTATATTTATTTGATTGTATAATTTGATGTGAAATTGTAAAAATTAAGGGTATATAAGTATCTTTTTATGTTCAAAGTGATGGAAGTATTAAATGTAATGGCCTGAATTTTTAGTGGTGTCGAAACAGTGATTCGAGATCACTAAATCCGACAAGTGAGTAGAAAATATTAATAATTTAGTGAGTATAAGTTAAATGTGAAGTTAGGAAAATTTTTGAAATAGTGAATAGTGTACTAGAAATAAATATTAAAATAATTAGAATAAAAAATGAGGTATCGAGACCTCAAAGATTTTAAACCGAGCCATAAATATTTTTAGAGTGTTAAAAAATTAGTATTAAAATTTTGTCAATAAATTTTAAAGTTCCGATAGTTAATTGAACAAAAAGGACTAAATTGTAACAAATGCAAAATTATGAGAAATGATTAAATAACTTAAATGATAAAAGAAAGAGGGCTTAAAAAGGAAAATAGACCCAAAGTCTATTTGGGCTGGACGGCAAAGGCATGAAATTAGCAAGAAAATAAGGAGAATTAAGGGAAAAATTGGAATATTGCAAAATTTACTTAATAAAGCTAGGATTAAAGTGGAATTATCTAGTTTTCTCTTTATTTTTCCGCATTCTCATTAGCAAAAACACCATAGAAGGGTTTCCTTAAGATTTTTTTTCATATTTTTATTTCAAGTAAGTTCAATTCTTGATTATTTCTTGAAATTTTTGTGACTTTTACAACTAGGTCCACTTGTTGAATTCATTAGTTTTTGATTCTATGAAAGAAATTGAAAGTTTCTATGAATATGTGCTAGAATTATATGATGATTTAGCATGGAATTAGAGCTTTAAATTGTTTATATTTCGATTTTATTGAAAGAATTGAATAGAAAGTGAATGTTTGGGACCTAATAGTAAAAGAGTTTGAAGTTAGGGTTTTATGTGGAAATTCTGAATTTCAATAGTTGTGAAATAACTTATAATGTCTAGGTAAAGTACTAATTGAGAAAAATTAGCTTAATTGAGGGGTTAATTGAGCAAGGACTGAATTGTATGAACTGTGAAATTTGGGGCAAAATGGAAATCAACATTTTGCACTAAAATAGTTTTGGACAGCAGCAGTAGTCTAACTTTGATAAATCACCAAAAATTGTGAGAATCGAATTAGAGAATGAATAAAATATGAAATTAAAGCTTATTTAGTCTAGTTTCTCATAGAAGAAACGGTGTAAGCAATAGAATTGTAAATCATGAGATATAATAAATTTTGTAAGATAAGGTCAGAATAATTTCGGGTTCCCCTGTTCTGGCTTTGAAAAATCATCAAAAATTGAAGAAAAATAATTAGGGGCTTAAATTTTTATATTTAAAATCCTTAATGAGTTTATTTTCAAAATAAACAAACGAGAACATCATCTGAATCCCGTACGATGAGATAATTAATTTTTAGTGAAGAAGGGTTGAAACTGTCAGACAACAGAACAAAGGTGATTTTAAAGAATAAACTGTACTTATTGGCTAAATCAAAAATTCTGAAAATTTTATGATAAAAAGATATATGAGCCTAGTTTTAGGGAAAATTAGCGGATCCTAATTTAGAGTTCTGTAACTCAAGAGAAAAATAATTGAGTGACTATGACACGAATGGACAGCATTGAATATACATAAGTAAATAGTGAAATTAATAATAGATAATGTTACTTATAAGCGGGTTATAAACATTAAGGATGTGAAATAGAGTGAAGGTGAAGTCAATACTGATAAGTGAATGATTTTACAATGATAGATCGAGAACCCGAAGCAAGTCAAGGAAAACAAAAAGTAGCTGATTAGTCCCTGAACTTTCTCAAATTCTGCAAATCGACCCAGGTAAGTTCATATGGATGAAATTTAATGATTAAATTTTAATTTCATGAATTATATAATGTATGATGAGATATATTTTTGATGAATTGAGAATAAAATAACAATGCGAAAATCGAATAAATGATCAAATTAAGCGGAACGTCGGATTTGAGTACTTCTGATCAGTAACAAGTGATAAGTGGTAACTTTAGCTACACTTATCTGATCAGTGACAAGTGACAAGTAATAAATGTGATCCGTGTAAGACCGTGGAAGGGCTATGGCTTCGGAAAGTGATAAGTGATCATACGCAAGACTATAGTTATACTGTGGCAAAGTGGAAGTGAAGTACTCAATTTTTCGGTAACTGTTCCCTAATTTGATTAAGGATAATAGGTGACAAATGGACCCAAAAGAATTATAGTAAATGGATAAGTGGTAGTGAGTTTATACCAGGGGCCTCACCAATGATTGTGGTTGACAGTTACACTTAGTAATGATTTATAATGTATAAGTGTATGAATGTTTGGTAAGATTTATGTTTTATGCCTATGAACTAACTAAGTTTCTATAAGCTTACTTGAGTGTATTCAATGTCTCTTGTAGATTGACGTGAAAATATACGGAGGATCGGATCAACATTGAGGATCACACTATCCAGATTATCTCCGATAGCTTTTGTAAATTTCCTTTTTGATTTATATGGCATGTATATGGTTTGATGATTATATAAATGCCAAAACTTGTTTAATGAATACGTATTAATGTAAAGAGTGATGAATATGCTAAATGGTATAATTATAATAGAAGTATGATTTGGTATCAAATTGATTGAATTGGATTGGTTGGTTTAGATTGGTCTCGGTCTTAAAATTTCAGTAAAGGTTGGATATTTATAAAGGGATTATATTGAGTTCATAAAAAAATTTGGGATTTCACGAAAAATTCCCTATGGTTTCAATTTAATCTCGGTTTGGTCCCGAAGTATGTTTTGGGCTTTGGAGACCCCTCTAAAAGACGTCATGATATATTTAGGTAAATGAATAGTAATTAACTCGTAATAATGGAAAATTAATTCGGTAAACTCCGGTAATGCCTCGTACCCTATTCCGGTAGCGAATATAGGTAGGGGGTGTTGCATTAAATTTATGTTTGAAGTGAATGGCGAATGATTTTTATGAATAATTTGGTGAATTATTTGAAGTGAATAATTGAAAGTAAGAAAGTAAGGGTGTTTTTACTAAGCATATTTCAATTTGAAATTAATATTTTGAATGATGGAATGGTGTATTTACCATGTTGAATGTGGTAAATATTTATTTTTAATACTATTTGATGAGTAAATTGAAAAATAATTTATTAAATGATTAATTGGATAAAATTGAAGTAAGGACCGAATTGTAAAATTTGTAAAATTCTGAATTCTAAAGGTTGAGTAGTGAAGTTTAAAAATTTTACGTAGTACTAAATTATATGATTATGAAATATAAAAATTGGAAAGTTGAGCATAAAATAGTAAAGTTTGAAACTATAGGGATTAAATAGTAAAGATTTCAAAACATGAGAGAGAGAGAGATTGTTTCGCAAAATTGTGCAAACTAGGATTTAAGACTAAATTGAAAATAAAAAAATAAAAGAAAATATGATTTCTAAGGACTGAATTGCAAAATAGTGTAAATTTGGGACTTTAGGGACTAAATTATAAAATTAAAAAAATAGAATTTTAGGGACTATTTTGTAAAATCTGTAATATTGAAAAACAGGGGTTGTTTATTAAATTTGAAAAAAAATATAGGAGTGGAAATGAGCAAATTAATTATATAAGTGTTTAAATGTAATATTTAAAAATTTTATTGAATTAAGTGTATTAAACTAGAAAATAATTGAGTAAAAATAAAAGAATTGAAACTTGAATTAGTAAGATTAGATTCATTAAAGTGAAGAGAATTATATTGTGAAGTATATGTGAAAAAGAATATAATTAGGAGTAAATTAAGTTAACAAGGGAAATGTAAAGTGTAGTTACTATTAGTATATTTTGAGAAAAGATTAAATTGAAAAAAATTAAATAAATTATGTTGCAATAGGCATGAGGTTCCGATACATGTGTTTCAAAGGTTCAATACATGAATAATTTGATGTTAAAAAAGATTAGTAATGTACAGGTCTTGATACTATGAATGAGATATCGATATCTTTATTCTTAGAATCATAAATTCACCTAAAAATGCTCTGGAAAAAAGATTTAAGGTTATCTAATTAAAATTTTAATAATATAAAATTTTAGAAAGAGATTTAATATCATATGGAGTCCAGATATTGTTAGAAAAGTAAGCAAGGGTTAGGGGATTGAAATTAAAAATTTTAATGTGACATTTCTTATTTATATATGTTAATGAGTCAGATAAGGGGTGTTACATTATTAGTCTTGTTGTTGTATCATTAAAGACCTGAGACTAAACTCCTAATTATATATCATTATGGAAGCTAACAAATAAAATTTTGTTAAATGACCTTATTAAATTATTGCAATCCTCATAAGCCACATGTGATCCCTTTATGTTTTATCCATTCACCAACTTTGATAACCTTTTTCTTAAAGTTATACTATTTATATTATAGTGTAAATAATCATCAATCCAATGAATGACTTCAATCAATTCGAAATAACTTATGGTTATGCTTTAATTATATCAACCATATAATGCCTTTAAAAAGATACTTTAACTCTTTGGTGAGAGGTATGGTTCTATATCTATATGAAAAGTTACACCATAAATAAGTTGCATACCCAACGTATAAACTTACTTGCTTACTACCTTGAGAACACTTTTATTGATAGTACTATAACACTTTGTTACCCGACCCGATCATTGGGTTTAAGCTTCAAGATGCCACATTTGTTTCTGGAGCAACTATAAACAATTACATTTAATTAGAATCATTAAACATCCAAATATGAGTAATACACATGTATAATATAATATGTAATCATTCTCAGGTGTTATACGAGCTTACAAAAGCTCTTTTGCTAACCTGAGATCGAATTAAGACTAAATTGTAAAGAATTCAAAATGTTGGGTTGACGTTGTGACTTCAGGGGTCCCTTATCGTGGTGCAACTCACTAACTAGGTCCCGTCGCGACGTTGAGAGTATGTCGTCACGATGTGACTCTGTTTTGAAAATAGCCAAAATAGCACCAACCTGCATCACTTAGAAAACAAATTCACCACAACCAATCACCGATTCAGCCAAATTTTTCATTGTCAAATGTTCAATCTTAGCATATCTCATCATATATACCTTTATATCACCAAAACTTACATATTAACACAAATAATTATACAATTACCATCCATTTACCAAATTGACATATATATATTCACGTATAATCCCGATATTACAACCATTCATACAAACCAAAAAGTACCAAGTTCATATATGCAATTCAATCATTTGACCATTTTCAAGTTACCATTTCAAGCTTCAATTATGAACATATTTACACCTTATGAAAAAATCAACTCAACTTAGGTACATGTCGTATAACGAATAAAGGAGACTTTACAAACATTGGTGAGTCGAGGATATCAGACCAGATGCTGGAATCACTTCTCAAGACCTTGAGATGTACCTATACCTGCGCACGAGAAAAAAGATCATACGTTGAACGATAATGCTCATTGGTATTTCTATGATTCAAATCAATATAACATAAGTTAAATCAATTTCAAACATTCAATTCAAATTTTATTTCCATCCAACTATTATGCTATCATACTAAGTTTTAATCAACATATCAATCTACATATGCAACTACAAGCACCAAATATACCATATGAATCACTCTATACATGTTTAAATTAACCAATCTAAAGATTATACCATGTTAACATATTAGTATCGTTGATATCACATTTATAATCAATTCATAGCATTTGGTCATATCAACATACCATTTCTGAATGAATCAATTAATTCACCACATTTTCATATAGACCTTTTGAGCTCGTATATCTAGTTCGCATGATCTTTCACATGCTATTGATATTCATATATCATAATTCATCTTTGTAACACCAAATGACATTATCGATCCAGTTCACATATCATTTATCAATTTTACACATTATATCCCTATTAACCTGACTCAGACTCGAATGGATACATGGATCCCAACCAACACACCAATTTGGCATCTACTGCCTCATCGAAACGTCCGAAGTAAACATATTGCACCTAGTGCTCATTGGTATAATCGAAGTAATTGTTGTGCCTAGCACTCATCAAAACGTCCAAAGGAAAATGTGCTTAGTGCTCATCGACATATAGTTGAATTAATCCCGTACTCAATCTATCTTATGGCATGCCAACTATATATTGACTTTGTCCGAACAGTTAATAGAGTAACCAATTTTCCAATTTCATTGTATAGTTAAATTCACATTCTATCAATCTCAATTTATCATCAATTCATCAAGTTATATAACATTTTTCAACTCAATTTCATACCAAATATCATAAATCATTAAGTTATGCTACTTTCCATTTTATTTAGTTTAGTCTTCTATCTTGATAATCAATCTCAATCGTAGCAATTTAATTAAAATAACCATTTTCAACTCACCTCAATAACATATTATGCAAAACATCATGAATATGCAACAATTAAATTGATCCCAGATCATAAAAATACAAACCAAGTTTCCGAGTAACTCGTCGACAACTTTTGTTCTTCCTTTCCCTCTTGCAGGATCTGCGTCAATGTTAGCTACATACAATCAAAAGACATATGCATTATCAATTTCCCATCCAACTCACATTCAATTACAAAGACAAGCATATTTTATAATTTATTCAATTTAGTCCCTAAACTCGGGACATAACTTTCGATCTAAAGCTTCTGATTAAAATCTAATTTCACATATACTCATTAAGGACTTTCTACTTTCTATTCCTACCAAAATTTCATAACATTTTTTCATTTTATTCAATTTGGTCCCTAATGTACGAAACTAATAATTAAGCTTTACAATTTAGTCCTTTTCATAAACTAAGCTTAATTTCTATCAATTTCATACCTAATTCTTCAAGAATTCAATAATGGAAACTTTCTAAAACTTTAATAGTTTCACAAATTAGTACATGGGCTAGCTAAATCAAGCTTCAATGATTCAATTTCCATAAAAATCAAAGAAGAATGGTTAGGGACTTACTTGAAATAAGTGGTCGAATGTGAAAATAGGTTGAAAGCTTTCTCATTTGGCTTTCAAATGGTAGGAGGTGGATTTAGGAAGAAGATGATGGCTTTTGTCATCTTTTTCTACCAAAAGTTATCTTTTATACTTAGGTTTAGCTGTTATTAAACTTAAATATTTTGTTTAATCTTAATTAATTATCACTTAATATTTAATTAACCAATGTTATTGACATCCACCAGCACAATCCACTATCATCTATTTAAATTTCGTTTATTAGCCATTTGAGTCCTTTGGATAATTGCTATCTAAGTCCCCAAGCCTTTTTCTAATTAAAAATCTATAGCAATTGGATTTTTACAAATTAATCCTTGATCCTTTATTAACCACTTTTTCAGCTAAATTACTTAACCAAATTTCAATTCATCCATATAATAACTCTATAAATATTCTTATTTAATATTTACAAACTCAGTTTATGAAAATAGAGTTCCAAAACCACATTTTTTGACTCCACTAGAAATCGGATTATTACAAGTACATTAAAACAATCAAGTTATACATGTGCATACGAATACTTAGGTTTAAGGTTAAACATAGTGACTTTCACAAAGTGAACTATAGATAGTTGAGACATCTATTCAATTTAGGTTTAGTCCAATGCATTGTCACTCCAAGTTAATATATCTACTCAGGAGTCGCTCATGCTTTGATAACTAAGAGAAGCTATCTTTTTATATGAAATTTATACAATGTAATAGTTCTTACATGAGTTACTTGCTCTTGAAAACTTCGTGAATTACAAACATGTTTAAATTAACAACTATATAAAAACTATAGGAAGTTATCTTCAACATAGAAAACTTATTTGTTATGTTATTTTAACATAGTCTAACTTGGGTAATCAATTAATCATGCTTGCTTATACCATTTGTTTTACATGCAAACCATTTAGAGCAGAATATGTGCATATTATCATGAATAATAGTGTGGATGTTTAAAGTAATTTACATTATAATGAAAATGGACAAATCTTAACAATCTCGCACTTAAAGTAAAGATTTGGCATAATGACTTATTTTACTCTCCAACTTTACAAAAAAGTCATTTTAGTCATTCATTTATTTTTTCGTTTCTTTTAGCCTTGAACTTGTAGTATTTGTCAAATCACCCCAAAATGGATGGAAAATTTAATAAATGTTAACTTTACTAACACGACAACCACGTGTATGCCATGTTAGTAATTAATTTACTTTTCTATCCATTTTTAGGTGATTTGACAAATAACACATGTAAGGGCTAAAAGAGGTGAAAATTAAATTAAGGGCTAAAATAAAATTTTCTGTAAAGTTTAAGGGCCAAATAAGTTATTATACCAAAATATTTTGCATCCCATATATATATTGAGTGTAACAAGTACAATACAATTACAAATACAAGTCCGAATAACCACAAGTATTAAACTATTACAAATGGACTATCCAAGTAACCACAAAGTATAATCATACTATTACAACATAAATAAATTAAGAACTAATACAATTCAGACTAAAATCAACTAATTGAAATTATTTGAACTAAAATTTCCATTATGGGACTTGGATACCTATGAATAGAGTATTTGACAACACATTTTATAGGATAGGGGAATAAAAACTTAATTGCCTCGGCCTGACCTGCGCTATTGGGCTCCTGAGAGGCCCCTACTCCAAAACTTTTGTGTTTTTTTTCCCTCTTCGAAGTCCAAAGTCTAAAACCCCAAAACCCCAAAACGCTCCTCGTCTTCGGCACTCTGCAATCATCACCACCACCCCAACCGCTCGCCCTACAGCTACAGGACGCTCGCAGTGTGTTTACCGAGAACAAACGGAAGCAAATCCAAGATAACAGAAATCCAATGAATACAACAAAGAAGGCTTTGACAGCAGTCACACATCTTACTTCTCTTTATCCTCGCCGACTACACACCTTCCACCATCACCGCCTATTTTATCGTTTATTTTCAGCCCAACCCCAGCAACGCCAAGATGATTCGGACGACTCCCACCCTAACAACAGCGCTATCTCTGACTTTGACAGTGCCCAATTCTCCATCCCCGATGCCCTCAGAACTACCCCTCAACAACCTACCTGGGATGTCCACCATAGGCAACGAGTTGAGCGGATATTCTCCAACGGCGATCTCCGCCACAGAAAAGTTAAAGAAGAGGAAGAGGAAGAGGAAGAGGAGAGCAGGAGAAGGATTCTTGCAAAAGCCTTGCTTGAGGCAGCCTTAGAGGGCCCAGACGAGGATGCCGACCAGGACCAAGAGGTCAAGGAAGAGGACCAGAAGTCTCTCTCCGTTGGGATAATTGGCGCCCCTAATGCTGGAAAGTCAGCCCTTACTAATTTTATGGTTTGTTCATTAGCTCATTCTATTTCCTTCTCTTTAGGCATTGGCGTATTCATTCATATCACAACTAATTGATATCTCCAATGCGTTTTTTATAAGGTTGGGACTAAGGTTGCTGCTGTGTCACGGAAGACAAACACAACCACACATGAAGTTTTAGGGGTCATGACTAAAGGGGATACCCAAATTGTATGTTCCTTTTTTTTTTGTTTATTCCTATTACTATGCTTTCACTTCTCTGTTTGCTTTTGGAATTTTCCTGCTCCTTTGTGACATACAGTACGCCCTGTTTTTTACTGCAAGACACAACAATATTTGTTCAACTGTGTTACTTTTAGCTGTTTTACTGGCTTTCTATCTCCTTTTTTATACTAAATTTCAGAAAATGGGATTGTTATGATTCCATGTTTCTTTCTCGCCCTCCTGGGAATTCATGTGTGGGGAACTCATCTTTTACTCTTGCTTTATTGTTATAGTGGCCTTTAGGAATATCATTCTACTAATCTGGTGTGTACATTATGCAGTGCTTTTTTGATACCCCTGGACTCATGTTAAATAGAAGTGGATATCTTCACAAAGATATGAAGGTTCGCGTTGAGAGTGCCTGGAGTTCAGTTAATCTCTATGATGTGCTCATGGTTATTTTTGATGTCCATAGGCATCTTACAAAGTTAGTGATACACCACAGCTGATATTTTGACCTTCTTATACTTTTATATTAATTTTCTCCTTGGACATGTAGCAACCTTATTGTTGGTGTGCTTCTGATTTGGTTCATTTTTTTATCATCTCTTTTACTGCCCAATACATTGTTGTCCATTTAGCTTGATTCCAGGATTTCTAGCCTCCATTCATCCTGTCCATTTGCTTACTATCCTGCATTATCTAGAGAGGTTGCTGATTGTATGGTCAATTTGATTAACTCTTAGCCTTCAGTGCATCCTTTGGAAACCAGTGTAGTTCATAGCTTTTCTGTTACCATTTCATCATCATTGTAGATCTATTTGCCTCGGGGACTTCAACCGAGATCTATCATCAGTCTTCTGTTATCCGTAGACTATACTACATGGTTTTATCTTGTAATGGTGTACCAAACTTTCTTCATGAGGGAAGCTGCTTTGCTTTCTTGTAACAAATTAGAGATAGCGGGTGGATCTAACCTATTCCTAAAAGGGTTAAGGTCTTTAAGGGTTGTGGCTTTGATTTTCTGACTGGAATTCGAGGCACTTGGAATGGGTGATGAATGGTTGCATGCTATTTCTTGGTTAAGGAGTTTGGTATGCCATGAACGTGATAAATGTTGTTGTTTTTGCTTTCAGTGTTGTGTGCAGCCGTTAGAAATGCAGGCAGTCCTCATCTTGTGCTACTGTGAGCTGCAAAAAGCTTTTTTGGTCCCTCACCTTATAGATATCTAAATAAGAAAGATTGTCCTCCTGGTGTCATAATTTATTATATATATTTAGCTTATGAATTGCAATGAGCTTTTAGTATGTTCATGTGCAATGCTTAGTTTTCTGTTTGAAGAATTTTAGCAAGGAAATTTTCTGTGCAGCTATTCAGTTCCCCCAGAACAACACATATCCCCTTTTAGAATATACTTCAGATTGACTTCTGCCTCTTGCTTTCAAAATGCATAATTCTCTCTGTTTTCTCAAACTTGTCACTTCGGCGTACTGATCTCTTCCGATATGCCTTTTATCATAAACATTTGGGGCCTTCCATGTGGTTATGTGTTGCTTTGATCATATAAAATGGTCTTTAAGTCGGGAAAATACTTTTTTGTACTCTAACTTTAGCCTTTCAAGCTTCTTGTCTAATGCTGAAGTTGTTTTCTTCATCTTGATCGCTGATCAGATTCTCATTCTAATGATTCATCCATACAGGCCTGATTCAAGGGTGATAAGATTAATCAAACGTATGGGAGAAGAACCGAATCCTAAACAAATACGGATTTTATGCATGAATAAGGTAGATTTGATAGAGAAAAAGAAGGAATTGTTGAAGGTTGCTGAGCAGTTCAAAGATCTTCCTGGCTATGGAAGGTAGGTTTTCCTGCTGAAAGGAGGTAGCTCCTTTTAGGATATAAACAAGCATGCTTATTTTCATTCATTTCGAAGCTCCGAAACAACATGACTGACCTGTCCGATGTTGGCAGCTATATAAGCGAGATACGGACATTAACCCCTTTGTTTGAGTCTGTACTGTTTTCATTCATCTGTAAGCATGGTAATAGAGTAGCACATAGCCTAGCAACTAAGGGTGTAGAAAGGGCCAGTCCTATCTTGTTTGATATGGATTACCCTGATTATTTGCATGATTTCATTATGTATGACATCATTGAAGCTGATTAATAAAACTTTTACGAGGTATATTCAGAAACAAAAAGCATGCTTAAGTTAGCTTCTAATAAATTTAATTCTACTTATTTTCCAGGATTTTCATGATCTCAGGATTGAAGGGCTCTGGAGTAGAAGATCTTACTAAATATCTCATGGAACAGGCATTTTTTTATTCTACTTATGCTTCTATTTGAAGTAACTGGATTCTGTTATGTCTTTAAAATATGCCATTTATTCTCTTATGCATCTGGTTTAAGTAACTGGATTCTGTTATTTCTTTGATATGGCTTTTCATAATATCTTTTCTAGTTAACTAATTTGTTTGTACATGTTATCTTCTCTCAAGATCATTTTAGGATGATGGTAAGGATATTCAAATGATATCTTGCCTCTGGACTCTTCTGAGGCATGGTGTTATTGTTACCAATTTTGTTGTCAAATATATTTTCATTTTCTGATATTATTTTTTCATATTCAGCCTTATTGTTTTCGCAAATATTTATATGCATTTTTATTTTAGATTGATTTGATGTGATTTGCTCTTAAGATTATAGTTTATTTGTGTTATGTGAACCTTGTGTTAGCATATACATGCGTCTTTACTGGATGAATGAGTAAAGAATAAAATAGCTGGTGGTCATTAGTTACAAAGAGCTCTGTCACTCCTTCCGTTCTGCATTGGATTTTTTTTACCTTGAATCTGAATGATAATGCATTATGTATTCTATTAGATATTTCTTTGGCATTAATACCTTCTTAGTATGCTTCTGTCGAAGGGTGAAGCATGCTGAAGTTTTGTTCTGCCATTGCATGTCCTCCTCCCTCTATAAAGTAATACAACTTAGTATCAATGGCATTTTTTTCACCCGTAGGCAGTTCAAAGGCCTTGGGATGAAGATCCTATCACAATGAGTGAAGAAGTCATGAAGAATATTTCATTGGAAGTTGTCCGGGAAAGGTTACTAGATCATGTGCATCAGGTAAAACTTGTGTTGTTTGTCTATGCCTTGGCTTTTGGTTCATTGGAAGTTCTCGTATTCAAATTCCAATTCTAGAGGTGGAATTTGTGAAATTCCTTGATTTTTACTAGGAAATTAGTCATTTATTACATTTCCTTCTTTATGTGATTTTTTTATTTTCCATTTTATTTACAAAACTCATTTAAATATATATATTTTCATGCTATTAGATCTCTATTTACTTTTACAAACCTAATGAAATCCCTATCGGATATTTTTTGTATTTTATTTTTAATGCAATTTTTGTTATAATTATTTTATCAAATTCTGGTATTGAAATTTTATTAAAAATATTTATCCAAACAATGCAATTACCATTGCTAGTATTTTGAATTGGTGAATTTTGATATGCTTTTATTTTTACTTCTTTTTTTGAGGGTTGTGTTGAGGAGTTGTCTAATGATCAAAGATTAAAACAAGGACTAAAACTTTTCTTGTGGCAGGAAATCCCATATGGTATTGATCACCGTTTGGTAGACTGGAAGGAGTTACGAGATGGATCTCTGAGGATTGAGCATCACTTCATTACCAGCAAAATGAGCCAGCGAAAGATTCTTGTGGGGAAGAATGGCTCAAAAATAGGGTAAGCTAGTGCTATCTCCAATTAATTTCTTTTCATGGTTCCACTGGTATTTCAATCATGTGCAACATAGTGTCTCCTTGAAATCTTAATGCTAAGATATGAGGTGGTCCGCTGTGTGCGCTATAGTAGCATGATATCAGAAGATGTCTAATTCATATTCCCCCTTGATTCAACGGACACAAAATAATAACAAATAAATAAAGCAGGAGGATGGACAATGAAAAACTGAATGTCAGTATTGCAGCAATACAAGGGCTAGCAGAAACTTTATTACGTAAATATCATGACAAGTTCAATTCTGTGGTTCCATTTTTGCTTCCTGTGATCCCTTGAGGTCCATATGCCTTCATTTTAGTTAAAGCATGGAAACCTCACAGGGATTTGATTTTTGCTTGTTTCTTTAGAGTTCCGTATTCTTTCCTGAAGTTCTGAAATAAAATCTGATATTTTAATGTTTGCTTGAATGCAATTCTCACAATGATTATGTGTGTGTTATATATATACTATTTAATTAATCACAGGAGAATCGGGATTGAAGCTAACGAGGAGCTAAGGTCTATCTTCAAAAGGGAGGTGCATCTCATTCTTCAGGTTAGAGTTAAAACATAAGCTCCAAGAAAATATAGTCAAAATGTCCAGAACTGCACACACATCCCGGGATACCATCTGAGGTGTATATAAAACGAGTAGCCAATGTATTTGTACCGTCATTTCCCTAGGGTCTTATCTTTGTAAGGCCAAAATGAAGTCAGCTATTAGTGGCTACAGATGATTAATTTTATTGGGAGGTTCAAGTGGGGGTAACACAAATTATGAAAAGATCCCACTTTTGCTCTCCTTCAATGCGCCTACGTGTGCTAAATTTTTAGGTGAATTACTTTTAATTTCTTGTAGTCCCAAGTGTTGTATTCATGTCTCATTACATGAAAGCTAAGGTTGAGGACCTATTCAGTTAATTCATTTGTCATTTTATTATTTAAAGTAGAGATCATTCCTTACTTTTTCACATATCTATTTTAGTAAGTTGTCAAGAGAGGACAAAATTGATGTTGTATCCTGTCACAGCAATTAGTGGATGTTTAAGTTTTATAATCCTCTGCTTGTAGATATAAAACATTGAGCTTATTCCATTTTTATACCGTTCTGAGCCCTTTGGCTATAAGATATAAATGTATGGGTGAGAATTACTTGCTTGAAAGATGGTGAATGCTGGATGTATGTCAGAATTCAGAGTTGTTGGGACTTGGGAGTCACTTTTATTTGTTTAGTAGTGGAGGGGGGGGGGGATTTCTACGACTGAACTCAGGAGATGAGTTTGGTCGACAATGAACAAAAAGGAGAAAAGATGTATAGGCCCCTGTAGATGCCTGCCTGTCTTGTTCACCCCAAAACTGGCAATTTTTATTTTTTAAATCTTCATAAGGTTGGGCATCATGTAATTTTTTAAAATCGATCAAATCAAGATAATGAAATTGGACTTTCACGGTTTTATTTCCTTACTTTTTTTAGCTACTCAATTATCAAAAATTACAATCAAAAGTTTGTAACATTTTGGTAGTTCGTGTTTTGATATTATGCAAATTAAAACTTAATATTACTTAAACAATAATTATGATTTTCATAAATATATAAATTAATTGGTGTGAACTAAAGTTGGTTATTGGATTTGATGAAGAACATCCAAATAAATTGACTTGTCCTTTACCCTTTTGCTACATAAATTTTTACGTGTTTGGTAGAATAGAAAAGCAAAAGGATTGAAAAGAAAAATTTTAAATGTGCTTGCTAGAGAAAAAAAGTGAGGAAAGAAAATAGAAGAGATGGTTATTTTTTATGCTAATGTATAAAAATCAATCCTAACAAGAAGTGGATGGAATACTTTTTCTTTCAAATTATTCATCTCTACTTGAATTATATTTTCTATTTTTCTTTCATTTTGGTTGAGAAAGGAACTGCATTAAATAAATTCAAAGTAGAGTAAGATACATAACAAGCTCTAAGAATCTCTCTCAATTTCGAAAATTGAGCGAATTAGTCCCTCTTAAAAAAATTGAAAAAATATAATTTCGGTCAATTTTGAAAGTGAGCAATTAAGAACAATTAATCACGGCATTAATGTTTTTTGTTAATTGTGCACAATTTTGATTGATATAATAACAAATTTAGTCTTCGGTGTATATATTTTGTTAATTTAGTCTTGATTCTAAAAAAAGTAACAAAGTTAGCCTCAACGTTTACACATTTACAAAAATATGTGGACTAAATTTGGTAAATCATGATCAAATTGGTAGAATGTATAAATTATGAGAGTTAAATTTGTTATTGTAGCAATCAAATTTATGTAAAATTGAAAAATATTGATGCCATAATTAATTGTCCTTAGTTGCTCACTTTCAAAATTGATAGGAATTAAATTGTTTCGACTTTTTTGAGAGAGACCAATTTGCTTAATACCGAAATTGAGAGGGATTGGAGAGGTCTTTTTACCGATATAAAATAATCCAAGTTACTAGGAGGGCATTGTGTAATGCATGGTTAAGTGTCAAGTAAGGAAATTGTAAGAGTCACTTTTACATGGAAAATGCACCAGTCTTAGGAGAGTGAGAGGTTGTTTGGGTGCTTAAAAATTGTTTGCAACATTGTTGGTGAAATCAATTGCTGCTCCCTTCTCTTCCAATTAGATGCTGGCGCTATTGCAATCGTTGGAAGTTGTTGCTGCCTTTGTCCTTCAAAGCCCACCTTATCCAAAGTGTTTCCAAGGAGAGGTGCATAGAAGATGAGTTTGAAAGGCAAGTGTTTCCATAAATTCGTAATCGACTAAATGTGCAAAGTTAGCAATTGATCAGTAATACATTCATATTAAAAAGGCTAATTCATGATTAGTAATACAATTGATTAATAAGTTAATGATGAGTTAGTAAACAAGATTGATAGTTGGTATTAATTAAAATGTAATTTAAGCATGTTTAATGTCATTGATGGTAAAATTCCATGCATGAAAAAGTCGTCAGATTTCACTCTTTCAAAACAACTTCCTTTCATTTTCTTTTGGAATAGAGGTTGGCGTTGAGGTATTTTTTCAATCAAGTGACGTTGCATAGAAAAATTGTCATGTTTGGATTGGCAAGTTCTAACAACAAATATAATGATTAAGATACTTGTCAACTCATCTTTCGTATCCAAGCTATACTTACCAAGAGATCACAAAATTTTCTTTAGATTATATCGAAGTAATTATCTCCCCTTAAATTATGGAGCAGATTGAATCAAGCCTTTGAAGAAAAGATATCCAGATCATTGAAAATTTATCTTATAATATTCTAGAAATATTATGTGATATTTATCTTAATTACTTCAAGAAAAATGTAGTTTTTCTTTTCAACAATACATAAAATTAAAAAAGTGTAAATTAAAAAAAATGTAAGGAAAAAGTCCAAAAATTAAATTATTCTTATGAGATATGACATGTTGCTAAATTAAAAGAATTCTTATAATTTGGGGCTAAAATTATTAAAAAATAGAAAATATAATAATGTATTTTAAAAAAATAAAATTAAAAAAATATAGAAAACATTCAAGGTTACTAAATTTACTATAGATATTTAGATATCTATATTTTTTTTTCTATTTTTTAATTTTGGTATTTTTTTAGTTTTATGTATATATATTAAAAAGTCATTTATATATATATTTATAATTTTTCTGATTATTAAAAAAATATATTTTGAGATTTTTTTTTGCTCTTTTTTTAAATTTCTCTCTTTTTTTTTTTTCGAATTTGTTTTACATTAATAATAGAGTGATGTGGCAAGTTCGGAGCGATCACATCAATGTTTTCTTAATGAATCGAGCCTTGGAGTAATGGATGTGATGTTCGGAGACTTTCGATCATAAAGTGATGAAAAAAAGGTTTTTTAAATACCAAAGTAATAATTGGATACAATTTAGGAGTTAAATTATGCATTAATTCTGAATTTTTACGTAAAAGTATCATAGAGAGGCGCCAAATTGTATTTTGTCCATTCTACTCAAAAGATAAGCGAAATAGTCTCTGTACATTAGATGAAAGAACAAATTAATCATTCTGTTAAAGAAAATCTATTTTTACTATTAAAAATTGCTCTCTATACGTTAATATGAGGTACACGTGGTGCTCTATATGTAACTGTCTGGTCATTCCAGTAGCTACGTCAATTTTTAACAATAAAAATTGATGAAATTTTTAATAGAAAAACTATATATTTTTTGATCCAATATATAAAAAATTAATTTACCTATAAATTTTATTAGTTCATACATAAGCAGAAAAAAGAGGGAATCCAATTTTGGAGATTTAAAAAAGACTAGTATTTTAATCATCTTTTAAAGTTAGAAACAAAAAGACACAGAAGCATGGGTCCCTCTTCAACTCAAAATCAGTATGGACATATCTAATTACTTTCTTTTTACCTTCCATCTTTAAAAAGAAAACAAAGGAAACTGGTTGCTTTAAAAGAGAACAAAAAAGAAAAAGATAAAAATGAGGGATTCATGCCTTTTTAAGTGTTTATACTCATATCTACATGTAAATGTATTAGGGAAGAAGTTAAATTGCATTTTTACTCCCCTATTTAAAAAATGAATAAATTAATCTCTTTATACTAGATTAAAAAATAGACTAGTTATTCTCTGTAAAAATTCCATCTAGCTCTATTATTAAAAATTGATCTTTATACATCAGTATAAGGTACATGTGGCACGTTACGTGTCCACCAACTTTTAACAATACAAATGAATGAATTTTTTAATAAAAAAGATCAATTTGCCCATTGGTTTAACGTACGGGGATTAAGTTACCTATTTTTTTTAGTAGAGGAGGCAAAATGCAATCTGACTTCTAGTATAAGAGCCTCCATGGTACTTTTATCCATATACATTTGAATATTAAATTTGTGATTGGAATATGATATTTGAAATGGTAAAAGCACCATAGAGGTCCCTGTAGTAGGAGTCATATTGCATTTTCCCCTTTCTACTCAAAAAATGGGCTAATTAGTCCTTGTATATTAGATCAAAGAGCAAATTGATCCTCCTGTTAAAAACTCCATCCATTTCTATTGTTAAAAATTGGTTTTTGACGTACATGTGGTGTGCTAGTTATTTAGTCAGGCACACTGGTTTTTAATAGTACAAATAGATGAAACTTTAAATAAAAAAGACTAATTTGCTCTTTAATCTAATGTACATAGACCAATTTGCTCATTTTTTTGAGTAGAGGAGGCAAAATGCAATCTAAATCTTAATATAGGGGCCACTATAGTAGTTTTACCTATTTTAAATATATTGGAAAATCATTTAAAATTTTAAATATATTGGTATCAATTGAGGACAGCATAATTGATAGCCATGAAACTAGATAATTGATAGGCATGAAAGAGAAATACCATGTTTACCTGTCTGCCAAGTCCATAACACTGATGTTTGTTCACATCCATCACTGATTTAGATCTAATCTCTTTCTTTTACTAAATTCAATTCTTCTAATTTACAGATATGCTAACCACATTCACAAATTCATGGCCAGCTAAAATACCCAACTGTACTTAAAAATGTAATATGAACTGAAAACTGTTCATCTTTTCTTCGTTTTGGTCTTACCATTACAGAAGAGTGAACCAAACCCAAAAAAGCTTACAGTTGCATTAGAAATGATTGGATTTGGAAGATTCAAAATAGGACTCACTCGAACTCCATTCCCATGAGCTCCACAACTCTTCTTTAATGCAGGCTTTTGTGTAGAATTACCATAATAAGTATAATACAACGTACCAGAAGAAGAACTTGACACTGATGATCTTCTTGTCAAAGATGGCTGTTTCTGGGTTTCTTTTGGAATTGGAGTTGAACCTGTTGAATTACTGCGTGTAAGAAATTGAAGTGACCGGATTAGGCTTTTACTTCGACTGCTTTCACAATTGAGACTACTGCTTCTGTTAAACTGCCAGAAAGATTTGGATGAGGCAGGCTTATCATCTTCATCAATGCTCATTAATAAAAATTCTTTCAATCTTTTCTTCTCTGGGTTATCTGTTTTGAACTGCTGGGGTGAAGAACGAACAACAGCACCAGGTTGGAGTTGACGACGAACTTGATTCGCAACCACAGCTTTTTCCTTTATCTCAATTGGTCGAATCTTGCCATTGGAAAAGAGCTCATCAGCTGAAGGGAGTTCTTGAACGAAACTATTATTAACAAAACAGAAATCGAAATCCGATGTTGGATTTAAGAGTGATGTGTCTAATCTCTGATGATGACATTCTTCAATGGAATCTACCCCATCTTCTTGGTCGAGATCGTCAGAAAACGAGATTCTTGGGCTTGAAATCTCTGCCAAAATTTCAATTGCCATAGTTTAAAACCATGTTTCAATCTATATGTAACAATGGCGAATGGGAGAGAAGAGAAAAGAAGTGTACAAAGTTGTGGAATTCAAGCACCGAAAGGATAGAAAAGGAACTCTTTTTTGGGTTTCCAATGAAACTTTTACTTTAGGAATGTAACCTCTAAGAATTGATAGATAGCTTCACCTTATACTTGTTTGGATTTCACTTTATTAATAATTTAAGATGAAGAACTTGGTCCACTGTGTAACAAAACCTTCAAATCTCAATTAATCATCTACTTGTATTAATTGGATCTGATCTAATTGTATTATATAATTCAGATAATATCCATTTTAGTAATTTGGAACTTGTTTTTAATAATTTTATAATTATTTCCTTATGTGCCCACATATACACAATAATGTCCCTTCCATTTCAATAATTTAAAATAAATATATATATTTTTGTTTTAAACTCCCTTTTCTAAGTATTTTTACATAGATTTAAGTATTTCTGGGTTGAGGTGTGTTCATAGCTTTTATAATGCTCTTTAAATCGCCTTATGTTGAATTATTGTACTCCAGTTATGACCATTTTAGTAAAAACTAAGATAGTTAGAAAATTTTGAATAAGCTTTTAATTATAATAGATTTAATTTTAAGGCATAAATTTTAATTATGTGTAAGCCCAATAATATATTTATTAAATTTTATATTTTAGACATTTATTTATTTCGAATTAATTGGTATTTTAGATTAATTTGGCTGATTGAAGATGTAAAGAAAAGTGATTATATGGTTGAATATGATAGATGTTAAGAGTCGAGTAATTAAGTCATGGCTAAAAAAAAGGGTATTCTTACAATGTTTGCAATTCATGATGGTGTTGGAGTTTTGTTGCATAAGGTCGGGAAAGGGTTGTTTGCTCAATCTTGGTGAGCTTTCGGGACATGCAATGTTAGAAGAGAAAGGAACCTGTTTGATGAAACAAACAGAGATGACCACTCCAGCAGGTGAATTGGAAGAAGAATGATTGTTTAGGAATTAAATGCAAAAATAAATATAATTAAATCACTTTCATACATCATATCATATTAGAATCATTGCATGAACGTGGCCATAAAACAAAAAGGCTTAGTAAAGGGTTGATGATAGCAGTTGTAGGCAAAGAGAAATCCCAGCCTTTGTTGTGACCCAAAGCTATTGGGCATAAATTAAAAAACCCAACATCCTGAAGCTGAATTTGTGCCCTAAACCCTAATAAACCAGGTTTTAAGACTTTGTAGGTCGTGCAATCGAAAGAACCCAGGTTTAGATTTATCAGCAACAAAGCATCAGTGTCAAAGAAAGGCAGGTTGCCGTTACAAGACAAAAGCTGGTGTGGTGTTACAGGCAAGTTTCTCAGTCCTCCGACATGTATGAATCTTTGTAATTTCAGTTTGTTATGCTAGAAGAAAGCCCGAATCTAAACCAGTAAAACCCCACGAGAAGAAAAAAGGAAAAAACAATGGCACCGCCTATAATCAGATCTCTAATCGCATTCTCTCTGAATAAATCATGCCGTTCTCAGAAACCCATTTCTGGTTACTCCATCTCTTCTATTTTCTTCTCATCTTCACCCACCCAGGAATCAAGAGCTTCCCTTCCTTTAGCGGATCACTTGGTTGAGAAACACAGCTTTTCCCCTGAACTTGCCGTCAAGACTGCATCTTCCCTAACCTATGTGAAGGATCCTCGTAAGTGTGATACTATAATTTCCTTCTTGAAAGAAAGCGGTTTCTCTAAATCCCATATTGAAGCAGTGGTCAAAAGAAAGCCTAACCTTCTATATTCTAGTCTTGAGAAAACCATTAAACCCAAGTTCAAGATTTTCCAGGATTTAGGATTTTCAACACATGATGTTGCTGATATTGTAGCTAGTGATCCCTGGATTTTGACTAGAAGCGTGGATGATAGGATTGCACCTTCTATTTCCGATTTAAAGACTGTTTTAGGATCGAATGATGATGTTGTTAAGTTATTGAAAACTTCTGCTTGGTTTCTCAAATCTGATTTGCAAAAGACTATGATGCCTAATATAGAGTTCTTGAGAAATTGCGGGATTTGTTCATCGCAAATTGTTTCATATGTGTTCAGCTTTCCTAGATTTTTCTTGCTTAAACCTGAGAGCATTAAGCAGTTTGTTGAAAGGGCGGATGCCTTGGGGTTCGATAGGAAGTCAAATATGTTTCTTGCTGCTATTAGGATGTTGAGTTCAATGAGTGAAGAGAATTGGGAACTCAAATTGAAGCTTTTTAGGAAATTGGGTTTCTCTGAAGATGATATCATGTCTACTTTTAGGAGGACACCACAGGTGTTTGCTGTATCTGAAAGGAAGATTAAGCAAGTCACTGACTTTTTGCTTAATAGAACGAATGTAGGTATTTCATTTATAATAAGCCACCCAATGGTGCTTATTTGCAGCCTTGAGCGTAGGCTGAAGCCTCGGTTACTGGTTATTGAGACTCTGGAAAGTAAGAATTCTCTAAGAAGGAAAGTTAGCATGACTACAATTTATAAGATGCCTGACAAGAAGTTCAGAGAGAAATACGTTGTTCCTTACTTAAAAGAGCTCGAGGAAGTATCCATGTCTATTGTGGGCACTTAATTGTTAAATTTTGTATAGTTGAGGGCACATATCAAATCTTTGATGTACTTTGGGTTCATAATCCCGTATTTCTTCATGAAATTGGTTCTTTAAGCAGTTTGTAAGATTTTACTTCGCAATAATCGAGTCTTATGTTGGATAACTCCAATACTGTCTCAATACAACAGACAACATTGTAGTTGATTGTTTTAGACTGTTAGTCATTGTTTCCAGTCTCTGCACTATGCACAATGCACATCCACTTGTGATGGTTCCTGTATTTGCTGCTTTCTAATGTTATTTATATATACTCACACCGATGGTTTTAGGGTGTGTTCTCGTACTGGTTATTGTTAGAAACTTTTCGTTTTCTTGCCATTGAATATCTACTCTGATATGCCATAGTTTTGCATGTAAATGGTCATTTGCTGCTGCAGGCAGGTTGCTAACCTTAAATGCATTTTGGATTGACCTATTGCAGGTCACTGTAAATCATGTTTTTGATCAATTGCATGAGAACCAGTGTTTTGCGAAGCTGAATTATTTTTAATAAGGAAATTGCGTGGATCTTTCTTTTAAACAAATAGGAATGCAGAAACATGTTAAAGTTTGTTTTGAAGGGAAAAGCATAGTAAAAATGAATTTTAAGAGTTATGTCAAAAGAAAATGAGATCTTGAAGTGGCACTTATTGAGAGACTTGGTCTTTAACTTGTGGCAAATCATGGGATTTTGTTTTAGTTTGAAATGGGATCATTTGTATCTCAAATCTCCAAAGGATGAATTCTAGATGATTGCATATTTTATTATACAGGGCTAGCCTTATCTTTGAGGTACAGTTACTGTCCTGCAAACCACAGAAGGTTCTGGTCTTTGTTAGGGTTGTACTTTAGCAGAGTCAAGCTTGATTCAAAACTTGCTGCTTGGAGCTTAATTTGAGCTCTATCAAATACTATTTATCCATGCAGGGGTGAAGGTACATGCTACTAACACCTGGTTATTTATGCTAGTCCTAAATTAGATGAACCTAAACTCTTATGGCAGAATTTTAGGACTGTTGTGGATTTATGCCGTGGCTCGTGACTAAGGCCTTCAATGAGATTATTTCTCCTTAGGAGAGGGCATGTCCCCATCTCTTAATATGTTGGTCCAAGGGAAAGTTATCAACATTGTAACTTCCTTTACTCGACCCAATAACAAATCCGAATAAAATATTTCATATCCATTTATTATTATTATTATTTAAACTTGAAATCGTTTAAGGCTTTTTTTCTGTTAATCCTTAATTTAGCACTTTATACCCTTTTTCGTGCACTACAATAAAGCATTTACATTAAATCATCTTAGGAATTCTTCTGTACTTTTATTGGAATTTGTACAAATAACCATCTTAGGATTGAATTCCTAAAAAATCACTTATTCGGATTGAAATTTTTAAATAATTTAATGTAGTTTTGATGAATTTTGAAAAAACCAAAAAGCACAGAGGAAATCTTAAAAAATCATTAACGAATAATTTCAACATATTTGAATTTTGAATTATGAAAAATAAAGAGACTAAATTCTTGGAAATAAAATACAATGACTAAATTTTAAATTTGCAAAGAGTATAAGGATTGATGATATATTTTAACCTTAAAATAAATATTAAACTAGATTTCTTACTTTACTATGCACAAATTAATTGTATGTATTAATAAAATATATTAAAATGTATTGTAATTTTGTTAATAAAATGATAAATAAATTTAAACATAATATTTAAATTTTTGTTAAAAGTTGTTTTGAATAATTAAATGTTATGAATGGATTGGCAGTTCAACGTTTTTTAATATTAGAATATAAAAATTTAACTTCAAAATTCCCAATATCTCTTTATACAATAATTTCAAGTATTTTAATTTTAAAACATACTAATTTTTTTTATTGTAAAGAAGAGGGAAATATACGTCGTCAAAAAACAGCTGAACCACCCCTCGCGATAGCTGTCCCTGTTGCATCGTGTCCAATTTAGTGCCTAACACCCTCTATTAGTGTGTCAAAAAACTGAGTTTCCATGTCCTCTAGATTGCAGGATTTTGCTAAGCTGTTTGCTACAAAGTTTGCTTCAAGTAAAACACTCGCTACTCGGACCAGCCAATCTCGTCTGCAAAGCTCTCTAATGCGACGAACAACACCCAAACAAGCTCCATCATGCTCCCCATTTGCTAAACAAACAGCCTGCACATTGCCACTCTCAAGTATCCCTTGCTCCAAGCTACTTCGAGTCCAATGAGGATCGTCCATAGCTCTGCCGTAAGGATGTCCCCCATTCCAGTGATCTTCCAAAATCCAGTAGCCACCGACCAGCTTCATCCCGAACCACCCCTCCAACTGATGTCCATCCCAACCCTACATGCAACGCCCCGTCCACGTTAACTTTCACCCAACCTGAATCAGGGGCATTCCAACTCACCACCGACGGGGCGTGGGCATTGCTTAGCTTACGCCATTCCTCTGCGTGTTGGATAGTAGCAGCCCAGCTTACACTAGCTGTCAAAATTGCACTCGAGTTTGCATTGGCGGTTTTATATAGAAAGACAATATTCCTACTCATCCATATCTGCCAGCAAACCACCCTAAATAAAATGCACCAATTAATACCCGCATAATCCATATTATGTTCATCTCCCAAGTTAGGCACCAGCCAATTCGAAAGAGTAGCCAAGAGGAAATCATGTTGACGACTTAATGGTACAATCGCCCCCCAAACAGCCTTGGCCATGCCGCAATCTCGTAAGACATGCATGACCGACTCGCATTGCGCTCCACAAACCTAACATGTAGGCGACTCAACAACCCCTCTTTGGCACGGGAGCCATAAGAGAAGCGAATGCGCTGAGGTAATGGACACTTCCATACCAACCCCATTGTTGTTCCCGATCTGCAATGGCTACCCCAGCCAACTTCTTATACATTGTTAGCTAAAATAATCAAACTGGAATTGTCAAGAGAGGGGGTGAACTGGCTTTTAAAAAAATTGTGTAAGCTAGAGAATAAGGATAAAAAAATTTGACACAAGAATTTAGAATGGTTCGGCTCAAATTTCCTACTCCACTACCTTAGATTTCCATTAATAAGAAATTTCCCAAATTCACTAATTTGATAATTTTTGAGGATAAAGTTTAACCTTACAAACTCTCTTAAGGTTTCTATCCAAACCTTAAGACACAAACCCTTCCTAAAGAAATACAAATGAGCAAACAAAGAAGGAGCACTTACAAGATCAAAATGTTTGCAAATTAAGCTCAATTACAAGGAAGAACACTTGAGCTAAATGAAAACAATGAAAGCTCACAAGTGTTTAAAGAAAATTGTTGAGAATTATAAGCACAATGTTGTTTTTTTATTGAACTTTTTGCTTGATAATCTCTCTAGTTGTTGTAGATCCTTTGGAGGCTGGTTTATATACTCCTAATTGATTTCCAACCGTTGTGATTCTTGGAGACATGAATAGAGCCGTTGGGGATGAAATAACCAGTGCATTTAATTCACCTGCAACAACAAGTATCGATTCTAGCAAAGGAGATTTTGATATTTTTTGCATTTAATGCAAAATTCA
Organism: Gossypium hirsutum; assembly: GCF_007990345.1. Classification (NCBI taxonomy): domain Eukaryota; kingdom Viridiplantae; phylum Streptophyta; class Magnoliopsida; order Malvales; family Malvaceae; genus Gossypium; species Gossypium hirsutum. Next base: position 59,187,582 of record NC_053437.1, read on the forward strand.
GTGACCATTGTAACTGAAGATATTGATACCAGTGGTCTTTTATTGATACCTTATGAAAAAGTATCGATACTGGATCGATATTTAGTTGAATTTGTGAAAAAAATGTCAATTTAGTATCGTTTTTAAAAGGGGTATTGATATTTTTTTTAGCCTGGAGCTATCCTGACATGCTTAAAAACAATTTAACTTATTGACAAAAATTCTAACTTGATTGAAATAATTTTAACTTGATTTAAAAGTTGATTTGATTTTTTTCTAAGAGTTCAAAGTATAAGATTCAAAATTTTATCTCTTAGACTTCATTTGAAATATCATTTTGCCAATTTTGTTCAACTTTAACTTTTATTTAAAAACATTTTAATTTGTTATATTAAAACATATTATCAAATAAAGTTTGACTTAACAATCTCCCCCCCTTTTTTTTATATAACAAAACATTTGGCAAATTTGTTTTTGAATAAATTGCTTCCCCATTATAAAAGACATTTTCAATTTAAGGTCCTTTAAAACAAATTGACATAAGTTTAAAACTTTGACATTCATTTTTACTTTTGAAAAAAAAATGTTCACATAATTTGCATAAAGTTAATTTAGCACAATATCAAATATTAATCAACCAAATTACCTTTACTTATCAACAATTTACCTTTGCTTTCTCCTCTTTTTATTATATAAAAAAAATCAAATAAAGCTTAGGAGAAAAGAAATGGTTAGTTCAAGAATAAAAATATAAAAATATAGACTAAGTAACTAACATGTGCCAAAAAAATCACCAAAATATCTTAAAATACTAATAAAAAACATTAAGGTTCAAAATGCAATAGTCATAGGAAATTAGCAAAAATAATAGTGCAAATGTTATGAACAATGATACGAAGATGCAAACTTAAAGATATACCCTAATTTTCATCATGAGGAGAAAAGGGACGTGTCGAAGGAAAATGAGCTAGAAGTGATTCCATTTGTATCTCTAACGTCATCAGCCTCGAGTCAACATCATCTCTAAAACCCCGAGGATCATTATACAATGAATGAATAGCACTAAGGAGAGCAACATTGACGTTAGAAGCAGCCTAAGATGGAGCAGCCGGTGGAAGAACATGTTCGGGAGAAGGAACATGTTTCGAAGCCAGAGCATCCTCGAAAGCACTTTCTGTAATACCCCCTACCTGTATTCATCGCCGAAATAGGGTACGAGGCATTACCGAAGTTTACCTAATTAATTTTTCGCAAAGTCTCAATTTTTTTTTATAAAAACTCAATATAATCCCTTTATAAATATTCAACCTTCCTTGCAATTTTTAAAACCGGAACCAATCCAAACCAACCAATCTATTTCAATCAATTTGATACCAAATCATACTTTAATTATAATTATACTATTTAGCATATTCATCACACTTTACTTTAATTCATATTCATTAAACAAGTTTTAGTATTTATATTATCATCAAACTATATACATGCCATATAAATCAAAAAGGAAATTTACAAAAGCTATCAGAGAAAATCTGGATAGTGTGATCCTCAGTGTTGATCCGATCCTCCGTATATTTTCACGTCAATCTACAAGAGACATTGAATACACTCAAGTAAGTTTATAGAAACTTAGTAAGTTCATAGGCATAAAACATAAATCTTACCAAACATTTATACACTTATACATTATACACCATTACTAAGTTTACCAGTCAACCACAATCATTGGTGAGTCCCTTGGTATAAACTCACTACTACTTATCCTTTTATTATAATTCTTTTGGGACCATTTGTCACTTACCATCCTTAATCAAAATTAGGGAACGGTTACGGAAATTTGAGTACTTCACTTCCACTTTGCCATAGTATAACTATGGTCTTACGTATGATCACTTGTCACTTGTCCCTGATCAAATAAGTGTAGCTAAGTTACCACTTATCACTTGTCACTTGTCACTGATCAGATAAGTTTAGCTGAAGCTACTACTTATCACTTGTCACTGATCAGATAAATGTAGCTGAAGCTACTACTTATCACTTGTCACTGATCAGAAATACTCAAATTCGGCGTTTCGCTCAATTTGATCGTTTATTTGGTTTTCGCATTTTTATTTTATTCTCATTTCAACAATAAATATATCTCATCATACATTATATAATTCATGAAATTAACATTTAATCATTAAATTTCAGCCATATGAACTTATCTGGGTCGATTTGTAGAATTTGTAAAAGTTCAGGGACTAATCAGCTACTTTTTCTTTTCCTCGGCTTGCTACGGGTTCTCGATATGATTCAAATATATGAAAAATTAGCTTGGAGGGACTCGTAAATGGCGTTCTTGGTTGAGAAATATGAAGAATTACCTAGAAACTCTTTTAATTAAGATTTTTATTTGTTAATTTTTACAAAATTTCCAATTTTGCCCTTATTACATCACTTTTTCAGATTTTTTTCTTCTCTTATGCCGTCTCAACTATCCCATATTGGCATATTTATGCCTTAAGTCCCTCCTTATTTATCACTTAAGCTATTTAATCACTTTTTAACAAATTTTGCATTATTTTCAATTTAGTCCTTTTTAATTAATTGACCACCTAAACGTTAGAATTTTCTAACGAAACTTTAATACCAACTCAATGACACTCTATAAATATTTCTAAAAATATTTATGGCTCATTTTATGAATTTGGGGTTTCGATACCTCATTTTTGATTCTAATTATTTTAATATTTATTTCTAGTACACTATTCACTATTTCAAAATTTTTCCTAACTTCACATTTAACTTATACTCAGTAAATTAATAATATTTTCTACTCACTTGTCGGATTTAGTGATCTTGAATCACCGTTCCGATACCACTGAAAATTCAGGCCATTACAACTCTCCCCCCTCTTAGGAAATTTCATCCTCGAAATTTCGTACCTGTAAATAAATTCGGATACTGAAATCTCATCAATTCCTCCATTTCCCAGGTTGCCTCATCAGATCCATGTCGATTCCATAACACTTTAACTAGTGGTACACATTTATTCCTCAACTCTTTAACTTCCCGAGCTAAAATTTTCACCGATTCCTCTGAATAAGTCATGTTGGGTTGGAGCTCTATTTCCATAATAGGAATTACATGTGATGGATCTGATCTGTACTGTCTCAACATAGACACATGAAACACGTTATGAATATTTTCAAGTTTTGGGGGCAAATCCAATCTATAGGCTACCGGAACGATTCTTTCAATAATTTTATACGGCCCGATAAATCGTGGGCTGAGTTTTCCCTTCCTGCCGAACCGCAAAAATTTCTTCCACGGTGACACTTTCAAAAATACACGATCACCCACATTAAACTCTATATCCCTTCTCTTCAAATTTGCATATGATTTTTGCCGATCGGAGACAACTTTTAAACAATCTCAAATAATACAAACTTTTTCTTCAGTTTCTCGAATCAAGTCCACTCCTACTAGTTTCGGTTCACTTAATTTAAACCAATATAATGGAGTTCTACACTTCTATACAGAGCTTCAAATGGTGCCATTTTAATACTAGTTTGATAACTATTATTATAAGCAAATTCAGCTAAAGGTATTCCTTAATATATCTTCTAAAATCTGAATCACTCGCTCTGACTGCCCGTCTGTTTGGGGATGAAAAGCTGGGCTGAAATTTAATTTGGTTCACTCCACCCAATCAAAATCCCACTATTCTCTCCATGATTCACTCCTCCATTCAAATTCCACAGCATTTCAGTCAAACTCCACCACCTCACAACACAGGTAATAAAAATAAATACTCCACAGTACAACACAAGACTCGAACCTCAAACCTTAAGAGTACTCCACACGCCACCTACCACTAGACCAACAGGCTCTTTTTGTCATAAAACAAGCACTAATATTTATAAAGCCTATATACCAGCGTCTAGATTCATTTAAGGCAAAAACTAAAAATTCTGCAAATGCCAAGTCTTAAACCTAGGCATCTCAAACACTCTCATACACACCCAAATCACTTAGCCAATAAAGCAAACAAGCAATTTATATCAAATCATGCAAAAACTAATTGCTTAGATTTTTGGGGCGTTACAGTAAGATAAAACAAAGAACCAATCATAGACCTAAATAATGTAAAGTCTACACATTTACCTTCTTCATCTTTGTCAAGCTTTGTGGAAGGGCTCATAGGAGTAGCTTGAGGTTTAAGGATGTCCATCCCAAATTTCTTGAGCATTTCCTTTATATACTTGGCTATATTTATGAAGATGCCATCTTTCTTTTACTTGATTTGGAGCCCCAAAAAGAATGAGAGCTCTCCGATCATGCTCATCTCAAACTTACATTGCATTAGCTTTGAAAAATCCTCACAAAGAATTTTATTAGTAGCACCAAAAATAATATCATCAACATAAATTTGTACTACTAATAAATCTTTTCCTTTTCTCTTAATAAAAAATGTTGTGTTAACATTCCTTTTAGAAAAACCTTTTTCAACAAGAAAATTTGAAAGTCTTTCATACAAAGCTCTAGGAGCTTGTTTCAAACCATATAAAGCTTTAGAGAATTTGAAAATTTTGGATCTTCAAAACCTGGTGGTTGTTCAACATACACTTCTTAATTTATAAAACCATTTAGAAAAGCAATTTTGAAATCCATTTGAAATAATTTAAACTATTAAAATATGCAAATGCTAAAAGCATCCTAATGGCTTCCATTTTAGCTACGAGAGCATATGTTTCATCATAGTTTATTCCTTCCTCTTGAGTGTAACATTGACCTACAAGCCTAGCCTTATTCCTCACTATGTTACCACTCTCATCTAACTTATTCCTAAAAACCTACTTAGTACCTATAGTAGATTTTTCACTAGGTCTATCAACTAGGGTCTATACATTACTTCTCTCAAATTGATTTAAATCATCTTATATGACCAACATCCAATATTCATCATTAAATGCTTTTTTAATATTTTTAGGCTTTATGCATGAGATAAATGCAACATAATTACATGCATTTTTACGAGAAGATCTAGTAGTTACCCTTATTGATGGATCTCCCAAAATCTTACCATTATTCACATAGCTAAACTTTATTAGATGAGTGACTTCCCTCTCCTCTAATGTAAGCTCCATTAGAGCATCTTGAGCTTATTCTTGTATCTTCTCACTTGATGATTGTTCCACTTTATCATCATCATTATTAAAAATTTATGCATCATAATCATCAATACAAGAATCCTTTCTAGGAGGAAGGTTAGAGTCATAAAAAACAACATGTATAGACATTTCTACTACTAAAGTTCTTTTGTTAAACATCCGATAACCTTTAGAATTTAAAGAATAACCAAAAAAGAAAATCCTTCATCACTTTTTGTATAAAACTTACCAAGATTGCATTTTTCATTATTTAAAATAAAACACTTGCATAAGGATGAAAATAGCTAATGTTAGGCTTTTTGTTGTTGAAAAGTTCATATGAAGTTTTCTTTAAAATATGTCTAATCATTACTCTTAATAATATATCAAGTGGTGTTTGTGGCTTCTGCCAAAAAATATTTTGGTAATTTATTTTCACAAAGCATGGTTCTAGCCATTTCCTCTAAAGTTCTATTTTCTTCTCAACAACTTCATTTGTTGAGGGGTTCTAGGTGCAGAAAAATTATGGCTAATCCTATTTGAATTACAAATATTATCAAAACCAAAATTTTGAAATTCGGTTCCATGGTCACTCCTCACACTAGAAATAGAGTAACATTTTTCATTTTGATTCATTTTTGAAAATGTGACGAATTTTTCTAAAGCCTCATCTTTAATACTTAAGAAAAAAACTCAAGTAAATCTAGAATAGTCATCAACAAGTACAAATGCATATTGTTTTCCACCCAAGCTAGTTGTTTTAATAGGCCCAAAAAGATCCATGTGAATTAGTTGAAGAACTCTACTAGTGGATACATCATTAATAGGTTTAAGGAAACTCTTCTATGTTTACCCTTGGTACATGCATCACAAATTTTGTCTAAATCGAAGTCAATTTTAGGAAGTCCTTTAACTAAGTTATTTTTGGCTAATTTTTGCAATATGATCATGCTAGCATGTCCTAGTTTTCTATGTCATAACCAAGAAAAATTTTCATTTTTAACAACAAGGCATATGAATGAATCATGCATGTCATCTAAATGCACCATGTAAGTATTTCCTATCCTATGTCCTATAAGCATAATCGTACTAGACACAATTTCAATTACTTTACATCCATTAGACTCAAAAAATGACATGGAGACCTTTATCACACAATTGACTAATAATTAATAGATTATGCTTAAGATTGTTGACATACAAAATATTTTCAATAAAAGTTGAATTTTTTTTACTAATAGAACCAATTCCTTCTATTTGTCCTTTGGAGTTGTCACCAAATGTAAGTTCTCCACTTTTTGGCTTTAATTTGATAAAGTAACTCTTGTCACCGATTATGTGCCTTGAGCATTCACTGTCAAGGTACCATGAGTTTTTGCTTGAATTGCCCACCTTGAAGTAATGCTCCTCTTCCTACAAACATAGAATTAATTTTTTAATTTTGGTACCCAAATTCTTTTGGGTCCATAAGCATTAGTTTCTAAGATTTTAGTCCTTTTAGGTATCCATTTAGAAAAGATATCATTATATTTAATAGTAATGAGTCCTTTAGGGACCTATATACTTCTAACTAATTTTTTCTTACAAGTTTTGAAATGACTTATATGTTTATAGTGATTAAAGATATTTTTAACAAATTTTTTTTTTGGAATTTTCTCCTTTTCCAAACCTTTTTGGAAAAAAAAATTGTTAGAGTGAGCTTTTTCACTCTTAGGCAACTCAAGTTGCTTTTGATGATCATCATGAACTTTTGAAAGCAAATTATGCAAGTCTTGGTTCTTTTTCTCAAACTCATTTATAATAGCTTTCATATCATGAATTTTACTTTCAAGTTCATGACTGGTTTTGAAGAGTGAATTATTTTCATCTTTTAATTTTAAAATGTTTTTCTTATATTTTGAAATCATAGTTTCAGACTGCAAACCCAACTCATCATAGGCATCTTATAACTCATCAAATAAATAAGAAATTGAATTAAATGAGTTAGAAGTTACCATAGGATCATCAATGACCATAAGGCAAAAGTTGGCTACTTCTTGATCTTCATCTTTAGATGAATCTTCGTCACTCCAAGTAGCAACATGAGCTTTGGGCTTTTGTTTGCTTGATCCCTTTTTATTCTATTAGGGGCAATCGAACTTGATGTGTCTCGGCTTCTTGCATTCATAGCATATTATGGGATCCTTCTCTTTGGTAGATTCAAGCTTGAGTCATTTCTTCTTTTGGAATTTTCTCTCTCTATTGGACCTCATAAACTTATTGAATCTTCTAACAAACATTGTCATTTCTTTATCCTCATCCACCTCTTCACTTGATTTACTATCTTCATTAGTGGTGAATTTGAGAGCAACACCAACCTTTTTTTTCTCAGTTTTGGCTTCTTCAACCTCTTCATTATGCCTCATCTCATGTGTAAGCAAAGAATTGATAGCACATCCAAAGTCAATGTTTATAAATTCTTTACTTATTCAATTGTAGTCACATTAGTTTCCCATGATTTAGGCAAGCTTCAAAGAATTTTCCTTACCACCTCTTCATTTGGATATGTCTTCTTATGAGACTTTAATCCATTGATGATGATAGTAAACTGATCGAAAATCATCTTGATATCTTCCTTGGGATTTATTTTGAAGGTTTCATAATTTAGAGTAAGAATGCTGACCTTAGACTTCTTGACTTGAATAGTACCTTCATGTGTGACTTCGAGCTTATCCCATATCTCCTTAACATTGGAACAATATGAAACTCTACTATATTCTTCAGGGCCAAATGCAAAAGATAAGATGTGCATAGCCTTGGAATTCAACTGAATACTTTTTCTATCTTCTTCATTCCACTCTTTCTTGCTCTTTGGAATAAGAAGTTCTTCTTATTGCTTGAGAGGTATGGATTGACCGTCCATGACAACATCTCATACAAAAAGATCATTTGCTTGTATGAATAACATCATTCTTGTCTTTCAATATGAATAGTTGACATTGCTGAAGTAAGGAGGCTTGGAGATAGATTGTGGTTCTCCATGAAAAACTGATCTGGATGTAGACGTCATCTCTTATCAATTAATTTGTAGATTGTTGAGCTTCTTCAATGATCTCCTCTTTGGTTGTTAAAACATTTAAAAGAAGCTAGCTCTGATATCAATTGTTAGATCAAATAATCAAATTGAAATTTCCAAGAGGGGTGGTGAATTGGCTTTTAAAAAAATTGTGGAAGCTAGAGAATAAGGATAGAAAATTTTGACATAAGAATTTAGAGTGGATCGACCCCAATTGCCTAATCCACTAGCTTAGCTTTCCACTACTAAGGATTTCTCTAAATTCACTAATTTGATAACTAATGAGGACAAGGTTTAACCTTAAAAACTCTCTTAAAGTTTCTACCCAAACCTTAAGACACAAACTCTCCTCAAAGAAATAAAACTGAGCAAACAAAGAAAAACCCCTTACAAGATCAGAGTGTTTGCAAATTAAGATCAATTACAAGGAAGAGCAGTTGAGCTAAATGAAAACAATGAAAACTTACAAGTGGTTAAAGAAAATTGTTGAGGATTGTAAGCACGAGGTTGTTTTTTATTGAACTTTTTGCTTGATAATCTCTCTAGTTATTGTAGACCCTTTGGAGATTGGTTTATATACCCCTTAATTAATTTCCAATTGTTGTGGTTGTTGGAGACATGAATAAAGCCATTGGGGACGAAATAACCAGTGCATTTAATTCACCTACAACAACGGGTATTGATATTGGCAAAAGAGATATCGATATTTTTTGCATCTAATGCAAAATTCAGTGATAATTGGAACTAAATATATCGATACCAGTGGTCTTTTATTGATACCTTATGAAAAATTATCAATATTTAGCTGAATTGGTGAAAAACAAAATGTTAATTTTGTATAATTTTTAAAAGGGATATCGATATTTTGAAAACTATCAATACTTGACCAAAAAGTATCAATACTTTTTGGCCTGAAGCTATTCTGACATGTTTAAAAATATTTTAACTTCTTTACAAAAATTCTAACTTGATTGAAATAATTTTAACTTGAATTAAAAGTTGATTGAAATTTTTTTAAGAGTTCAAAGTATAAGATTCAAAATTTTATCTCTTAGACTTCATTTGAAATATCATTTTGCCAATTTTGTTCAACTTTAACTTTATTCAAAAATTTTTTAATTTGTTATATTTAAACATATTATCAAATAAAGCTTGATTTAACATACACATCTAGGATAGTAAAAACACCTAATGACCCTCTCTTCTAGTAACAAGAATCTGGCCTCTGAAGAACATTTGGAGGCTGCATATTCTCCAACTGGGCAAGCTCAGCTTGGTCAAAGACATCAGTTAAACGACGCCAATCTCATTCCTTGCGTGCATCCACCATTTCATAAAGTTGAATATCTTCCAAAGCTTTTTGTGATGATCGACCATGAGCATTAGGACGACCAAAATCCTTAAGCCATTCATCTAACCAAAATCGTATCTTTTTCCGTTGCCAACATTCTACCTTATATTCGCTCGTAATGTTTCCCAAATTCTAGCCAGCGAGCGTCATGATTGCCTATAAATGTGTTACCATTTATAGTTAAAATATCATTCTAAAAATATATTAAATCAATTCGGCGGTGTCCACAAGCGTATGGGTCAAATTGTAATATAATATATGTTACAAAAAAATAGTGATAAGTATTTCGAGAATCGTACCCAAGGGATTAGAGATTGGAGAAATCGTCATTAAATTAATTACAAAAAATTATTATTAATCTAATCGAGTCACAGATTAGTAGTGTTAATCCACATTAAAATATTAATTAAACTAGTTAAATTAACTAACCTAAACTAATCTAATGGACTTTCCTATTCCTAGTGTCGATAATGCGAGCATCTAGCCTATGATCAATTAAATACCTAATTATCTAATTAGGTAATTAATTATCCTAAGTTGAGTTATTTATCACCCTTATCTATGACGACCCTTCCAGTTCATTTTCATTAAAGATTGCCACCTAAGTCACCCTTCTGGTCTCTTCCTAAGCATACAGATACCCTTCCAGTCTCAACTGTCTTGATATTTTATTAAAGGTGTCACTCCATAATATACTAAGTACCCTTGAATAAACAACCAATTTCAGATAAATAATTACTTAACAAATAAATTAGCTTAGTAATCGAAACTTGCGAGATATAAAATATGAAGAAATTATTCAATTACTCATACAACAATTAATTGATCAAGTTAACGAAGCATAAATAAAAGAATAAAGAAAGATATAGGAGAATGCTCATGAATATTATTGAAGCAGGGATCCAGAGCAATCTCCTCTCGCGATTGTCTTCACATCAAAATAGAAAAGTTCCGACTACACAAATAAGAAAAGAAAATAAAACTAAACTAAATAGAAAACCTATATAGGTCTAAAACTATTTACAATTCCATTGACCATAAGGTTGCTTACATAGGAAACTACCTACTTGGTGAACACTCAATCCCGAGATACACTTAAATACCACTGAATAAAATATTATGCTAAAAGCTAGGGTCTAGTTACGAAAATTCTCTAAAAGTGCCATGAGAAGAATCATCAATATCTTGGTTGCCCTGGTCCCATCTTCGAGATGTGGGAATGCTTCTCGTCCCAAAGACCACACCATAATATCCTTCCCATTTCCATCGCATTGTCGTGATGAGAGGAATCTCCTCGTTACGGCGTTGAGTGCTTTCTTGGGCCTTGGCAAGTTTTTGGCTTATCGGGCTCATTGTCTCATGTCCCGATCATTTTTCCTTATATTCTTGGACCTTAATTGGCATCCTACACAATTAATTAGCTCATTTTTCCTTACGGGTCATCGAAATTTTAAAAAATGTGTAAAAACACTTATTTTTATTAGCTTTTTAATCCTAACCTACTAATACCAAAAATGCGATAATTAATTATAAAAGTGCTAGAAAAAGAACCTTGTTAAGTGCGGAAATGACCTAAAATAACTACTACAAGTGATGTCAGTTCATGCCACACGTATGAGCAATTCTCTCTCAGTATGCTTTACGGACAGAAGTCAACAATATTATCGAAGTACCTTGACCCAAAGATCCTCCAAATGAGTAACGAGCCCTATTCCTAGCTTTAACAAAAAGATTCATTCTAAAGTACCAACCGATTTAGCCCCAAGCCCTCATACTCCACGGGATCACAACACTTTTCCTATTTTAGGAGAGGTATCTTTCACTTACTTGCATTCAACCCATATGAATTGTCAAGTGTATTTGCTTACAATCCTATAAATAAAATGACATAAATATACTGGATTAGAGTTAAATCTAATAGGGGGATCTATAGCATGAATTAATGCAATAATAGGGGTTTTAATTAGAAATAAATTTCAATTAATCAACCTAGAGTCAGTTTCTCTTGTGCTCGAAAGAGATATTAGCATAATTTAGGGATTTCTAGAAATCAAAGTGCTAAGCAAAGAAATTGCGTAATTTAGATTAATAGTGACAAATGAAATCTAGGTGGATTCTTACCTGGGTATTGTTTTGATTCTTGGTTGTTATTTATTTTCGTGTTAAATAATAAAAAGACGGTAATTACTAGTAGTCCTCGTGGGAACGATATCTCTGCTCACCGTAAGTATACTATTAATTGATAGGTGCACATGCCTTAGTAAAATTTTTAGTTAGTTTTGTGACCATCATTTTCTAATTAAAAAATCTATAGCGGTTGAAATTTTACAATTTAGTCCCTAGGTCCTAATTAACTGCAATTTTGGTTAAATTGACTATTCAAATTTTACTACATCTTCTGTTTCTTGAATCAATTCTTGCTCGATTTCTTTCTTTTCACACAATTCTGATCAGCATAAGGGTGTTCTACACCATCGACCATATAATGCTTCATAATGAGTGATTTGGATACTCAATTAGAAACTATTATTAAACACAAATTCAAGTAACAAAAAATAACGTTCCTAGCCAGATTCGAGATCAATAACACAAGCTCGCAGCATATCTTCCAACACTTGAATAACTCGCTTTGATTGGCCATTAGGTTAAGGATGGAAAGTTATGCTTAAATTCAACCTCGTACCTAAGGTTTCATGTAATTGTTTCCCAAATCTTGAGGTAAAATGAGGATCTTGGTCGGAGATAATATATACAAGTACGCCATGTAGTCTAACTATCTCACGGATATATAATTTAGCCAGCTTTGGAAGTGACTAATCAGTCCTTACTGCCAAAAAATAAGTAGACTTTGTCAATTGATCAACCATCACTCAAATGACATTTCTTTTGCTCGATGATTTCGGTGGACCAACTACGAAATCGATTGCGATCCGTTCCATTTCTATTTTGGAATAAAGATAGGATGTAGCAACCAGGTGAGAATTTTGTACTCACCTTTACCCGCTGGCAGGTCAAACATTTTTCTACATGTTCAACAATTTCCCTTTTCATTTTGGCCACCAATACAATTCTTATAGGTCACGGTACATTTTCGCACCACTAGGATGCATAGTAAAGGAACTATCATGAGCTTTGTGTAGAATTAATTATTTAAATTCAACATCTTTAGGAACACAGATCATGGAATCTAAGGCAATCATTCTCATTTGCGCTAAAATTTTCAATAGTGTCCTGTGATCGCATCCTGACGTGCATGCATCGGGGCTATGAATCAACACCAAAACAATTATAATCTAGTGGTGTACTGCAAAATTGACAGATCGAGTTCTAATATTTGTAGTGTTACGATAGAACACTCGAGTATTCCAAGGATCAAACCTAAGAGAGTTTGAGGACTAAGTGATTCCTAAGTAACATGCACACAACCAAAAATTCAAACTAACTACTCATTTTGATTGGGTAATGTGTTGGACAAAAGACTACCCTTGTAACTAATATCTCTTCATCAAGCAGCAGTATCGCGACACCTAGGCTTCGGTGTCATGACGCCCAAAATAGTGGAAAACTTGTGGGCCTGTGGGGGTTCAATGTCGTGACACCCATTGGTCGATGTCGCAACATCACTGGAGGCGGCCTCAATTTCTTCACTTCAACACTGTAACACCCTAATCCTGAATACAGAGTACTCGAATACTAAGGCGCTACATCAGGTCACCGGAGCGACCTAGCAAAATTTTCAAATAATTTAAAACATTGAAATACATTTTATATAAGAAAAATACCATACATAGTTATATTGAAAATAGTAATAAAAGTAGTTATACAAAATATGTAGAGCTCCAATATCAGTGTATATCAAAATAGTAAAAATAAAAAAATGATAAATGAGTTACAGGCCTACAAAAAAAAAAGGCTTTAGGAATACAATGCCCACTAATAGATAATGTACTGTCCTCTGAATACGTGATGCTAGGAGTCTCTCGTCGATGATGTTCCATGGACACGAACAAAATTCTACAAATCTGAACATTAAGACAATTTGAAGGCTAAGCTTTACAGGCTCAGTGGTACACAACAAATCTACCATACTTCAAGCAATTCATAAATATAAGCATGCAAATCAAATGTGTAAATAGAAACATGACATGAGTATCGAATAATTAAATTGTGAGTCATTAAATCTACATAACCAAATCACTTGCATATCAAACTTGTCAAACTTGATAGATTGCACATACTATTCAAATAATGGGGTATCCGGATAGTCCCGCACCACTCATGGCCGTTAGTTAAATAATCCCGGGTGTCCGTAGGGTTATCTCGAGCGCCACTTATTACCGCTAGTTAGGTTAGAGCTCGAAGGCTGAGCGCAAACAAAGCATCTAACATATAATAACAAAAATACAACCATGAAATTTAAGTCTCATACTCGTTTCAACTTGCTTATCATTCCAGCTAAAATATTAACTAATGAGATGTGATAGTCTACTACCTTGACATTCTGACATGTTCTCATTCAAAAATTAATAACTCTAAATATATAATTCTAAATCAAGAACTATTTGTTTTAAATGAAACTAAACTTCTGTGCAGTTATAGAGATATGAGGCTCACTTCCTGTTTTATCTTTTGAATTTTTTTTATTTTTCAAAGTCATTGCTAAATCTGTTTTATAAAAATTCTGCTACCAAATTTTTATGACCTTTCAACACTAAAAAATGCATATATTTTAAAATACAAATAAAAATCGATCTCTGTTTGTTCTAAACCAAACTAGACTGACTCACGGTAACAATGATGTATAGATCACTTCTTAATTAATTTTAAAAAAATTATGGTAAATTTTTAAACTTACTATTCATGTAATAATTTATTTTTGGCAGATTTCAGAACTAGGTTTTTAGCTTCGTTTTAAATCATCCGAACATGATTTCCACCAAAAGACATATAACATGCATGCATTATCACACAAGCATCATATTTATAACTTATCAAGAAACATAGGAGAGTTAGAGGGTACCACCTTGATGGAAGAACACGAACAAAGTTTCTTGCCTAGCTCTCAACCACTTTGCCTTTACCCTTAGCTTTAGAAGATTCACCACCCTCTTCAACTAATAAACATGTAATACATAAGATTTCCCACAAAAAAAAAGGGAGTTGATAGGATGCAAAAATACATGCTTTAAATAAATAAGTAATATATGAGAAGATGTGTAAAGACTTCCTCAAACTCAAACCCTTCCAAACACCCAAAAACCTCCACATTCATCCTTGATAAATATAGATAATTTTCTTTCCATGAGACTTTAAAAAAAAGCTAGATCGAGACCCTTACCTTTTTTGAGATTTGGAGGATGAAAAATGGTGAGAACTCACTCAAATCTCCCTCCCTCTACACAGTTTGCTAAGGGAAATAGATGGAAAGAAGAAAAAAAAAGAAATGTAAAAAGAAAAAAAATAGGGTGATTATAATATAGGGAAAAATAGGGACAAGTCCACTTTATTTTATCCCATACCTCAATCTGTTAAACCATCTTTTCCCATTAGTTGGGGGAAGACTTTTATTCAAAGATAGTAAAATTACTATATTAGCCATCCATATTCCCTTACTTCACATAAGCTTCCCAACATCCTTAATTTCTTATAAAAATGTCCAAAATTCACCTAAATTAATTCCAACAAAACCTAATCCCAATATAAATTCATCCATCGGCAATCAAGGTCAACACTCGAACGTTGACTCGAGAATTTGGGGTCATTACAACTCTCCCCTCCTTAAAAGAAATTTCGTCCTTGAAATTTACCTGAATAAAAAAGGTGCAGGTACTGTAATTTCATGGACTCCTCTGGCTCCCATGTCGCCTCCTCAACTCTGTGATTCCTCCACAAGACTTTCACTAAGGGGATCTTTTTGTTTCTAAGTTCTTTAATATCTCGAGCCAAAATCTAAATAAACTCTTCTTCATATGACAAGTCTAGGCTCACCTCAATCTGCTCAAGTGGTAAGATATGGGAATGATCAAAATGATATCTCCTAAGCATAGACACGTGGAACATATTATGAATACGCTCTAACTTCGGCGGCAAGGCTAATCGATATGCCACTGGTCCAACTCTCTCTAGAACTTCATAAGATCCAATGAACCTGAAACTCAATTTCCCTTTGCGTTTGAAGCGTAAAACTTTCTTCCAATGTGAAACCTTAAAGAAGAATTTGTTGCCCACTGCAAACTTTATCTCCTTGTGCTTCAAATCTGAATATGACTTCTGACGATTGAAAGTTACTCTCAGATTGTCTTGGATCATCCGAACCTTATCTTCAGTCTTCTAAACCAACTTCGGACCAACAATCTTCCTCTCATTAAGTTTTGTCCAACACAAAAGAGTCCTGCACTTACGACAATATAATGCCTCAAAATGAGTCATTTGAATGCTAGATTGATAACTATTTCTGTATGCAAACTTGACCAAGGGAATGTGCTCCTCCCAACCTCCCTAAAACTCAATGATACAAAAATGAAACATATCCTCGAGGTTTTGAATGACTCACTCTGACTAACCATCAGTCTGCGGATGAAAAGTTATACTGAAGTGTATGCGAGTACCCAACGTCTCATGAAGGGCTCTCCAAACTTTTAAAGTGAAATGCAGATCTCTGTCTGAAATAATCAAAGTAACACCCTGTGAAGCCTCACTATCTCACCAATATACAATTTGGCCAACTTTTCGAGAGTGAAGTCCATGCGCACTGGTAGAAAATGTGCAGTCTTCGTTAATCAGTCAACGATTACCCAAATTGGGTCGTGTCTACACCGAGACATAGGTGACATAGTCACAAAATCCATAGTGACTCTACCTCATTTTCACTGTGGAATCTGGATAGGATGAAGAAGACCTGAAGGAACTTGATGCTCTACCATAACCCGCTGACAAGCTAAGTATCGAGTCACAACTTTGACACATTTCTCTTTATCCTTGGCCACCAATAAAATAGAAAAAGCTCCTGATACATCTTGTTACTACCTGGGTGCATAGTAAATGAACTACTATGTGCCTCATGAAGAATCTTATCCCTCAGTTTACCTGCTGGAACATAAAGTCGCCCTCTGAAACACAATACATTGCCATCTTGCAATTCGAAGCCTGATGCTTCTCATCTCCTCACCCTATCTGCTCTGGCAACCAAACTATCATCAAATATCTGCTCTTCTTTTACCTCTAGAACCAACATTGGTTCAACCTAAAGCTCAGCTAATAAACCATCGTGCTCTAACAAGATAAAATTTGCAAACATCGCTCACTACGCTGCCACTGATTTATGACTCAATGTATCCATTACCACAGTAACTTTACCTAGATGATAGTCAATGACGCAGTCATAGTCTTTAAGCAGCTCGATCCATCTATGTTGCCTCAAATTTAGCTCATTCTGGGTGAGCAAATACCTAAGACTCTTGTGGTCGGTATAGATATAACACTTTTCCCTAAAGAGATAGTGCTTCCAAATCTTCAATGCGAAAACCACTGCTGTTAACTTTAAATCATGGGTAGGGTAGTTACGCTCATGCGACTTAAGCTACCTAGATGCATAAGAGACTACCGTACCTTCCTGTATGAGAACGCAACCAAGTTTATTCAAGGACGCATTACTGAACACTACATAGTCCTTACTTGACTTAAGCTGAGTCAAAACTGGTGCCTTTGTCAAAATTTCCTTAAGCTTATCAAAACTCTGTTGGCGTTTCTCATTATACTCAAATGGAACTCTCTTATGCAGCAACTTGGTTAATGGAAAAGCAATCATCGAATAACTTTTAACAAACCGTCTATAATACCCAGCGAGGCCCAAAAAACTACAAACTTTAGAAATATTACACGGTGGCTTCCAATCCACCACTGCCTGAATCTTTTATGGATCTACTCGGATACCATCCGCAGCGACAATGTGACCCAAAAAGGCCACCTAAAAAAGCCAACATGCACACTTACTAAATTTTGCAAAAAGTCGTCTCTCTCGAAGGGTTTGAAGTACAACTCGGAGATGGTGACCATGCTTATCCTCAAATTGCGAATACACCAATATATCATCAATGAAAACCACCATAAATTGATCTAAGTAGGGATAAAAAATACGGTTCATTAAATCCATGAAGGCTGTAGGAGCATTTGTGAGCCTAAACGGCTTCACCAAGAACTCATAATGGCTATATCTAGTCCTAAAAGCTGTCTTCAGGATATCCCCATCCTTAACTTTCAACTAATTATTCCCCGATCTCAAATCAATCTTAGAAAACACGTAAGCACCTCTCAACTGGTCAAACAGGTCATCAATCCTCGGAAGCGGGTATTTGTTGTTCACTGTCACCTTATTAAGCTAACGATAATCAATGCACAATCTCATCGACCTATCATTCTTTTGGATGAATAACACTAGTGCTCCCCATGACGACACATTAGGGCGTATAAAGTTGCGCTCAAGAAACTCTAGCAACTGAGTCTTCAATTCTTTCAACTTAGCCAATGTCATGCGGTATGGGGCAATGGATACTGGAGCTGTAATAGGCAACACCTCGATCTCAAATTTTAACTCTTTGTCTGGGGGTAATCTCAGTAACTCCTTAGAAAAAACATCTGAAAACTATTTCATAGTTTGCATGTCCTCCAATGCTGGACTTTGGACCCTTGTATGCACCACACAAGCTAAGAAGGCTTCGCAGCCTCTACTAATCAACCTCCAAGCTACAGTTATAGAAATGACATAAGACGAGCATTCACTAATCTCATTAGTCACTAGGACTCTGGTTCCGTCTAACCCACAGAGCTTAAGTTGCCTCTCTCTACATCTTAAACTTGCTTCATGCTCGGTCAACCAATCCATGCCCAAAATTATATTAAACTTTCGAAAGGGCAACTTCATCAAGTCTGTCGGAAATACCTAACCTTGAATCTCAACTGTACATCTCCGATACACCTTATCCACCAACAAATAAACTCCTAACGGGCTAGATACTCGAACCCCAACATCTAACTCTTAAATAGGAATACTTCTCTCTCAGATGATCTCACTGTAGATATATGAATGCGTGGACCCAGAGTCCACTAATACAGTAATGGGAATAGAGAACAATGTGACAATACTTGTAATCACATCAGCGGTGTTGCAGTCTTCCCGAGCTTTCATAACGTACTATCTAGATCGAACTTGAATATCAGATACAACTATAGATCTAATCGTGCCTTTACTCTGCTAGCCTGAGGTGACATTATCACCACCATGAGTTGACCCTCTACCACATTGAAAAGAAGGTGCTGATCTCTAAGTCTGAGCAGGCGAAGCACCGCTAGCTCTAGGGCAACCTGTGACAAAATGCTCGGTGGACCCACACTAGAAACAGGCTCTAGTCCTCTGATAACACTCCCCGAGATGTCTCCGGCCACTGAAATTACAAATTGGAAAAGTCGGGGTTTTGACTGATCCTTCTGAACTCTCTAGCGACGAGGAAGTCAATGGTCTCCTACGAGCCATTGGTCTTGACCCTTGGCCTGATCTCTGAGACTATGTCCATGGAGCTCTCCTAAATCCTCTAGAATCTCGAATCCTTTTGGTTGCTATCTGAGATGGTCTCGAGGTGTCAGAAGCCCTCTTACTCTGGATACTAGACTCGTCTGACGAGCTCAATCTCATACCTAGAATCCTCTTTATAGCATTAGCTTGCCGTACCAATTTTGAAAATACCTTGGGCGAGTCTGCCACCAAATAAGTGTGAATATCAATATGCAGCCCCTCACAGAATCTCCTGTACCTTTGACTCTAAGAAGCCACTAACTCAGGGGCAAAGCTGTTCAATCGCAAGAAGTCTCTCTCATACTCATACACCGATCAATTACCCTGGAATAGTCGTGAAAACTGCATCCTCAAGTCATCTATATGTGCCTGACCGATATACTTCCTTCGAAACTCAGACAAGAGTTGATCCCACGTCGGCTGCTCTGGCTGTAAAGCCATCTCGACCGTCTCCTACCAATCATATACATCACCCTTCAACAATGAGATGCTGCACTCTAAGTTACCATCAGGGGTAAAATAGAGTGGGCTCAAAGTCCTCAATATGTCCCTCAACCATTGATCAGCAGCTATCGGGTCATCCTTGTTGGTGCCATAAAAGTCTCCCGCCTTACATCTGTAAAATCTCTTTATTGGAGTATTTTGTAGAACGACAGGTGGTGGTGGAGCAAGTGGGGTAGGTTGAACCCTCGAGATAGCTCGAAGGATACGATGTAGCGTAAAATTAAGATTATGGAAGTAAGCTGCCTCATCCATGCCTGGATCCATTTGAATGTCAAAGTTGTCGGTGTTCGAGACAAACTCATCTCTCGTATCATCCATCGAAGAAGCATGACTCTCCTCCTTAGCCTCATGGCTACGATTGGAATCATCGAACATGTCAAATCTGAGGATGAAACAGAAAAAAGGAAAGCATCATCAGACTTTTAGTCTTAGAAGAGTAGACTCTTAAACATAAGGGTATGTGTTCATCGACACCTTACTACGATTGACCAGCTGGTCCTAAAACCGGCTAAACCTTGCTCTAATACCACTAAATGTAACACCCTAATCCTGAATACAGAGTACTCAAATACTAGGGCACTACATCAAGTCACCGGAGCAACCCAATAAAATTTTGAAATAATGTAAAACATTGAAATACATTTTATATAAGAGAAAATACCATACATAGTTATACTGAAAATAGTAATAAAAGTAGTTTTACAAAATATGCGGAGCTCCAATATCATCGTATATCAAAATAGTCAAAATAAAAAAATGATAAATGAGTTACAGACCTACAAAAAAAAATACAAGTAAGGCCTTAGGAATACAATGTCCACTAATAGATAAGGTACTGTACTCTAAATACATTATGCTAGGAGTCTTTCGTCAATGATGTTCCTCAGATACGAACAAAAGTCTACAAATCTAAAAATTAAGATAACTTGAAGGCTGAGCTTTACAGGCTCAGTAGTACACAACAAATCTACCATACTTCAAGCAATTCATAAATATAAGCATGCAAATCAAATATATACATAGAAACATGACATGAGTATTAAATAATTAAATCATGAGTCATTAAATCTACATAACTAAATCACTTGCATATAAAACTTGTAAAACTTGTTAGATTGCACATAGTACTCAAATAATTGGGTATCCGGATAGTCCTGCGCCACTCATGGTCGCTAGTGAAATAATCCAGGGTGTTCGTAGGGTTATCCCGAGCGCCACTCATGGCCGTTAGTTAGGTTGGAGCCCGAAGCTTGAGCACAAACAAAGCATCAAACATATAATCAAAAAAATACAACCATGACATTTAAGTCTCATACTCGTTTCAAATTGCTTATCATTCTAGCTAAACTATTAACTAATGAGATATGATAGTCTGCTACCTTGACATTCTGACCTTTTCTCATTCAAAAATTAATAACTTTTAATATATAATTCTAAATCGAGCATCATTTATTTTAAACGAAACTAGACTTCTGTACAGTTATAGAGATACAAGGCTGACTTCTTATTTTATCTTATGAAATTTTTGGTGATTTTTGAAAATCACTACTAAATTTGTTTTATAAAAAATTCTACTGCCAGATTTTTATGACCTTTCAACAATTAAAAATGCATATCTTTTAAAATACAAATTGGAATTGATCTCTGTTTGTTATAAAAAAAACTAGACTAACTCACGGTTACAATGATGTATATAGCACTTCTTAATTATTTTTATAGAATTTATGGTGGATTTTTAAACTTACTATTCATGTAATAATTTGTTTCTGGCAGATTTCAGAACTAAGTTTTTAGCTTCATTTTAGATCATCCAAACATGATTTCCACCCAAAGACATATAACATGCATGTATTATCACACAAGCATCATATTTATAACTTATCAAGAAGCATAGGAGAGTTAGAGGGTACCACTTTGATGGAAGAACACGAACAAAGTTTCTTGCCTAGCTCTCCAATAGTTTGCCTTTACCCTTGGCTTTAGAAGATTCACCATCCTCTTTAACTAATAACCATGTACCACACAAGATATCCCACAAAAAAAAGAGTTGATAGGATGCAAAAATACATGCTTTAAATAATAAATAAATAAATAATATATGAGAATATGGGTAGAGACTTCCTCAAACTCAAACCCTCCCAAACACCCAAAAACCTCCACCTTCATCCTTGATGAACATATATATATTTTTTCCATGGAACTTTAAAAAAAGCTAGATCAAGACTCTTACCTTCTTTGAGATTTGGAGGATGAAAAATGGTGAGAACTCACTCAAATCTCTCTCCCTCTAAACGGTTTGCTAAGGGAAATAGATGGAAAGAAGAAAAAAAATAAAGAAATGTAAAAAGAAAAAAAATAGGGTGATTAAAATAAACAAATCCACTTTATCCCATACCTCAATCTGCCAAACCATCTTTTCCCATTAATTTTGAGAAGACTTTTATTCAAAAATGGTAAAATCACCATATTAGCCATCCATCTTCCCCTACTTCACACAAGCTTCCCAGCATCCTTAATTTCTTATAAAAAGGTCCAAAATTCACCTAAATTAATTCCAACAAAACCTAATCCCAAAATAAAATTATCCATCGGTAACCCAAGTTAACACTCAAACGTTGAATCGATAATTTGTGGCTGTTACAAACACCTTCAAGGGTATCAGGACTTCGGAGGCTCGGTATCGTGATGTTGGCTTGGTGTTGTGACATCCATCCTTCAATATCACGACTCCCACGATAATAATCTTTCCTGTTGGTTTTTCATTAAAGTTTTGCATCCTCAAGGTGAAAAGTCCGCGTGTTGCAACTTCAGTGGCATCAGTTTCGTGACACCCACTCTTAATGATATTTTCCTTGATGTTAGGCCATTATTGTCTCTACACAAACTTAATCACATCGTGAAGTTCCCTATGGCACCCTTTGGCCAATTTGGGTCTTAAAATGGGTAAAACTCAACAAAATATCTATTAAGGTTTGAAAGTAAAAATCAATAAAACCATATAAAAGACACGTAAATTACTTGAGAATAAGCTCCTCGAGTATATTGGAGAACCTAATTTGACGTATCAAATTATGACAGATCAAATTACTAGGACTCTAGCCTTGGATCTCTTAACTGATGACACAATCCCTTTTGTCAAGCTACCCGTTGATATGGAGTCCCCACAAGGATTTCCCTAACCTCTAATAGTAGGAGCAAACCTCTGAGTGGTAGCAGGAGAATTAACATCATTTCATGGACAATCTTGAACAAAATGGTCTAGTGACCCATAATAGAAGCATGTCCCGATATTTTTCCAACACTCGCCTCTATGCCTTTTTCTACACAACTAACACATGTCAGATAACTGTCAGCCACCATACACTTCCTCTTTAAGGAGAGAAACTGTACATGTGAGACACTTGTGCAGAGAACACTCAAGTTGTTGCAATATTTGATTCATCGATTCAAGCCAAGTTTCAGCTATCGAGGGATCAACTCCTTTTAATCTTTTAAAATTGGTGGCATCATATTTCCATAGTTATTTTATCGAAGCTCACTGAATTGCGGGCATTGGTGCAACTTGTGGAGCAGCTCCTACCACTCTCCAAAGGGCTTTCGCTATAATGAAGGGTAAGTTTCGGAGTAGACCAAAAATACCTTAGGTGTGACTATATCTGAGGAGAGACAGGTTGGTCTGGACGACTGAAGCAATGTAGGCTCTAGCAAAATAGATTGAAGTGGTTTGTGAAGAAATCAAACCTCAAATAGCTGAGGTTATAGATGTGGCGGTTTCACGTGAGATACACGATGGGATGAAAAATTAGGTTTGAACCTAGTATAATTCTATTTTTTTATGCTTTTGATGATGTGTCCTATGATTTTTATTTGGAATTGCTAAGTATGCAAAAATCCTAGATTTTACCAAATTGTGAAGAAAAATGTTAGAGAATTTGAGATTGACATTGTTGTTTTATTGAAAACTTGGGTAAGCAAGAGCGAGGTAGATTTGACCATTGCTCAAATTAGGTTTAGTTTCTCCTATCAGGTAAAAGCGAAAGGCTTTGTAGGTGGCATTTGGGCTTTATAGAATGATGGTATTGAAATAGATGTTATTTATAATCATTTCTTGTTTATTCATATGGTGTTAGGGTGATTAGTTTTGGAATTTTTTTAAAATATGATTGTTGTTTATGGGAGTCCGAAGTCGGCTAAAAGAAAGGATTTGCGGCGTTACTTTAATGTGATTGCCGAGAGTATAAATGTGCCATTGGTTATTGAAGAGGATTGGAATATGGTTCTAAGTCTTGATGAGTGTAATGGGGTTATAGCTTCCAATCGTAAGATCTGTCAAAGTTTTAAGGAGTGTATTTTAAACAATAATTTATGACATATGGGATTCACAAGTCCTTAATTCACTTGGACTAGAGGGGAGGTGTTTGAAAGACTAGATAGAATATGTAATTTTGATTGGGCTTTGGAATTCCAAAATTTGTAGTTCAACACCTTCATCGTCTGAAATCTGGCCACAGACTGTTGTTAATAAAGCTGGGAGGTGAGCCAAGAAAAAAAATGCAAAGACCATTTTTTTTTCGTTAGATGGCTTTCTCGTGAATCATTTTAGAGTTTTATAAAAACAAGCCAGAATGATAAGGGGAATATAAAAAAAATACCATTAGCAGCTTTACGAAATCGATTAAGAAGTGGAACAGGGATGTCTTTAGACACATTATAAGGAGAAAGAAGTAAATTAGTGCAAGGCTTAGAGGGATTCAAGAGGCACTAGACTTTCAGCTAACTAGGAACTTGAGGAAGTTAGAATTAAAACTTAGAATGGAGTTGGAAACAATATTATATTTGGAAGAGCTTTTGTGGAAGCAAAAATCGAGATGCAAATGGGTGATCAATGGTGATAGAAACACGAAATATTTTCATTCTCATACTATGAGTTGTTGATTGTGCCATGGCATATGAACGTTGAGCAAAGAATTAACACAAAATATCATTAATTAAAGTAGCTTGATTGCAAGTGGGACAAGTTATTTGTAATATTTGAAAATGTTATAATGGAACACTTAGGGCAGTCTAAGGATTGAACACAAGAGACATCGATCAATAAGGTGAATGAAAATGATAATACATGCAATTAAGAAGTCTAGCTAGCTAATTACTAAGTACTATATTACGAAAATTCATGATTCAAGTTTAATTATACTACATCACACCTTGAAGGACTAAATTGAACAACAGTCAGAAGTACACAAATATCAATTCAATGAGATAAAGTGGTCGGTTGATACCCATGTTGCTAATTAATTTTTGGATTAGGTATCTAAATTTCTCAAAGTCCAAATTGGTCCAATTTTACCTTTCGGTCACCATTTTACTCAATTAGATGATTTAGTTTGATTTATCTCTCG
Organism: Gossypium hirsutum; assembly: GCF_007990345.1. NCBI lineage: Eukaryota > Viridiplantae > Streptophyta > Magnoliopsida > Malvales > Malvaceae > Gossypium > Gossypium hirsutum. The sequence goes on from NC_053437.1 coordinate 59,212,573, forward strand.
ACCTCACTAAACTAAATCAGGAAAATCAAATTAGTTCGCAATAGGATCTCCTCTCGGTCTCATCTATCTAAAGGTTCACTTAGAGACGTCAATTCTAAGTTTTGAAGTCTATTTGAATTAGTCTAATTTTTACAATTTAGTCCTTAATCCAAAAACTAACCATGCAAACCACATAAAACTTAGTTCTTAATCATCATCAACATACATATACTAGTCAATTCCATGCTTAAATGATTTATCAAATAACCAATTAAAGTATCTTTTATATGTTTTTGTTGATTTTTTTAGTGTTAAACATTAATAAACATTTTGCAAGTTTTACACCCTTTTGAGACCCAAATTGGCCAAATGATGCCATGGGGGACGTAATGATGTGATTGAGTTGGTGTAGGGAGACGATAATGGCTCAAACTCGAGAAAAACATCATTTAGAATGGGTATTGCAATATCGGTGCCACGGAAGTTGTCACTCGGCCAAGCCACATAGCCGTGTGAACGAAACTACCATAAATATCAAACGCCTGTTGCTCTGTACGAATAATATCTTGATTTACTTGAGAAATGAAATCGAACCTGAACAACAAATAAGAACTGAGTTACAAACTTTATAAGAGAATAGCATAGTATGCAAAAATATTTATGAAGTGTGAAATCTAACTTCTAGGATAATATCCTTGAAACATGAAATACCGACTAAAGGTATTTGTGTTAATCCAAATAAAAGGTCAATAAACGTGATTTGGAAATCTTCGAAGAATGTACAGGAGAGCACAATTTCTGAGAATGGGGAAGTGTTACAGATGGTTAATTGAGGCTTCATGGTGATCGCATTACCGTTAATGAAACTACTACAAAAAATTACTAGTTTCATCGAGTCAGGAAATGGTTGATAGAGCTTATTGTGAATACTTGTTTGACTTGGAGTTATGACGATTCTATTCTCAACAGACTGGAGAACTAAACTAGTATATTTTCAAAGAATTTAGGAATTTCAGAAAGATAATTTGAAGTGCTAGCTAAATAAAGAGTTATACTTCCGAGTTCAGTATTGATGGCAACAGAAATCTATGCCTTTGTAACTGTTCGAGGATGCCGAAAGATTCAAAACTAAAATGAGATGAATTTTGTGAAGCTCGAAGCAGTACTTATTTTTGTTACCAAGGTAGTATTAGAGTATACAGTTTTGTAACATAGTTGTATTAGTAGTAAAGTATAAGAGAAATTTTAGAACATGTTATCAGAAGCCTATTACATTAGCAAGTTAAAGTCGAGCATCGAGTTCCATCAAGTTTGTTACAGCCTGTGATGATTTTGGAATGGAAATGAAATCAAGTCATTGTGGACTTCGTATAAGATTTATCGTTAACACCAAAAAAGAAAGATGCAATTTGGGTCATTGTTGGCAGACTTACCAAGTCCTCACATTTCATTTCGATTAAATAAATTACTCAATCAAAAAGTTAACTAAATTTTTGCATTGTAACTATTGTCAATCAAGTATTAAATGGTGTTATATAAAGCTTTATACAGTTGTAATTGTAGGACTTAGTTATATTGGTCAAAATTGTGTGAAAGAAAACTAGTTGGGACTAATTTGGTCAGAGAGACATAAGGTAAAGTTTGCATTATCCGAAACTATTTGAAAGTTGCCTCAGACCGTCAGAAATTGTATATCAATCTAAAAAGAAAGGATATTGAATCTCAGAATGATGACATTGTGTTCCTGAAAGTCTCGCCTTGAGAAAAAGATTTTACAGTTCAGTGAAAGTGTTAGCTCGGGAACTAAAAGACCTATGGAATAAACGAGTATTGCTGGTAAAAGTTTTGTTGCATTATCAAGCTACGTAAGAACGAGAAGAATTGATGAAATTTTAGTACTTAAATCTGTTCACAAGTAAAAATTTTGAGGACGAAATTTTCTAAGAATGAGAGAGTTGTAACAACCCATTTTTCAGTGGTACCGAAAATGGTGGTTTCAGAACTCCGTATTTTGATGATCGATTCAGTAAATATTATTTAATAATATTTATGATTTTATTATAGTGTTTTATTAAATTTTGATCTGATAATTTTTGTGAATTGGTAAGTCAGTCAAGGTACAAATGGTGCGTACTAAAAGTTAGTGGTTTTGAAAAATGAGGTATCAAAACCTCATTTTCATAAAATGAGCTCATAAATATTATTTTTGAATATTTAGGGAGCTATTATATAAGTGGAGTGAAGTTTGGTCTGGAAATTTTAATGATCTGATGGTTAATTAAGTAAAAAAAACTAAATTATAAAAATTGTAAAAATTATTCGCTATTCATTTTTATTGATTAAAATGGGTTAAAAAGTGATTGTTTAAGGTAAGTGGAAATTAGCCACTTTTACATAGGTGGGTGGGTTAATGCTTTATAATTAATAATTTATAAGTTAAATTTTAATTGTTTAAATTAAAATAAAAGTTAATTAAAGAATAATAAAACAAAAACAAAGTGATATTCTTCATCACTTTCATCTTTTCACCGAAACATTAAAAAGAAAAGCTTGGAAGCCATGTTTGAATGCTTCGAAGGTTCGACCATTTGCATGTAAGTTCTATTTGAGCTTGTTTTTCGTAAATTTTATATTTTTGAGATCGTTATAGATTGACCTAACTAACCCGAGTATTAAATTGTAAATCTTTCAAATGTTTTAGAAGTTTCCATTGATGAATCTTGATTTTTTTTAATATATTAAATGGTAGAATTTGAAGCTTAGAAATGAAATAGGACGAATTTGTAAAGTGGAATTTGTTAATTTTGAGTTTAGGTACTAAAATGTAAAAAATTTGAAATTGACATGAAATTTATTTAATTATTAATTTTATAGGACTGTATATGTTTGAATTTGAAATTGTATTGATAAACGAAGCTTGAATTGGAAATATATAGCTATTTTGGTATTAGGGATTAAATTGAATAAAATGCAAAATTTTAGGGCAATTTAAAAATTGAAATTGAATTATTATATGATTACAATAGGTTGTTTTGAGATATTTGAAATTGATAAATTGAATTAAATTATAGTATAGATCGGAATTTGAACCAATCGGTAGATAAATGCAAAAAGAAAAAAAATTGCGAAATAGTCCTTGGGGCCGTGTTTGAGGTTGTTTTGGTTAGGTAAGTTCGTATGGACTTACTTTATTAAATTGTGATACGATTGTGTTATTTTGTTTATTGTTAGTTAGAAATTCTCTCTCTCTCTCTCTTTCTATATATATATAAAGGTTTGGCATCAAATGGATTAAATCAAAAAATGATGAAATATATGATAAAATGAATAGATGTGTGGTATTGAATGATTGTGAAATTGTTATATAATTCTATGATATATGTACGATGTTTATTTCAATTAATTCTTGTTTATGTTGGGTTGTACGTATATTATATATGGATTATGAATCGTTTTGATTGTTTAATTGAATGTTTATAGTCAAAATTGCATGTGAATTGCTCCGTTATCTATTATAGCATATTATAGCTCAGATCCAGCAATCGAACCGGGTGAAGGGTGTTACAAAAGTCATGATATCCCTGAAAGTGCTGAAGTGAAAAAAATTGAGGCAAACTCTAGTTTATGGTTCTATTGTCTTTAACTTTTCTTTCATCTATTTAGCTTTCTAGTTGTATTCTTCTTCTTCTTCATTCTTCTAGGGTTTAGTTTCAACTTTTCTGGTTTTTAGTTGTGTTAGTTGGTAGTTTTTTACTTTTTACTGTAGTTTTGTCTTAATTGTTATTTAGTACTCAAAACTCTCTTTGTATTTTGATTTTAATCCATAACATTGAATATAAATCAGGTCTATTTCCTTTATCTTTGTTAAAAAATCTGAACTTTCATGATATTTTGTAGGTCCACTGTTAACATCTTCATTCTCCTCAAGTAGCAAACAAGAAATCACTAAGCTTTCTTCAACCCTATTCCTTGTTTTTATTTTAATGTATGCTTTGAATGTATGTTGGTTGTAGATTATATGGAAATGATGATGAGTAACTAAATCTATGGTGGTTGGTTGATGGAAATGTTGCTTGGTTAGTTTTTGGTACAAGGACTAAATTATAAAAAATGGACTAAATCGAATAAACTTTAAAACTTATAATTGTCGCCTCTAGGGGAAAACATAGATAGGTGAGATCGAGAGGAGATCTTATTGAGCACCATTTTGGTTATCCCGAGTTAGTTTGGTGAGGTTGAGAGATAAATCAGACTAAATCGTCTAATTTGGTAAAGTGATGACCTAGAGGTAAAATTGAGTCAATTAGAAGTTTAGGCTTTTTTCGATCCCTAATCAAAAGTATAGTTAGCAACATGAAAATCAACCAACCATTGTTGTTTCTTAAATTGTTAGTTGCTTAGTTTTGTCTATTTTACAATTTGTCCTTTTTAATGTTAGGTAATTAATTAGCATAATTAATCTCAATTATGAATTGTCATAATATAGGGCTTAACAAGTAGTTAGCTAGACTTTTTGGTTGCATACTTGTTTTTTAGGAATCATTTAGTCCTTGAACTCTTTTGGGTTCGATGCTTAGAATACTCGAGTGTTTCATTGTAACACTACAAATACTACAACTCAACCTATCACACTTAAAGTACACTACTAGATTATAATTGTTTTTGTGTTGATTTATAGCCCTGTTGCATGTACGCCAGGGCACGATCAGTCATTCATTCTATGAAAACCAAGCACGATCAGTCATTCATTCTATGAAAACCAAGCAGGGGCGTAAGGGATGTATGACAATTAAACTGGACCTTGAGAAATTGTATGGTTGTATTTGTTGAGATTTTGTAGAAGAGACAATTCATTGTGTAGGCTTTTTGGATAATCTATGTGACCTAATTAGGAGTTGTGTTTCGACATCCTTTTTGTAGATCCTTTGAAATGGGGAGTTCACATTGGAGTTTAAACTTTCAAGAGGAGTTCAGCAAGGCGACCATCTATATTCGTATATATTCATTCTTTGTATGGAGTACCTTGGTCATTGTATTCAAAAGTTTGTTTTGGATGGTTGATAGGCTTCGATTAGATTATTAGAGAATGGGCCTTTTGTTTCTAATATTTTCTTTGCAGATGATGTGGTTCTCTTTTGTGAAGCAGATATGGTTCAAGCAAGTATACTTGAGGAGATTATTACAAGCTTCAGTTACTTCTCGGTCATAAGGTGAATACGAATAAGACACAAGTAGTCTTTATCTAGGAATGTAAATAATGAATTTGCAAATGCCATTAGTAGACATGTGGGTGTGAGTCGGGTAACAGATGTTGGAAATTACCTTGGGGTGCCTTTATTTCATCAAAGGGTTACGAGTGGAACGTATGCCTTTCTATTGGGTTGCAAAGATGTTGTCATTATCGGGAAGGGTCATGCTCGCTAAGTCGATCCTCAATGCTGTTCCAGTGTATTTTATGTAGTCAACACTTATACCGTAAGAATTCATATTGAGTTAAGAAGTTGATTCGAAAGTTCATTTGGGGTTCGACATTCACTATTCGGAAAACTGCGTTGATATGTTGGAATAAGTGTTGCCAACCACTTGATAGGGGTGGCCTAGCAATAAAGAGTATTCATAACCAAAATAAGTCATTTATGTTGAAGCTCGGTTTTGGCATCTTATCTAAACTGGATTCGTATTGGGTACAAATATTGCGAGGAAAGTATAAGGTGTTTGAAGGCTGTCCGGTGAGCATTGAACGGCGGAATTGCAACTTTGTGTAGAAGTCCCTGGCGAAAGTTTAGGAGGTTCTGAGGTGGAGTGTGTTTTGGCAGTTTGGGGATGGTCGGAAAATAAAATTCTGGTAGAATGTCTGGATTAGTGATCTTGGACCTCTTAAGGAGTATTGCACAGTTGACGAACCGACTTTCAAAGAAGCTACTGTATATGCTATGAGGAATGCCGCTGGTGAGTGGAATTGGGAGTGCGGAGTTGCCACAACACATCTTAAAATATATTGCATGTATTCGACCTCCAAAAGCTGATGCAAGGAATGATCGATGCACCTGGAGAAGGACTGAACATGGCCGTTTTTCAGTGGCCGATGGGTACAAGCTGTTTGTGAAAAATAAGTGGCAGCCGAAGGAGGAAAGATGGGAGCTAGTTTGGGGATAAATGTTGAATGTATTGTGTAATATGACTGATTTTTAATCTAGCTTTTCATTATTTTCAAAAAAGAGAATCTCACCTACCGAGTTCCATCATTTAATTTTTTAGAGAAAGGGTTCATCAAATTCTAGTGGATACTTTTGCCAAAATTATTCATCTTTAAAGTAGAGGATTACAGGCCCTCAAACTCTAAAGTGCATACTATTATGTGCAAAACTTTTCTTACGATAATATAAATAATTTTCTGAGCTTTCTTATTCATTTGATTAAAATAATGTGGAGGATTTTTCTTTTTAAAATTTAAAACTATGGGAAAGTGAACTATACCATTTCATAACAAGGAAAAGAGAAATACAAAGCTTAAATTAGGTTGGCATAAAGAGCCACCACAATTTGTACTTCATATCTTTTTCTTAGGTTTAATTATTGAATAATATACATATTTTTGGATTTCACGAATGGTTTATAGATAGTTGGCAGACGCTCCAATCATATATGATCATATTCCACTTTTTGATCAGCCACTGTACTTAGTTCTCCCATGCATTTCTCTGTAACATTCTACTATTTTAGCCCAAATTTTAAAATCAACTAATTATTTGATTGGAATATCATATTAAAATTTTATAATTATGACCTATTAGGGTTCTAGAGAAAAAAAATCAATTGATTATAGTGTTTTTTTAATTAAATCCAACGGTATCAAGTAATCATATTGTTTTAAAAATTCTAAACTTTTTTATTATATTGATTAGTTTCATGTATTATTTTTAAATATATTGATAAAAATTGGAGATATAGACTCTCAGTTTTCTATGTATTTTATATAAATGGGGATTAAAAGATTTTGTGCTTTAAATATGAATACTTTTTAATCAGGATAAATATTAAAATTATATATGAATTGTGACGCAATATGTAATGTCGTGCACAAATTTTGATTTTGTGTCATTTTATAAATTTTACAAATCACTAACAACATCATCAAATTAGTACCCTTTTACATTAATATCAATGCAATATGGAAATAAATGTATGCATTTATTCCTTTAAATGTATATATAGTTGAATCAAAATCAAAGTTTTATATATACATATGAACCATAATTTAAGTTTCATGTGTATAATTGCACCAAATCAAAGTTTATATATCAAATTACATATTAGACCAAAGTTCATTTATAATTTTAATATTTATTCCTATTTAATTTGATGTCTATGTTATATGTTGGTCAAATTAGAAAGTTTTCATATAGGCCAATCAATTATGCAAATTTAAATTGTTAATATCCATGTAACTAATGAAATACTTGTATGGAAATATGGATAAATGAACTTTCACTACTCATTAGAAATTTAGATTTTGCCCCTCTATGAATAATGAAAATTATGGAGGCAAGTTATTTTTTTAGATATAGATTTTAATGTTGAATGACAACCCGTATAGTTAATGAAAATTATTTATTTGTCTATTAAAGTTAATAACATTTTTTATGATCTATCCAAAGGATTGCTTATATGAATTTATAAAGTAAATTTAATATCTTGAGTATTTATGTATTACTTCATTTTTATGTATTATTTTATAACTAATTCATTAATTTGTTACTTATTTAATAAGTTAACTTCTTTGAATGGAGTAATATTAGAAGATAAACTTGCTACTATTATTGACTTAAGTGGTAGGGAAGAGAAATTACACCATCAATAATAGGAACGATCAATCATAATGAGCCTTATGTTTTTGCGAGTAACTATTGTTAACATAATTAAAAGCATAATTTCACAACATGAAATTGTAAAGGAATATATTACGTTTGTGGAACAACGTTTTCGTTATGCAAACAAGCCACTCTTTGGTAATTTAATAGCACAGCTCACAATCATAAGGTTCGATGGGTCAAGGGGATCCACTACAACAAATTAGGGATACGACCGTGGAAACAAGGGACATTTACAACAAAAATACCACCAGTTTGAACCCCCACGATGTTCTACATAAAACCGCTTCTATACTGCTGACATTCACAACGTTTATGAAAAAAATGCCTCTAGAAGAATCCATTTAGCAACGTTTATGACCAAAATGCCTCCAGTGGAACACTTTAGCGGCATTTTGGAATGAATTCGCCATTGTAGTTCATAACTTTTAGTGGCGGTTCTCGTAAAAATGCCTCTAATCAATTCTATATGAATAAGTGAGATATAAAGAAAATTTAGTTTCGTTTTTCGTATATATGAAGCAGCGTTTCTTCCCTAAACGCCACAATATGCTTAGATTATTTTATTTGATTATTAAGAAATAAATATTTCTAATTAGATAAAGTAATATAAATTTAGAAGAAATCAATGTGAATTATAATATAAATGACAAGTTATATATTAATTTAAATAAATATTTCAATAAAATTTAAAAAAATAATTTTATTATTTTTATAAAAAAACATATAATTAATGTTTAATTTAACATATTTATATTTTTATAAAAAAAAAAGTAAATTAATTCCAAGAACTTAGCAGAACGATGTGTATGTAACGACGTTTTTAAAAGGAAACATCATGAAACTGTAAAGTCTAAATGCACAAGTGGAACGACGTGCCGATTGGTTGGGAAGCACAATTATTTACTGGTTTTCTAGGGTTCACAGCTCGACATGGTCGGTGGTGTCCAATACATTTCGAGAGATGGGATAAGCTGAAGAAAGTCCAGAAAGCGGCCATTCTTGATCATATTAGCTAGGGTGACACTTTATATTTTAATTGCATTTCTAATTCTTTATTGAATTCTTTTAGATAATAATTAGTTAAACTTTCAATTGCAGACCAAATTTCATTTAGATGAAAAGTTGGAAGACTTTGTTCTGAAATCTTTGGGGACGAACTGGAAAGATTGTACGTGCAAATTGAAGGAACATGTCATGAAGTATGAAGATCCTTAGGTTGGAAGCGAAAACGTACCATGTGGTGTGGTTGGGTGGCAATACCAGAATTTTGTGGACTTTGTGTTCTCGGATAAAGCGAATGTAAATAAATAATAGTCAAATTATTTTTTCATTTAATATTATATTATGTTTATATAAACGTTAGACTTGATCATGGGCCGAGTCACCTGTCCAAGCTTAAAGGCCTGCCCGAAAAGTAAGAGAGTTTGAAAAATAAATATAGGCTCAAAAAATGAGTTTAGACAAAAAAAAAAGGTCCACTTAAAAATTAGGTTGGGCCTCAAGTAGTATTTTTGACTCGAGCCCAGCCTGACCTACCTCAAATTTGCCTAAAATTTTTTCATTGTTGGTTACTATTGTTTTGCCACTGTTTTGCTATTATATTGCAACTATTTTATTGTTATTATTTGGATATTGTATAACTCTTATTTTGTTATTAATTTTGTTACTATTTTAGAGACATTTACTTGCTAATTTGTAACTATTTAGTGTTATTTAAGTATAAATTTTTTTTATGTATTTTCAATTTGTTGAGAAACATTTATTTTAATATTTTTAGTTTATTTTATGTATTATATTTTTAATTTTTTGTATAATTTTTTTAATATGGGCGGGTTGGGTCGGGTTCAGGTTTAGCATTTTTTTTATCTAGGTTGAGCTTGGTCAAAATTTTAAGCTCATTTTTGGAGTCTTGTCGAACTCGTACCTAAAAAACAGGCCTAGAATTTTATATCGACTTGACCCGAACTCGACTCAACCTAACCCATGGTCAGATCTATATAAGTGTTAGTAAATATTTATCATTTGTACAAGAAAGAGAAAAGATGAACAAAGGAGCTGAAGCCATAAAAAATGCATTCACACAAGTGGTTCAAGAAGTTTTGCTTAGTTTGCTGATGAAAAGGTATGAGAAATCACTTGAATTATTGGTCTTAGTCAGCACTTAAATGGTGTTAATTGTTTCAATTTTTATTATTGTTAACCAACTCTCTTTTTTTTTTCGAGGTTTTGTAGGAAACTATAGATGGAAAGTTTTTCGATTGACTTGAACTTTTTCGTCTGATGCACACAAAGAAAGATGAAAAAACACAACTTATGATCTTTATGCTAATCCTTAAATCTAATGACTACTTATCATATTTTTTTTCAAATGACATTTTAAACTTTAAATTATTTGAATATCGTGCAGGAGAAAGCAAATTCAAGGCTTGTTGGGCATCAATAAGCTGCACCGAATGGGACTTCACTGGATCCGCAAGAACTTCAAATTTGAGTTACTACAAAAGTGTTTGGACCGAAGAGAAATGGACGAGTGTAAATTTTCGGAATAGGTCCGACTTCATCTCAATTCTTTGGATGTGGCTCTCAACGAAATACTTTGTCACATGAAGTAGTCAAAGAACTAGATGCCGTCAAAGCAACAATTGCAAAAATGCATGCCAAAATCAATGAAGTTAGGAGAAAGATAGAGGAAATACACGCACAAAACATACTAGTGAACAAATATAAATTTTTATATTAAATATAAGATTTGAATAAATAATATAAACAAATATTTATATTTATGTAAAAACACCAGATCTAAATAAAAAAGATTCAATAAATATTTATATTTATTTAAAACATCATATTTGAAAAACAATTAAATAAACAAGATCTTGAAAAACTAGAAATTGAATAATGGAATTGAGTTTTACTAAATGTTGAGGCCTGTTTTCACAGTTTCCTTAAGATAGATTCGACCGCTCCTATGGTACTTGAAGAAACGTTGGTCGTCTATCTCCTAGAATACAACAACAAAATGATCGTAACAGTAGTACTTCTGCAGTGATCAACGAACAAACCTTGCCTTCTTCTATCACCGAACGTTTGAAAATTTGGAGAGAAAAAGAAAAAAAATTGAGAGTGAAATAAATTCGTTGTGTGTCTCTAAAGAATTATATAGTGTTTTTTAGGCTTTTATAGGCATTCAATATGGAGGAATTTTAAAAATTTTCATGAATAAAGATACAAACCTGCATTAAAATAGCCTTTAAATCAATTTGAATAAAATCAAATCAAATTGAAACAGGTTCTGTATAATTTTGTTACTATTTGTTTGGATATTGGATATTGTGGCATTTGTAAACATCACTAAAGGTTTAAAAAAATGTCGTGATATCCCTAATTTGCTGTAGTGGGAATGCAAGAATATATCATCAAGATGACTAATATTGCAACAAGGCTAAAAGATTTCAAGGATGATGGTAGATGACTCATGCTTAGTTTAGTTCATTTTGAACTCACTGCGTTTGAATTGTGAGTTATTTCAAATTAACTATAGCACTATTAAAAATAAATGTGATATTAATGAATTAGATAATAAGCTCGTTTAGGAGAAAGTGAGATTAAAGAGTTAACGAAGTTATTCCATCAAACTTGTGAGTCGAAGAGCTGACATAAAACTAAAGTTGAAAACCAACAAGTTTAAGAAGAAGGAAAACTTGTTTGTCGATGTCTCTAGTGGGGAGAAAAAGGAAGGAATGACAAATAAGTGTTACTTCTATAAGAGAGTTGGAACACTATAAAAATTTTTACCAAAAACGCAAAATTTGGTTCGAAAAGAATGTTTGGAATTAAACTTAATTGATTGTTTAATCCCAATGTTGCTATCACGTATTTAACATAATACAAAGATTCTTTTGTATCCAAATAAAGATTTGAAGATTTTCTTTATATAAAGAATAAAACGATGACTCCAATTCAACTAGTTATCATTTAAACCTGTTTCAGAACTTGTAATCTTTATAGAAAAGAAATCTCGCCATCATTACTAGACATAACTATGGACTCCAAATAAAACCGTTTATCCTCTCATATTTTCTACAAGATCATGATTATGGGCTTTTCATCTTTGGCCGCTTGGCAAAATGGGAAATTTTCTGTTTAAGACCCCCAAATACGAAATATTTTAATTAAATTTCTTAGCTTTTAGTCTTTAAAAAGTAATAATTTAACTTAAATCTTTTTAATACAAAATCTTCCGCCGTCAGTATCATTAAAAAATCGACAAACCACGATTTTCAAAGAAGAAAGAAAGAGAGATAAGGTTCTGTTTCTCCAATCCTGCCTCATGTAGATCTAAGAGATCTTCTTTTTCCACTTTTCACATTCATAAAAAGGCAAAAAGCTAACCAAATCTAAGCCACTTCATCATGAATCATGCAAAGAACTAGCAACGAAAACCATAAGATTTGCTCCAACTTGCAAACTTCATCCGAATATCATTTTATCCGGTCGAGGATAGATAATATTGGATTATGCAAACCGGCCAAAGATTTCATTCATGGAAACCATGCTTTTTGTTATTCGTTTAGGGAATATATATACAATGCTTAGAAGGGATTTTAGAGACTGTTCCTTTGAAGACCCACCGCCCTTCACAACAATTTGGCTCCTTGTCTAAACACCATATATATTTTTCTACCACTTTAATTCGATTCGTATGACCAAATTCACCACAAATACTATTAACTGTTGATGAATAATAGCTTTGGAATAGATTAAGCAAAAACAAAAGTGAGAATCCGGGTTTTAATAGTTACTTGGATTATGCGTATATTTCACATCTTTCATGTTCCAATTATTCATCTAGAACACAATTTCCTTTAAACAAAATTACAAGCTTGAAAAAGAAAAGGAAGATTACTTCAATTTCCTTTAAACTTGGGTTTGTGTGCAATGAAACACATTATCCTTTTATTTATGGCTTGGAGAGGAGTTATGAGTAGTTCTAGGTATTGTGTTAAAAAAAACTTGTAAAATTTATTTTAAATTAATGATAAATGTAATTCCAATGATTATGTGGATTATAAAAATTTAATACTTTAAAACCAAATTTTTATTCTAGTAGGTATATAATTTTTCTGTAATATAAATTATAAAGTTTAATATATCATTTAGTATTTGAATTTGACACTTTTTTAATGTAGAACTCATGTTACTTTTTGGCCCAATCTAGTATCTGTATCTGACAAAAGCTATATGTTTTAGTATCCAAAGACAACGGTGTTAACTTTTTAGTGTTTAATTCGGGTTTGAGGGTTGATTGGGTGAAAGTTAATTGCTAATATTATTAGGTTTGATTTTTTCATAAATTTTTTAATAGAATGAATTTAGTATTAATTGTGAATTTGTATAATTTACATTTAATTTGTCAAATACAATTTGATGGGTGTGAATTAATTTGGGTTTTAGGATTGATTTCATAAAAGTTAATTGCTAATATTAATAGCTAATTACGAATTTTCATCAAACTAACTCTAAAACCCAAATCAAATACTAAAAAATTAACATTATTACCTTCAAGTACCAAAATATATTACTTTTGTCAAATACGAGTACCACATTGAGCTAAAAAAAATAACATAATTCTCAAATTAAAAAAAATATCAAATTCAGACACCAAATTATACATTAAGCCAATTATATATATTGACAGTAAATGTTTAAATTTTATAAATTAACGAATTAAAAATGATTATATGGTTGTTCTTTTTAAGTAATTAAAATTATTTTTTAATATAAAAAAATGTCATCTTAATATCTTATTCATTTCACTTACAAAATTTAAATATTTACCAGTAAGATAATTTCAAATCGAACAAAGTAGTTTGGAATATATACTTTTCAAGTGACAAGTGGCTGCCACCAGTGGACGACGACGGATGGAATTTTAGGAACGTGAAAACAATGGGTAAAAATAACAAGGATAGATATCAAATTTATACATTAATTTTATTTTAATGTTTAATTTGATACATGAATTTTGATTTGGTATAATTATATACATTAAACTTGAATTGTGGCTCATATGTATATATGAAGCTTAGATTTGATTCAATTGTACATATTTAAAGAAATAAATACAAACATTTATTTTCATATTGGATTCATATAGTTGTGGCTTATATGTATATATGCAGCTTAGTAAAAAAAATTTTGGTCACCAAACTATTTAGATTTTTAAGTATTTTTATCTTTATGTTAGCCCGCTAGTGACAAAAAAATATAAAATTGAATAGTTAAATGATTATTTTGTAACTTTGTCATAATTAAGTGATCATTTTGTAACTTTTATAGCCAAGACTTGAATTGCAACGTCCCACAAGATATGCATTCATAATACTTATTTAATATTATTGGTTTTCTATTAAAAAATTTTATTTCTGTCAACAGTCCCAAAAAAGCTAGTGGTTAAGAGTTGGTCTCCAATTGATCAAAAAATTAGAGTTTGAAAGTAGTGATTAACGTCGGTGAAATTAGGGTTTAATGGGAATTCGTCTTTCTTATATTCTCATGAAGTTCACAATTGTGATTCTCTTACTAAATTATTAATCATGAATCTTATATTGTAAAATTATACTATTATGAAAGAATCTGGAATATGAATATATTTAATTACTTTTTTCCACATACGTAAATATATGAAGGGATTTGTTCCATTTCCACAAGCAAGCAAGGAAAAAAGAGTAGATTTATTGGGGGGTTTTATTTCGAGTTATTTTTGTCTCTCACTCAAATATTATAAAGAAAATCTAACTTTGGTTTGCCTAATTCTCTCTTTTTTGACAAATATTGGTCCACCAGACCCAACTTTGAACATCTCTCTTCAATATTATAAATCTAACTTTCCTGTTGCCTAACTCTCTCCTTTTTTAACAATCTTTCATCTACCTTCTTTTTCACTATTTATAGGGATTCAAACCATCAGTAAAAAATAAGAAAAAGCATATACACATGCAATAAAATTAGGGTTACTGCATAATGAAGCTAAACTGGTTTGATTTTTGCTTAATGAAAATGACCTTTTATCTCTAACAATATATTATATTGTATATATGTATATATTGCAGCGTAAAGAGTGAATATAATTATGTGGAAGTTTGTAGGAAGTCGGTTTGGTTATATATTCTTTGATACTTTCCAGCTGGTATGAGATCTATGTGAATAATTAATTAAAGATATAATGATAACTTAAAAAGAAATTATTTTAGTCATTCATTTAATTTTATTTTTTTTAGTTTTTAAATTTGTGTTTTTTTGTCAAATCACTTCAAAATGAATAGAAAAGTTAATGTTTTTTTTAATGTCATCCACATGTATGCCAAATCAACAAAGTTAACTTTTCCATCTATATTAAGCTGATTTGACAAAAAAATGAAAGTTTAAAAACTAAAATAAATTTTTTATATAAAATTGGAATGAAAAAAAGAACATTATGCCTAAATTAAAATCACTTTTGGTTGGGTCGATGCATCTTGTGGGTGATGTTGTTTGATACTTGTTCGATGGTCTATAAATTTTTCGTTAGAATAGCATTTATTATGAAAATATAGTATTAGTGTGATGAAAAGAAAGATTCTATGGAAATGGATTGGAAACTTCATGTATCTTTTTCTTTGTCGTTCAACTATTGCTTGGAAACATAGTCATAAGGTGCTAATACAAATGATTGATTCAAACTTGGTTTGAATAAAAAAAAATCTGACTTCGAATTTCATCTGAATTTTAGAAAAAAAAGTTTATTCTATCTTTCCTAAAATATAAATGGAAAATATAACCAAATCAACCTTGAATTGAAATAAAATATAATAAAAAGGTTTAAATACAAAATTAGCCTCAAATTTGATGGAAAGAGGAAGAAGGAAGAAAATTGCAGTTCACACAGTGATGATATGTTGAGAGCCAGTCAAGAGGAAGGTTGAGCAATGAGTGAGGGGTTAAAATATATTTTTATCATGTATTAATTTATAATTTTATTGTTTTTTAAGGGACTTAACAGAATTTTTTTCATTTTAGGGGCCAAAGTATAATTCAACCATATATTAATTTATAATTTAAGCATTTCTTAAGGGACCACATAGCAATTTTCCATTTTGGGTACTTAGAAGAGAAGTTGATCACCACCATGGCATTAGGTCTTAACACATGTCTATACTGGGTTTTTTTTTCTCGGTTGGTCTATTAGAGAACATGATAGTCATCCTAGCTAGGCGGTGATAGGGCTAATGTGTTTGGCAATTTAGCTGCAATTAGACTGATGTGGACTCAATGAAGCCCCACATAGACTCTACGTATGATTCATGCAAGGAAGAGACTTAAAACCTATATTTGGAGATATAGTTTGGAAGCATTCCACGTGTTGATCATGCATGTCTTTGTAAGGATCATAGTTGGTGAGTTGCTGTTATTGGGCGAGGTTGTGGTTGATGAGGAAAGGTCAGTGCAGCCCATTTTGGCGAGGTACGCATAACAATTTCCTCCACTTGAGGGGAGATTATGCAGTAAACTTACCCAAGGCAAGGCAATGACACTTGGAATTTCTATCCTTTGAAATCTTGGCAACCTATTCGCAAATTATATATGTGGTAGGGGTGTACCGAATGTTGTGCACATGTCTTGGAATCGTAAGAGTCTCAGTTTTAGTGGGAGTCTCAGTTTTAGTGGAGAGATGTGTCATTTAAGTTTTTTTCCAGATATTGAGGGAGCCATGTGATTGTTGTTCATTGGACATGGATTGGCTAATCATAATTATAATGGCATGTGTTTGCACTGGTTGTGAAGAAATTTACATTTTATTCAATTTAGTCCCTAATGAAATAATCATATCTTTCAATTTTGAGCCTTAATTTAAAAACTGACTTCAATTACATACATTAGGGACCCTCTACTTCCTATTTATGCCAAAATTTCACAAAAAAAACATATTTTATTCACTTCAGTCCTCATGTACGAAACTAACAATTAAAGTTTACAATCTAGTCCCTTTTCATAATCTAACCTTAAAGTCTGTCAATTTAACACTAAATTCTTCAAAAAATCAAAAATGAAAACTTTCAAAAACTTTAACAATTTTACAAATTGGTACATGGGCTAGCTAAATCAAGCTCTCATGACCTCAAAACCATAAAAATACAAGAAAATGACTTAATTAAACTTACCTAATGTTGGCCGAAAGTTGAAACCCTTGAAGCTTTTATGTTTTTCTTTCTATGGTGGTGGTCAGTTTGAAGGTAGGAGATGAAAGAAAATTTATCTTTCATTCAACTAAATTTTGGCTTTATACTTTATAATTAATTATTTAATTAATCTTTTTTAATTAACTTACTAATCTTTTTTTAATTTTAAGCCACCATCATCCACTAACACATCCCAAAATGGTTTAATTTCCATTTTGGACCTTTGGTTAATTATAATTTAAGTCCTTAAGCCTTTGGCCAATAAAAAAACCTATAGCGATTGAACTTTTACAATTTAGTCCCTACATCTAAGTTAAGTACTAATTCAAAAAAATTTGCTAGACCAAAATTTAGTATAATTTTATACTAACTCTGTAAATATTCATATTTAATATTTACGGACTCGGTTTATGGAAAAGGGGTTAAGAAATCGCCTTTTCAACTACAAAATCTGTCAAGACTTACGTTTTTTATGGCCTTACGATAAGAGAACTCCAATCCAAACTCCCTTAAGTCAATGCTCCATTTAGTCATTCTTTTGATGACTCAAATTTTTTTTAGAGTTTCTTTTAAAGATTAATCAGATAGCACCTTGATAGGTGCGTCTAGCAATATTGTCATAGTTTCCAAGGTACGAAAACTAGTGCATAAACTATATTCTCTAATCTAGTATAATTTACCTCATCATTGTATAGAAACCTAAGCATGTAATAAACAAGTAAATGGAAAGCTCCCACGCATGTAATAAACAAGTAAATGGAAAGCTCCCACTTCATTTTACCCAGACGACAATGATAATCTCATTAAATGCCTCTAAGCAGAGTTGCAAGACATCGCTTGGCCAGGGTGAAACCAAGAAAGGGTGGGGGGAGGAACCTAAATACACCTTTTTTTGATAAAAAGAAATTTGACATTAATCCATCCACTTGAAAGGTGCTTTAAGAGCCTTAAACAATGGTAAACATCTTTTATCCATTTTTGAAATAAATTGATTAAGGGCCACCACCCTACTTGTCAATCGCTAAATGAAACCCAATAGCTTTCTAGCTACCATGTCAAATGCAAACTTCAATGAGTTACACTTCATATTGTACTCCCTGATAGTTTAAAATACCTCCTAAAGGTCCCAGATTTGTTGCTCTATAGATGCACTCTTAACTAAAAAATCATAAATATATACCTCCATGTTCTTTCCAATCTAGTATTAGAATTTTGTTTACTAGTTGTTGACAAGTGGGCCCTTCATGTTGGGAAATGTGCCTATATTGTAGTAAACACGTAATTTTTTCTATATATTTGAACGATGAATAAATAAATAAGGTTAATTTCACATTTCACTATTATGTCTTTTGTGTTTCTATCTTTCATGTTTTACATGCATAGCGAAATTATGACAAACAAATATTAGCTAATCGATTATCTAAGTTCAAACTGATAATAAGTGGCACCGTAAGATTGTTTATATTAAGAGAAAGACAACTTACTTAAGTAGATAATCTAAACGAGTTCGTAATCCTGTAAAAGAATCAAAGTAAGCATTCGATTCAAATACTTAGAAGGATTATTATGTTGTCTACAATTCTAATTGGAGAGATGACTAGTCTTGGCTATCAGAGCAGTTGATTCCACAAGTAGAGACAGATGTTTTCATTGGAAAAATGATGCATTAGACTAGATCTAAGTTGAATTAATTTTGAATCCATTTGTGAACTAATTCAATTGTGACAATCATGGTGTGATTTACCTAAATCCTAAGTTAGTCACTGATCATGCATATGTAACTCATGTGCTTTGATATAAGTGAATGTTTATGCTCTAAAGATGACTAAGCCCATAGCTGGTATGTTGGGGACATGACTTGTGTATGTCATGGTTTTACTAGAAACAATGAAATTCATAGCTCGATTAAAGAGTTAACAATATCCTCTCATTGGCATTGTATGGATTGATAAATATGTAACGTGGCCACAGGTTGCTTGTTCTCAAATGAGCAATTTATCACAGTCATTTGTTGACAGTAATCATATTAATCATTAAGAAGACACAATGAAGACAATGAGATAAAATAGGTTTGTATTGAGTGAAAAAATTTAACTCAAATGAATAAATGATATCATATAAGGGTAACACACATGACGAGGTCATTGGATAAATCAGTTGGATGAATTGCTTTCGTAAATAGTATACAATAAGGAGTTTTCAGTCATGGTACTTCTTGTGGACTAACTCCATAATTAAGTAAATTGTGAATTATCAGAATGATGCTTTTGGACATAATTGAAATTACTAGAGGCTAATTGTATATGTTTGATTAGTCTCTCCGTTAGCTCAATAAAAGCTCGAGCGGACTACATTTGAATTAGAAGAAAATTCTCTGACTTTGGAAATAATTTAATTGAGTCGATTTATTCGATGTGGAGTTAAATTAGGCGGTCGTGAAAATTGTTCAATTAAAGAATTTGATTAAAGAATTTTCTTGAAAATTTAATTTTGAAAAATCTCAGTGATTTTTGAGAAAATTAATTTTGATTAAGCAAAATTAATTAAATTAATCAAATTAATTGAAATAAATATGATACTTTTGGAAATTAATTTTTAAGTCAGATAATTGACCCAATGGGTAATTGAACTTGAAAATTAGACCTGAGATCGAAAATTGGGCTCGATAACCCAAAACCAAGATCGAGACCCAAAAACTGGTTGAACTGGGTTTGGTATGTGAAATCGGGTCAACGATCCAACTGATAGTTGGACCGGTCTAGACTGGTTAGGCCATCATTGGCCCAGACCGAACCGGCAAAGGTCGAATTGGTTCGAGGTGCTGTGAGGGTGTCACACCTGCGATGACACCACTGGATACGACGGTGTCGGTGGCAACTGCAACATTCTGGTGGCCGAAGGGTGGTCCTTTGGCGGTTGAACAGTGGAGGAATCACACTCCTACTAGGACTCTACCGAATTATTTGATTTGAGATTAACTATTTCAAAAATAATATTATTTTATAAGATTTAATATTAAATTTAATTTGATACTTATCTTGATAGTATTTTATTAATTTAATATTAAAGTGATTATCTTAATATTAAAATAAATTTAATATGTATCTTGTAGATAAATATTTAATTAATTTAATAGATTTAACATTAAATTTAATCTAATACTTATCTTGATAAGTATTATATTAATTTAATATTAAAGTGATTAAATTTAATCATAATTGAACCCTTTAAACTCTACATATATAAAAAGAGCCTTGGGTCATTACTTTTCACAGACTTAAATTTAAGATAAAGTTGTAAAGAGAAAATTTTTTGAAGAAATTATTTCAGAAGATTTCTAGAGATATTTTTCTTATTTACAACTTGGACAAAAATTTTAGAGAAATTATGAAATTGCCCCATTGATAATTTTGTGAATTTTTTTTAATCAAAGCGAGCCCACACTCGGTAGACGTTATCTTGAGGATAGCAGAGAAGACTAGACTATTCAATCTAAACGTTCATCCTATACGAATCGACAAGGTATGATTTTTCTTCAAACCTATTTTTCCCCAAGTTCTTGTTTTGGAAAAAAATTTAAACTCTGATTTTTCCTCAAATCTATTTTCCGTTGCATCCATGTTTTCGATCAATTGTTATCAGAGCCAGGTTGCGCTATACCTATAAGTATAAACAGATAATCAAAATAGATTTCTCTTCTTCTTGAATGATTTGATTACATGGAAAGTGACATTTTTTTAGATTTTATGCATGTTTTGAGTTATATATGGGAATGGATGTGATATTATATATTTATTTTATAATTGTTATTTTTTCCAAGGTTATCATTCTTAGGAAATAAACGTGGACTATCATCTCCATGTAGAACTTTTTTTTAAAATTCATAAAATTCTTGTGAACCAAAAACGAACTTAGAACTTAAATGTAATTTTTCCAAAAAAAAGTCCATGACGAGGTTTGGCAACTGGTCCATTAAACTATTTAGAGCAATTCTATTTATAGGCCTAGGTTTGGCAAGTGGTTATTGACCTAAAATGGTTGGCTATTTCTCATTAAATTTCATTGTGTGGACAGAAACACCTTTGGTCCATTAAGTGACCACGTTGCATCGGTGTCGTGACACTGATGGCAATTTACTATTTAGGGCATAACTTCAGGGTTGTGTTACGACACTGATGGTGGACTACTCCTTATGTCTTCTGCTTGTTGTGTTGTGACATCCAAACTCCCTATTCCAACATCGCGGGTAGTTTACTATCTTTATGCCTTCAAATAATGTCCTACACACTCACCAAACATATTAGTCTAGCTTTAGGCCTACCTTGGCCCACAAGGTCATAAAAATCACCTAAATTGCTCATTTTATTGCCTAAGGACTAAAAGTGAAAACTAAACAAAAATATAACAAAATTTCTTCCCTACGAGCTCATTAAGTATAGAAAGTAGTTTAATCAGTTGCAACGAATTGCAGCAGATCAAACTCCCCCACACTTAAGTCATTGCTTGTCCTCAAGCAAGAAAAACATAAAAAGCAAAACATAAAGTAAATGACGATCCTTTAACAAGTATGATCCAAATATTAGTTTAGGAGCGAAGCAAATAGGAGTAACCGTGAATACGCATATTTCTGGCATGATATGTAAATGACTTGCCACTATTAACCTCAAACACCTAAGTTCAATATATTACAAAGCATATAAACAAAAAGATCACCAAATATATGAATCCATCAAGAGAATTACATAGGGTTTTCAAGTATATTGGCATAATATAGACAACTATTACTACGATCACTTAATGCAATGTCCATTCACAAATAGACTTACCTAGGTCACAAGTACTTTTTGGCTTGTAACATTCTGAGGCTTAAGTTTGGTATGGAATTCAAGAACAGGGCTCATCAAAACGGTTTCAAGCATGAAATGAGTTTGATACATCATATTGTTCCATATTCACCCTATTTAGTATCCCTTTCCCACTTACAGTCTTTTTTGTCCTTCTCTCACCTTTCTTATTTATCCATGCAGGAAGTCACAATATAACAATAGCAACTGCGATTAGGTTAACAAGTTTTTGTGCACTAATGATTGAGTTTTTCTATTTTGGTGACCTTTTTTTTAGGATCACTTTGACTATTTTACTCTTTTCTCACTCACAATGCTTCTTGCTTTAGTTAGTACTTTTTCATCTCGTTTTAACTTTTTTTTCTAAATTTTTCTTTATTTGCACACCTTTGCTTGACCTATAATTACTATATCACATTGTTTATTCTTGTTTCACTCTAATCTTTCAAAATCACTGTTATGTCTCTACCTATCCCTCAATACGTATGGTCCAACGTGTAAGTTGGTGCAGTTTGAGGACCAAAGAAAAAGGATAAGTATAATTCAAGTTTTGACTTAGGGTTTCGTATGAAGGTTTCCCAAGAAGTGATTTCTGGCTCAAATATAAATACTAAAGAATGATGAATAAGGTTGGCTTTTTGGCTCTTGGTTTATACCAATTAATGGCTTAGGTCATCCCTAGGTATTCCAATATTCATGAATTTAATCGACTAAATAATCGCAACTTTAGTTAACTATTATTCATACTAACATGCTCGTTTTCCTATATTTTCTTTATCATTTGGTATACTCAATTACTTAATGCCCATTCACAATGTAATATATAGAGCTAATTAGTCTATTAATTGATAATTAAAATCATTCGTTATCATGACAAATTTACAGTAAACACAATCAACCTATATACATACCCCTAACCAATCACTTGTATTTGTACAAGTTCAAGCAAACATTAGAGAAGAAAAATAAATTTAAAAAAAATAAAAATAAATTTCCTAAAATTAAAAATAAAAAAATTCCTATGTTACCCCTACACACTTTAGATAGCATATTGCCCTTAATATGTAACCCTCAAAAATAAGAAAAAAGTTACCTGATTGATCGTGACATTGTCATAACCTTATGGTGAGTTTCTCATTCCTTATTTGCTAAAGCTCGTAATTGTAGTGTTTTCTTCGTGTAGGAGTTCATGCATAGAAAATTTATAAAAAAAAACATATATATACTAATGTTAACCTACTCCTTATCTAAAACAAAAATTGAAAATTATCTAAGTTAATTTTTTTACGGTTTCTCAAATTAAAAATTAAAAATAAAGTTCAATCATCAAATTTGGGTGGTTGCCACCCCTCCATCGGAGCTTTCCTTCTGCTTGAAACATAGGCTCGTGATGAGCCTCCACTCAATGAATGGGTTTGTTGAGTTGGGCTTTGGATGACTTACCATTTGTGCGAAGATCTTTACGGTTGGAATGTTACCTCGTAATCGTCATCCTCTAGAAAATCTTACTCCATATCATCCTCCTCTTTGTCCTCATCATCATCTCCTTCCTTATTATTCCCTTCTTCCTCCTCGGATTGTTGGTGGACCTGCGTCAAGCCGTATTTGTTAGGAGGCAAGTTTGGTATTGGGCTACCATTTTTCCTTGCGAATTCTTGTCCAACCGAACCCATTTTGTGCATCCACCATATTACCCATTCCATGTCTAGGATACCACTTCCTTCGAGTCCCTTTCGAACTAATGATGTTACTTTTCTTTTCATTGATCCCAAGACATCTATTTTTTTTTGTTTCTTATGTTGGTTCCAATCCTTGATTGGCCTTATAATTATTCTTAGTTACCATTGGAACCCTGACCTTTTTACATAATGTCGTCACTAGGTGGGGAAAGATGACCCCGACCTTCTGGCCGCTTATGCATCACTTCATACTATGATAGATCCACCTCTCGATGCATACTTGTTTCTTCTGTAAAATAGGATATAACAAAATAGCTCAAAAAATATTGACATTAGATACGTTTAAAATAGGTATAATTCGAGTGCATAAAAACTACATCCATATTTTTGCAATGGGGAAAATAATTGCTTGGTTAAAGGATGTTGAGACATCAGTACTCGGTCGAAGCTTCCATTCACCCCTACCCTCGATTAATAATTCACAATTTTTTCCATATCTATGTTTTTGAAGTCTGTTAAATCAATGTTATTAATAAAATCAAACTTATAGTATGGTACATTCTAAAATTCACAAATTTCCTTAGAGGTGATATGCACCTATTGACCCCTAACTGTTATGTCTTCCCAAACATTATCAAAGGTCTCCTAGATTCCTGGTTTCGAAATGATGCGTAAAGTTCCTATACTACCAGAATAATAGTAGGTTCTTTAGAAGTTAAACAAAATCCCTCCCACCTATGATACTAGACTAATGCCCAAATTTCTTTACACAAGTTTAGGAATGGTTCGAAACCCTACTATTGTATGAACGTCTTCCCTTGTAGTTCAAAAATATTTTTTGATGTTTGCGTTTGGAAAATTAGAGGGACTTACGTTCATCGGTATTTCTTTTTCATTAGTTCTTCTAACTGCCTAAGAGGCATGTTTCTCATGAATTTTGACTAGATGAACTTGAACCTAAGCAATCTATTTCTAATTAATCAATACAGCAATAAATGGAAAAAGGAACTCTTAACCTTGTTACACTGAATGCTTATAGTTCTGTTCATGGTCTTGTTGCAAATTCTCCATGGACATGTAGCTTGTTACTTGCATAAGAGAAGAACTGAAGAAGAGAGAAAGGAATTGCAACAAAAATAAAATAAAAAGGGGTGGAAATAAGGGTTTAAGAGTAAATGGTTTTAAGGAGGGTTTAAGCTTTTAAGGTTAAGAAGCTTAATAAGAGTGGTTCATGTGTTAAATAAACTTATATACGGTGTTTTTTAAAGTTAAAATAAGATGGAATCAGGGTTTTGGCCGGCGGGTTGGGTCAAACCTTGCAAAATTTTGGCCGACAAGGGTTCCTTATCGCGACAAACCTTCCACGACAAATTGGGGTTCGATGTCGAAACAAACCTTCCCATTTTCAAGTTCTATGGCTAAACTCTTCGATGTTACGACACAGAGGTACCCGTGTTGCGACATCAAGTTGAATCTTTCAATTTCTCAAGTTTGTGGTTAGTGTTACGACAAGGAGGTTCTGTGTTACGACACCAACCTTATTTTTGGACTGATTTCTTCTTTTTCAAGGTGTTTAGCATATTCATACCTTATTTCTAAATAATTCTAATAAAATTAAGTCATATTCTACCTACTTAGTCCTAATTTATATCTTAATCCTATTTAATTAGAATCATTCGAGTTCATCAATAATCAAATTACACTAATTTATAGCATAATAAATAAATTGTCCGCAATTTTTTCACGTATGGTTGTCGAATTCATCCTATTTAATTAGTATCGTTTGTCATGCCACTGCACCGTGCTCTGTTTATCTCACTCTTTGAATTTTCTCTTTCGACCTACATTTATTACATAAAACACATTTCCCGAATCAAGGTCGTTAGGGATTACAGATATCTCATAGCATTTATTCCCTAATTTTTCCTCGCATCCCTCATTTTGTAGGTTACCACATTTAAACATTTCAATCTCAGCATTAATTTTCATTATCAATTCGTTGTTCTCTAAGTCAATGGTGGACTTAGATGTGGCTAAAAAGGGTTTCCCTGAAAAATAGGGATCTCACAGTCTTTCTCAAAATCTAAAATCACAAAATCAACAAGGATAATAAAATTACACACTTTAACCAACACATCTTCAAGTACCCTTTTCAGTTTTACCAAAGATCTGTCAGCTAGTTGTAGTGTGATGCGTGTTTTTAAGCTCCCTTAACCCGAGTTTCTTATATGTTGATAAGTGCATTAGATTAATATTGACTCCTAAGTCACATAAGGTCTTGCTAAAGTGTATGTCTCATATCTCTATCGGAATAGTGAGACTCCCGAGTCTTTTAATTTTGGGGGTATCTATTTAATTATCTTCTCACTATAGGATGCGTCTAAGTTAATTTGATCTCTCTTTTTTTAAGTTTTCTATGCCTAGTCGTTTTCTCTTTTAAGGACTTTGCATATTTTGGAATTTTCTCTATCATATCAATAAGGGGCAAATTAACATTAAGCGATTTAAATAAGTTTAGAAAACTTAAAATTTACACTTCATCCTTTTTTCATTTCTCCTCTAGCCGTGATGGGAATGGTATTTTCGTGAGGACAAGTTCTATGTTCTGGTCAACTTCTGACTCAACTACCGGTTGGGCTACCATTTTTGGTCCTGCTTCTATATTCCGGTCAGCATCATCTGCTTAAAGGGTCTCCTCATGAAGGTCATCGTCATCTCCTTTGTTCACCTCTTGAGTAGGGTTATTTGGGTACTCAACACTTTACCCAAAATGAGCACTATTGCTTTAACTTGCTCCTTCTTGTCTCTCTCAGGGTTATTTTCTCTATTGCTTGGGATGTTTGTGCCAATTTTTCTTTTGATATCTCTCGTCATACTCATCAGTTGGCTCATATTATTTTCAATTTTGGTCAATGTGGTTCACATTTGAATGCACTTAGACTGGACTTATTGCACTTCTGTCCACATTCACTACATTTCTCCCTCTATTCGGTCTAGCCTTTTACAACATACAATATAGTCATTTGTGTTGGCCCTTTCTTGAGTTTTCTATAAATAAGGAGGTTGGTAAGTAATATTTTTATGTTTTGGTTAGAACTATTACCTCCTTCTTGGTTGCTGTCCCATTTCATATTAGGGTTATAATTGTTATAATTGTCATAATTGTTTCAGATTAGGGTTATATTTTTATGTTTCACATTTGCAACCTTAGTCATCCAGGCAAACCATGATGACGACACCTTTGTATCAGTGACTTAAACTGCTCCCAAGCTTTATGAAAATTCTCTTCGTCCATCTGTTTGAAGCTCGTGATCTCTCTTCTTAGTTGGATTGTTTTGCTGATAGGAAAGAACTTGTACAAAATAATTTTTGCAAGTTCATTCGATGTTTTGATAGATCCTAGTGCTTGTGAATCTAACCAAGAAAAGGCATTATCGATTAAAGAGACAAGGAACAACTGAAGATGAATAGTGTCATCGGTGACCCCGTTGAATTTGAAAGTATCACTAAGTTGGAGAAACTATTTTAAGTATTGATTTGGGTCCTCTATCATTGTCCCTCTGAACTGTAGGTTGTTCTGAATCATTCGGATCATTGCTGACTTTACCTTAAATTGGTTTGCTGTAATTGTCGGTGTTGTGATACTGCCCTATACAACATTTAGATTCGGTAGTGCATAATCCCAAAGCATGCATTCCTCTCGATCCATTGTTGGCTTTATTGAAAATTGTGGTGATGGTGATGGTAAGTCTTGTAAGTGCAGATCTTCCAAAAGTGGATTATTGCATGGTGGATAAATTCTAGCAAACGGGTTATTATGCATATTCTATTGTTGTTGCTGGTGTCGATTACGGCAAATAATTCTTTCTGGATAACTAACTGGCTCTATAGGTATGCCCCTAATCTGAGTCATACACTGAAATCCAAAAAGAAAAGAAAGAAGTTAGTAAATTAAATTAATAAATATAAGAATAAAAATAAAATTGTATCTATAATTTAAAAATTTTCTAGCTATCCTATTAAACGTAAAAATTAAAATCAATCTAGTGGTGAAGTTTCCCCGGCAACGACGCCAACAACTTGACCGTCTCTCGACGTACCAAAGTCGGAAGTGAGAATACTGCAACTAAAGATAGGAATTAAGGCAGTGTCCTCAAGTATACAAGCTAGGTTGTAATATAGATTTGTAAAATGAAGTACTAAAAGTACACCGGGTCTAATTAGTACTTTAATTAAATTATATTATGATTATTCGTAAGGTAGTGATAAAAGATATCCTATAAAAGTAAAAAGAAATAATTACGAAAAAAATTGTAGAATTTATCATATTAAACAATAGAAGACTAACTCTCTTAAGTGTTCATAATAAACTCTTACTTCGGGATTAGCTAGTCATTATGTAACATCCCAAACCCAACCGAGTAAGTTTGAACCGAATCTGGCATGTCAGATTAGCCATCAGAGTGACTCTCCGTTAACTCCCAACCTAACCTCCAACACACCACAAATTCAAAACATGGAAGTTGTTCTAAGTTTCACACATTGTAGCAGAATGTCATAACATCATGCATATAATATAAAAAATGCGAGCTTATAAAACAAATAGAGGAAATGTTCGCATATCAATCTACAACAAATTAAGGGTTCGTAAACATCACTCAACATAGGTTTGCATAGCAGCAATCAACTTAAGTTTGCATACAATAATCGCATCACATATGACTTTGCACATCAACCTAAGTTTGCATACAGTAATATAGGTTTGTATGCTAACATTTAATATAGGTTTGCTAAGTAATATAATAGGGTTCGTATAAACACACGAGTTCGCATACATATATGGGTTCGCTAAATTTACCGGGGTTCGCTAAGTAGTAAGGCTATCGCTAACAGGGGTATGAATGTAATTTTCTAGGGTCACAAACATATAGTGGTCACAGAAAACAATACTTAGTAATAAATATAACTCGCATATTTTGATAAAAGTTAAGGTAATACAACGTAACACTTATGCATGAAAATCATCCACTTTATCCATAATAAAAAAAGATAATTAAATACTTTAATACATGGTTCACAAAAGGAAAATAAATTTAAAGAAATTGAATCTAATAACTGCAGTGATAATCAAACAAGAATAATCCCAAGCAAAATCTACATAAATAAAATCCCATCACTTCTTCCCTAAGTTCGCTGATATCCACTCAGGACTTAGCCTCGCTTAGACCATTTGCCTCGCATCTTGCCATCCGCGACCTACTTACCTGTGAAGTAAGAGAAGAGTGGGTGATTTCATTGAGAACTTAATAAATACTCAAGAATCATCAAAGTATGCTTAAAACTCAGAGTTTAAAATAGAAAGAAGACTTAGTCTTAAAATCATGTCATGAACTGGGTTCACCGTACAGATGCGAGACCCAGTTCACAGATTCTGCTTCTCAGAAAACATAAGTTCGAAAAATAGTTCTACATGTACTTACTAAAATCATACTTTAAAATCTTAGCTTGTTCTTGTTTGAAAATATATCTTATAAATAGCATGAGACATGCTCACGTACTTGTCTTATCATAATGGATGAGGAACATAAAATATGTTCTCGCCCACACTTATCTTATCAGAATCTGTTGGATATGTAGATCTCCTTATAACACCTCAGAATGACTCAAAGAGTCCTTAACAAGTCCCACAAGTGCAACACAAAACAATGCACTCTCCTGTACACCAACATGTCCCGTTGAATGAAGTACAACTCGACATTCCCTTATCTCTCCATATGTCTCAAGGCCTCAATGCCCAAAATCACAAAAAACTTATGATGAGTACTCACAATCCTATGGCATGCCAGTATACCCAACATATAAACTCGCAAATGAGCTCGTATAGAAACTTATCACATAGTGCTTGCATAGGGAGCTTGCTTGAAAAACACTTGTTCAGATAGCTCGCACAACAGTGCGTAAAAACACAGTTAGTAAAACCATATCTTAAAAACATATCTTGAAACATAGGCTCATATAGGAGCACGCATAAAACTTATATTTGAAAAATATTACTTCAAGACAGAGTTTTAGAAATTGAAAATAGAGTTTTGAAGAGAACTTAGTTTTAAAAACAAGGTTATTGAAAACATAAAGGTTCGCATACAAGTGACGAACCCTGAACATTTGTACTGAAAAACATGGTAGTTACCACACTTAGGCAGCTCTTCACCACTCACCAAAAAAGCTTGAGAATTTAAACGAGTTAGCTTTATCTTTATCTTTGATGGTTGATGGTCTGACTGGTTCACAACATACATAAACACACAAATTACTTAAACACATAAAGCTTATAGATTCACACATGCAAGTGAACCTAGCTTTCTAGACAATCAACCCTAACAAGACAAAGGCTTACCTTGGCTACTACGAACTTGATTCAGAATAGACATGACAACAGAATATCGATGAGAGAACTCTCATGGAATAAGGGCCGTATTTATAGGCCTAAGTGTCCTGAAAATCTTAGGATACCCTACTTGACTTAGAAAAGGTGTTATTTGTACGTAAAGTGTTCCTAGATACACCATATCTTTATTTCCTAATTTAAGTCTGACTTTGAATTTAACTAGACAATCCCTAGTTCGCAACTTACCTGGCGAACCCCAATTCGTAACTTAACTGGCGAGCCCCAACTTACCAAACAAACTGGCGAACACGATTTCAATGATTCTAGTGGACCCCTTTACCGTATCTTTTGGCATATACTAAATTGCTAAATTTCGGGCGAACTCCTTGCTGAAACTCATTTGGAGAACTTCTTGTTGATCCTTCTAACGGCTATCGATTCATGAAAACACTGGTGAACTCCTTACTGATATTTATCTAGTGAACTCCCTGTTCGCTGAAGCATTGTCGAACTCTCGCTGGCAAGGCCAAAACTTCCAGGCCCTTTCTCGGGATGTTACACATTAACCTAGCGGGGCCTCTCGACCTTCCACTAACATAATGAGTCAGCAAAAACTACTTATCTCTCGATGTCACAGGTCAGACTAGATAGGGGTAAGGTTTTCACAGCAGGCAATATCGATTTCAGGTTCATTCCTACCTACATTACTTCATTGTGTCCTTAAGCCTAGGGTTTTAGGTTATTCCTTTCCTAACCAACTGATCTGCTAAGAAACCTTACATAGGTGTTAATTAATCCGGCATTGACTCGTCAATCTCCCTTACTAGATTAGTTCCCCATGGATCTAACACATGCAATATAATTGATTTGAAAGATAAACATTAAGAACATATCAAGAATAAAGATGAAAAGAATCCTTATGTAAATATAACAACGCAAACAATAATCTATGAACAGTTTATCGATCTACAATCCAAATCTTGCGAAAAACGAAATAAACTGAAATAAAGTAGGGGTGAGCATTCGATCGAATCGAATCGAATTGAAAATTTTTGAGTTAATCGAGTTTTCGAATCTTATTTTATCATCCTAACTTTATTTGAAGTTTTCTCGAATCGAGTCGAGTGAGATGGAATTCGAATCGAATCGAATCGAATATATTTGTACGAATTGAATTTTAAAAAATAATTTTGGGTCCTTGTAACCATTGTCACCCATCGTAATAAAATTTTTCCACCTTAATCAAATTTTTTATTAACTTTTATCACCTCATAATTTATTTATTAATTTTTTATATACTAGTTAGCTTATTTGTTTGCTTAGTTGTTTCAATTATCTTTAGATTCTTGTCACTATGTATTTTGGAATTAAAAAATATATTAAATATAAAAATATGATTTTTAATAAAATTTATTTTAAAAATAAAATGTGAAATTGATACCAATATAAAATTTTAGCACGAATATTTTATGGCATAATTAAGAATTCAATTTTAATATAAATATTCAATATGACTAAACAATTCAATAATATAAATAATATAAAATGTGAAATTTAATTTAATAATATAAATAGTATATATAAATAAAATTATTACTATTTATGTTTAGTGATTTTTTTTGGATAATTTTGATTTTTTATTTGAGAGTAAAGGGTGAGAAGTAAAAGTTTAGGGGAAAAATAAAAAGTTTTGGGGAATAAAAACTTGAGGGAAAGTAAATAGAGGGAGTAAATTTTTGGAGGGAAAATATTAAAAAAAATTGGAGGGGGGAGGGTTTGGGGTAGATGGGAGGTGGGATGGGAAGAGAATAAAAGTTTTAGGGGAAAAGTGGGAGGGAGTAAAAATTTTGGGGGAAAATAAAAGGTTTTGAGGGTTTTTGGTAGTAAAATTTTGAGAAAAAGTAAATGGAAGAGTAAAATTTTGGTGGGAAATGGATTTTGGGTAGATTGGGGGGTTGGGAGGGGAGGGGAGTAAAAGTTTTGGGGGGAAAGTGGGAAAGAGTAAAAGAGTAAAAGTTTTGAGGGAAAACTAAAAAAGTTATGGAGTATAGGGTAAAAATGTAAAATATTATAGTTTGATATTCGAATTATTCGAATTATTCGAGTTATTCGAATTATTCGACTTATTCGAATTTGAAAACTCAACTCGATTCGAATTCGAAATTCAAAAAAAAATTGAGTTGATTCGAATAACTCGATTAACTCGAACAACTCGATTCGTTTAACTCGAAATTCAATTTTTTTTCGATTTTTTCGAGTCGAATCAAGTTTTGCTCACCCCTAAAATAAAGTTACAACTGAGAGAAAGCTAAATTACAATTGAAAGTAAAATTAAACCTAAGTAAAATTTGTCCCTTAAACTATTCAGAGTAATTCTATTTATAAGATGAGGTTTGGCAGTTAGTCCTTGACCTAAAAGGACTAGCTATTTCTCATTAAAGTTCATTGTGCGAACAGAAACACCCTTGGTTCATTAAGTGACCACGTCGCGTCGGCTTCATGACACCCTTTGGCATGTGTCATGACACTGATGGCAGTTTACTAGTTAGAGCGTAACTTCAGGGTTGTGCCGCGACACTGATGGCAGACTGCTCCTTATGTATTTTGCTTGTTGTGTTGCGATATTCAAGCTACGTGTTGCAACATCGCAGGCAGTCCACTGTCTTTGTGCCTTTAAATAATGTCCTACAGCCTTACCAAACATATTAGTCTACCTTTAGGCATACCTTAGCCCATAAGGTCATATAAATCACCTAAATTGCTCATTTTTTTGCCTAAGGACTAAAAGTAAAAACTAAATGAAAACATAACAAAATTGCTTTCCTATGAGCTCATTAAGTACAGAAAGTAGTTTCATCTTCTACAACAAATTATAACAAATCACACATCAATATCATTTAACACAATTCACTCTATTCCTCACATTTTGTATCATTCCAACCACAATTCAAAACATAATCACATATCATCAATTTAATCCAATATATGCCAAAACTATATATTTATATACCTTTTAACAACATCAAATCACCATGTATATATATCATACTCTCGTAAAACAAATTTTACATTCATTCATTAATACATATATTAGTATCTATCACAAATCTCATATTTTCCCATGTATTCCTTTTTATGTCATAAGTCACTAAAATTAAATTTGTATATATATAATTAATAAATAAAACCACACAATTCAAGCATAATAAGAAAATACAGTAAGTTCCATATAAACTTACCTGGAAAACAACAACTACAAAGTGTCAGGGACTAATCTGTAATTTCTCCTATTTTTGATTAACTTCTGATTGATTTAAATCCTAATCTATAATAATTCGTTACCAATTATCAATTTCAATTACATTATAACATTCTATTCAAGGCATATGACAAATTAATTTCATTTTACACAATTTCCTTAAAGTTTTACATTTTATTCAATTTAGTCATTAAAACCGAAATGGTTATATCTTTAAATTCTAAGCTTCTTTTTTCAATACGATTTCAATTTCACCCCTGTACAACCCTCTAAATAAAATAATTATTGAAATTTCATATCAGTTTTGACATGTTCATATTTTAGTCCTTATACTCAAAATTAACAAATTTCACTATACAAATTACTCATATTTCATTTCTAAGCATCAACCCATTTAACAAGAAAAAAAATAAAAAAACCATCAATGACAATATTTTAAAACTTTAAAAATTTTACGATTTAATACCTGAGCTAGCTAAATTAAGGTACAACAGTCTCAAAAATATAAAATTTACGAAAAACAGGTTTGCAATTATTTACCATGCATGGACCGAAGAGCTTGAATCTTAATAATGGTTGTTTGGATTTTCTCCTTTGAGTTTTCAGTGATGAAGGCTGATGGATGAACTTAATGCCTTTTGTTTTTCTTTTATTTTATCTATTATACATATAATAATAATTCTACTATAATATTAACATTAGTTAATTAACAAATTTCACCTACCTTCCATTATCTTTATAAAAATAGGTTTAACTCTCAATTTAAACCTTCTTTTATTTACTATTTTAATCCCTTAGCAAATAAAAATTTATAACGGTTATCTTTTACTACTTTTACGATTTAGTCTTTTTACCTCAATTGGTCACTAATTCAACAAAATTACCTACCCAAAATTCAATTCACTTATTTAATAACTTTGTAAATATTTAATAAAAAATTTACAAGCTCAATTTACGAAAACGATGTCTCGATACCTCATTTTCCAAAACTACTAACTTTAAGGTCAAACCACTTGTACTTTAACTAATTGTCTAATTAACAAATTTATCATATCAAAATCCAATATAGCACTATAATAAACTCGTAAATATTATTAAATAATATTTACTAACTTGATCATCAGAATACGGGGTTCCAAAACTGAAGTTACATGCTGAACAACCTGTCAATAGAAGATAATAGTAAGTATCCTTTGGGCAAGTGACCTGTTATCAAATATAGTATTCAATTCAGGTCAATTCCACACTTAAGAAGATTATTTTCTAAGCAATTTATTATTTTAATTTACGTTTTTATTATTTCGTTCTTAGGATAACAAGTTAATAAAAATAAGTGTTTTTAACACATTTTGTAGGTGTTGCGACCCAATAGGTCGACACGGGCCTTAGGTTGTGCTAATTGGTTTAATTAAGTGTGTAGGATAAAGATATAAAGGCCCAATTGACGTGGAAGCAAAGGACAAGTGATGCACAAGCTTCTCAAGACATCAAAACACAAAATCAATGACACAAGGCTAGAAGTGGGTGTCGTGTCGCGCCACGCAAGGGGTGTGGCATGCCACACGTCGATGTCTTG
Source organism: Gossypium hirsutum (assembly GCF_007990345.1). NCBI lineage: Eukaryota > Viridiplantae > Streptophyta > Magnoliopsida > Malvales > Malvaceae > Gossypium > Gossypium hirsutum. The sequence goes on from NC_053437.1 coordinate 59,247,390, forward strand.
CCCAAGTTTATCAAGGTTATTTTCGCCCATGAAATCAACTTTATACAAATACCTATGACGTGTCAATGACCAAATTTGGACTTCCAAAATCTCTATAAATAAAACATTAGGGGATTGATGTAAAAAAGTCGTTATAATCGCATTCAAAAACCCTAGTAGTTTAGACTAGATTTAGATTTTTTTTTTGACTTTGCAATACTCTTTGTTTTCCTTTTGAAATCATTTTTGATTCAAGAGCTTGTTTATTTAATTAAAGTGTTTTAGTTTATATTTTCTTTCTCATTCGATTTATTTCTTTATTCCAATAGAGAGATTTGCTACTCTATTCCCTTTTAAGTATTACTTCCATGATTATTCGTTTCTCTTTACTCTTTTGAATCAATCGTGTTCTTCACATGATTTATTCAATTGATATTGAGATTATGAATAACCTGAGTAGATGAATCCCTTAGAGGTGATTAACGAGTGCATGAAGATGTGATTAATGGAAGATTTAGGATTTTAAAATAGGGATTAGTTAGTATGAGTTACGTGTGCTTAAACCATTAGGCCTAACAACCCTAGGAAGTTATCATAGGCAAGACGAGGTCAGGAGATAAGTCAAAACCGAGTAAATTGTAATTCATCCTATTTGAGAAAGTGAGGTTGGAAGATAGCGAGTATCAACCAATTGATTAGTTAATTAGAGGCCAAGAGGTAATAATTTATTAATTGATAGCTAATCCACTCTAAAACCCTAATTTGAAGTTAGTTACAAACCCTGAAGTGAGTATCGACTAATTGATGAGTTAATTAGAGGCCGAGAGGTAATAATTGGTTAATCGATAACTAATCCACCCTAAAACCCTAATTCGAAGTTATTTACAAACCCTAAAGTGAGTTAATCTTCCTTATTGGTTTATTAATCTTTCTTTCTTTCATTTATTTATTTATTTATTTTTATCTCATCAATCTATTTTATGGTTTATCATAATATAGGAATTAATTACTACTACTTAGACTTATTATTGTAAAAATGTTTTCATTGTTTGTTTCATCCTTCCTTGGGTACGATCTTCGTAATACTTCCAAGTATTTCATTGTATAAAATTATATTACAATTTGACCCGTACACTTGTGAACACCATTGTTCTTAATTATTATATTTTTGTTGCTATATTTTATTATAAACGATAACTCTTTTATAGGCGGTCAACACACCTTATTCAAATTGGTGAAGCTCGCACACATTTTTCATTTTCCATTCTTCTTTTTAACCAACACCATATTTAACATTGAATCAAGGTATATTTCTTCCTTAATAAAGGCATCACCTATGATCTTGACTACCTTAGTGTTGATAGCTTGGATTATTGTAAGGGTGAACCTCATTTTCTTTTATTTGATAAGCTAAACACTCAAATACAAATTTACAGAATAGACGATCATGATATGACCAGTCCTTGGCATATCTACATCGAACTTGGAAAAAAACATTATAGTTTTCTCTCAAAATTTACTCAAAAATTTCTTTTCCCCTTTTAGAAAAATTTCTAATGATGAAAAGAAAAAAAATAAAGATGGTGATTTTGGAAAAAAAATCTGGTTCAAAAACGATTTTCTTGTACATTGGAAAATAAAAATTTTGAAAATCGGCCCGGTTCATGATATTTATAGCAATAAACCCTAGATCAAAATTGTACTAGTGCTTTCAGATAGACGGATCCTTGTCATTCTCGGCTTTCAATCAAACAATCTTCTCTACTATTCTCATATCATGAATTGCTTCGAGCGTGGGCTCGAACAAAACAAATCAAATACAGAAACTAGAAATAATTTTATTTTCTTTTAGGGTGAAAATAAAAATTCTTTCTTCAAAATAGAAACCGATAGAGTCGTTATTCCAAAAAATGTATTTAATTCTTAGAGTATAAAAGTCTCTCTATTTTCCGACAGAATAATGGTATGTGAAAGTTGTATTTATAGACCTACCGGTGCCATCTATTTATAGGGAGAGAAGGTAGAACCCTTGCCGAAATAGGGAAGTTTATTTCAACTAGAAAAATAAAATCCTAGTTCTACTAGGATATAAGGATAGCACCCTTAGTTAAATATACTAGGGTTTGTCATCCCCTCTTATTTTATAAGGGACGTTTTTTGGCCTCTTTCATATCAAGTCCAATTAGAAGTACTTTTTGGGCTTTCAACCCAATACTTTATAATTTCATCCAACCCAATATTTGTTTTCCTATTTCTCAAAAATAAACTTCAATATATTTCCAATTAAATAATTTTTTCAACCTAATTCTAATTCTGTTAAAACCATCAAGACTTTACCGTATAAGAATCTATAAGAAAATATATTCAATATTTCCACATTCAACGGTTTAATATGACCAAATGATTTATTTCCATTTTCGAAATTCATTTATTCAAAAAATATAAATTCATTTTTCAAGTCATTTTCATTTTATTCATTTTATTTTTATTTTGGAGAAAATCACATTCATTTCCAAATAATTCTATTTCGCCATTTTTATTTTCATTTTGGAGAAAACCATAATCATTTTCAAATGTTTCCTATTTCTCTATTTCACCATTTCTATTCATTTCTGTTCATTTGATTCAACATACAATTCATTTTTGGTTTCAGCGAGTTAGTGGAGGGATCAATCTGACATATACAATTGGGGCTCAAATGATTTATAATTATATTCCAACTTTTCTCCTATTAATTATAAACTAATTTAGTCACGAAGTCATTCCACTATAGTATCATGACTAAGCTCTCCCCAATGACATACCATTACGAAAGCAACTCGATTAGTGCTCGTCCAATGACCTTGTTATAACTGTGTTACCTCATAGGATATCCTTAATTTCTTTGGGATAATATTCATTCTCCCAATATGATCCTATTTTATCTCATGGTAACGATTTCATCTTCCTTTATGAAAAGACAATTACTATCAAATAGTAATCAAGTCATCCATCAAAAAAAAGAACGATTCGTGACCATATTTACTTTTCATCAACCATGTAATGTCAATGAGAAGATATCATTTACCCATGTCAAGGGCTATGAATTTCACTGTTGTGAATGACACTTGTAATGACCCAAAATTCACAGGCACCGAAAAAGTGAGTTATAGGGCCTCCGTCTTAGTAAACCGAGTTCGTAAATAATTATTAGGAGTAATCATGAGTCTAGTTGAGTGTTTAATTAGGTTCAAATTGGGTGAATTTAGCTTAGTTAATAGATATTAGGAAAAAATACTGAATTGAATAAGGTGTGAAAGTCTAATTATAGATTAAAAGAAGATAAGGGGGACTAAATAGGAAATTAATCATAAAATATTTTATTATTTTATTATATTATAAATTAAATTGATTATATTATTATATTATGAAATAAATTAAGAAAAGAGAAGTGTAAGGTAAAAATAAAATACAAATGTATTAATTTAAATGAGTAAAATATTTTATTATTTTATTATTTTATATATTAAATTGATTATATTATTATATTATGAAATAAATTAAGAAAAGACAAGTGTAAGGTAAAAATAAAATACAAGTGTATTAATTTAAATGAGTACATTTGTATTATTTATATATAATTAGTAAAAAGATATTTTATTATTTATTACTAATTAGTAAAAGATTTTTATATGATAAATAAATTGAAATTATGACAAGTGGATGGTGATGATAAAATATAAATATAAAATATATATGTGTACATTTGTAATATTTATATTTATTATTAAATTGATATTTATTATTATAATAATAATAATTATTGTTATTATTATTTAATTGATATTATATTATTAGATTAATAAACAAATTAATAAGTTGACAAATGTATGGTGATAGTAAAGTACAAGTGTAATAAATCATATGCATACAATTGTAAAATACATATTTATTTACTTAATATTTAAGAAATAATAATTATTATTAAGTTAATATAATAATTTAATATACTAAAGTAAAATGAAAGATAAAATAAAGCAAAAAAAAAAAGAAACAAAACCATTCGGAAACAGAGAAGGGAAAGAAGAAAAGAAAGAAAAGGGAGAAATAGGGTTTTTAAAGATTGGGGTTTAATTTGGTAAGTCAATTTAGTCCCTTTTCTTATAATTTTGATGTTTTTGGAGTCCTAGAGTTGAATATTATTGAATTTAAGTTGAAATTTTGAAAATTAGTAGATTTTTTAGTAGGGTTCATGTTGAATAAATGATTGAATCAGGGGTTTATTTGATAGAATTATTGATTAGAATTGATTAAAGGATTAATTGTAAACTAGGCTATAAGTTTTGTGTTGTAGGGACTAAATTGAAAGAAATTTGAAATTATGATGAAAATTTGATAGTTAAATTTAAGTTTATATGGAAGTTGGATAGAAATAAGGTATAAATTGTAATGGGAAAATAGATGAATTTAGTTAGGACTAAAATTAGAATTTAAGTGAAAGTTAAATAGAAATTTAGTATTTAATGTAAATTAGTGATATATTAATGATTGTAAATTATTTTAATTTTCGTAGCTAACAAAGAACCCGAGATATCGGCACTGAAAGGAAAAGAAAAAGTTATCGAGGAGTAATCGCAAAATTCAAGTTTGTATTACTATAATTCAAGTTATTCATTATTAAATATTAATTTTAAATTTATTTAATTTATGGTAAGTAAATATTGAGGTAAGTAACTTTATTGAATTGAAATTAGAAAATTGAATTGAATAAGAAATATGTGTTAGTATTGAATTGAATTTTGATTAGTGAATGAAAAAGTTAATTTGATATTGAAAGTAAATTTTGAAATGAAAGTGAATTTGAATTGAGAATTGGAAACCCTATTAACTAGTTGGGCCGAGTCAGATATAGTTGGCATGCCATAGGATTGGAAAAGTTCAGGAATACTTCGACCTCGAGTCGATGAGACACTGGGTGTCACTATTTTACTTCAGATAGATTCAATGAGATACTGGGTATCACTTTACTTCGGCTAGGCCAATGAGACACTGGGTGTCAACTTTGTTTCGAACTATCCGATGAGGCACTAGGTGCCAATCTGGTGTGTTTGGTTGGATCCGTGTATCTGCCAAAGTCCTAGTCTGTTAATAAGGGTAATTAATTGAAAAGTTAAATCGAATGAAATGAATCAGTTGAGCCATTGAAAAGAAACGTGATTGTGGAATATAATTTAAAATTGTGAATTGAATATGAAAATGCAAATAGAAAGCATGAACTAAATGTTCATGAGATAAATAATGGCTCAATGTGATGGTATATGATATTAACTAATGAAAGCCAAATTGAATTGTAGATATTGAAAAATGAAAGTTAAATATGAATTAGTTTGGTAAATTTTTAAAGTTAAATGATTTAATTTACTTGGTTATTATATTATAATTTGAATTATAGTAATACCACTGAGTATGATATACTCAGCGTACGGTTGTTTTCGTGCGCAGGTTAGTAGAAATTAAGGTTTCGGCTTAGCATCTAGAGCGATTCCGACTCCAGTGCAAAATTTGGTGATGTAATCTTTCTTTTGGTAAAGTGGCATGTACTTAGGTGTTATATTGGTCACTTGAAAGTGTCTTACGCTTTTAGTTGAAAATGATACTAAAATGATATTTTGATACCTAGTGTAATGAAATGGAAATAGAATTATCATAACATATTTGGTATATTTGGTAACAAGTTGAAATAGAATGAATGAAGTTTATTAATTTAAACAATATATGCGAATATTTATTTAGTAAATTACTAAGTTGATGTTTAAGATATGTTTAGGTGTATTTGAATAAGGAATTGTATGGATTGTGATATTGGTATTGAATTGGTTGCGGTTTGAAATTGTAGGGAAGGTTAAATATTTATAGAAGGGTTATATTGAGTTTTTTTTTTTTTAAAAATGAAGTCAACTAGTAATAAAAAAATATTTATATGAGATTATGATTATATTATAATAAGTTTATTATTTGTTCATGAATTATTTGTAGATTGTCTTATATGTCCGGTAATGCATCATAACCTTGTTCCAGCGACGGTTTAGGGTTAGAGGGTGTTACAACACTACTTACTGCAGAAGTCGTACACCCAACACACTAGCTTTCGGTTCCTTATCTATTCGAACTCAGGCTTTTACTTACATTAGAGTGTACGAGTTACGCATATATAGTTCGTCATCTGTTCAGGATTTAGGTTTACCACACTACAAATTTCATAAGTAAATAAACCCATAAACGAATTCAGGATCTATACTTCTTGGGTCCAGCCCGATGTACTGTTAGTCCAGTCAATCATATCTATGGCTTTATCTTCTGGGAGTGATCCGCTTTGATGCCCAAGACAAAACATCTATGCAATTGGACTTGATAGACGACATATTAGTCTTTCAATTGGTTTGCTCATTTCCTATTAGACTGAGGACATGTTTAGGTTCTTCTACTAATATAAGTTGTCTTTTCGTATTACGATCTGACCACGTAATACTACTTAGTATTAGTTTAAACATTAGACAACCAATGAGAAACATTTGCTTCTATTTTGCTTTGCGTGCAAAAATCATATGAGGACAATCATACAAAGTATATTAATGTAATCAATGAATTTGGTTTATTATTCAATCTGCTTGAAAAAAATATAAGTTTACAAACGAATATACAACACTCAGGGCGTTAGATCCAACAGGTGATTCACACAAAGATAATATGTTGATAGCAACTCGGAAGGGAGGTTGAGCAAGACAGGAACATAAGAGTAGAGGTTGAAGAAGAAGATCCTCCTTAAGATTGAGAAGGGGTATTTTTTTACGAGATTCATCACCCTCATTACCATTAGGTCTTGAAAAGACTCATACTAGTCTTGTCATGGACAGCCTTCTAACGAACATTATATCCCTCTTAGGCAAGCAATGATGTGCTGATAGCTTTGGCAATCTAGTTTCTATTAGAATAATGTGGACTTCATAAGGCCCCACGTAGGCTCTACGTGTGCTTCATGCAAGAAAGAAGTTTGTAACAGCCCGTTTTTAATGGTGTCAAAAATAATGGTTTCGGGACCACAATTTCGACAAGTGAGTTAGTATTTTATTATTTATTATTTCTAGTATTATCATAATGTCTTATTAAAATTGGGTTAGAAAATTTTGACATTTAAATAGTTAATTAAGTAAAAAGGACTAATCGTAAAAGCTGTAAAAGTTAGTTCCTATTAGTTAAATGTGTTAATTTAATAAAGAAACGTGATTGGAAGGCCTTATTGGGTAATTATACCCCTAGTTGTGATCATGGATGGTTTTGGTGTTCCATAATATGAAATTTGATAAATTGTTGAAGGGTAAACTTGTAATCTAGTAAATAATTATAATTAAAAAAATGATGGAAAGCCATCATCTTTTTTGTTTTTCACCTAGCCAAAACTGAATTCTCCGTTGTTTTCTTAGGAAGCTTCGATCAAAGGTTATTTCTTATGCATGGTATGTAATTTTTACCTGTTTTTAGTGATTTTTATGTTTTTGAGATAGTTATAGCTTAATCTAGCTAACTTGGGGGTTAATTTGTAAAGTTGTTAAATTTTATATATTATGCCATTAAGAGTTTGACGTATTCTTGAAGTTTGATGGTAGATTATTAAGCTTGGTTGTTAAATAAGATTATTTTGTAAAGTAATAAGATTATTTTGTAAAGTAGTTTTTAGTGATTTTAATGTTAAAGGACTAAATTGTTTAAATATAAAACTTCATGAAATTTTTTTGAAATGATGGTAAATATGGGCTATATATAGACCCTAGGAGATTCGGCTAGCATGATTTGTGGTTAATTTAGCAAGTTTTGGGTTTAGGGACTAAATTGCATAAAGGGTAAAATGTTTGGGTAATTTTGTAAATTTTTAATGAAAAGGCTTATAAGATTTTTGGTTATTTGAGCTGTTTCAATTGATTAATTGAGTGAAAAATATTATTTAGATCAAGAAACGAATTAATCAGACTCAAATCGTGGAAAAGCTAATTTAACGGATTAGTCACCAGCATCATATTCGTAACCGTTTTTGTCTAGGTAAGTTCGTGTATTGTTTAAACTTGTTAATTGTTGCGTTTGATAACATGTTAAACATTACTCATGTTAGGTATAGTTTAAATTATAAATGACGATTAGTGATTTTGGACTAAATTGCGATGTTGATTAAATTGATGATTATGTTTGAAAAATGAGAAATACATGGATGTGTGCTTAACATGGTAAAATGAAGATGAAGTTAAATGATTTGGAAATATAATGTGGCATGTAAGAACCTTTTGAATACTTAGGATACAAATGACATGTCATTAGGGGATTATTACAATTTCGAGTATTGGTTTTGGATGTCCTATCGATGGTTGAGGTCCTACAAATGGGTCCTGCATTTGTTGCCCATTTCACAGCTCGTGAGAGCAGACCCATTTCACAACTCGTATGAGCATATACAGTTACAGTCACAACTTGTGTAAGCATTTTTCCCGAGTATCTGATGTTAGTTCATTTGATTCAACGAGTGGTAAAGGCTTAAACTAATGTATATATATATATATGAAATGTTATATAATCTTGACATGTGAAATGTAAAATGTTGGTATGAACAGTTATGCTTATTGGATATGTGATGAATGAAATGTATACTTAGTATGTTTACATATAAATGTTCCATGACATGTTGGGATTATATGAATTATTGTTGATCTCATTAACCTTATGAGATTTGTGGTGTATAGGAAAGAAATGTGCTTATGAGCTAATTAATAAATCTATGCATGAATGGTTTGAATAAATACTTATTTGGTAAGTTACATTTTAAGTTATACGAGCTTACTAAGCATTGATTCCTTATGTCTGCTGCATTTCATTCTTTGTAAATCATCAGAAAAGGTCGGTTGGAAATTTAAGTTGGAGCACACGCTATCCGTTCTTCAAATCAGTAGGTTTTGATAATTTTGAAGTTGGTTATAAATGGCATGTACTAAAAGCCTTTAAGTTCTTTGTTTATAATAATGTTGTGTATAACCTTAGTTAAGAAAGATTTGTAGTTGTGTATATATTTGGTATTTTGGTTCTTATATGTCTTTATGTTTATATATGTGAATGGAATGAATGAATTGGTATGTTTGACATGTTTATAAGGTAATAGCTTGTGATCATTGAACGTGAATTTAGTTTGGTATTTGAATTGTGGTGCTAATGAGGGCATATTGGGTAAACACTTAGGTTGAATGTTTTGGTATGTTTTAGGCATGTTTGAATGTATTTTGAAGGTGTGGAATTGGTTTGGCTTTGTACCTAAGAAATGAGTTTTATTTGGGTTGTTTTAGAAGTCATTTTAGGTGTACACAACCTAGGAAACAGGTTGTCACACGGCCATGTGCCACATACGGTCACTCCACACAGCCATACGACCTATTTAATTTTGGTGCAGGTTTTTTTCACACGGCCATAGGTTGTTACATGACCTGGCGACACGACCGTGTGACCCTTTTTTCGAATTGTACATGGTCTGAGAACACGGGCGTATGGAGTAGCCACACAGCCGCGTGACCCTTGTTTTACACTTTTTACTCAAAATTTCGTAAAAGTTTGAAATTAGTCTAGAATTTATCCCAACTTGTTTTAAATGTTTCATAGGCTCGATTTAAGGCATTTTTCATATTTATGCTATGAATGTTAATATATTATGAATATTTGATGTTTAAATTTAAATTCGAATAGTAGAAGCCTGTTGTTGAATTTGTTATCTGTCGTAATACTCCGTAACCCTAATTCGACGACGGAGACAGGTTAGGGATGTTACAAAACTCAAACCTATCTTTGGAAATGTAGGTTAGAAGCACTCTACAAATTGATCATACATGTGTTGGCAAGGATCATAGTTGGTGAGTTGCCGTTCATGGGCAAGGTTGTGATTGGCGAGGTGAAGCTGGCGAAGCCCATTACGGCAAGGTACACATAGCAAAACTATATTGCTTTTCTCTTGTATGTACCTAGAGTTTTTTTCGTCAAAAGTAGCACACTTAAACTATCAATTTTGTCTCATCTTACTCCCAAAAAATGATACCAGCCAATAAAAATGTGACACATTTGAATTTAATACACTTTTTAAGTAAAATGAGATAAAATTAATAATTTTGATACCACCTTTTACTAGAAATTGAAGTACCTAGATACCGATATAATATAAGGGTCAATTTTATATTAAAAGAATCTAAAATAATAAAAATCGAAGAAGTCTAATCTATCCGTTTAACAAAGGAGGGTATAAAAGTTGTAGATGTCAGCTTTCAAATCAACACGAAAATCCTCTAAACCTTCACGGGTTGATGAAAATAAAAGTTTTAACAAATGTTTATGCATTCATAAAGCTAAAAGGTGAGATCCCATTAAACAATAATGAGTAAATGAAATTTATTTAGCAAAATCCTTCTGAAAGTTAATGAGCTTTTATTACCGACCATTTTAAATAAACAAGCTGAGTCATTAAAACGTAATATAGACAAATTAGAAAAAGGGGGCGGTGGTGGAGGAAAATTATAATGCCATTTTTTTCTCCATTTTTTTTATTTCTAGTAAATTCGGTAATTTGTATATTTATTATTTTTAATGATTATATAAATATAAAAAATTAGAAAAAAATGCAATTTTTTTAAAAAAAAACCCACTTTTAGCTTACGGTACTACTTATTATTATATTATTTTAAAATCGTGTGATGCTTGAGATAATTGTACTTAATAATTAAATTTTATTAAATTAATTCATATAATTTTTAATATTTTAAAATAATATTAAAACATAATAATCAGTAAATTAAATTTTTTAAAAAAAACACATATAGAAATTCAATTTCTTAAATCTTTTTCATAAAGATTGAATATAAATTCTTTTAAGGAAAAAGCAAAAGAAAGAGTGCTTCCCTTTGCTGGTTGGATTAATCCTTTAGGTGATTTCTTGGACTTCTCTTGCCTTTTAATTAGAATTGACTTCTCAATTTTCTTAACTCTCACTTTACTGTAACTTGTTTTTTTTTAAATGGTCTAATCATGAAATAATGTTCACAATGATATTCAAATTGATGATTATGGACTATGCTGTGCTAATTTGGTAGGCCGCCAATCATGCATATCGATTTCATCATCGGTGAATAATTGTATTTAAAAAATAATTTTTTTTAGAAAATAATTGTATTTAGAAAATAAAAGAAAAGAAGTCTTTGTTAAAATTTGAATACTTAAAATGGTGAAAATTGATTCAATTCTATAGCTAAAAGATTAGTTTTTTTTTTTACAATTTTATATTCATTTTTAATTCAGAAATAAATAGTCCCTATATATTTTTAATTACTTAGGGAAAATAATTATCTTTTTTTTTTGCCTTTTTTATTTATAAAATCTTACTTTTTTATGAAATTTACATAAACATTTTAAGCTTTATTATCTTAGTACATGATATATAGCTTCAATTAATTACTTGAAAATTATTATATTTAATTATTTAACTAATAAATATTAAAATATAGTTTGTAAATTTAACTTTTATGTATATATATATTAAAAACTATATTTATTTTCAGATATTACATGTAAGTTAAATTGAAATTTAACTAATGCTCTAAGTAAATTGTTAGCTATATTATTTTATTTTTACTTTCTCTGTCACAATGTTTCTGAAATGTTACAATTTTTTAATAAATAAATAATATATTTTAGTTACGGGAGAGATCTACTCACATCGATTCAGTTTTACTCTTTTTCATATTTTTTATTAATATTTTAATGATTTATCCATTACAATTATCAATATATATATAAACTTTTTAATCGATCTGATATCTCTATCATACCAATATAATATTTATGGCACAGTTTATTATTTTTTCATATAAAACAAATAGTATCAGTTTTCACATCAATAATTTATGTGAATGAAATATATAGTAATAGTTAAATTATTAAAATATTAATTATATAAATTTTACACTATATAAATAAATAATTATCTTTTAATTAATATATCCAACTAATAATATTATACTCTCCCGCCACTTCATTTTTCTGCCAAGCCTCAATACAACTCAAACTATTCAAATTACACCGTTGGACTCCCTAAGTGGTCCTTAATCAAAGGACCTTTTTTTGTTGAATATTTAATTAAAGGAAATTCCATTCACCCTTCACGAGTTTTTTTAATTAAGACATAACTACTGCGACGAATAATAAAGGAAGAATCAAGTAAAAATGAAATTAATTCATAAAAAACTAGACATAACCCACACAAGGTATACACATAATGTGAAACAAAAATACACATTACAAAATAAAAGGTGGAACAATAACTTTTTAAGGTAGATTTGAATGGACAGTACGTTTACTTGTGATTAGTGTATAAATAACGATGACGATGAAATTAAATATTATAACAATACTATAGCGTGTGAAATAAAAAATAAGTTAAACACACGACACCGTATCCCATCACTTTTATCATATAAAATCTCAAGCTAAATGTATCAAAACAAATAAAAAGAATCCCACTTCAAAAGGAAATTAAGAAAAAAAAACCCAAGCCTTGAAATGGAACACGACTCTGCAATCCTTAAATCCTGGTTGTCAATGTGTAAAGAGTTTGGTAACTTAGTTTATTCCGAACTTAACAATAATGAGTTTCAAGTGCATTTTATATCATTTGTCAACACAATAACTTACTGTAAATTAAAAAATAAAAAGTACTTTATTTTTTCAATCAAGGGTGAGAAATATTTCATGCAATCAGATTAGTGGTCCCTGGAGAGAGAGTCGAAAAGTACAGGTGGCATGGAAAGTTATGGGTGTTTGGTTCTTGGTGCTGTGAAACCAAGTTTATAAATTGACTCCAAAATCCCAGTTCCTTTTGTGCCTTGTTCATCACCTTTGCTTTCATTGCCATCGTCTCTGTTCTTTCTTTTTTCTACACTCTGTTTGGTACAGGTATCCCAGTCTTCGTGGCATTGAATATTTGATTTTAATGTTTTTTGGTTATCTGTGATTAAAGTTTTGGTTTTGGGTTTTCAAATTATACAGGGGATAAAAGGGAAGAGTAAGAAAAAGAAATCTATAGGAATGACTAATCAACAAAATGTGGTGGCTGTTGACGTGAAATCGCTTGGTTTAAGAAACTTATTACCACCAGTGACCAAATCCTTATCACCAACAGAACTTAAGATGTTATTCATGAAGAGGTTTGAAGCTGAAAAAGGAGATAACAAAATCAATGGTTTGGTAGATTCCATGAGAGCTTCTTCACCTACCCGTATCAAGTCTTCTTCTCCTTCCATTGTGGGTTCCATTCCTCCCTTCTTCACTTGGATTACCATTGGCGAACCCTTGTGTTTATATATATATATATATTGTTGAATGAAAACAGGTCCATCATCCTTCAGCTTTGAGTATGTTAGAGCAAATAGTGGGTGCTTCCAAAGGAAAACAGATTGTGATGTTTTTGGATTACGACGGCACACTTTCACCTATTGTTGAAGACCCGGATCAAGCTTTCATGTCCACAGAGGTAAAACTAAAGTAACCACTATTGTTCATCACAGTTTGGTCTAAATCCTTGACAAAACTTGTTTGTCTCCGATCAGATGAGAGCAGCTGTAAGGGATGTTGCTAGATATTTTCCAACAGCAATAGTGACCGGAAGGTGCCGAGACAAGGTACATTTTTTTTCCTTCAGAAACGTACTACCATTATAATGGAGCAGGCTGATTGATTTTTTCATGGTGGGATTCAACAGGTTTACAGCTTTGTAAAATTGCCTGGCCTTTACTATGCGGGTAGCCATGGTATGGACATCAAGGGACCATCTAAAAGATGCAAAAACAAGAAAGTAAGAAGATCAGTGTTGTACTTTTTTGCAATTACATTTGCTTCTTCGTTGTTTCCTTGTGTGTGTGTGTGTGGTTCTAATTTTCTCTTCTACTGTCAACTTTTGTATTTTTTCAGAGTAACCCGGGAATTCTTTTCCAACCTGCCAGTGAATTCTTGCCCATGATTGATGAGGTCTGTTGATTATGGAATTGACATGAAATTTGGGGTTAACAAGGAAAGCGACAATGCATCTCGATTCATTTGTTTGGGGTTAAATTTGCAGGTTTATAAAGCATTGGTAGAGAGAACAAAATCGATTGGGGGAGCCAAGGTGGAAAATAACAAGTTTTGTGTCTCCGTACACTTTCGACGTGTTGATGAAAAGGTACCCACTCTTTTTCTTTTATGGTACAGTGACGTTTCAAACGCTAATAATCTCTTACTGTTTTTGTGCAGAGTTGGGGTGCCTTGGCTGAACAAGTTAGATCAGTACTCAACCAGTACCCTAAGCTTAAACTAACTCAAGGGAGGAAGGTACATATATCTTTCATATCATTTCATAAAATATAAAGCTTGTAGAATTAAATTACTAATCTTAATGATTCCATTCAAACAGGTATTGGAGATTCGCCCAACCATCAAGTGGGACAAAGGAAGAGCCCTTGAATTCTTATTGGCGGCACTAGGTTCTTTTAATTTTCTCCTTTTTCTTTTTTCTTGCTACATAACTAACCTCGTTAGATTTTGAGCCGACAATTAATAAAAAATGTTATCAATATTCAAATGAATAATTAATTGTCGGTCTATATAATCTGAGAGTGTTAATCAAATATAAAGAAAAAGTACCCACTTAACTTACCATTTTTACATTTAAATACCAATTAAACAAAAAAAATAGTTTAAATATCATATTTTATTACCATAATATAGTAGTAATTTTAGCTTTGTTCATTTTGATGTGTATAGGATATGGCAATTCAAATGATGTTTTACCCATCTACATTGGCGACGATCGAACTGATGAAGATGCATTTAAGGTATCTAATCATAATTAATTGTGATAAGCTTATGATTTCTATTAAAGAATGTGGGATTTTAAGTGAAATTAAACACACATTTTGTCTGACTAGGTTTTACGTGATAGAGGACAAGGGTTTGGGATTATTGTTTCCAAAGTACCCAAGGAAACAAATGCTTCATATACTCTCCAAGAACCATCTGAGGCATGATTCTTGATCTTCCCATGCAATTTTCCATTATTAACTTTGATCTATACCCTTTTTTTTGTTATTTTCGAACCTAATTTTGGACTTACTATAATTTTACAGGTTAAAGAGTTTTTGAGGCGTTTGGTGGATTGGAAAAAATATGCACAAGGAGGAGGAGCAGCACCCTAAGTTGCTTAGACATATACATAGACAAGAAATTTGAATACCACCCTCCTACGTGTTTGATTAAAGGGTGGAGGAATATGAATTAGTTAATTAATTATGTATCTTTCTCGTTTAGAGAGAGTTTCTAATTGTAATTAACTACCAATTTCTGAGGCTGTAATTGATTAAAATGAGAAGAATTAGAATAATTCCATAATTTTGAAACTTTTTTTTCATTGCTTTTGCTGCTTTATTAGCATACCCATTTGTTTTTGAGATATTCTTTTATATGTTTTGACCATAAAAAAGGGTAAATTATAAAAATAGTCACTTTTGTTTGCTTCAGATTATATTTTAGTCATTTATGTTTGAAATGTTACGTTTTAGTCACTTATGTTACCGTTTTGTTATGAAGTGATCAATCTACCATTAAGTTTCGTTATCTTCCTAACGGCAGTCCTACGTGGCAGTCCAAAAGAGTTTTAAAGCCAACTTAGATCTCCTACCTGACATTCCAAATTAAATTTATTTAATTAAAAACCTATTTTCATCCCAATAACTGGACATCTAAGTTGGCATTTAAAACCCATTTGGACTGCCACGTAGGACTGTCATTAGGGAGGTAACGGAGTTTAATGGTAGAGTGACCACTTCATAAAAAACGATAACGTAAATGACTAAAATGTAATATTTTAAACATAAATAACTAAAATGTAATTTGAGACAAAAAAAAGACTATTTTTATAGTTTACCCATATAAAATGATAAAAATATTATTCTCTCTATTCAAATTAATTTCTCACAGTTAATATTTGGTCACAATTTTGACCACTATTGTTTCTTGAAATATTTTTATTAATTAAAAACTTACAGAAACGTACATTACCAGCAGATTATGTTGTTATGCGCATGGCATGTGGGTTTGGATAAGTTACATTATTACCAAAGTTAATTATTTATTTCTTTAATATTGTTTTAGATTGGATATGAATAGAAAGAATACTGCAGAGTATGTTTCGCATTTCAAAAGATGATGAGGAAGAGCCAACGTCTCAATATTTCGATGACACTACACACCATGTCCTAATGAGAAGAACCCATCGTCTTGACGAGTTGAACGCGACATTACGATGTGGCGATGTGTTCCCCACTTAATCGAGTTTCTTCTCTCAGTCTAACTCTGATTATTCTAAAGATATTTTAGTCATATTTATACACAAAATTCAGCTTATAAATAAGTCTCTTAGCAACCCAAGATAGTTAAGAATAATAACAAAAATTAAGAGAGTTGGTGGGAATTTCGAAAAAATTTTGTATTTCAAGTTCAAGATTTCTTTACCCGTGATTTTTTATCCTGTTCGGAAGAATTTTTCCACATAAATATTTGTGTCCAATTTTTTTTTTCGTTTGTGTTCGTTGCATAATTCGGGTTCGACTCAACAAATGCAATCATATTGGTTGATGTTAAACATGAATAAAAACAAAAGAGTTGTGGTAAAAGAAGAATGTAGAAACAAGTGACAAGGATATGGAGGCTTAGGGTGAAAGTGAAAATGATAGTGATGAAGATGATACTAATAACTTAGACTAGTGACAGTGGTGACGATACTCGTGATTTCACAAGATCTACAAAATTATATCAGACAAATGAGATATGATGCATAAAGTCAATGAACTTCAGCGAAAAACTGTTGACTTGTGATTATGATCAAGGAAAAGGATGATATTGTTGTTGTACCAGAGTTGAATTGTATGAAAGCAATTCTCAATAAACTTGGAACACCATGTGAGAAGTTTATTACTCTCTTTAAGAGTTCATCATTTTCACCTTCATTTTCAGCTTAAATTGACGTTGTTGTTAAGTAAATTTAAGAATAGTGAAAGAAGTTTGCGATGCTGAATGCTATATGTCATGATGATTGGGTCGATTCACTTTTAAAAATGATTGAGGGGTAACTTACGGAAATTGATGAAGATGTCGCATTAGTCTACGTGATAATCATGTGTGATCTTCCCATTAATCATTTCACAGAACTTATTAAAAATCATATTCAATTGGAAAAACAAAGGAAGAAGAGGGAGAAAATAGTTATTGTTGATTTTGATAATTTCACTCTTTCAATTAACTTCCCTTTCTATTTTCATTTTAATTCTTAGATTTCTTTGCCAAGCTTCCACGTAACAAATAATGTCAATTGTACTGAGGATCTCCATTGGGCATTCAGCAATTTAGAAGCATTCATATGATTCACCATCTCTAAACCTTTAGCATTTTAGTTTCTAGCAATTGTAATGATTTTGCAATCTCTAAATTTAAATTCTATAATCATCAAACACATATATAAATAAATGGTTACTATTTAATTTAATCGAATTTATAATTACTTCTTTATTATAAATTAATTTATTTCTGCAAATTGACCCTATAATATCGTATTATATAACTCTAAAAGACCTTTTCTTCAAACGGCAAATTAACAATATGAATAATAATAAATTTAGATTCTAACGTTTATCTCTTTTGTCACTTTGAACTTCATTCTATTTTTTCTGGATCATTTTAGTCCTCAATCTTCAAATTCAGTTAAATTATTTTGTTTTTCACGACAAAGTTGATTGGATTGTAAAAGTTTTAATGACACTAACATGGCAACTCGAGTGACAGCCTGCGTGTACTTTATAAAATTTCAACAAAAAAAATAAAAAATCATCCATATTAGCAATGAAGTACATATAGACCGTCATGCAACCTGCCACATAAGTGGCATCAAAATTTTAATACTTCAATTAATTTTTTCTATCTAGAACAAAACAATTTAACTAATTTAAAAAATGAGGGACCAAAATGATAACAACCCAAACAATAATAAACATTAGAACTAAATTTGCATCTTTCTATGTACACTAATACCGTATAATTTGGTGATGGACCATATATGTAAGTGATGCTTAAAGCTAAATTAAACGAAAAAGTTTTAATCATAATATAACGGGAGTCGGTTACAAGAAGTACTATATATAAAATCATACTCTACATTAATAATTAATCCTTCAATCATTCCTACACATCCCAATTCTTTTTTAAATACTTCTAATAGAGATTCCTATCATTATTCAAACTCCAATTATTTCTTCCCTTCATTCTTTTTATATCCTTTAATATTATTTTTTTTTGGTTAAAATATACTTTTAAGTACCTATTTTTTTTTTGTATATTTAGAATTTAATTTTTTTCATTTTTTATTTAAAAAATTAAATCTAATTGGTAATATTGTTAAATTTTTCTTGTCAAATTCAGTTTCATTGCAATGCCATTTTTTTAGCTACATGATTTTCAAGTGAATTTTTATTCTTATTTCAAAATGTCACCCACATTGTTAACAATTGAACTTAAATTTTGATATCTGAAAAATAGAAGAACTAATTTTTTGAAAATAAAAATACAATAATTAAATTACAAAGAATACAAGACTTCTAACATCATTTAAACTATTCTTTTTATCTTTTTATTTATTTAACTTTTAAAACTTTTGATTCAGATTCTATGCGGTCCAACAATCATAACTTTCTTTTTCACCTATTATTTATCTATATTATAAAGATTTCATGGGTACCTACAAGATTCACGGACTTTGATTTTTCCCACGCAATTCGTGTGGCCCTAGGTAGTTTCTTCGCTCTAAAAACGCCTAAGTCAACCTAACTCCCAACAATTGAGGATTCAACAAAATTCCTCTAAGGTACCCACGAATAACAAGCAGAAGAACGAAAAGTGAAAGAACTCGAAAGATGAACAAAGCCACAGAAAAACAAGAACATTAGAGAGAAAGTTTTGAGTGAATGCTCTCAAGAATGCTCTCAAGACTTCTATTACTCACTGAATGAATTACAACGAGGGGGAAAGGCTTCTATTTATAGTTTAGCCTCCCCAAAATCAATGGTACAGATTAAAGTACATCAATGCCTAAGATTAAAAGCTATCTACAAATCAAATCTCTAAGATTACATAATCGTATCTTCTAAAGATTACATATCTTTGTAGATCATGTTCCATATTTGCCAAGCTTTATAGATGGACCTTCAATCTCTCCAAGCAACGGGCCAGTCCGGTTGGGCCAAATGACCTCTTTTGAACATGATGGATCACACAAGTACACCATGGTTGCGGCCACCTATCCGGAACCCATGACATTCTCCCCACATATTTCTAACGATGCCCTCATTACGTGCTCCTCATGGAACCGGTCTATCTTTCCTTGGAACTGCCACAATGCCTCGGCAGGTTCCTAACTCACCTCAATATCAGGAAGTCCCTTCCATTGAACTAAGTATTCACGCCGCGATCGATACTACTTTC
This sequence comes from Gossypium hirsutum, assembly GCF_007990345.1. NCBI lineage: Eukaryota > Viridiplantae > Streptophyta > Magnoliopsida > Malvales > Malvaceae > Gossypium > Gossypium hirsutum. The sequence goes on from NC_053437.1 coordinate 59,266,980, forward strand.
ATCTGATCACACGGTTTGCCTCGTTGCTTTCAAATTCAGGATCGTAAGAGACCTTTACCCCTATTGGTGCTTGTTCAGACTTGCCTCGATTTGGATCCTCTTGATCCTCATGGAATGGCTTAAGCATGCTCACATAAAACACTGGGTGGACTTTGAGTTTTGCTGGCAACTCAAGCTTGTAGGCCACCTTGCCTACTCTCTTTACAACTCGAAAGGGTCCCTTATACCGTCATACAAGCCCCTTGTGCAAACCATTATGTTGCAAAATTAAGTGTAGTTTAGTAAGGACTAAATCACCAACTTGAAATTGCACATCCATTCAATTCTGATCACCCCACTTCTTGTTGCGCTTACTTGCCTTGTGTAGACAAGCTCTAGCCAAGCTATTTTTCTCTTGCCAATCCTTTGCAAATCAATAAACTATTAGATTCGGTCATGTATAACGGGTCACAACAGCATTGAGTGTAAGTGGTTGCTGGCCCATCACTGTCTCGAACAGACTTTGATTCATGGTTCCACTTCGCTGCAAGTTGTATGAAAATTGGGCCACATCCAACAACTTTGGCCAGTACCTTTGTATGGCACTCACATAGTGTCGAAGATATGTCTCTAACAATGCATTCACTCGTTCGGTTTACCCATCGGTTTACAGATACATGCTAGTGGAAAAGTTCAAGTCTGATCCCATCGACTTGAACAACTTCGTCCAGAACTGGCCCGTGAATTGCCCATCTCGACCACAGATGATAGACAATGGTACTCCCTAATATTTCATACGTGTCTAAGGAACAAACGAGCTATCTCATCAGTAGGGCGCTCCTTGGTAGTTGTGTTGCATACTTCAAAAACCTATTCACCGCAACAAAAATACTAGCAAACCCATCAGAATTAGGTAAGCCAACAACAAAATCCATGGATACACTCTCCCATGGTCTTTCAAGAATGGGCAAGGGTTGTAGCAAACCGGTCGGAGTCATTAACTCAACCTTATCTTGTTAACATACTAGACAAGTTTAAACATAGGTTTCCACATCATCATCCATGTGAGGCCAATAGTAACAATCCTCCAAATGAGCCAAAATCTCTTCGTTTTCCCCTCCTTGGCAAACTCAATTAAGTTTTTAACTGTGGGATCATGGGACAATCCCTCTCGAATGTGCTCCTGTAAGGAACCATCAGGTTGGCTAATTGTCGCAAACTCCATCTTTCGGCTAAGTGCATCAGCCACAGTGTTGGCACTCCACGACTTATACTCTATCGTGAAATCAAACTCTGCTAGAAAAACCTGCCAACGAGCCTGTTTGGGAGACAACTTTTTCCAAGTTAAAAAATAATTGTTGGCAATATTATCGGTAAAGACCACGAACCTGGGACCCAGTAAATAATGTATCAATGTGCACAAACAATGTACCACAACGATCATCTCTTTTTTCTTAGATTGTGTACATCCACTTTGTCTCATTAAGCTTTCGATTTTCCAAAGCAATTGGATGTCTATCTTGCATCAATACTGCCCCAATGGCATAATCTGATGCATTTGCACGTACCTCATATAACTTTGAATAATCTGGCAAAGCAAATACGGGCTCCCTCGTTATCACTTACTTTAATTGGTTAAAGGCCTTATCATATTGAGGACCCCAATCTCATACCTTACCCTTTTTCAACATGTCTGTCAAGGGTACGGTAATTTTGGAGTAGTCTTCGATAAAGTGTTGATAGTAATTCGTCAACCTAATGAAAGATCTCAACTCCATCACCTTGGTTGGTGGCTCTCACTCAATAATGACCTGAATTTTGCTTTCATTCATCTAGATCTTGCCACCTCCCACAATGTGGCCTAGAAATGGTACATTTCATTGGGCAAATAAGCACTTCTCCTCTTTGACAAATAACTCATTTCCCTCAAAGTTTGGAACACCACCCTCAAATATTCCACATGCTCATTGAGCCACTTACGCATCACACAAGTTGTATTTAGGTCACCCCCATCGACTATTCGAGCTTGATGGTACCCTGATCTCAATTCCAACTTGGTGAACCATATTGCACTACCAAGCTGATCAAACAAGTCCAAAATAAGGGGAATAGGGTACATGTTCTTCACAATGATCTTGTTTAAGGCCGATACTAAATGCACATCCTCAACAACCCATCATATTTCTTTTGTAACAATATTGGCACACCGAACTGAAATTTAGATAGCCTAATAAATCTCGCATCTAAAAACTCATTCAACTATTTCTGTAACTCTTCTAATTTTGGTGAAGACATATGATATGGGGCCCTTGTTGGCGGCTACATGTTGGGCACTAACTCAATCCTGTGGTCCACCTCTCTATTTGGTGGCAACTTCTTAGAAAACTTGGTAGGCATCACATATTGAAAATATTGCAAGAACTGGCCCATTTCCTTCAGGATCTCACCAATGGACTTAACAACTTCCTCAACCTTCAAGGTGGCCAAGTAGAAGATTTCTTCTTTTCATACTCCTTTAGTAAATTGGATTGCCGACAATATTTTTCCCTCCATACTTTCTTTCCTTATCATTATTACCATGCATTGATGGTTCGAATCTAAAATCACCATATAAATACCAGAAGGAAAAATAGACGCATTAACCCAGTTAAGGAAACTTAATCCAACCACAAAATTATAGTCATCAAGTGGTATTACCTTAATGGTCGCCTTACCAGTCCAATCACCAAGTTGGAGATCCACTTCCATTGCAACCCCCTTGATTGGAACACTTTCTGTTTCACCGTCTTGATCCAACCCAATTCATTTTGGATCTTGAGACCAAGTTTATGAGCAGTCTCTTCAGACATTCACAAATTAGACACATCTGTGTCGACAAATACATTCAATCCTTTACCAGCCACCATAATATCTACTAACATCAGTCCATGACTCGCTTATTTTTAATACCCCCTAGTATTGAAGCAAGATTATTGTTCGCCTTATCTACCTCTTCTTTTGCTCTCATAACAGAAAGTGCGACCTTCTGACAGTCATTGATCATATGTGGATTATCACAACGGAAATAACTTAAAGGTCCATTCTTCTTTTTATCCTAAGTCTTCTTACCATTGCCATTCTTAGCGGGCTTGTCTTTGTCTCCCCTATCATTTCCCTTTGGTTTGAAATTGGTCTTAGAAAGCTCAGGCTTCTCTTTCTTTCCACCCAGCTCAACAAACGATTCTGCTATGGTCATAGCTTTGGTAAGCTCTTAGACTTCTTAACGTTACAACTCTTGCTTCGTCAATAGTTTCAACCTATCCATAAGGAAAAGAACACCTCTTTCTCACCCATATCTGATATCTGAAGCATGAGTTCTCTAAACTTTCGCATATACTCTCTTACGGTGCCTTGTTGCGTAATCTGGTGCAACTTTGCCCGAGCTTCATCCTCAGCATACTCTAGATAAAATTATGTTTTGAACTCACTTTGAAACTCCTCCCAAGTCCCAATTTCAGTCCCACCACGTCTTACATTTGTCGACCTACGACGCCACCACAATAAAGCAACGTCAGTAAAATACAAAGCAGCATTAATTACCTTAGTGACATTGTCCATGATGCCTTTAGCATGAAAGTATTGCTTTAGTCCCCACAGAAAAATATCCACATCTTTCCCGAACCTTACTTCCTTTAACTCCTTAAGCTTGGGTACAACAGCAACTAACCCTCTATTGCCCAAAGCAGCCTTGTAGATTGTGAGTTCACCCTTGACCTCCGTAATCTCTTTTTTGAAGGTTGTCATCATAGCCTCGAGGGCATCTTCCCAACTGGTTAGCTTTTCGATAGAATCTATCACATACTTTCTGAGCTGCTCATTCATGGATTGCAACCCATCGGTGATCTCATCATCGACATCATCGATCCTCCCCTTAACGTCCACTATGGACTCCTCAAGAGTAATGACCCGTTCCTCCAAAATCGATAGTATGTCCCTCAAACGACTAACTTTTTTGGCCCTCCCACGAGTTTCTATTGGCTCATTATGCTCGCCAATTTCTTTTGACATCTTTCAACGGTGCCTTCGAACTTTAGCATGGATACCAACTATCATGGACTTAGATTTTTCCCACGTAATTCGTACGGCCTTAGACAGTTTCTTTGCTCCAAAAATACCTAAGTTAGCCTATCTCCCAACAATTGAGGATTCAACAAAATTCCTTTAAGGCACCTATGAAGAACAAGCGGAAGAACGAAAAGTGAAAGAACTCAAAAAATGAACAAAGCCATAGAAAAACAAGAACACTAGAGAGAAAGTTTTGAGTGAATGTTCTCAAGAATTCTATTACTCACTAAATGAATTACAATGATGGGGAGAGGCCTTTATTTATAATTGAGCATTCCCAAAATAAACGATACAGATTAAAGTACATCAATGGCTAAGATTAAAAGCTATCTACAAATCAAATCTCTAATATTACAGAATCATATCTTTTAAAAATTACATATCATATCTAAGATTACTTATCTTTGAAGATCACGTTCCATATTTGTCAAGCTTTATAGATAGGCCTTCAATCTCTCCAAGCATCAGGCCAGTCCAGTTGGGCCAAATGACCTCATTTGAACATGATGGATCACACAAGAGCGCCATGGTTGCGAGCTCCCATGCACAAACCATGACACAAGCATATGCTAAATAAGTAGGATCAATTTTGAAAATTTAAAGTGAGGCTTACTGATGAGAATTGAATGCCAAAACAAGAGAACAATAGACTATTGAAGAAAACTTTAAGAGAAAGACTTATTATAGAATGAAAAGATCGTTAAACTTGATGCAACTGTGAAGGAGTTAGTAGTTACACGATTCATTCTGGAAAGGCTAAGATCAAGAAGTTAAAGGTTGGATGAATTTCTTACCATGGAAGAAAAGAACCATGCAAAGGTGGATTGAGATATGTTGATAAAGGTGACACGATAATAAATCCTACAATTTTTTTCAAAGCCAAGGGAGTTAAAGCCAAATAATCCACGAAGCCAAAGATTATTCATACTAAGAGGGGTTATATGTTGGAAAATTGGGTTCGAAAAATGCAGTGGAAAATAGGTTTAAGGAAAATCATAGTTTTAATTTTTTGTCAAAAAAAAACTTGGTTGTATTATCTAAAGTAATAAACACTTAATCAAAATCCTACCTTTATAATTTGTCTAGGATGAATGCTTCAACCGAGTAGTCTTCTCTGTTATCATCAAGCTCACGTCTATCGAGTGTAGGTTTGCTTTGAATAAAAAAATTCACAAAATTACCAATAGGGCAATTTCATAATTTCTCTACACTTTTGGGGTCAAGTTGTAAATAACAAGAATATCTCTAAAAATTTTCTAAAATAATTTCTTTAGAGAATTTTCTCTCTACAAATTTTTTTAAATTCAAGTGTGTGAGAATAATGACCCATACTTTTTTTATATATAGGGAGAATTTAGAGAAAGTTCAACTAAGATTAGAATTAATCACATTAATATTCAATTAATAAAATATTATTTAGATAATTATTAAATTAAATTTAATATCTCATATTAATATTAAATTAATAAAATACTATCTAAATAAATATTTTATTTAATTTAATTTAATATTAAATTCATTAAAACAATATTATCTTTGGAAAAGTTATTTTGAAATCTAGTTACCGGTAGAGTTCCACTAAGAGTCTAATTTTTCCACTGCTTTACCACCGAAGAACCACCATCGCAGACTATCCACCGATCACTGGATCGTTGTCATCGCAACCACTGTGCCCGACAGTGCCATTGCTGGCACCGCTTCTCCCTAACACCTCAAACCGTCGTCGTTTTGCCCGAATGGGCTTGGCCGATTCAATTTGGGCTAGTGAGGCCCAGACCGGTCTTATCTAGCCATCAGCTAAACCGTCAATCCAATTTCATACACAAGGCCCAGTTCAACTAGTTTTTGGGTTTCGCTCTCAAGTTTTGGTTCTCGGGTCCAATTTTCAAGTTCAATTACCCATCAAGCCAATTGTCTAACTTGAAAATTAATTTCTAAAAATATCATATTTATTTTAATTAATTTGATTAATTTAATTTTACTTGATCAAAATTAATTTTCCCAAAAATTACTTAGATTTTTCAAATTAATTTTTCAAGAAAATTCTTTAATCAAATTCTCTAATTGAATAATTCACACGACAACCTAATATAATTCCACATCGAATAAATTGACTCAATTAAATTATTTCCAAACTCATAGAATTTTCTTCTCATTCAAATGCAGTTCAATCGAGCTTTTTTTGAGCTAGCAGAGGGACCAATCAGACATATACAATTAGACTCGAGCAATTGCAATTATGGCTAAAAGTATCATTCTGATAATTCACAATTTACTTAATCATTGAGTCAGTACACAAGAAGTACCATAATTGATAACTCTTTATTGTATGCTCTTTATGAAAGTAATTCATTCAATTGCTTTGTCCAATAACCTCACCATGTGTGTGGTACCCTAATATTATATCCTTGATTCCTTTGAGTTAAATTCTTTCATTCAATACAATCTTATTTTATCTCATTGCCATCATTATGTCTTCTTAATGATTAATATGATCACTGCCAACAAATGACTGTGGTAAATTACTCATTCGAGAACTAGCAACCCATGGTCACGTTCCATATTCATCAATCTTCATAATGTTAATGAAAGGATATCGTTAACTCTTTAATCGAGCTTTGAATTTCATTATTTTTGGTAAAGTCATGCTATAAACAAGTCATGTACCCAACATACAGACTATCGACTCGATCATCTTTAGAGCATAAGCCTCCACTTATATCAAAGCACATGAGTTGTCACTATTCAAAAATGTTAAAGGTTAAGTGCCATAGAACTTATGGGTATTTAATTAGAAAAAAATTTTGTTTAAGCGGGTTCTAGTATGATTATGAGAATCTTGTGAACTGATTGGTAAATAGTTAGAATTTAAGTTTAGTCTCATTACATTTAAACCATGAGTTTTATTTTAGTGGGAAACATAATGATTAAGGGTATTAATAATACTGACCAACTTGGGATTAAGGGAAATGGTAGTGGAAAGATTATATATGGGAGAATTATTTCATTCCAGTATTCATTTTTCTTTCTTCCATCTTTTCCTTTGGTTTGACCAGAAAGAGAGAAAAGTTAATAAGCGATTTGCATGGAGGGAAAAATTAGTGTATCAACTTAAGTAATTGAGGATTTAGTAAACTGGTAATCTATCTAAGCTTTTCTGTATCTTTTTTATTGAAGAAAAAGGAAGGAAAATTGAATATTTCAGTTTAATTCATCAAGCTTGTACTGAGGTGTTTATGGTTGCAACTAAAATTTAAATTCTCTCTGCATGCAAATGAATTATGGTTTTCTTACATTTGAAAGCCTTCTTTTTTATATTGATATGATTATTATGTTTAGCTAATCGAGAAGGAGGAGGCTCAAGTGATAAGGAAAAGCTAAGCAGGTGTAATCGGTACCTACTTTCAGGTATTTTGCTGGTGAGTTTCTAAACTCAAACTCTCCGCATGCAAATGAATTATGATTTTCTTACATTTAAAATCCATCTTTTTTTATCTTGATATGATTATTATGTTTAGCTAACCGAGAGTGAGGAGGCTCAAGTGATAAGGAAAAGCTAAGTAAATGTAATTAGTACCACATTTCAGGTATTTTTCTGGTGAGTTTCTAAAATCAAACTCTATGTGGTTGTTTTATATATCAGTATTATGTTATTGCATTAATTTTTACTTCATGTCCTGCTGATGATGAGTTGAAATATTGTGGGTTATTTTTTGTACGACTGAAGCATACAAAGTGATGATTTACAGATGCATGTTTGATTGTACATTTCAGTTTGTTGTTTTGTTAAACTTTCATCGGTAAAATAATTACTAAAGAAATTATCATTCAAATGATGTGCTAGATGATACGTTTGGTATGATCTATGATGTGTTATTAATAAAAGGATCAGTTGAATGCTTATTATATGTCTGTCATAAATATGAATAATATGCGAAGTATGGAGGGATGTTTTGGCGAATGAAATATGAAGAAATAGCATGTTGTGCACTCTGTTCCACATCATATTAGTTTTGTAGAGGTTCAGGTGAAGTGTACGGAGAACGTATACACATGGTATTTGATCTGTCGCAAATCGTTGTATCAAATTAAACTATTTTATATACTTAATGAGCTTGTAAAAGAGCAATTTAGTTATGTTTTTGTTTAGTTTTCATTTTTAGTTATTAGATAATAAAATAAGAAATTTCGACTATTTATATGACCTTGTAGCCTAAGAGAGGCTTAAAGGTAGACTAACATATCCAATGAATGTGCAAGACATTATTCGGAGGCACAAAGTAGTAGACTGCCTGTGATGTTACAACACAGAGTTAGGATGCTGCAACACAGCAAAAGAAGTATCAAAGGAGTAGACTGCCTTTAGTGTCGCGACACAACCCTGAATACATGCCTAAGCTAGTATACTGCCAACTGTCTCGCGATACAAGCTAGAGGATATTGCGTCACTGATGTGACGAGGCTAACTAATAAGTCAAGGGTGTTTCCATCTGCACAACAAAATTTAACAAAGATTAGTTAGTTGAATTAGGTTAAGGACCGACGACCAACCCTAGGTCTATAAATAGGATTGCTCTGCCTATTTAGTTTATGAATAATTTATTTTTTATTTAGTTATTCACGGAATTCATATTGTGGATCCACCAAACTATTCGATGAATTACCATTCGCACTGTTATTAATATATCAAGATTCTTCTCATCTTTTTTCTTGATTTGTTCATAATGTTTATATTTTTAATCAAGTTCATGATGTGTGTTAGCTTCCGTTTAGGTTTCTTAGCGGATCAATTGGTTGGGATAAGAAGAATTTAAAACCCTAGGCTTGACGACCCTAAGAAGTAATATAAGTAGAGATGAACCCAAAATTGTATTGTCTATCAGTGAAAACCTTACCCCAATCTGGTCCAGAATATCAGGTCAAGAGATAAGTAGTTCTTACCGACTCATTAGGTTAGTGGAAGGCCAAGAGGCCCTAATAGGTTAATGACTAGTTGATTGGATAGAACCTAAAATAGGAGTTAATTATGAATACTAAAGCGAGTTAGTCTTCTGTTGTTTAGATCTGAGTAAATCTATAATTTGTTTTCCCAATTTTTTTATTTCTTTTGATTAGTTTAATAAAATAGATTCTATCACCACCTTATAATTCATCGTAATATAGTTTAATTAAAATACTAGCTAGACCCATTAACATAGAAATTAGGATTAGTTTAGTCTCACCTCCTTTGGGTACGATCCTTGAGGTACTTCCATACTTCGTTGTATAAATAAATTACAACCTAACCCGTATACTTACGGAAACCGCCTAATACTTATATTTGGTTGCAGTATTCACACTCTAGATGTTAATACGTTCGGAGACAGTTGTATTCAGCTTTGCGTAGGTTCGGTTGGATTGTATGGAGATATATGAGTACATGTATATGATAGCCCTACGTGGGTTCTTTTAAGTATGAGACTCTGCAAAGTCTAAGGCTTAAAGCATCATACGTGTAAGCAAGTCCATAGTCATGGCATATGTAAGTTATGAAAATCCACTAGACTTGTTCTTTAAGTTTTTCGTCAAAGGTATACGTGGGAATTCCCCATATGAAGTCCGCGACAAAATTTGCATATAAAAGTCTGTCATATTCATGAATCTTCTACTATGAATCCGTATGCATGACAACCCGTCGGACTTGTTCTTTGTGTTTCATTGCATGACAACCCATCGGACTTGTTCTTTGTGTTTCATGAAAAAGTTTTACTTAGAATTCCTTCATGCGAAAATTGTGGAGTAGTCTGTGTATAAGAATCCACATCTATATGTAAGTATTAGCCTATGGATCTACACACATGAGTTTGCCATATATGAATTCGCATATAAGAATCTTCTATATGAATCTATATGTATGACAGTCCGCTGGATTTATCTTTATGATTCCAGTTATGGCAGTCTACTGATCTTATACTCATGTTTCAAGTTTAAGATATCAAAGAGACTATCCTTCATAAGAGTCAGCATGGACTATTATCCAAGCAAGATCCTGCATGGGATTCTTCTTATGTTCAAGCTACAAGAGTTTTTATGAACTAGTTATATCAAGCCAAAACCGTAGGGATCTTCTTCACATAGGAGTCTGCCAAGGATTATCTTTAAATTGAGAGTTTGCAATGACTATCTGCCAAACAAGAGTCTGGCAGTAGCTATTATTTAAGATGAAGTTCACAAGTAAAAAAACTATATGTATGAATCTATGATTATGATTTCACTTATAAAGGTTCGAAAGTAAGACCTACAATGTTCGCCAAGCTCGAGTCTGCATATAAAAGACTTTAAGGGTAAATACGCAGGTAAAAATTCTTCACGTGTGAATCTCCATGCATGAGTTTTTTGAAATCTATCCATTGTATGTTAGTCCGCAATAATAATTGCTAAGGTAATATGCATCTGTTTTGCTAGCAAAAGAGGAACAGAGGATTGTGTCAATGCAAAAAGTGTAGAAATTCTCAAGATGAGCCAACTAAGGAAAGACATGAGTACGCCAAGAAGAATTTGTGAACCCTACTTGTGCAAGTAATGTCAAACAGGAGATCAAACTCATGAATTTTTTACTTATGTTTTCCAGGTAAAATGGTTTATGTACGGAGTTGAAGAGGGATCAAGTCAGAATTCGTTCAAGGTTTGACGAACTTGAGTTCTTACCTGTAGCATGTATATAGTGAGGCATCCTAAAGGCTGAGCCTCAGAGTTAGAATTTTCATTTTGTAACTAAGTATGAACAATAGTATTTTAAATTACAACGAATCGATTCAAAATATTAAAACTATTATTGTGAATTTTCTATAAGTCCGCCTGTTAAGATTTCTAAACTAGGAATTTGGAATTATAAGTTCATTTAGCAAGTTAGCTAATTAAACATGTTAAGTCGTTATTGATGTTATGCGAGCTAAGTTATATATGACCCATAAAGCATATTTGGTTGTTTTAATTATGTTAGTTTACAATTTAGTTGAAATTTGTTTGTTGTTCGTTTCAAAGTTGATGTGACATCTTGTATCCAAACTCGTTGATTGGGTTAGGTATAGGGTGTTACATGAGTTACATACGCATGGTCAGTGACTGGCTCCGAATTTAAGTAAGTCACACCATGAATGTCATAAGTGAAATAATCCACAATCAGATTCAGAATTAATTCAACTTGGGTCCAGTCCAATGTATCATTCTTCCAATTAGTACATTTATGTCTCTACCCGTGGAGTCAACTGCTCTGATAGCTGAGACTAGCCATCTCCTTAATTGGAAATTGTAGACAACATAATAATCCTTCTATGTATTTGAATCAAATGCTCACTTTGATTCTTTTACGAGATTACAGACTCGTTTAGATTATCTACTAAATTAAGTTATCTTTCTCGCAATGTAAACTTTCTTACAGTGCCACTTATCATTAGCTTGAACTTAGACAATTAATGAGGTAATACTTTATTGTCACAATTTCGCTATGTATGCAAAACATGAAAGACAGAAAAAAAAATATAATAGTGAAATGTGAAATTAATTTTATTTATTTATCCATCGTTCAAATACATAGAAAATAGTTACATGTTCACTACAATATGGGCACATTTACCAACATTATAAACACAATAGAATTGTGTGTCATTAATGTAGTACCCATGTCGTATAAAGCCTAGGTATTACAAGCTTTCGAAAAATCCCAGGAGGAAGCAACTAGTTACAGGTAGAGTGCCAACTAATAGGAGGTAGAAGCAGAAGCTATTCTCAAGGAAAAACAATCAAATGTGTTTAATTGTTACACATGAATCTTTGAAGGCTTCCACTGAGCACATGTGGTAGTTTGATTGTAGCAATTACTTGATTGGATTATGGTGAATATCGATCAAGCAAGGATAATATTCCAGGAATTCAAGTGTGATTCACTTACCATGTTTAAAGAGTTCCAATTTCTATAAAAATTCATATGCTGAAGATCTCTACTTATTTGATTCCATATAAAAGATGAATTGGAGTGAGATTATAGTGAAATATTTTGATTTCCCTTGCTAAAGATTACAAGTCTACACAAGTCTATATTAAAAACTTGTTTATTATGGTATGTACAAATTAGAGAAATCACTTGTTTTGTTCATCGAGAGGAACTTGTTTTAGTGCAAAATACATTTTTCCAAGTTATTTTCATGTTCAGTTTGTAACTAAGTTTTTAAGGAGAAAGTCTTAGTGGAGATAATGGTCATAGTTAAAGTATAGGAGTAAGGTTGCATTTTGATGGTTGAGTTGAACTTAAATCACGACTTGTACTGTTGATTCATAGTGGATCACTCTATGGACAGTGCCTTGCAAATGTAGGAAAGGGTTTCGAACTGTGTAATTCTTGTGACCATCTCTATTATTTTACTCTTTAAATTGTATCTCTAGTTGTAATTTAACGTGTAACTGGCAAGCAACTCAACACTAACATATACTATATAACAAGTTCATTATGATATTGTCTTATAAAATTTTGCCTTCAAACTCAAAGTGTTACATTGTAATCACATAAAACTCTTATAGCACAATTTATGCCTTCTAATTTCAATACCATGAATCTTACCGTAACACTCCTTTAGAAAACTTAAAAAAAATTATATGCATGTTTAAGATTAGGAAGTGAAGGGTTTGGAAAGAATTCGGCCATTGCTCGCAAAGAAAACTATAGTATTGACCTACACCATAGGGCACTTGAATTTGAGAGAGCCCAAAATATTAAAAAATCTTAAAAGTTGTATTATTATTAGTAGTAGTAGTAGTATTACAATATAACATAATGTAATGGAATAAATGGTCTACATTCAATGCTATATTTTCCATAAGGTTTGGTGGTGAAAAGGATACCCACCACTAGTAGGTGAAGGCTGGGGAATTCATTGTTGAAGAGGAGTTGTAATCCACTCGAAATGCTTTGGTTTGAAGAGGACATGGATTTTAGTTAATGGGGGATTTCCAACATTCAAGCCATTTAGTTCTCTCTCTGTATAGCTCTTTCATACGTGTAAAGAAAGGGTACCAAACCCATGATGGGGTCCTACTCCAATAAACTAAGTAGCAGAAAGCTCCAATTATTGGAGGCCAAAGAAATCACCATCCTTCCACGACCAACTCATGAGCCTTGCATAGTTTAATTGAAAAAGTGAAAGGATAAAAAGAGGAAGTAAAAAGATTACAAAGAAAAAAATAATAAATGTGCTTCATAAAACAAAGTCGAAATTGAATTATAATTTTTTTGTGAGGTTAAAGTGTAATTTTATATTATATCAATTTATGATTTCATCATATTAGAAAGAATTAAATAAAAATATTTTAACAATTTTATTATATAATAACTTTTAATTATATCATTTATTAGGAGATTAAAAGACAATTTTATCGCCAATGTCACTGCCTAGCTCTCTAAATTCTCCCCTGGTAATACATAAAAACAAATCACACTAAATTAGAAAGATAATAATTAACCTAATTCAAAATTAGGTATTTTTTAATTTCTTTTATTTCTTTAATTTTTTTATATTTATCACCAAACACATCAAATAAAAGAAAATATATAATTCTTTTTCTAGTCATTAAAAAATTTCAAATTTGTTTTACTCTACCAAACAAAAGGTTAGTTAGTGATCCCATTTTATTAAACGGCTTCCACTCAGATCATCTATGTGTCTTGAAAATAAAACATGTTAGATCTCCTATGAAGTGGGTTTTCGAGAAAAATCATTTTAATACTTACTTTATAATGTAATATATAAGCTTGAATCCTTCCTGCTCCAACAAATCATATATGCTTTACCATATTAAATAACATCTAACCCAGTTTTATAAAAACCCTACCATGATGTGAACAGTTGAAAATTATTAAATATACATAAAAAAAAATTAACAAGATTCTTCTTCTCTCTTTTTTAATACATTAATTTGAAAATATAATTGGTCTCTGGTTTTTAGATGTGATTGCTCCCTAGAAAATGTTCCTAGCAATAGCATTCATTCATGCAGGCTTTGAGACATACTCAAATAATAGCCAAGGAAGGATGGTCCCCGTCCTCCATCCAGGGACAACCAAAAGGACTGCTTCCGGATATGAATAATAGTTAACATTGGAGATATCATATTGCATTATAATTTGATTCCCATGTGATTCGAATGAGCTTTCTAGAAGAGAAAATTTATCTAAGTTTTTATATTAACAGGGATGAAGACAAAAGTTTATTTTTGTGGTTCAAAATTAAACTATAAATTTTTCAAGGGATTAAAGTATAATTTTATCTTTGTATATGTTTGTTAGTTTAGAATTTTAAAGGGATTTGTTGATGTATGGGACCAACAACGAGGAGACATGGAGGAGGATGTGGTGGTGCTGACGGAGGTTGGTTCACCCAGTCTAGGCAAAGAGTCGGAGAGTGAAGATAATGAAGGTGAAAGCTAAGAGCAAAATGGCAGAGTGTAGGCTAGAGTATAGAAGAGTCGATCCCCTCTCCAGCATCTTGGGGGCTATTTATAAGCGAGGTCCAATGTTAATTATGTAGCATTAACGTGCCAGATCTGCTATTAGACCATCATTGTAAGACACGTGCGGTGAAAGTCGATGATGAGACGAGGATGTTTGTGATGGGATGTATTTTATCATTCCTTCTGATTCATGGTATGAAGTAGTTAAACTCATGTGTGGTTTAATGACCAAAAGGATCACATTTTTAACAGAAGAAAGAGCGTTGGTATCCTCCTAACCGGAACAGGTGGATATTTTCCTTGAGTGGCTGCCTTTTGTCTGGATGGGAAGCTAAATCAAAAGGCGAAACTTCTGATGACCTCTTGATCCTTCCCGGATAGAGACTTATCTCAAGTATCTTGTTGTGCTACCACGTGCACCAAGTTAAAGAGATATAATTAAACTAAAAAATTTATCATCTTTGAGGAGCCAAAATAAATATTTACCATTAAACTAACTTATAATTGTATAAAATTTAAACAACTAAAATGATAATTTAGTAATTACACCATATAATTCCGCAATATGAAAAGAAAATATATAAGATGAACAAAGGTGTAGATACAACCCATTATGATTTGTAACATGATTACCCTTCACCTTGAGAGGAAAGGAAATTATTCTCCAACTAAGGACACCGAGTTTAAGCCAATCAAGCAATAATGTGAAAGGCCGTTTAATTAGTAGTAGTATTATTAAGTTAATTTGGCCTTTGCTAAAACTATATTAAATTCATAGGAAATTGACCATAGAGGTTGGGCTGGCACCAAGAACATCTACTCTGAGTGTCTAGAAAAGTGAGAACCCAATGCGCATGGCACAATAATTTAATCAGCTTACCATATTTTATTGTCTTTTTCTACTATTTCAAACCAGTTTTTATTCCACCATTATGTACATATATTTTATTTTTTTTATCAGATACTGACTCCTGAAAAGGTTTCCAACTTCAAAGAAGTTCATAATATAATATATAAAAACATAGGGGCACCTGGACTTAGATAAATTAGTGATAACTGGGAGATGTTTCTGTTTAAAGTTTCAAGCGTTAGTGCTTGTTTTTTTTCTTTTTTAAATATGTCCTACACTTTATAGAAAATGATAAAAATTTGAGCAAATGATACACCTTATAGAAAATGATAAAAAATTTGAGTAAATGATAAGGCACATTGCACTCTCAATAAAAAAATTTAAATTTAAGACATTGTTAAAAAGAACAGTCACGAATCCTTAACATCTATTTGGTTTGTTTAAATTACTGATATAATTAAAAGAATTAATTAAAATCTCAAATGATTAAAGAAATAAAGTCAAAGTTTTCTTTTTTTTCCATTTAGAAAAATGGTGTGCAAGATCAGTGCGAATAAATAATATATGGGAGAGTAAATTAATAAAAAGTAATTTCTAAATTTTGAGTGGAGTTTTGGGCAGAAAAAGAAAATTACTCCATGGAGCTGCCTCTTAATAATAGATTAATTAATTTCAAAATCATGAGACACAAAATCCACTTCACCGGTCAGCTGATGACTAATTAAACCCAATACTGATGGAACTAATAAAAATCTATTTTAGCCTTTCAAGGCCAAGGTCTCAATCTTTAAATATTGAGGTTTAAATTTTATCATGTATGATTATAATGTGTGGATTTCGTATGTTATATGCAGCGAGGAATAGAAGGGCTGATAGGATCCCCTAAAATGAAAAAGTTTTTTTCTTTATTTTGGTTTTTTAAAAATTTTAAATTAATATGTAAAGGCCTAATATTACTCGGCCCAATAGATAATAAAAAAATCAAATACCACAGTTTATTAAACAGTCCAATTAACAGAAGCCCAAATTCAAACCTAAGCATGGCCCAAATTACAAACTCATTACAGTCCAAATCCCCAACCCGATTGCAGAAACCCTAGCCCTTTAGCATCACTTCCCTCCAGCCGCCGCAACAGTGGCCTCCTCTCCCCAGCCACGCGTACCTCACGCACGTAGCGCCACCATGAGCCTCCAACTGGCCTCCGTACGACTTCTGTACCCGTACCTGCAACGCAACAAAAGCAACAAAGGCAGCAACAGCAGCAGATACACGGGGATAGCAAAGAAAAATAGCAGAAATTTAGAAAATTTACCTGTAAATTTCTATTTTATTTTCGGCTATATAAGGTCGTTTTCGAATTTGTAAAAGGATCCTTTTTTTCCTGGTTTCTTTCGCACACGCATATTGAATACAAAAGAGGATATTCAGAAAAAAAGTTCGAAAAGGTGATGGGTTTTTCGATTTTTCTCGTTTGATTTTTTTTCTTTTTTTTTTCTTTTTTCTCTGTTTTCGCATGGGTTTTCTTCTTCTTTTTTGTAAAAAAGGTAAATAAAAGGAAGAAGGAGACTAGAGTTGATACCTAAGTTGGTGCGTCGCCAAAGCCCTCCTCCGTTCAGATCGGAATGAATTTGGGGAAGGGTTCGATTGTGAAGCGGCGCAAAAAAGGGGTGGCTTTGGGGGCTGGTGTTTAAGCTGGCCTAAGGTTCTGATCTGAGGCTTAAGAGGGGATTTATATAGTGCATAAAACGGCACCGTTTTCAGTGGCCTTAAAACGGTGCCGTATTAATCATCCAACTTCAATAACCGGCGCGATGACCCGACCCGGGGAGGATCCGCGCATTTTTATTAATTGGTCCATTTGCGCGACAAGCCCTTCTGTGTTTTGGGTTGTTTCAATTTGATTTTATTTAATTTCTTTTAATTTGCACCACATATTTGAGTTCGATTTCATTTAGATCCAGGGACAGACGGCATCGTTCTCGCTGATGAGATTTGAATTCTTGGCTTTGTGTTAAATTGCTGTACTGGTCCCTTGGATATTAATTGGTTCTCATTTTAATCATTTGTGCATTATTTTCAAATTCAAACTTAAGATTTTTGTTTTAATTCAAAATTTTTCCTTTGTTTTGTCATCCTATTATCAAATTAATTAGTTTATTATTATTTCTTATTATCATTATCATTTCTCAAATAATAAACCTAATTTTATTATGGCTTATATTATTTTTATTATATGGCGTTATCTTAAGTTTTTATATATTATTACTTAAATATTGTAAATATTCTATTTTTGATATTTTCATATATACATATATTCATATACATATATATTCGTTGGGATTTAAAAAACACACAATAGCATTTCATGATCTTTTTCATATATATAATTTATATAAAAATTATTTTATTGAATATATATAATTTAATGTTATTAACATCAAATCGTTAATTTTATTTTTATATGCACAAATATTTTATTCTTTCTAAACTTATTATTCTGTTTTACTCTTTTTTATATACATTATTATTATATATGTACTATTGTTTACAATTTTTTTATTTATCTAAATCAAAGTGTATATATATATATATGAATTTTAAGATTTATTCACCTCTTTTATTTACAAATTTTTTTCTTTAAAATTCATTTAAACATTCTATTTATTTTTAATTATGTTAAAATGGCTTCAAATTTATATATATATTTTTTTAAATCCTAAATTTATTTGGTCTCATTTTTGTTTTAGGTATTGCATCTTATATTCCTTTTAGATTAATATTTCTTGAATGTTGATGTTAATATTTGTATAATGTAGAGAGGAAATTATTGGTATTTCGTTCGTCCATGCTTACTTATTATCCATTGGAGTGTATTACTATTTAAATTTTGCACAATTCATTATTTATCTAATTACTGTGTTTTTTTTGGTTGTTTCGATAAAAGAATTAGAATCACCTTTTTGACAAAATAACAGTATTCACGATTTTTAAGGAAATTGTGCCCTAACTCACTAGGCTTCAATTTTTTTTCAATGAATTTAGATAGTCGAGTACCTCTTTTGAAATAAGACCATTTGATATCTAAATAGAGTTTTTAAGATTTCAAAATGTTGGATCCTAACTTACTGGGTATAGCGTTTTGTTATCTCGATTTCAAAATAAAGGCAATATTTGGTGTTTGAGAATTTCGAGAAATCGAACCCTAACTTACTGGATTCTGATTTCTCGATTGACTTAAATAATCAAATGTCCTTCTTAAAACACATCTTAAAAGACAAATCTAACTTCAAATATTAAACTGTTGCACCCTAACTCATTGAGTGCGGCAATTTATTTTTTTGAAATGGGCAGGTCCTATTATTCAATTCAATTATTCAAATTCTCATTACAAAAAGATCGTATTCTAAAATCTTTTTAAATTTTCGACACTAAGGACATTAAACAATCAATTCGATACCAATTTTGGACGTTACGAGGGTGCTAACCCTTCCTCGTACATAAACGACTCCCGAACTTGTTTTCTCAAAATCTCGCAGACCAAAATCGCTTTTAAGGTGAACCGGTCACACCTCAATAAAGATCGGTGGTGACTCCAATTTTTATTTTTAAGTCGACAACTAAACTCTTTTTGTTTTTCAAAAAAGGTGGTTTCGACATAATAAAGATAAAATTACACTTTGACCCTTTTAAAAATGATATAATTTTGATTTAATCCTTTAAAAGTTGTATTTTTATTATCGTAAAAATTATTATTTAATTTTGATTCCCTAAAAAAGTTCTAGCTTCACCCATAGTTATATGTGGAATTTATTAATCTTTTTTTTTATTTTATAATATAATTGGTCCAACATATATGATAGCAAAAATCTCTTAAAAAAATAAAAATCGGTTTTAAAATTTTGTTTGTAATTAATAAGATTTGACACTTAATCGCTTAAATTTTATACTAAAAGATATCATATTAAATCAAATCCATTTTTATTAACTATCAGTTATATATTACAAGGTTGTATATAAAAAACAAAATAAATAATCATATTCATATTACAGCTTGTTGACACGTGACACTTTTTATTTGAAGCATTAATTTTCAATTTGATTAAATTACTTCTTTACTTTTTAATTTCTTTTTAAGTTATTTCATGCCTTTTGTTTAAATTTATTTTCTTTAGAATTTTTTATATGTTAAATATAAAATTTATTTTAAATAATTTTTTTTATTTTAATATTTTTCTTAATTAAATTAAATTCTAATATTATAATATTAAAATTATTGACTATTAAATTTTTAAGATTAAATCATAGCTTAAAAAAAGTACACATATTAATAATATTTATTGAATTAAATTTATATTTTTAAAATATAATAAGAGTTAATTACATCCTTGATTAAAGTAGAGCAAAGATAAATATAAAATTATAAAAAAAATTAAATATTAAGAATTTTAACATTAAAATAAATTAATTAACAAAAAATATATAAAATAAATAACCTATAATAATATAATAATATTGTTTAAATTATAATAAAATAATATTAATATTCAAACCATGATGGATTTTTGTATTTTTTTAATATTAAACATTTTAAAGATTAAACAACATTAATATAACTGATTCAAAATTAATTAAATATTTTTAAAAGTATTTTGTAGTTACATTACTTTTTTTTTCATTTCATTAATGATTTTTAAATAAAAACTAATGTTATAAATTATTATAAAGTTCATACACACAATCGATTGTACATAATTTTGATAATTTTGAAATTAGAGCAATTTAATCCATATCAATTTAATCCCTCTCAAAAAAAATTAGAGCAATTTAATTCATATCAATTTTGAAAATGAGCAACTAAGAACAATTAATCATGGCGCTAATGTCTTTGCATCAATTGTACATAATTTTGATTGGTATAGAAACAAGTTTAGCCCTTGGCGTTTACATATTTTGTCACTTTGGCTTTAATTCTAAAAACAAACTGTAACCTCCCAAACCCGGCCTAGAAGTTACGACCAAATTTTGAAAGCTACATTGGTCACCGAAATGGCCAAGTAAAAATTTTCGGAGTTTAAAACAATCTTTTAAAAGCATTTATCTATCTTTGAAGAAAAACCTAGTATTTTATCTCAATTTCACTAAAAGATATAATTTTCCAAAAACGATGGATTTTAAAGTTTACTCAGCAAAAGTTGTTTTCCAATTTTATGCGTATTTCAAATCTCATTTCCATATTAACGCAATGGAAAAGTGATACTCGATGGGGTTTTGATTTAAAACCAAATTTCATGCCTCTTTAATTTAAGTTTCAAATTTCGATACCCTAATCAAACTTAATACCATGCATGCAAAAAAAAAACCAAAAACTTAGTCTCATGCCACAAATCAAATAAAACAATACAATTCTAAATAATGGAAATTATAATATTAAGTCTAAAATACTTTTAATGAAAATACTAATCCGAGCCGAGACCTTTCGGATGCCAAGTCTGCGTCCTAACCTTACGGGTTATCTGTAAAGATGGAAATTAAGCGAGGTGAGCTTAAGAGGCTCAATGTGATTCCTTTCACCAGAAAATTAGTGCAGAACAATAGACAAAACATACAAAATAACAACTCATAGAATAATCACATTTGTATAGCAAATCGGACTATCGATTTTTTTTTAGATCAACACATCAGTATAATATTTCAGAATTTTCAATTTTGCATGTAAATTCTTATGAATGACAATGCATTTCAATTTATCAGAAAAGATCATACCCAACTCCGCTACATACCACAGTAAGAGTTCCTTAGAACTCATTCATCCCTACACAACGCATTGTGGATAAACCACCAATAATTTGTAAATAAACTACCAGTAAAATTTGTGGATAAAACCACCAGTATTTTCAGATAAAAAGTTTACAAATAAACTGGTAGTAAGTTGTGGATGAACCACCAGTGTTTGCAGATTATTAAAATATCAGTACTTCCTCCTTTCATTCATCTCACCTCATGCAATACAATATGACATGCTTGTAACAGTGGTGTGTAGAAACAGTAGACATACTTAACATGTATTCAATAGGCTAGAAGTAGTAATAACAATGTCAATTTATCAGAATTACAGTGACATTAGATATGTAACATTCACATATTATACATTATAACAGTAGCAATTTAGTCATTAAATAATAGATTCTAGCATATTCATAATATCAAGGACTCAATTGAGTGAATAAAATTTCTAAAAATAATTCGGGGGCTATATAGGGACTAAACTGAACAATTCACAAAATTTTGGGTAAAACTAAACAAATATAAAATGTTAATATAAAATATATATTTAAATTTATTATTATATTTTGAATAATGAAATGATGGATAAGGCCCAAAGCTTAATATTTTTTTTTTGGAATTGGGTCATGACGTGGTCCATAAACAAAACTATTTACAAGTAATATGTCAAAATAGCATACTCATATGATATAACATATGTAATAATTTAATAACTCTTTATATTTTAAAAATAACCAAACTTAATCAATACAATAATTTGACTGAAATTTTGAAATCTAAAAAATAAAAAATAAGTAAATCAAAATACAAAAACTAAATCCTTAGATGGATAACGTTAGAAACATAACTTCGCTGAAACAAGCGCATGGTAGCAATTTACATACATGTAACATTACCCATCTCAGCGATCAACCTTCTTTGAGAGTATAGATTTATGCGATGAACATACATGACACTGCTTTCTTCCCCCGTCAATTTGGGTCCTCCTGGAGAATTCAAGATTACTGTTAGTTGGGCTTATACAGTGAAATATTTCCTGAAATGAAAAGTACTTAGGCCCAATCTTCTGGGTAAAAGCTTCGGAAATTCATGACAATCATTTATTTTGGTATAAGTTACAACCGTTACACTCGCACGTAACCCTCGGTGCTGACCCAACAGTGAAAAAAGGAAAAGAAAAAGGTAGAAGAAAGCTAATCTTTACATATTACCCAAAATACCGACTTGGAAATGTTGAATGCAAGGGCAAGCATGTCATTAACAATTCTGATAAATGGATCAAACTGAAACAACTTCACTTGTCGCTGCACTAGGAAATAGGAAGTTACTTTGAGCTTCAGCTTCACTACTGATCACCTCCACAATGAAGTTTGAACAACTGTGTTTGGTTTCCTTAACATTGTTCATCCATGTTGCTTCAACAACTACGCCCCCGTTTTCATGTGATTCATCAGACCCAACAACAAAAAACTACCCATTTTGCCAAAGTACACTCCCCGTTACTCAAAGGGCTAGGGACCTTGTTTCCAGGTTGACCTTAGATGAGAAAATCTCTCAACTTGTTAACTCAGCTCCTGCAATTCCACGACTTGGTATCCCCGCCTACGAGTGGTGGTCGGAGGCACTGCATGGTGTTTCCAATGTCGGCCCTGGCATCAAGTTCGATGGTACTATCAAAGCCGCCACTAGCTTCCCTCAAGTCATTCTCGCTGCCGCTTCTTTTGATGCTTATCAATGGTACCGCATTGGACAAGTAACTCTCTCTCTCTCTCTTCTCTCCTTGCTTTATAGTCTAAACTTTGTTAATCTTCAAGACTCTAATACTTGTTAATGAAGGCTATTGGAAGAGAAGCAAGGGCAATATATAATGCAGGAGAGGCAAAAGGGTTAACATTTTGGGCACCAAATATTAACATATTTAGGGACCCCAGATGGGGAAGAGGGCAGGAAACACCAGGGGAAGATCCACTTGTTGCAGGGAAATATGCAGCGTCGTACATAAGAGGGATACAAGGTGACACTTTTGAAGGAGGGAAACTTGGGCAGCATCTTCAAGCTTCAGCTTGTTGTAAGCATTTTACAGCTTATGATTTGGATAACTGGAAGGGAATGAACCGGTTTGTCTTTGATGCTCGGGTAAGTAACGTAAAATCCAACTTGGTTGAAGAAGAAACTGTTGAAGCAAGTTGTTTGTATTTGTGAAATGGTAGGTTACGGTGCAAGATTTAGCGGATACATACCAACCACCGTTCGAGAAGTGCGTAAGGGAAGGAGGAGGGAGTTGCATGATGTGCGCATACAATAGAGTGAATGGAGTGCCAAGCTGTGCAGACCCCAAAACCTCTTGTCAAAGACGGTGAGAGGCGAATGGGATTTCAAAGGGTAATATATTTTTGGTTTGAATGCTTTTATTTGGGAATTGTGGAATAATGGAAATGGTAAACAGGTATATAGCATCGGACTGTGATGCAGTGGCCATCATCTATGACGCACAAGGATACGCCAAATCACCCCAAGATGCTGTGGCTGATGTTCTAAGAGCTGGTATTATAATCTTCTTTATCCTATATACCATTGCACTCAAGACTCCACCCGCTATCATTCTATACGTTTTTTAAAGACTTTTTGTCTTCTTTCGGATGCTTAGATTTTTCTTTTTTGTAAGTTTCAACTCTTTATTTATTTATTTATTTATTTAAGCAACTCTTTAGTTGTTGAATTTGATAATTTTTAATTTGGTTTATAATTTTTTTTTTGTGTATTAACCTTCTAAATTGGATTCAGTCAGGTAGTTTAAGTTTTTTTTAAACACCATTAAAAGGTAATGACATAAAACATCTGAATTTCTTTTAAAAAAATAAAAATTTATAATAAAAAAATAGATTATAAGAAATTTATAAAATTTTTAGAAAATAGTAAAAAATTATATAAAATTATTAAAAATAATAAAAATTTTAAGATTTAAATTTTTTTTTTTGAAATTAGAAAAACGTAAAAAAATTATTAAAAATGCATGTTCTAAATGAGTGGGATAAATGCAGGTTTATCTAGTCAAAATTCTAAAAAAAATATATCTAAAACTGAGATTTTAATTTAAAATTATTAAACGTGCAATTTTTAGTAATTTATATAAATCTCTATTAATTTTTATATTTTTTATATTTTTCTATTATATATACTTTATAAATTTCGATTTTTATATAGTATATATATTTTTTAAAAATCATCTTAATTGTAT
Source organism: Gossypium hirsutum (assembly GCF_007990345.1). Classification (NCBI taxonomy): domain Eukaryota; kingdom Viridiplantae; phylum Streptophyta; class Magnoliopsida; order Malvales; family Malvaceae; genus Gossypium; species Gossypium hirsutum. Next base: position 59,291,418 of record NC_053437.1, read on the forward strand.
TAAAAAAAAGGACTAAATTGTTTGTTAGGATTTAAGTTTGGGTACTAATGTGAACAAGAAAAGAGTACATGAACCAATTTTGGAGAAGTTACCAAGTTTAGGGACTAATGTTGCTTTCTCCCTATTTATTTTTTATCTAATTATGCCCTTGGTCATTGTACCTTCAACTTTTGAAATTTAATCTCTCTACTTTTAATTCCAAGAAATTAATCTCTCTACTTATTTGGTTTAAAAATTAAAATAAGATATTTGGATACTATAATGCAACGTATTCAAATTTCATAAAAATTCATTATCAATATTATCAATTGAACTTTAATTTTCAAATAATTCCTAAAAATAAAAGTAAAGTGACTAAATTTCAAAAATACGAAGAAAATAGGGATTGAGGCATAATTAAACCTTTGTTTTATTTTATTTTTAAGTGCTGCGTACCCCATTTTTATATATGGGTAGAGTGTAGGTATAGGATTTTAAAAAATACTACCAAATTTTGATAATTCATCTATGATCATATCTGTAACAAGCATCATAAAAGAATTTCAAAGGTGATAGTTGTCTATGTAATTTCTGTGCTCCAAATGACACTTAGCATTTTATAAAATTTCATTCTTGTCATTTATTTAGATGCCATTTCACAGGCATGGATGTCAACTGCGGATCCTACCTGCAGAAATACACGAAATCAGCAATACTGCAGAAAAAACTGCCTGAATCCCAGGTAGACCGAGCTCTCCATAATCTCTTTGCTATTAGAATGAGGTTAGGACTTTTCAATGGCAATCCGCTGCACAATCCTTTCGGCAACATCAGGACCGATCAAATTTGCTCCCCCGAGCACCAGATTCTAGCACTCGAAGCCGCTCGTAACGGCATTGTCCTTTTGAAGAACCATGCAAAGCTCCTTCGGCTTCCGAAGTCAGCCATGTCCCTGGCTGTAATTGGCCCTAATGCAAAATCCCCGCAGACACTTGTAGGAAACTATGCAGGTCCTCCATGCGAGTCTACTACTCCTTTGCAAGCTCTACAGAGCTACGTTAAGGACACCGTTTACCACCCGGGTTGCGATACTGTTTCTTGTTCGAGCATTGCGATTGATGAAGCAGTCGATATAGCGAAACGAGCACATTTCGTGGTGTTGATAATGGGGTTAGACCAAACTCAAGAAAGAGAGGCCCTTGATCGTGTCGATTTATTGCTTCCTGGGAGGCAACAGGAACTCATCACCAGTGTCGCAAAATCCGCAAAGAAACCAGTTGTTTTGGTGCTTCTCTCTGGTGGTCCAATTGATGTATCTTTTGCCAAGGACGATCCCAGAATCGGAGCCATTTTGTGCGCTGGTTATCCCGGACAAGGAGGTGGTATTGCCCTTGCCGAAATAATCTTTGGTGATCATAATCCAGGTAACAAATAGGCCATTGATAATATTGTCGTTCATTGCTATTTAGTTCACTACATGCATGTTTTTGTATACATGCAGGAGGGAGACTGCCGGGAACTTGGTATCCACAAGATTATACCAAAGTACCAATGACAGACATGCGAATGAGACCGGACTCGTTTTCGGATTATCCAGGTCGCACTTACAGATTCTATGAAGGAGACAAAGTGTTTGAATTCGGCTATGGCCTTAGTTACTCAAAATATTCATACAAATTCAGTCATGTGTCCCGAAAGAATCTTTACTTAAACCATTCATCAAGTTTACATACAACTAGGAGCTGGGATTCCGTAGGGTACAAGCTTGTATCGGAGCTAGGCACGCAAGTGTGTGATGAAAACAAGTTCAAGGTTGGTGTGGGAGTGAAAAATGATGGGGAGATGAGCGGTAAACATCCGGTATTGTTGTTTGCGAGGCAAGGAAAGGTTGGAGATGGGAGGGTGAAGAAACAATTGATTAGGTTCCAAAGTGTGGTTCTAAGTGGAGGGGAAAGGGGTGAGATTGAGTTTGAGGTAAGTCCCTGTGAGGATCTAAGTAGGGCTAATGAGTATGGGGTGATGGTAATGGATGAAGGAAGGCATTTCTTGGTTGTAGGAGATGATAAATCGCCGGTTACTATTATAATCTGATGCATGTGGGACTTACTCGTAAACCCCCCAAAATGTCGGCAATAATAATTTTATCAGAAGTCCCTAAGATCAAATGTATATCCTAATTTAAGAAACTACTTCGGTTTTCTTTTTTATTTACTTTTTACTTGTCGGTTTGAAGTTATTTTTTTTATTGTCGGTTTCAAATGTATATCCTTTTTTTTTTTCCCCCGTTTGTTTTATGTTACATGTTTGGGTCTACCCAACCCTTTCAATAATGATGTCTCTGGGAATTGAAGGTGGTATAAAATATTTATTGATTAAAAGTAATTTTGAAATCTAAATTAGAAAGAAAAAATATTACATATATTATAGATAAAGATTAAAAATTTCACACAAATTTTTTTGGAGGGGCAGAGATTGGATACTATAACAATAAGATTAAAATTAATGGTGGGTGTGTGTTTGGATTCAAAAATAACTATAAGAGAAAGATAAAAATTAAAAAAAAAACGAACTATTAAAAATGATAAATAATTAATTTATTTTTATAACAATATTAAAAAGATGTGAAATTATAAATTTATTAATAGAAGAAGAATATGTACATCAATATTCTTATAGATATTTTTATCAGTTTCTTTATAATCATTTTAAAATATTTATATTAAACGATAAATAATTTTAAAGAAAATCTCTACAATGATCCCCCTTGCTGTGGACCAATATTGGCTAACTGCAAACCACTCCAATCTACATCATTGCTAAAGTTGGATTGAATTAATGGAAGTGATTACCTGGTTTAGTATATCATCTCTTACATCCATCAATCAAAGATGACGAGGATTTAGAACATTCTATCTTATTTTCATAGAAATTTCTGATTCGAAATTAGAAAATTTTATATGCAGAATTAAATTATATATTTTTACGATAATAAAAATATAATTTTATTATTTTAATAATTTATATTTTTATAATTTTTAAAAGATTAAATTAAATTTTTATTATTTTGTGAGAGACCAAAGTGTAACTTTACCATTACTAATTTAAAATTTTATAAATTAATAAAGAGACCTAAAACCTCTAAATGAGGTTGTTTAAACAAAAGTAAACTATCTTCATCGTTTCGATTCAATTTAGCGAGAAAATCAGCAACTTTATTATTTATTTTGGCACATGTTGGATGCTCCATTGAACTGCCCTTTCCAGCGATTGGTGTATACACCTAACCAAAGTAGAACTAAAATTTCTTGAATTGTTGTCCTGAATAATCTCAACTGTTTCTTAATAATCAACACTCTATTAAACCCCTGCTTCAATAGAAGAGACACATTCTCAAAGATATCTTAAAGTTCAGCCTCCAATACTAAGTAAACTCCCAAAGAACTATTGGATCCTAAGATCTGATACCCTTTCGTGTCACATGTAAGTAGCATATAATTTTCAAATGATATAAATTACATAATATTTAAACATAAAAATATATATTAAAAGAAGTAAATTTTTAATGTAAATTTTTGTTTTATCCGAAAAATTCAAATAAAAGTTTAGAAAAATAAACAAGTTGTAAGAAATGAGTGAGTAGATGGAATGAGAACAGTGACCTTGTCGGTCTTATAAAAACGCTAACGCTTCCTGCTCTCTACTTCACAGCTCAAAAAATAGTAACGAAGATGAAGTTGAAATATCCCTTTGTCCTTATTCACATTAGTACAGTGGTGTTTATCTTAGCAGAGTCAAGTCGGCCGCCATTTGCCTGCGATTCATCTCACCCACTAACCAAATCTTACCCATTCTGCAAACCTACACTCCCCATCAACCAAAGAGTCCAAGATCTCATCTCCAGGCTCACACTAGATGAGAAGATATCCCAACTCGTTAACTCAGCTCCACCCATTCCTAGGCTCGGCATCCCCGAGTATGAATGGTGGTCCGAAGCCTTACATGGTGTTGCCTATTTCCCCACTTTACATACTGGTATGAGTCTCAACGGAACCATTCAGTCCGCCACGAGTTTCCCCCAAGTCATTCTCACTGCTGCTTCCTTCGATGTTCATCTTTGTTACCGCATTGGTCAGGCAAGTATTTATAAAGACCATTTCCTTTTTGTATTTTTCTACTTATTAATATCTCGTGTTTACGTGTTTATGATGGCTTGCAGGCAGTTGGAAGGGAAGCTAGAGCCATATATAATGCTGGACAAGCAACGGGGATGACATTTTGGGCACCAAATATTAACATATTTAGGGACCCAAGGTGGGGAAGAGGGCAAGAGACACCAGGTGAGGATCCTGTTGTTACTGGGAAATATGCAGTCTCGTTCGTGAGAGGGATACAAGGGGATACTTTTGAAGCAGGGAAACTTGGCCATCATCTTCAAGCTTCAGCTTGTTGTAAGCATTTTACAGCTTATGATTTGGATAACTGGAAAGGAGTCAACCGTTTTGTCTTTAATGCAAAGGTTAATATTTGTTTGTTTGCTTCAGTTTGATTGATTATTGGACTGCTACGTTTAATTATTATGTCCTTCCTCTTTTTTATTATGGATTTCAGGTTAGTTTACAGGATTTAGCAGATACATATATGCCTCCATTTCGGAGTTGCATAGAGGAAGGTAAAGCCAGTGGGATAATGTGTGCTTACAATCGTGTTAATGGAGTCCCCAATTGTGCAGATTACAATCTCTTGTCAAAAACAGCCAGAGCACAATGGGGTTTCAATGGGTAATAATGACAAAGACTGTTAATAGCACAAAAATACAGGTTATAATTCAAACAGATAACAAACTTTGTGGTTTTCTTTGGTTAAATATAGTCAGGTACATAACATCTGACTGTGATGCTGTCTCCATCATTCATGAGGAACAAGGATATGCTAAATTACCAGAGGATGCAGTAGCCGATGTTCTTAAAGCTGGTATGAATAGCTTTCTTCTATGTTACAAGTACGAGTATTGAATATCTGTATGTATCTGACCCAAGTATGGTCAAATTTTTCCATGTATTAGACTGTGATGGTGTCTCCATCATTCTGATTCTTTTCTTGCTAGACGCATCATATGAATCTGAACTTTTTGATCGATGAATTCACAGGAATGGATGTCAACTGTGGTAACTATTTGAAGAACTACACCAAATCAGCTGTCGTAAAGAGAAAATTGCCTATATCTGAAATAGATAGAGCCCTTCATAACCTTTTCTCTGTTCGAATGAGACTGGGGCTTTTCGATGGCAATCCACTTCAACAGCCTTTTGGTAAGATTGGTCCAGACCAAGTTTGTTCCCAAGAGCATCAGAATCTTGCCCTTGAGGCTGCTCGCAACAGCATTGTCCTTCTAAAAAACAACTACAGACTCCTCCCATTTTCGAAAGCAAAAACTGCTTCTCTTGCAGTAATAGGCCCTAATGCCAATTCTGCAAAAACACTACTTGGCAACTATGCAGGCCCTCCTTGCAAAACTGTTACACCTCTGCAAGGGTTGCAAAGATATGTTAAAGACATCACGTATCACCCAGGTTGTAATGCAGTTAACTGTTCTTATGTTTTGACTGACCAAGCTGTGAAAGTAGCAAAAGGGGCAGAATATGTGGTGTTAGTAATGGGATTGGATCAAACCCAAGAGAGGGAAGAACTCGATCGTGTAGACTTGGTTCTTTCACCAAAGCAACAGAACCTGATCTCTATAGTCGCAAGAGCAGCTAAGAATCCAGTTGTTTTGGTGCTTCTTTCTGGAGGTCCAGTAGATATAAGCTTTGCCAAATACGATAAACACATTGGGAGTATTCTATGGGCTGGTTATCCAGGTGAAGCTGGAGGTCTTGCATTAGCAGAAATTATATTTGGTGATCACAATCCAGGTGAACTCTTATACTCATTCATTAAGCTTGTATGCTAACAAAGGCAATAAGACATTCTTATACTGGAGATAAATTTACTAAAGCTATAAGCTTCATATTTATATGCAGGAGGGAGGTTACCGGTTACTTGGTATCCACAGAGTTTTGTTAAAGTACCAATGACAGACATGAGAATGCGTCCTGAACCATCATCAGGCTATCCTGGACGCACTTACAGGTTCTACCAAGGACAAAAGGTTTTTGAATTTGGTTATGGTCTGAGCTACTCAAACTATTCTTATGAATTTCTCCCTGTAGCACAAAACACGGTCTATTTAAACCATCCGGTAAAGTCTCCAAAGGCTGAGCTTGAGAACTCAAATGCTCTCAAACACGTACCAGTTTCAGAGATAGGAACAGAACTTTGCAGTAAGAGAATCCCAGTCACAGTTAGAGCTCAAAACCATGGTGATATGGCAGGTAGGCATCCACTTTTGCTATTTGTCAGGTCAGCAAAAGCTGGTAATGGGAGGCCTGAAAAACAACTGGTTGCATTCCAGAGTGTTATTCTGAATGCTGGGGAAAGAGCAGATGTTGAATTTGAGTTGAGCCCTTGCGAGCATCTTAGCACAGCCAATGAAGATGGTTTGATGGTCATTGAGGAAGGTTCTCATTTCTTGAGCATTGAAGACAAAGAATCTGAGATAACAGTCATCCTATGATACAAAGGAATGGCTCTCAAAAACACGGGAAATACAATCCTGCTATTCCAATAAAAAAAGCTGTTTTGTCACCTTTAAGAATAATTTTCTCTTGCTTGCAAATTATGAGTGATGATTTTGTATTCCCTACAATGCTATTTCCCTATTAGGAACAAAGCAATGCAGTAAAAGAATGAAAACAGAACCTTAAAACAGTAATCTTGGAAGCCTGCTGCCCCCTCCCCAACCCATCACTCACATCACCACTCTATTTAAGCTATCACTCTCACAGTGTTCGTAATTTCTAGTTTACAAATATTTTGGTGATTGCTTTCTTTAATTTCAACTTTATCAATAGAAACATGCAAGAGGATAAGAGAATGCTTACATGATTTGATTGATTAGATTTGAAAATTTTCAAGACATGAATAATAAACATGAAATCAAACGTCTAAACCCAATTAATTTTATCCATATATCTAAACTTCCAAACAACAGAAGAACATGGGTCTAAATTAATAGCGTTCTTCTTTCTTTTTAACCAAACTACAATATAATAGCTTTCATTTTCTCGACAAAGTACAAAGGAGCACTGAGCAGCAGTAAAAACTTAAAAGAGTAAAAGAAACAGATCGGATGCTGTTACAAAAGTTGTTCAAACTGACGAGAGAGGTCATGTTAAAAGAGTCGTGAAGATGACGTCAATACTGACACATAAAACTGGAGGACGTCAATACTGACACATAAAACTGGAGGACTAACACTAGCAGAAATCATCTATTTTGGTGACCATAACCCAGGTGATCTCAGTTATGATTGTAGGATAAGCTCCAATCCTTTGAATTAAAAAACTAGGAGACGCAATCCATCACTATTGATTAATGACAATATTACAATACATGTTTCAATTCAGGTGAAAATTTGCCTGTTACTCAGATACCAACAAAGTTTCATCAAAACACCGATGACATACATGAGAATGTGCACTGAACCATCTCCCTACAGAATCTATAAAAGGCCCAAAATTTTCAACTTCAGCTATGGGCTCAGCTTCTCAAACTATTCTTACAAATTCCTCCCCATCGCCAAACAAAGCTCTACTTCAAACAGTATTCCAGAACCATACTAACAGGAAGCCAAAACCTATCAGATTTGTATCAGTTTCAGATATGGACACCAAATGCAATGAGAAGAGGAGGTTTACAGTCAAAGTTGGAGTTCAAAACTCTGGAGGGATGGCAGGAAGGCATGCGGTGTTGCTCTCTCCCTCTCTCTCTCTCTATATATATATATTAGGTATTCAAGGATGGGAAACTGAATCCCACGAAACAAATTTATGGGATTCCAGAATGTGAATCTGAAGACAGGAGAATGGGAAACTTGGAACTTAGCCCTCCTGAGCACCTTAGCTGACCCAATGAAGATGGTTTGATGGTTAAGGAAGAAAGTTCTAATATCTTGATTATGGAGAACAAAGAGTATATCAGAATTATGATCTGAACAAGGACGGAGAGGACTGTCACATCCCGAGATCGAGGTTGGAAGTTTTCGTAGTGCGAAGTGAAGGTTTGTCAGTGTTCCGACAAACTGGGATTGCCAAAAGTCGGGCGAACTGAGAGTTTGCCAAAGTTAGGCAAGCTGGGTGTTCACAAAGAGAGTTTCAGTAAGGGGGTTCACCGGCAGCAGTGCACTCCAAATGATATGGTATGGGGTTCTCCAGTTTCCCTGCGAGTCAGGTTCATTAATGTGTTGGCGAGCTGGGGTTCGCTAGTTTGTTTAGCGAGTTGGGGTTCGCCAATTTGTGTGGCGAACTGAGTTTGCCGGTTAAAGATGCAGTCAGACTCAAATTAAGAAAAAGTGATTTAGTAAATTTAGGAATACTTTACGTGCAAGTAACAACTTTCTAAGTCAAATAGGGTATCCAAAGATATCTAGCACTCTTAAGTCTATACATACAACCCTTAACTCTATGAAATTCTTCACTAAATATTCTATCCTCAAAGTCTTTGTTCTAGATTCTGTTCATAGCAATTCGGGTAAGTCTCTGTCTTGTTAGGATTGATCGTCCCAAAAGCTAGGTTCGCTTGCATGTGTGAAATCTATATGCTCTGTTAGTAATTTTCTTGTTTATTGCAAACCAACCAGACCATCTTCTAACAAGGACAAAGGTAAAGCCAAATTCATTTAAGTATCGTCGTTTTCGATGAGTGGTCTGAGATTACTCCGATTATGTTATTTATTATGTTAACCGTAATGTTTTCTAAAAAGGAAACTCTGATTTCGAAACCCAAAAGTAAGTTTTTTGAAAAGTTCTGTTTAAGCTACGGAATTATATTTTAAAAGGATGATTTTAAACCACAGTTTTATGCGAGCTCCTATACGAGCCAATGTTTTAAGAATGTTTTGAAAAGAAAAGTTTTTAAACTGTGCTTTAAAGGCACTTAACGTGCAAGCTTTTATAAGCAAATGTTTTTCAATTCACTTTATGCGAGCTCTCTATTAAAGCTCAGCTTTGTACAAGCTCTCTCATTTGTGTACCAAAAAGTGTGAGTGCTCACTAAGCTTCTGTTTCATTCAGCGTGTTCCTTTGCGAACTAGGTTGGGTATTTATATATCCAATAAGACGAAGTTTTGCTTCTCAGTGAGCCTACCTCTGCATACGAGTTTTCTGTGATATGTTTCATTCTATGTGCTCTCTTGCAAACTAGGTTGGATATAAACATATTCAACGAGACAAAGACTCTGTTTGACGAACCAGTCGTGTGACCAAAGGTTGACTCTATTCGAGATTTTGATATGTGAATTGGTCCTGCAACCAAAGGCAAACCTTGTTTAAAGTTTTCTGAAAATTATGTACGAGCTGACTTCGCGGCCTAAGGCGAGCCCAGACTTAGGTTTTTAAATGATTTTGAACAAAACTGGTCTCGCAAGTTTAATGCAAGCTCCTTTTAAAGCAAGTTTTCAAAGAAATGATTAATAAGCATCGTTTTTTTAAAAACTGTTTCCACAAAAGATGTTTTTCTGTTGAAAGATGCGAAATGGGTCACGCAATCCTACCCACGAACCCAACACGCAAAACGTTTACAAACTAAAGTTTCTACTGTTTTCAAACACTATTTTTAAAGCATAACGTTTCTGATTATTCACTGAGTTCTCAATGAACTCACCCACTCTTCTCTTACTTCTCAAGTAAGTCACGAATAGCATTGACGAGGTTGACGATCTGGCAAAGCACCTAACTAATATTGGCGAACCATAACGACGAGTGATAGGACTTTATTATGTTGTTTAGAACAATATTTATATCGTTGATTTGATTACTAAACAATTTACTTAAAGTTGAATTTAGTATGTTTTATTTTTAAGTTAATTTTATTCTTGCGAACCATGTCTAGAAACATATGTTCTATTTCCATTATTAATAAATCGATGTTATTCATACATGTGTATTTTTGTTGGTTTGTGATCCATTTATGTTGCATAAATTACTTGCGTGCTTTTGTAGTGTTAATTTATTTACATGTGAACCACTGTATGCTGATTACAAACGTGCCCCTATTGTGATAGTTTTATTACATGCGAGACCCTAGGTATGCTTACCATATTTACATGCGTACCCTTACCTTTGCAAACCCTTACATGTTTGCGAGAACCCTGTTTAAGTGTAATATTCCTTTTTGCATGCATATTTTTCTTGTTTGTAAAGACTAATAATTAGTGAAACTATGATTTCTGAGAATTTTAGGTGTTATGTGAACTGTTGTGAACTTAAAAGTTTTATATCGTTGTATGCGAACTGTTGTATCTTGCGAATTCATGTTTTTGTGCGAACCTAGATTGAACTGCAAACTCATGTTTGTGTGTTGGCTTGCGATCTCTTATGATATTAAGGTAGTTGAGCTATGTTTGAATGTTATGTGAAAGGTTTAAGTGATGCGAACCTATAAATGTTTCTAAGTATATAACAATTATTGTTTTGCATAATTATGTACTCTGATCTATTTTGCATGCAAACTCTTATGTTATATGAATGCATGACTTTCGTTGCTTTGTTAAAGTTTAAACACCTTATTCGCATGCTATCTCTAAGTGGTGTATTGGAGGTTAAGTTAGGAGTTAATGGAGAGTCACATCGGTGGTTAATGTGACACGCTAGATTCGGGTCGAATTTACTCGGTCGGGTTTGAGGTGTTACAGGGACTGACAAATTCAGCAGGTTGATAGCCAAACAATCTCTAGTTAATTTGAGTAGCCAAGAAGCTAGGCATCACCAGATAGGAAATCACAACCACTAGCCAAACAGATATTGCCCTAAGCGCTTTATCATTCAGGTATAACTTGCAAATCAATGCAATACAATTTCATAAACAACAATCAGCTATACAGATAACAAAATTAGGAAAACTAATGGCACTCGAACTAATATCAAATTTTCATTCTGCACCTAAGCAGATTTTTTTGTTTAAAGCAACCCCTGAAATATGATAAGTGATAAGCTGTAAAAGTAACATATTTTAATCTCATTCTTAATGTATTTTTGGATGATTAATTATGCAAATTAGTGATTTCGATGCTAATAATCCTTTAAATTCATGTTTCTATGCTTAGGAGAGCATTTGGGAGCGAAAAACGAGTCAAAATCGGACAAATAGAGTTGTTTTCAGTATCCACAGGCCTGGGCATTTCCACACGGGCAGGCCACACACCCATGTGCCAGCCCGTGTCGATTTCGCACCCTGCTTCCCAAATACGCGGAAAAACCCAATTTTTAGGCTTTCTGAACATTCTAAAGTCTATAAATACCAATTAGAAGAGGACCTAAAGGGGCAATCAGAGGAGTTCAAAGAAAACACTCGAAGAACGCCATCGGAATCAACTCGGAAGTGGAACCCCCTCAAAATCGAAGATCTTTATTTAATTTCTTTCGAAGTTTTATTGAGTTTCTTTATGTCTTGTGGTTATCCTAACTTTGAGATGTTTCCATTTAGTATTATAAATTAAATTCCCTAGATACCTAGGAAGGATGAAAACTATGATGAATCTTATTATTTAATTTCAGTTTTATGCGATAAATATTGATTCTTGTTCTCAATTATGTATGCTTATTTCGTGTTTTAATATTTTTGGGATATTAATTCATATTTAATGTGCTTATTTCAATGGGGTAAAAATCCCTATTTAAGAGTAGATCTAGTATAATTGAGTGGAGTTGCATGCAATCCTAGAAATAGGATGACATAAATCTACCGAATTAGAGTCAAATCTTTAATTAGAAAGAGATTTCTATTAATTAACCTAGAGTTAGTTGTTCTTACTCTCAAAAGAGATATTAACATAATTTAGGGATTTCTACAAATCAAAACACAAGTGAATAAATCGTTTAATTTAGATTTATAATAATAGGTGAAGTTTAGGTGGATTTTTTCCTGGGTATTGTCTATCTCATTGGTTATCTTTGATTATTTTCCTATTTTATTCTCTGTTGCGTTACTAGATAAATTAGATTAGTAAATTTAGATTAAAAACAATCACTCCAATTTGTCAACTAAATAATAGAAAAACGATAATTACTAGTACTTTTAGTCCTCGTGGATACGATATTCCCTACTCACCATAACTATACTATTGTTCGATTGGTGCGCTTGCCTTAATCATATTTATAGTTAGTTTGGTGACCATCAATAAGATTATGATGTTAAATCACCAGCTATGTTAAAAGATGACACTAATGTGAATAGTGCATAACATAGAATGTTTGGCAAGTATTCCAAACAATCAACTTAAACCTTTTGGTTCTAGTGTATTTGATACAACAATAAAGAATAGAAACAGAACCACAGCAGAAGTATAGGCTATTAGTATACGAGATTCCCTAGCAACAGAGCAATAGGTGACACTTACTGCACTTTTGTTCCTTTGGAAGGTTGCAACAATAAAACCTGGATCATCCCTCACTTTCCATGTCATGGCTGGAATTGTTACCTCTCGAGTCCCATCTGGGTGAGTGTGGTCACTAAATTCTTGTGTGTGAGCACTAAAAATAATCCTACATACAGAAAATGAAAGGGAAATTGATGTCACAACATAAAATCCACTTCCATGTCAGTTCTGGAAAATATTCTCTTAAAGCAATAGAAAATTCTATAACAAGAAGGGAAATAACAGACATTCGACAAAAAGACAAATTTGCTTCACTTCCCAAAGTTAATAATGTAGCTACTTCATCAATGTTACTTTTGTGCCTGCAGCCATATCTAACTAACATCAAAGATGCCAGTAGGTAATAATAAGTTCTATTATGTGATACTTAATTTGTTGAAAATGTAGTTAGTCAACATCTAATCCTCCAAAGATGCAATCTAAAAGATATCAAATTCGTTCAAAGCATACAATTATGCCAGAAAAGGGGGAAATGAATTATTATCGGTAGTTGAAGACGGTTAAATAATAGCAGGAGACATACATACAATTAGGTAACAATAGAAAGTGCAAAGACAAGCAAACAGAAAATTCCTTGCAGATTCTCTAGTGGATGCTTACCTAGGTTTAAGAGCATGAAAAATGTATTCAGTAGCATTTGGTGGGACAGTCTGTGATAGATCATAAGGGCCGGTCCCAGAAAAGCCTCTGGAGGAAAAGAAAATTGGAACTATTGATTAAAATGCTTTGCAGCAGAAGTGGAAAATAAAAATAAAAACAAAATATTACATGGTAAAAATTCAGTTTACATGCATATATTCCATTGACATGATTAAGGAATGCGATGCTAACCCAGATCTCAGAAGTGCACAAAATTTTGCTTAAATTATTTTATTTAACAACATTATTCATCCCCTTGATCTCCCATGATCCCACGAATAAAAATGGCCTTGACCCATGATTGACCAGGTAGTAGAAAGATGACAGTTCAATCTATAATTACTTGGCCATTGGGAACTGAATATTAAGATAGCAGGTTCAATACCATACCCTTAACATCCAATTACCGAAACTGAAGTGCAGACATGAAACTTTTAACATTAAGGAATTATTCCATGATAAGCCATATAGAATGCAGTGATAAGACAAACTTACTCGCGCTGTGCTGAAGCTGGAACTTTGCCCGATGGATCAATGATAGACTTGAAAGTACTACCTTCCCATATATGGGTCTTCCCCGACCGATACAAGGGAAAATGAAGTAATAGGACAGGACCAGAACCGGATTTCATAGCATTTACTCTCCACCTAAAGTCATTGGACATTTCGCTAAACATGCCAAACCCATTGTTTGTTTCATCCATGCCTTCTATTTCCATTTGTAGACCCACACTTTCCCTTTCTATAACCTTCTCAACATCAAAACGGAGTTTATTGTTACCACAAAGCAACGCAACAGCGTTAAGTGAAACAAAGCTGATATTGCTAATTTCGAAAGCACCACATCCTGATGAATCCAACCCCGGAAAATTCCTAGCTATCCAAGTAACAGAGTTTGCACAAAGACCACTACACTCTCCAACATCCCTATCACCAAGAATAACATGTAAAGGAAGATCAAGAAATGGACCCAACATGTTATCAAACTGATGAAGCACCGATAACCACTTAGTTCTCGACAACTCTGACCCTTTCGCAGAAACATCACCTAAGACTAGTAGCATATCAGGGTTCAAACTCTGAAAAGATTTCTGCATTGTATATTAGCGAAGATTATCAATATCTTTAACTTCAAATTTTTTTAAATAAAAATACAAAACCAAGCATGTTTTAATGAAAAAGAATTATAAGCTTATTCCGTGACTAGAGAAATGTATGATCATATAGATAGGACAACTATATTTGATTACCTTATGAGTTTAACTATTTCCCTATCTTTAATCAACATGGTTTAGCTTTTTACTAGCTTCTCTTTTTTGCATTTTTGCAACTTCCAGAATAGGAGAAATAAATTAAAAAGAACCTAAATACACTGGCATTTCGGAATCCCTATATATCTCTACTCTAGAATGAATGTTATTTATCATCAATGGCAACTTCACACCTCCAATCCAGTAAGGCCAAGTCATGTTTCAAAACAAAATATCCCATTTCCCTAAAGAATTCAATGAACCCAAATCATTATTTCAATAATTAACATCACTTTCACTTAATGCATAAGATAAAAGCAAACAGAGATTACAAAAAGAAAATTTGACCTTGAAAAACTTGGACATGTAATAGTCTCTGAAATAGAGGTTGACAAACCCAGCTTCAGAGCCAAGCAAGAGCAAGTTGGCAACCATCATAACCTTAAGATCCTCCAGCGAATCATCTACGTTCTCGACATGTTTGTCGGGACTGTAGGTGGTGCTTGGGAGGAGTTTGCAAGAAGGGAATGAGACCCAATCTTCGTATACCATGAAAATAGAGATCATTATTACAGGCAATAAAGACCTCCAAGCAACTGCTGCCATCATTTTCTTTTGTTGGCGTTTTGGTCAAGAGGGGTTATTTGGGGTTCGCCATTTTCACTGTTGTTGAGCACAGTCATTGTAAAAAAAAACATTAATGGAAGATAATTAGACCCAGTTCATCATCTATATTTTATACTAATACTCGGCTGGTTGGCCCACATCTAGATCTAGCAACGACCCACCAACACCTATTTTGATTCTTTGTAGTAATTGATATAAATCTAAAGGATAATAGTATGAACGAACCTTTTACTTTAGCAAATATTTTAATATGATACATATATTTTCAGAATATTGATTTTAGCCCATGAAGTTTCTACCACATCAGCCATAGTCTCCAACGAATAATATAATATTGTGTTTCCATGTCATTAAAAAATTTTCCGACCTCCATTCTAACTCATCTTTCCCTCATTCTTCCTCACTTTTTGCCTGCAATTCATTCTCTTCAACCTACGTCTCAAAAGTATTTTTCTACCATCTCTTTATTTCGCACTCACACACAACAAGTAGTCGAACGTTTCTCGAGCTAAACATGCATTGTTTTGAAGAGAAGTTATGTATCTCTCATACATTTGGATAAAGTGCGAATCTTTAACACTATATTTAAGTAAATAATTATAAAGGGAAAAAATTAAAGGAAAATAAAAGAGGAGGGTTAAGGAAAGGAAATTATATATGCAATGGAGGAGACTAGTAGAAGTTCAGGGGTCATAGGCCCCAAGATTTAAACTTTTTGCAATTTAGCTTTTTTTTAAGATATACTATGACCTTCCCAAAAATATAAATAAGCCCTCCCAAGGTTTAAAATTTTTGAAATTTCTTCCTTTGTATATATACTATAGCCCTTCCCAAAATCGATTGATTTTATGTTTAAATTTATTGTTATGGTGGAATATTGATTCTTCTTTTTTCGAATCGATTGTTTATATATTTAAATCGATTGTTATGTAATACATCAGATTTTAGCTTGCCCCCCAAAGTTAACATCCTGGTTCCACCACTGTATATATGTTTATTTTATTTGGAAAGTTAAAATTAATAAAGAAAAGTGAAGTGAAGGATTTTTCACTACCTTTGTTTGGTTAAATTGTGAAAAATTAAAAAAAAAAATTATTTATAATATTTTTGTAATCGGCCCAATTTTCCCGGGCCCGATTGAAATGTAAACAATAGATGTTCAGTCCATTTACAATAAAAATAAGCCCAAATTACAAAACCCAAAACCCATACCTAATCTAAAAATAGTGGCCCAATTACAATATGGCCCAAATACCCAAAACAGTAGCATCTAGCGCCGCAGCCAAGCCCCTTCGCACGAGCCAAGTCTCCACGCGCGCGCCTTCACCAAACTTGTACCTGCACAGCAAGAAAGGCAACAAAACAGTTGTAACAACCCGGTTTTGACCCTAATCAGAATAGTGGTTCGGGACCACAAATTCGAATCAAAAAAATATTTTAATATTATTTTTAGTGTCTATTATATGTTAAGTTATAGGTGTGAAAAATTCGTGTGGAAATTTAATCGTTTGAATGTTCAATTTGATAAAAAGGGTTTAATTGCGTAAAATGAAAATTTAGGGGTTAAATCTAAAAATACCCAATTGATGTTGTCTTTTAAAAATGGGGGTCTTAAATGTCAATTAGACCATTTGAAATGATAGTGGGTGGCTATGGACAATTACATCCTTATGTTATATGAAATATAAATTATTTATTAAAGGTTAATAAGGTAAATAAATAAAACAAACTAATATATGTTAATTAAAAACAAAGAAAAATTCAAGGTTATCATCTTCTTCACTAGCCGAAAGTAAACAAAAGAAAAATAAAGAAAACCTAGCTACATTCGGTCATATAAAAGCTTGATTGAGGTTAGTTCTTTGTTCGGTTTTTAATAATTTTTACGTTTTTGAGATCGTTGCTTTGTGTTCTTCAAAACCCATGTTTTAATTTTGTGAATTGTTGATGATTTTGAAATGTGCCATTGATGAATGCTTTGACTTTGTGATAGTTGATGATGAAAAATGAAAGATATGTGATAGATTAATATGTTTTGTATTGGAATTTTTAGTGAAATTGAGTAAATAGGGCTAAATTGTGAAATTAAATTTTTGGGGACTAAAATGTGAAATAAATGCAATGTGTGGACTTGTATGAGAACCATGAATATTCGGCCCTTGTGTGGTATGGGCAAATTTTGTATAAATTGTGTTTTATGCAATAGGGAGTAAATTGCAAAAAGTGTAAATATTAGGGGCAAAATAGTACTTTTCCAAATTATGTGTTTTTGGACTAAATTGAATGTGTTAATAAATAAATTATCTTATTTTGAATATATTTAGATCGAGAACCAAAGAAATCGGAGTTTGATCGGAGAAAAGCCAAATTAGTCGAATAATCGTCCGACTTCGATTTTCCATCGTCCGAGGTAAGTCTACTAGTTATTTAACGTATTTAAATCAGTATATATGTATGTATATCTATTTTATTTTTGTTGATCTATAATTAAAAATAGTTTGATTGAATAAGTTTGAAATATAAATGGTATATATGTATATACCATATTCGAATATATGAATATATGCCTATATAAGTCTTTGAATTAATTGTAAGTACGAATGGTATATAGAAAAATATATATACATTGTTTGAATATTAAACATGTATCAATATGTTTATGTTATTGAAAATATTTGATGATATGAGGATTATAAATGTAAACACAAAATTCGAATATATATGTACATTCATGTATAATCTTTGAGTTTGATTAAAAGTATGTATATTGCATTTGCATAGATAATTTCGAATAAGAGTATATATATATATATGTGTGTGTGAGTTGAAACATATACGTATATATGTTTGAATAGGTTTTGAACATATTTCAAGGTGTGAATGTTAAATATATATGGGTAGTACTGCATATGTACGGATATACATGTAAAAGTTATTTTCAAATAGATGGATATATATATAAATATATATATATGTTAAGTTCTTGTATTAAATTTAGTTAAGTAATAATATATAAATATATATGTGTGTTTATAAATTTATAAGTGTTTGAATTGAATTGAAGACATGATTTATAAACTTTTAATTGATTGGACATGAACTACAATGAACATGCGTTTGTTATAAAGAATTATTTGAGGAAATATTTTGTATATGTGAAATTGAAATTTGTGATCTGAATCAGGTTATAAGCCTAGCAGGCTAAGTGCCGGTGATCTGAATCAGGCTATAAGCCTAGCAAGCTAAGTGCCGGTGATCTGAATCAAAGGAACGAAGTTATTAGCTTAGATTATTTTAATATGTTCGAATGTGAAATATATATTATTTAAGTATAATGGAAGTTAAATATTATGATGGTAGTAGTTGAATCTATAATATAAAGGTATATATATAAATGTATTCGGTTGAATCATTGAATTATCAAGTTTGGAATTGGTGATCTGAATCAGGCTATAAGCCTAGCAAGCTAAGTGCCGGTGATCTGAATCAGGCTATAAGCCTAGCAGGCTAAGTGCCGGTGATCTGAATCAGGCTATAAGCCTAGTAGGCTAAATGCCGGTGATATGAATCAGGTTATAAACCTAGCAGGCTAAGTGCCGGTGATCTGAATATGTCAAATTAAGTGAATATATGCATTTGATATATATATAAATATATAAATGATTTTGGTTTATTTTAACTTAATGATGGAATAAGTATAAGTATATATATATGAATTTTTGCTCATGATTTACTAAGCTTAAATAGCTTAACGTGTGTTGTATTTGTTTACCTCTGTTTTATAGATTTTGAAGTCACGTTACGAGCTCGGGGATCGTCAGCATAGTCTATCACACTATCGACCGTCTTTGGTATTTTATATATTTTGTATTCGAACCTATGGCATGTATAGTCTAGTTAATATGTTTAATTTTGGGATATGAGAATACGAGCCATGCGAAAATGGCTTACTTTGTTTTGACCTATTTTGGTGTCTATGCATATAGTTTTAAAGGTCATTAAAATGGAGATTTTAATTATACATATTTGATTTTAGTATAAGCTATGATAGATAAGTAAGTGTTATTTAATCTGCTGAACTCCATACTTTAAAATTTTATTTAGTTTGATGTTCATTCATTATTGCTTTCGATGTATATATAAAAAAAAATTGAAGTTAACTTACATGCTGTTCGGTTTGTACTGCATGAAGGAGTTAAAGTTGAACTTAAGACAAGTTATTAGCTAATTAATATGATGCTGTTATATTATGAAGCATTGACTGTCCAAATTAGGGCATAATTATGGTATTTAGATAATTAATATGCTAAGGTTGTGATGTGAATCATTGGTTGTCCGATTTAAGACACTTATTGTATTTTAGTTGTTAAATGTTGCCGTTAGGAGGAGGATTATTGCTGTCCAAAAGTGGCATTGTTGTGTCTATTAATGTTTTAATATCTGGTCCAATTTTGTAAATAAATTGTTGACTAATTTTTGTAATAATAATTTTGGGTCAGATTTTGATTGGTAATGCCTCGTAACTCTAATCTGGCGACGGACTCGGGTCGGGGTGTTACAACAGTATTGACAAAGATGGCAAGAAAATCAGAAAATCGCGAATCAAGCAAATATGAATGGATTTCTTTTTATTTTCTTGTTTCATTACGGCTATAAAGAGCCACTGAAAATACTGTAAAAAAGACATTGAGAAATCAATAAAAAACGAGTATTTCAAAAAAAAAAAGAACAGAGAATCCAATATTGAGATAACAGAAATCAATCCAAAAGGTTTATATTTACAGTTTTTTATTTTTCGCTTCACTTTAATCTACTGTTTTTTTTTATCTGCATACAAATAAAACAAACAAGAAAAAAAGTGAAAAACGACCTTTATTCGAGCCCAAATCGCCATGGATGACCGAGGAAGTCGCCTCCGAGGATAGATGGCCAGAAACCGAAAGGTTTTTTAAGATTTGGAGCCTTTTCGTCAATATTTTGAAGATTTCGGGGTTAGATTTAGGTTTGAGGCTTTGAAAAGATCGGATCTGAGGTTTTCCTCTTTTTCGGCCACCGCATACGGCAGCGCCGTCGCCGGTGACCGATGGCCGATGCGGTGGTCCCTTTATCGGACTTTGGGCCGATGCCCGGAGAAGAAGAGGGGGGAGAGTGTTTCATAGATTTTTTTTAAAGAAAAGGGAAAAATGAAATTTTTTAAGGTGTTTTTTTGGCTTAAATAGCCTAGTGAAACGACGCTGTTTCACTTGGCCTCCCCAGGAGCCAAAACGACGTCATTTTGGGGAGGCCGACCCGGAACCGACTCGACCCGGGCAGGATCCGCGTGTTTTTCATGTGGAGGGGTAAATTGCGCTTTAGGCCCCTCCACTTTTTTAATGTTTTCTCAATCAGGTTTTCTTTTATTTTTAAATTTGCCCCTTTGATTTATTTTCGTTTTCAATTTAGTCCTATTTGAAAGACGCCGTTTTAGAGGAGAAGGGAAAATTTCCCTTCTAGTCCCTCTATATTATTCGCGTGTTCAATATAATCCTTTAAGTTTTCATTTATTTGTGGATTTAAACCCTGAATCTTGTTTCAAAGTTTAATTAAGCCCCTTTTCGTGACTTTCATTTTATTTTAATTAATTTAATGCTATTGCTGTTATTATTAAATGCCATTGTTATTATATGCCCATTTATAGCTTAATTTTATTTTTTTATTTTCGTTGTACATATACATACATACATACGTTTTTATAATATATATATATGTGTGTGTGCATGGGTACGTTTTATAACCTATTTATATATACATATCACTACACCAAAACAGGCTTTTAGCGGCGCTTTTTTAGGCCTTTAGCGGCGCTTTAATAAGCGCCGCAACAGAAGCCGCTAAAGATTGCGCCGCTAAAGACCCTAGTCTATAGCGGCGCTTATATCACAAACGCCGCTGAAGAGTAAGAGCTTTACCGGCGCTTTAGTAGAAGCACCGCTGAAGAGTAATACCTTTAGCGGCGTTTTTGGTATAAGCGCCGCTATAGACTAGGGTCTTTAGCGGCGTTTTTGGTAAAAGCGCCGCTATAGATCAGGGTCTTTAGTGGCGTTTGTGACCGAAATGCCGCTAAAAACCCTAGTCTATAGCGGTGCTTATACCAAAAAACGCCGCTAAAGACTAACACCTTTAGTGGCGTTTTTTTAAAAACGCCACTAAATTTGGCAGATTTGTAAAATAAATTTTTATATATTTTCAGCCCTCCTGTAAAAAAACAAATCAGAAGAAATCATATCTAAACCAGCCAAAAGTAATAAATCTATATATTAAACAAATAATATAATAAATATCAATAAATATTATAAAATTCGTATTATTCGTACAAAAATGTTAAAAGTTAAAATGGTAATTCAAAGTAAAAATTGAAGTATATTTACACGATAGTCTAAGACGGCGGCGGTTGCGACTGCTGAAACATCTTCATCATACTCTGGAGCTGCTGCTGGAGTTCATCGAACTTTTGACGCTGCTCTGCTTCCCTCGCTGTAGCTCTACTTCCCTCGCTTTAGCCTCTGCTTCCCTCTTAGCAGCCTGTACTTCTCTCGCTGCCGCCTCTACTTCTCTTGCTGCCGCATCTGCTCTAAGCTGCTGCTGGAGTTCTTCATACTTTTGTTGAACCTCAGCTTCTCTCGCTGCTGCATCTGCTTTAAATTGTAGTTGGAGTTCTTCATATCTTCTTTGAACATCAGCTTCTCTCGATGTTGCCTCCGCTTTAAGTTGTGTAATTTGCTCAGCTGTTGTCACTTGCATCTGAGCCATCTGGTCTCTTAACCTCTGAACTTCAGCTTCAGCTCGACTCCCCGAAGGCATATATTGTTGCAATCTAGATCCAAAATATTGGGATGGGTTAACAAAAGATCCTTGAAATCGAACCCGACCATACCTTTCAGGACCCAAAACTTCAGTGATAATCCGGTTATCAATGTCGTCAATATGAACAGAACTATCACTGGAAGCAATCGCTTCGTACTCTGCCTTTTTATCCTTCAATTTTTCCTAAAAAATAAATCACATAGTTAGGAACGCAATATATATTAAAAAACTGAATGCAACATAACTTAACAATATTTGCATTACAATAAATGAAATAAATAATTAGAAAGTAAACACTATAAATAATTAAAACAAGTGAAATTGTATTAAGCAAACGTACCATAATTTCTGCAGCTTCAGGAGTCATAGGGTTACCATCTTTCTTCCTATGTGTAATGTCAAAAAGTTGAAGTCGTCCAACTTTTTGACCGGACGACAGTTCCTACAATACAATAGTAAAAATATTAATTGATAGAAAGTATTAAATATCTGCCAATATTAAAAAATTCAAAATACCTCTGCATGAGCTACACACGCAAAACTTTTCGACCCAGCTGTGTGAGTGAATTTTTGTTGCTGCCTACTTTGTTTTCCAACTTTTTCACGATCCTACATTATGAAATTATTAGTACGTTAATTAGGAAATACTATACACCAAAATAATTACAAAATTTTATAAGTTACACATACCTCTCCTTTCTTCGAAGTCCAAAATCTAACGACCTCTTCCCACTAGTACCTCAGCATTCCCGGCGGGACATTTTGTAATCTCTCGTCGAGTGTTGTTTTTATCTTAAAATATTCTTTCTTTAAAGTGCTAGTATGGTCTCTCCATCTTTTTCCCAATGCCTTCTTTACATAAGCATCGGAGACCTCTAGAGCAAATCTCGCCTACAAAAAACACAATTTAAGAAAGTAAATGTAAATGAAACTTAAACCCAAGTATTATAAATGACATACACGTTTTGTTACCTTAATGTTATCGAGAGCTTGGTTCTTGTTACTCTCGGGCACTTTATGCCATGACTCGAAGTTAATTGGCAACATATTTGCATTCCGTGCTAGAATGTCCATGTATCCTGCTAAAAGGCGGGCTTCTGATCCAACAGGCTGACCAAAGCTATTACTGGATACTTGGACACGCTCGACTGGATCTAGGTCGTATAAATCGCTCAGTACTGTACGTCCGCGAACTCTCCGAGTCCCACCAGTTTCATCTGAAAAATAAAAGTATTGTAATATACGAAATTTAAAAAAAATAAAGAAGTCAACACATATGTAAATTAAATGTTAAATTACTTTGATCTTCTATAGGTTCCTCAGGTGTAACCGGAACATTCGAAGATCCAATAGTAGTCTGCTGTTCAGTGCTGTTTGTTTCCGCCGAGTTTAGAGTACCTTGAACAATGCGGTGCGATCGCACTTTTCTTCTAGGCATTTTATCTGCAATACAAATAAATTAGTTGAAAACATAGTATACAATTACAACAATAATATCACATATAAAATAGTTGAAATATCATCATTCGTAAATATATACATACATAATCGTAAAAGCTTACTACATTATAATTCGTAAATATCTTCATCCGTATCCTGGCGGACCCATCCAAATTGTGTACTAGTACTAGGGATGTTTTCATTTAAGTTCTGTTCTGGAAATGGTAAAGTTTGTGTTCTGTCGTCAATGTCATCTCTACTTCCACTGCCCATGTCAAACAAGTCTCTAGGGATGTTACGGAGTACAACGTACCAACCCTCATCAGTTGGATCTTTTGAGTAAAAAACTTGTTTGACTTTAGAAGGAAATACATACGGCTCATCAATCAATTGTTGTCCTGTGTGAATCAATCGAGCGAAGTTTACCATTGTGAAACCAAACTGATATTGCTTGATTCCACGTGCAGTATTAACATCTGCCCAATCACCTCGAAATAAGAAAACTTTCCATTTGCCGTAGTAATCCAACTCAATTATGTCAATAAGAAGTCCAAAATATTCCATATTTCCCTCCACAGAATTATTGTCCCTAGCACTAGCATAACTTGTAATTGAGGAATTAACAACTATTCCACAATTTTGCGTTCTCCTCAATCTCTCGCGTATTTTGTATGAAATCTGAATCCGTTTATGAGGAACGCACTATATCTTTTAACCACCCGATTTGGACCTTGGGAAAGCCATTTAACTTCGTCGGTGACATTCTTCCCACTCCAAACCTATTGAATGGAAAGTAAACTGAGTAATTAAAAATGTTTTGAACAAATATTATTATTTGTCGGTGAAAGCTCCAATTACATACCATTTGGCTTAACCATTCATGAAAAGATTCTGTAAACAACTTATTGATATCTCGATGTTGTGTTCTTCGGGAGCACGAACGAGATCTCAATATTTGTTTGTACTCACTATGTTAAAAAAATGTTCAGTTTGTTAGACTATAAACAATTTTTAAATGATGAATATTTATCAAATTTCTAGAACTTACTTGCGTAAAGGTTCCATTGATTCGTGGTGAAACAGAACATATCGATGTGCTTGTACCCACGATAAATCATCTAATTCTGCAATTTCAACTTTACCGATTGATTCTCCAAAACTTTGGAACAAATAATTGTCGGCAAAGTTATGATCCGTGAGTCCAGCATTTCTATTAGGTCTGTTCAACCGTGTTTCAACATCTTCCAAATATCTTGAACAGAAGGTCATACATTCCTCTGCCAAGTAGCCTTCAGCAATCGATCCTTCTGGATAACGCTTGTTGCGGCAATAAGACTTTAATTTGGACAGGAACCTAAACATGATATACAACATTATCAAAAGTTGTAACTAAAGTCATAGGTGAACAAAGGAAAATTTTAAAAATTGTAATTAACACCTTTCTATGGGATACATCCATCGATAGAAAACGGGTCCGCCAAGAATTACTTCACGCGGGAGATGGATTATCAAGTGAACCATAATAGTGAGGAAGGAAGGTGGGAAGATTTTCTCCATGTTGCATAAAGTTAAAGCGGCTCGATCCTGTACCTTCTGAAGTTCTTGAACATCCAAAACTTTGCCACAAATGGCTTTCATTATATTGGATAGTTCAATTATACAAGACGTCACCTTCTTGGAAATACAACATCGTAGAGCAACTGGTAGTAAATCTTGCATCAAGATGTGATAGTCATGTGATTTTAGCGAATATAGTCTTCGATCTTTAACACTAACACATCGAGATATATTTGATGCATACGCATCTGGAACCTTTATATCCTTCAACACCATGCAGAACACTTCTTTCTCTGTCTTCGACATTGAGAAAATAGAAGGCAGCAACCGATATTTACCATTCGGAAGTGGATTCGGATGAAGATCGGGTCGAATTCCCATCTGAACTAAATCAAGTCGACTCTGAAGATTGTCTTTTGATTTTCCGTCTACATTCAAAATTGTACAGACAATGTTCTCGTAGACATTTTTCTCAATATGCATAACATCAAGATTGTGTCGTAAAAGGTGGTGCTCTCAATAAAGCAACTTAAAAAAAATACTTCTTTTCTTCCACAAGTCCGCCTCATTAGGATCATCCTCTTCATCGGAGTTATCATCAGCTTCATCATTTGATCTTCTATTTCTTTGCGTGTTTTCCGGTTGATTCATCTTCCCATAACTGAAATTCATATCTTCCAACATTAACAAGATTTCAGATCCACTTGTCTGCGAAGGAGCTTCTCTGAACTCTTCAGTACCGTCAAATGCCGAACTCTAAAATCTAAATCTATGATTTTCCGGTAACCACCGACGATGCCCCATGTAAGAGAACTTCTTCCCACTGTATAACCATTGCGAACATGTTTGTGCAGCACAACAAGGGCACGCATAATGACCCTTAGTACTCCAACCGGATAAATTGGCATAAGCGGGGAAGTCATTAATGGTCCACATCAAAGCTGCACGTAAATTAAAGTTCTCCTTTCTCAGCACATCGTATGTCTCGACACCAGCCCATAATTGTTTTAGCTCTTCAATAAGTGGCTGTAAATAAATGTCGATATCATTCCCGGGCCCTTTCTCTCCAGGGATAATCATAGATAAGATAAGGGAATATTGCTTCATGCAAATCCACGGAGGCAGATTGTAAGGAACAAGCACTACTGGCCAAGTACTGTATGCAGTACTCATGATCTTGTAAGGATTAAATCCATCAGATGCTAGGCCAAGCCTCACACTCCTGGGATCGCTTGCAAAGCTTGGAAATTTATTGTCAAATGATTTCCAAGCTAAAGAATCTGCCGGATGCCTTAATAGTCCATCATCGATTCGTCCTTCATGGTGCCACGCCATTGACTCCGCTGTCTTCGACGACATGAATAGCCTTTGAAGCCTTGGTATCAGCGGAAAATATCGCAAAATCTTGACCGGCTTCTTTCTTGGCTGTGTATCATTTTCATCGCTGTTCCCATCTTCTGTGTTTCTATTCATCCAACGGGATTCGCCGCATACATGACAGCACTGTTGGTTTATCCGATCGCCCCAGTACAACATGCAATCATTCGGGCAACTATGGATTTTGTTGTACCCAAGACCTAGGTCTTTTATCATTTTCTTCATATCTTTGCATGACTGAGGGATTTTTGCAAACGGAAACATTTCTCTCAAAAACTCTAACAGCATTGTCAATGAGTTCCCGGTCCATCCTCCCAAACATTTTAACTGGAAAAGACGAATGCAGAAAGACATTTTTGAAAATTTTGATCCCTCATATAGTTCTTCGTTCATCTCATTAAGTAGCGCGTAGAACTTTGCCGCTTCTCCATTCGGCTCTTCATGACGTACACTTCTTCCGGGTTCGGTAAAAGTATTTCCACCGAGATTACAGTCATCAGATGGCACAAAGTCGGGTGGGAACGACTGTAAACCATGACTGTGAATATTAAATGCTTCCCGCAACATCCCTTCAATGTTATCCCCTCTAACAGACTGATGGTAAGTAGTACTATCATAAGATACATCCATCCTTGAAGAAGAAGTACTAGGCGGGCATTCTCCATGAAAAAACCGTTGTTTATAACCACGAACAAACCCATCAACAATTAGATGCTCATATACAACTTCACGATAATGCCAGTTTATGTTGACACACTTCTTACACGGGCAAAGAATCATGTTCTCTTGGCTTGCATATTGAAATGCAAAATTTAGAAATGTTTGTACTCCATTTCGATAATCGTCGCTTACCCTTGACAAATTCATCCAAGACCGGTCCATTTCTTATTTCTTGAAGCCTAATCTTGACAATAAATTGCACGGGTAAGTTATATATTGTGTAAGATATGTAAGTTGTGTATTATGGGCAAGTTATTATTATGCTTTAAGTTATGTAAGTAATGTATTATGTAAGTTGTGTATAATGTTAGTTATGTAAGTTATGTAAGTTATGTAAGTAAGTTATGTAAGTTATCAAAGTAATGTATGTTATGTAAGTTGTAAGTTATTATGTATTATGTAAGTTAAGATGGATTACGTAAGTTATGTAAGTTAAATGTATTATGTAAGTTGTAAGTTAGATGTATTATGTAAGTTGTAAGTTAGATGTATTATGTAAGTTGTAAGTTATTATGTATTATGTAAGTTATGTAAGTTAAATGTATTATGAAGGTTATGTAAGTTGTGTAAGAGATTTAAGTTATGTGAGTTTTGTATTATGTAAGTTATGTAGGTTATTTAGGTTATGTAAGTTTTGAGTTGTTCAGTGGTAGGTTATTGTTATTAAATATTAATATCTATTATTGTTAAATATTTTTTAATAAAAATAAAAATAAATAATTTAATTATATTTTAACATAATTATTGTTAAGTACAATTTAATAAAATAATATATAATTTAATAACATTACTAATATAATTATTAATAATATTTAATAATAATTTTAATATAATTTTATTATTAAGAATATTTCATTGCCTAATATCATTTGCTTCAATCTAGCATCTCACTTGTTCTCTTAAGTCAAAATAGCCAATATTAAAATGAGTTTAACATACTGTATGATAATCCAATAATAACATTTTATTTTAATAGTCAATTTTAATAGAAAACATATATTTTTATATTTTATATTTTATTTTATTTTTTATGATAACATGATAACAAAAATTAATTATAAGGTATACTCTTTATTAAATTAATTATTTATAACCCCGAATTGGTGAAATAAAAACCTTCAAAAATGTCAAAAAAATTACCCCATTGTTTATAACATTAGTTCTTTTCATATGTGAAATAAAAAATCAAAAGTCATAGTCCTATGTTTTTAAAAAACTCATAGTTCTTTTCAATTAATTATATGATTGTGTTTTTTGCACGAAGCTGCTGCAGAAAAAAAACATGATAAATGGAAAATTCTATGTTCATAATCCTTTCTAAGCTAAAAGAACTGTTACCAATCGAAGTTAATTGATTTTCAACAAAGAAAACCGAACATATGAGAATTCAAATGGAGATCAAATATAGTAAGATCACATTATACTTATTCTTCTATCATATTAAATATTCATGACAACTTCAAACAAACAAAAAAGAGGTCTCCTCAAGATTCTTTTGCATATTGCATATTGATATGGCCATCAATCCCTGTAGTTTAACAATATTCAAGATTTAGTCCCTACATTTAAATTTAAATAAAGGCTTCTAGCAAAAGTGGAATTACATTGCTTAATGAAATCACAATGTTTGACCATTCCAATTACATTGCTTAATGAAATCACAATATTTTATCTTCTTGTAATTTAATTCTAGAATAATATTTTTTATTATAATGTAAGCGTTAGAAAATATGTTAATTTATCTATGTTTAAAACTTTAATGAAATAAAAATATAAACAATTATTAAATATCAAACTAAAAATACCATAAAATATTTTTAAAATATGGATAAATCTAAAACGAG
Organism: Gossypium hirsutum; assembly: GCF_007990345.1. Lineage (NCBI taxonomy): Eukaryota > Viridiplantae > Streptophyta > Magnoliopsida > Malvales > Malvaceae > Gossypium > Gossypium hirsutum. The sequence continues at coordinate 59,320,226 of NC_053437.1, forward strand.
CTTAAATTAACCATTTACAGATATAAGTATACTTAAACAAACATAAAAATTATTAAACCATACAGTAGCTTATTGTACCTTTTAAAGCATGACAAGTATTTTATGGTTTTCTAGCTTATTGTACCTTAAAGCTTGGAGTTAGCCTTCTTACTGCTCAACGCAACTGCTGTCTTCGAACTATTGTTTTCGTTTTATTTTGATTATTAAATTTTCTTCTCTTCTTTCTTTTAAGTTTATTCATTAATCTCTTCAAAATTAAATATTTCGATCATTCTCTCATTAGTTGCAGTTAGATAAGTGACAATAAGTTGATGTCAACTTTTTTATTAGTCTAATAATAAATTTAACCCTCAAATATTTATACATTCTATCAATTTAATCCTAAATAGAAAATATTTAACAAATTCAGTTATTACTATTTACAAAATTTTGATGAAAGTTCAAACCGTATTACTTTTTCACTATGAAAAGAATGGTGATATTTCCATAAATAAAGTAGTAAAGACATAAGGCGACATCTATTGAACAAAAAAATTCCCAGCCCAGGTGATAACATGAGAAGTGCTACAATTTTGTTTCTATTTATTTTGTTTCTATAATTAGTCTTAACGCAAAAATTATGTTGATATTTAGAGTTTATTTCATTTTATAAGAGGCTGAACGAGGAACTCAATAATAGGATAATTCGAATGGAGAAAGAATTAGATGGAAAACGGGCATTAGAAATGGAACTTCAGCAACTAAGAAAGAGATTGACAGGTTTGAAGCAGGTTGAGGCAAGTATTAAGAAGTTGAGAGAAATGGATATTAAACTTGCATTTTCATCAGCTTTTACTCCAAACCAATGAAAGCATTCCCAGTATAAAAGAAGTGAAAGCTATAGTGTACCTTCGCAACGATGAAGAAAAATGAAACGATTGAAAACCCTATACACAGAGAAGACGATTTCAAGACATTTCAGGGTCATCAACAAATAACAAACAAAAAAATTAAGCTAGACAAGAAAACCCAATGTTTAAATGCGCAGAATCGGGAAATCTTACCTTAAATACTGTTTCTCCCGACGACAGAATCCAAATGTCTGCCCACCTTCTCCGTCTTCTTTGACTGGGTTATGTGAGTTAGCAAGAATACGAAACAATGAAGGTAAATAATCCTTATAAATTTGCAAGAAACCGAACAACGGAACACCGAAGCTTTTCAATTGAAGAATCGCATGTAAGAAATCGCAGATAGAAAAAAGGATTAGGGATTTCGACAGATTGGGGATTTGGTGCTGGGGGCGGGGATTTAGTTGAAAACTGAAATATGTTTAAAACGACACCGTTGTCGATTCCAACTTTTACGGCGCTTACAATCAAACGCCACTAATTTTACAACATTTACGGCGTTTTGAGAATAAACGCCACTAATATTTAATTCGTCAATGAAACGGCGCTGTTTCGTTCAATTTATATTAAAGATACTGCAGCGTTTATTCGCAAAACGACACTAATATTTAGATTGTGTGGCGTTTTTCAGCAAAACGCCACTAATTATTCACTTTTAAAAAATATATTAATAAGTTTATAAGTTTTCAAATTATTTTTCAGCAGGTACATTGTTATGACTTTGTTAATATTATTTCAATAACATTATATAAAAATATGTTACATATTTAATACATTAATTTTAAATGTTAAAATTTAATAAATTTTATAAATCATACAAATTTCATTTCATGAAACGGCTCCGTTTTATTCAATTTGCGGATATTATTCATATTTGCGGCGTTTTAGTAGAAAACGCCACTAAAATTTCATGTACAGAATCAGACGGTGCCGTTTTATTAAAACATAAGTAAACTTTCTGGCGTTTTCATAAAAAACGCCACAAATGATTAACTGAAGTTTAAAGATAATTTATGGCGTTTTTCGAAAAACTCCACAAATAAAAATGCAATAAATATTTGCTAAAATTTGAATAAATTTTATTATTTATTTATTTATCTCTTGTATATTTAATTTAAATTTTACATAAATAATTGTTAAAATTTTAAGTAATATTTAAAAGTATTTAATATAAAAATTAATAACCCCTAATTCCCAAATTCCTAACCCATAACCCCTAAATCCCCTAAATCCCCTAAACCCTTAAAGCATAAACCATAAACCCCTAAATCTCCCTAACCCCTAAAGCATAACCCCTAAATCATTCCAATTATATAATTTTACTATTTAAATTTTACGTGAATAAATATTAAAATTTTATCAACATTCGAATTTATAAATTATTGATATTATTCAAATAATGTATTACAATTTAAAATTTATGCTCTATTTTTAAGTTAAATTGGGTTGATGGAGATATGCCAGTATTCATTTCATGAAGCGGCGCTTAAAGAAAACGCCACAAATCTTACAAATTTTGAGGGTCAACTGAACTTGTCAATGAAACGGCTCCATTTTATTCAATTTTTCAAATATTATTTGCGGCGTTTTTCACAAAAACGCCACTAAATTATTTATATTTATTTATAAGTATTTGCGGATATTATTCATATTTGCGGCGTTTTAGTAGAAAACGCCACTAAAATTTCATGTACAGAATCAGACGGTGCCGTTTTACTAAAACATAAGTAAACTTTCTGGCGTTTTCATAAAAAACGCCACAAATGATTAACTGAAACAACGCCGTTTTGAGTTTAAAGATAATTTACGGCGTTTTTCTAAAAATGCCACAAATAAAAATGCAATCGAGATATATTTGCTAAAATTTGAATAAATTTTGTTATTTATTTATTTATCTCTTGTACATTTAATTTAAATTTTACATAAATACTTGTTAAAATTTTAAGTAATATTTAAAAGTATTTAATATAAAAATTTATTAATAACCCCTAATTCCCAAATTCCTAACCCATATATAACCCCTAATTAAATCCCCTTTAACCCTTAAAGCATAAACCCTAAACTCCTCTAACCCCTAAATCATAACCCCTAAAAAATTTTATTATATAATTTTACTATTTAAATTTTACGTAAATAAATATTATTTAAAAATATTAAGTAATATTTAAAAGTATTTGATACATGTATCAATATCTACATGCATAAAGTGATCGATCATCTATCTATTATATATCTCTTAAATAATATAAACTATATACTCATAATTTAAATTCATCCAAATTTCTTATTAACTTAAATAACATATTTGATATAAAAATTAATAAAAACTATTTAATCTAAACTTAAACTCTAACCTTACCGTTCAAACCCTAAACCAGAAATCCATAAACCCTAAACCCTAAACCACTAAACCCATAAACCCTAAATCTTAACTCTTAACCTCTCTAACCCCAAAAGCATAACACCTAATCCCTAAACCCTAAATCCATACCTTGACCTACTCCTTAAACTCTAAACCATATACTATAATGATAATTAATTCAATATTTTAAATTTAATACTACCTCTTTTACGATTATATAAGAAATTATTTAATATATAAACTAAAAAAATCAGTAATGTATCCAAAAAATTTAAAAATATTTTAAATAATAGTTTTTTAATTTTTCAATTTTTAAGAAATACTTTAAATTATTTTAAATCCCTGATCATTAGCGGCGCTTTTCTAAAAACGCCGCTAAATCCCTCAAAAGCACAGAAAACGACGACGTTGCGCTTAGTTTTTTTTGCGGCGCTTTCCAAAAAACGCCGCTAAAGACTGAACATTAGCGGCGCTTTACAAAAACGCCGCTAAAATCCCCGAAAGCCAGAAAACGGCGTCGTTGGGCTTAGGTTTTTTGCGGCGCTTTAACAAAAACGCCGCTAAAGACTTCAGCATTAGCGGCGCTTTCTATAAAAGCGCCGCTAAATCCCTAAAAGCTCGGGAGACGACGTCATTGTGCTAGTTTTAAATAGCGGCGCTTTTCCAGAAACGCTGCTAAAGACCTAACCATTAGCGGCGCTTTATAGAAAGCGCCGCTAAATCCCTGAAAGCTCGGGAAACGACATCGTTGGGCTTAGTTATTTTTGCGGCGCTTTCCTAGAAACGCCGCTAAAGCCTTGAGCATTAGCGGCGCTTACTGAAAAACGCCACTAAATCACCGAATGCTGGGGAAACGGCGTCGTTGCGCTAGGTTTTTTGCGGCGCTTTCTCAAAAACGCCGGGAATGGTTATTTTCAGCGACGTTTTTATAATGCGCCGCTAATGATTGATCTTTAGCGGCGTTTGGATAACAAACGCCGCGAAAAACGACGCTAAAAGCCTGTTTTGGTGTAGTGTATATGCTTATATATTTTTCTTATAGTCTATATGCTTGCCTATATATATATCCGTATACCTTTTTGATATTCATAAATATGTATATATACTTATATATTCATACATATATTTATATACATGTGCATATATTTTATAATTTACATTTATTTATATACATTTGTATTATGTTTTTAAATATACATATATATATATATGCACACACATATCTTTTCTTTCTACATTTTTTTATAGTTTTATTTATTTCATCTATTGCATTTTTGTTTCACTCCATGTTAATTTGTTTATTTGTGTACATGCTCACTATTATTTGAAAAGAGTGTCTTAAAATTGCACTCATTTATTTGTTGTGATAGATTTGTCTCTCCTATTATTTATTTCATTTACGATGTTATTCATATTATTTATGCTCACATTTTTGTATCTATAGTTGTCATTTGTCAATACAACATTTATTCGTACATCTAATGTAACATTACATCGATTTTTACTCGAATTCATGGAAATAGAAAAACTTCGAAAATAAAGGCAATACTCGTATTTAGGATCTTTGAGAGGACTGAGCCCTAACGTATTGGGTTCCAATTTCTTTCGCTGAATCTAAGTAGTCAAGAATGCTCTTTAATTTAAACATGAATAAAAAGCTCATTATTGGGAACTCAATACGTTGTGTCCTAACGCATTGGATATGACACGTTCTTTCGAGATGAGGATTTTCCTAAAAATAATAAAGGTAATATTCAATGTTTAGAATCTTAGAGAAATTGTGCCCTAATGTATTGGGCTGCGATTTCCTCATCTGATTTAAACAATTGAATATCCTTTTAAATTTTATTGCACGAGTTTTTTTTTGGACAAGCTCATTTTTAGGAAGTAAAATATCATGCCCTAACTCATTGGGTGTGACATTTTCTCTTTCCGAAATGAGAGAGTTTTAACGAGTAATTTGTTTTATATAAGTTTTTAAAAAAATAAAGGATTGAATTTTTTAAATCTCTTAAAAGTTTTCAATTTTCGACACTAAGATATTAACTAATCAACTAGGTACCAATTTTTGGGCGTTACGGGGGTGCTAATCTTTCCTCGTACGTAACCGACTCCCGAACCTATTTTTCTGAATTTCGTGGACCAAAATTGTTGTTTTAATAAAATCAAATCGTTTATTAAAAACAACTACTTTTTTGAGGTGACCCGATCACACCTAAATAAAAAAGATTAGTGGCGACTCCCACATTCGTTTTCATTTTTCAAAACCCAAGTCGACCCTGTTTTTATCAAAACAATGGTGTCTACAATTTTTTGAATGATATCCTGTTTATAAAATAACTTAAGTAAAAGATTAATATGATAAAAATAATATTTTGCATATTAAAGAAAACATCACTTTTCTTTCCCTTATTTTTCCCAAACTAAGTAACTCAAGGAAAAGTAAAAGACATTCAATTCCTTTTACTTCAAAATTTTTATCAAAACAATGGAAAATGTATTACTTCCCCTTACTTTCTTTTTTCATACTTACATTATGTTTAGATAAATAATTGTAAAGTAAAGAAAAGGAAAAGAAATGATATATGTTTATTTTATTTGAATGGTTAAAATTAGTAAAGGGAAGGGAAGTGAAACATTTTTCACTACTTTTATTTGATTAAAAAAGGAAATAAATCTTTATAATATTTTTCCATTCATATCATTCTTATAAAATAATTTATGCAATAAGTTAATAAGATAAAAGTCATAATACTTTCCTTTCCTCCACTTTTCTACCACATTAGATATTCAACTCCATTCACTCTCTTTCTTAAATAAAAAGTTTTATCTATTTTTCCTTACTTTTCTTTTCTTTCTCTTCGTTTTATTCAATAGATAATAATAAAAAAAGGGGAACATTTCCAATCTAAATGTCAGTTTAGTATTATTTTTCAGAAGTACTTTTGAGATAAAAGCATTACTAAAAATGCTTTTTAACTTTTCAAAAGTGTTTTTGGGACAAAAGCAGAAACAGTTTTTAACTTTTGCTCAAAAAGTACTTTTTTGTCCAAAAATACTTTTAAAAAATAATGCTAAACTGACCCTAAAATCAATTTCAGCCGACTCCACCCCCTTTTGTTTTTAGATTTTGAAACCTAGACAAAAAAAAAAAAGTTATTACCTGAAAATTGAATTCCAATAATGGGCCCATTGGGATTAAAGTTAACTTTCTACTCTTTAATTGGATCACAAGACTTGATTGATTTTGGGGATTTGGTTATTAATTTTACCAATCTGTTTTATTGTTGTTGAGTTACTGAATTTTACAAATTGGTTCAATTTTAGCATCGATCAAGCTCTTGATTCTGCATTTGCTTTCTTTCCTAAATGAAACTATCTAAATGCTTTCTATTGATAAATAAGCTATTTTGCATTTGTATAGTAGCATCGACTTGGGTATTCTCTATTATGGGACAAAATTAAAATTAGAAAAAATAACATTTTTACTTATATATTTTAATGGCCCGGATTGAGGGGAAACGGTGTGTTCCATCTTTAAATGGAACGATGCGTTTCATTTCCTCCTGTTTACAATTGTAGTAACGATCACCTCTTTTTCCCTTTTTAATCGAGTCTGTAACAGATGGTAGGCTATGAAAAATGAATATGTTTTGTTTGCTTCTCTTTTATCAATTTCTGCCTTCTTTTTCTTTTCTCTAATTTCTCTCTTCTCTTCCCTTTTCTATTCCTTGTTTTCTGTTTCTGTTCGTAACATTCTCCTTTTCTCAGACATCGACAAAGTCATTTATCTGTGTTTTCTTTTTTCAATTCTTGAATGATATTGTTTATTTTTATCTGTATAAAAAAGGTAAATTACACCGCATGTCACCTTAAAATAGTATCGTTCATATTTTGGTCACTCTGCTTTTTTTGTCAATTTAATTACCTTAGTTAAGATAATTATTCGAATTGGTCACCGCAATTAAAAATTTCATTAATCCACTAATGGATTGTTAACATGACATTTTTTTTATTTTAAACTAAAGTTAGAGATATCTTTATAATTAGTCCAAAAGATCTTCTTTTTATTTGCTACATAAAGATTTTGATGGTAACACCGTTAATATTTGAATCCTCTTTAATAAAAAAAATACAATAATGATGATAACCAACCATGACTCTTTTTTTTTTTTACTAAGGAGTAAATAGAACACTCTATAAATTAGTTGCCATAATAAATTAAATATTTAAAAAATCAAAATCAAATATGGCAGAAGGTTTTAGATGCAGACCAAATTGTTTTTTTTTTATATATAAATAAAACAAAGGATTACATAGAAATATTCATAATTAAGTTATCTGAAGAAAAGGCTTCTTTCAAAATCTCATTTATTTCCATCGGAGGTTCCTCGAACATATGCAATACTTCATCACTTGATAGAGCCATTTTTGCTAAAACATCTACTATCCAATTAGTCTCTCTAGGAACGTAACGCAAGGACCATTTCTTTTCAGAGGCTACAATTTGTTGAATTCTCCTTATTAGTATGCTTTTAGGTCTCATAGGCAAATTGTCACTAATAGATATGACAAAAAATGGAGGAAATAAGGCGCTAATAGCTCCATGAATTGAAATTTGTAACAGAAGTTGCATTAAAGTGCAGATACCAAATTATTTTCTTTGTTTGGCGAGTGTTTTCGAAGGGTGTGGAGGTTAAGGAATTTTCTTGTATTTTCTCAAATACCAAAAAGAGAAAGTCAACACGGAAAGCTTAAATATTTAAGAGCCAAATTGTTGTTTTTTTAGCTTGGTCATGATAGTCAGTGGCAGTAGGATGGCCGGTGGTGTTATACCGACAAGTGGACTCATCAAAAAATGTGAGGTCATAGTCATGGTTCATTGTCGTTGTTAATTGATTATCTATTCTTAAAGATGATTCAAATGTTGATGATGCCACCATTAAATCTTCATGTTGCAAATAAACAAAAAAAAAGTGTTTTGGACTAATTATAGAGAGACCTCTAGCTTTAGTCAAAAGTAAAAAAAATGTCACATCAGCAATCCGTTAGTGGAGTAACAAAATTTTTAACAACAGTGACCAATTTGAATAATTATCTTAATTAGAGTGATTAAATTGATAATAAAAATAGAATGACCAAAATAGGAACGGCGCTATTTTAGGGTGACATACGGTATAGTTTACCTTTTCAAAAATTGAAAAAAGAAATGCATCATAAAAAGAGCAAGTGATTGTAAGAGTAAGGAACACAGATTAAAAGTGACCAAGAATGAGTGAGTGAATCGGAATGGAGGCTAATAGTGAGTTGGCCATATTTTAAATGACATGGAAATATAGGTTTATTCCACAAATTAATATTTAAATTACACAATTTTTCTTATTTTGATATCTAAATTTTTTTATCACAAATGGTACCTAAAGTACTTTTTTTCCTAAGTTGATACTTCCATTAGTCTAATCGTTAGTCAAACTATTTAATTTATTTTTAAAAAAGGGCTTAATCCACAAATTAGTACTTAAATTATATCATTTTTTTCCAAATTGGTACCTAAACTTTTTTTTTTGGTTACAAGTGGTACCAAAATTACTCTTCTATTACCTATTTTCCACCAAAATGTTATATTCATTAAAAAACTTCAGCCAACAATAAACCATCACGTCATATAAGTTTAAAAAAGTTTAATTCTTTTATTTTCCAATTCTTCTTTTACATTATTTTTTGCTCTTATTTTTTCCTTTTTATTCTTCTTTTTCATTTATAATGTCAGATAATACCAACAATGCTTGAAATTTGCCCTCCAAAGGTCAAGACGTGACGACTAATTCTATTTTTGAACTCCACCAGTTGCTTGCTCAATTTGACGAGATCGAAAAAGTTATTTCATTGATTAAAACCAGTGTTGTTAGAACTAGAATGACCAATCGAATCGATTGGACCAGGAACTGATCTAGGTACTAGTGTCATGGGTCGTAGTTCAAAACTCGTGACCATTGCATCAAATGCATCCAATGGAGTTCTATTGTTTAGATGAGGATTATTTGGCCCACAAGAGCTGACCCGATTCAGTGAGCTATTGGGGAAGTCTTTCAGATTAAAGCCTAAGTGGCCCAATGATGAAGACATGGCAACATAGGCTATCTTGATAAATATGGGAACTAATATTAGAAGATTTATAGGAATCATATATTGTAAAGATTAGATTTGATATTGTATATCTTGTAAATCCCATGATTTAAGGGATAAGATTAATCTCATCTGGCAATGTAACTTGATCTAGACTGTCGATTTTGGGAGAGCTTAACTATAAATAGAGAGCCTCCCCCTCACTTGTAAATTACTTCATTCAGCCATTGTTTCATTATTCTTTGAGAGTAATAGAATATTGAGAGCATTTACTCAAACACCTCTCGTGTTTTCTTTTCTTTGACTTTCTGTTCTTATTTTGTGGCTTCTTTTGGCATAATTGCTTCCGCTATACAAATTGGTGCCTTGGAGGAATTCTAAAGGAATCCTCACTTGTGGTGTTTAGGCTGTTTTAGGCAAGTTTGGAATGAACGATCACCTAAGGTCACACGAATCGCGAGATGAAAGATCTAGCCCCGTGACACTAGTCCAAAGATAGGGGTTGAACTGATTTTCTCTATTTTTAAAATTATTTTTATTCTTATGAATTCTATTAATAATTTATTTGATTGAACCAAACGAACTGATTAAACCGGGAACTTGTAGCCTGACAAGTTCAACCATCTGGTTTTGAAGAAAAAAAGAAAAAATATATAAGAGAAAATAATACTTTTTTTTGTCTTTTTAGCCACATGTTAATTTTTAATTGGTTTTTTTGAATAAACTTAATGGTTCAACTAATGATTAAACTAACAGAGGTACCAACTTAGGAAAAATAATTTAAGTATCACTTGTGACCAGAAAAATGTTTAAGTACCAATATGGGGAAAAAATATAGTTTAGGTGTCAATTTGTGGGTTAAGCCTTTTTTTTACATAGACTTAACGGTTTAATTAACGGAAGTATTAATTTGAGAAAAAAACAGTTTAAGTACCATTTGTGACAAAAAAAATCAATATTAAGATGGAAAAAATAATATAGTTTAAGTTTTAATTTTTGAGTTTATCCGAAAATATATTCTTACTAGGGCATTATATTATTAATACTCTACAACATGCCTCACTTTATTAGCACCTTACCATTTACTTGGAGACGATTTTTTTCATTTTCTTCATCCCAATTTTTTTTTAGAAAAATTAAAATTCCCAAATTTCATCTTTTTCACTAAAAAAATTTAAATATATATATATAATAAAAAATTATTTAAAAAAAAAACCCAAACAATTTAAGAATCGGTATTCACAGTAGAACCTTTTGTTCTCTTCACCATCCCATGCAGGTAAAAATAGGCTGTCACTTTTGTAGTAGCTTCAACGAGGATATGAAATCCCAACGTTATTAATCAAAACCCTAACATCCAATCCGTCAATAACATATTTTATCTCTTTCACCTTCATCAAGATTGTCTGTGAAGTTCAAAATGTACAACTATCTTGATTAGAATCTTGCCTTACTCAAGATTGAATCCAAAACATGTTTGAGTTAATTAGAATTTCCACCCACCAAGACCAAGACAAAGATTAAGCTCTCTTTCCTGGCTATCTGAAAGGTGAAAGCTTTGCATATACTATCGATGGGTTCGGTTACAATACCCCATAAGCCTTATTTAGTGAGGTTCTTACCAGGTCTAAGGACATTGACAAAGATTAAAGAACCCCATGTGAAAGCAGTAAGAAACTAAGAAGGTTTTCACTTGATAGTATTGAAGAAACATATTGTCGTGTAAGTTCAATAGTTAAAAGAGACGAAAAGTTAAATAAAATATTAAAATAACTACTTTTTTTTTTATAAAATTTTAAAGTTAAAAAAAGTCATTATATCATAAACTGAAACTTTGTTTCAATAAAATAGAGAGTGATCTAAAGGGAAGGTAAATAGAGTGAACAAGAAGGGAAACAACTTTCTGCAAAGTATCACACTAAACTTGATCATGAACCAGGTCAGGAGGGGTTTGAGTCAAGCTGATTCAAAATTTTAGGCCCATTTTCTAGGTTCAGCCTAAAAATGGGTCTAAAATTTCGTCAAGACTCGACCTAGATTAAAAATGCTAAACACAAGTCTAACCCACTCATATTAATTTTTTTATATAAAATAATTTCAAAAAATACATCAAATACACTAAAAATATTAAAACATATGTTTCTCAACTAATTGAAAAAACATTAAAAAAGTATTTATACTTAAATAACACTAAAATAGTTATAACCTAAAAATCAAATGTCTTTAAAATAGTAGCAAAATCAGTAATAAAACAAAGAGTTATATAATATCCAAACAATAACAACAAAATAATAGCAATCTAATAGCAAAATGGCAACAAAACAATTTATTCGGCCCGGCCCAAAGAAATCATACCCGTGGCCTACTCAATTTAGAAAACAGGGTTTATTTTTTATCAAAACCTATTTTTTAGACATATATTTTTATCCAAACCTTCTCATTTTTCAAAAATAAACTTTCAAATCTGTACGGTAGCACGAATATTTTATAATGTATATACCACACCTTGCTCAAAAGCCTTGCTCTCAAAATTACTACTTTCTTTAATTTGTAAACAAGTGTTTTGAACCGACTCTTCCATAATCTATTTATCAAAATAATAACAAAATTTTCTTAATTAATTTCATAATGATCTTTTGCATCAAAATTTAGCATTAAATATATATATAACTACTTTTATTCATGAATTTTAGATTTAGTAAAATGTATTTCAATTTTAATTTATCAAATATGACTCTACATTTATTAGTTGTATTGTATAATATTTTTTCTTCTATTTGAACTATGTATGATATGAATTTTTTAATTATTACTTTTAACTCATTTAAATTTTACTATAGTAGAAGTTTTATTTTACTATTTTTAAAAATATATTTTTAATGATTTAATTTTTTTAAACACATGGAAAATTCGTACATCACACAGGCACAAAATCTAAGTATTATTAATATATTATTAGTTTTTAATTTAATTTTTTTAAAATTAAATATAATTTAAATCTCAAGTCTTATTATAAGTGTATAATAGCATTCTCTATAACATCTAATGCTTTCATAAACAAATGGAGTTGTTATAAATAGAGTTGATAATAAATGTAATATTTATGATTGTATAATACGTACATAAATGAATTTTACATGTAATATTTTTTTTTCTATATTTGTACGTAATACTTATGATTATTTAATGTTTATATAAATTTTGTACATTTGAATTATTATATATTTACTCAATATATAATATGAGTTTAAAAAAATTTTAAACTCATAATTTATTTTTTAGTTTTTATATTACTAAAATTAATATTTAAATATATTCATTTTTATATTTTGAATATAAAAAAAACACTTTGTTGAATTTATAAAGTCAATACTAAATTCTAAAATTAACCCAAACCTATAATCTAAATTATCCCAAGGTAAAACTCAGATAACATACCACATTATTATCAAATCCAAATAAATTCATTATATCTCAAATCTCAACCTAAAATAGAAAAAAGAATCTAATACCCAAACATAATTTAATTAAATATCAATCTAAAATTTAATTTAATAACGTTGCGATATTATTATGGGATATTATCTTTTAGAAATATCTAAATATATTGTATATTATCGTATATCTTTTAAGCATATATTTAGAATATATTATATATTTTTCTTAATCCTACGTGACTACTGCAGTATAAATATTATGTGTATTCTTGAGGTCTATCAATAAGATAGAAAGAGATTATCTTATTCTTGTCAAATAAAAATAAATTATTAAAATTTGTATTACTATATTGTGTATACTATAACTATGCATTATTTAAATGTATATCAACTTTATAAATATATAAATATATATAAACATTATCATTGGTTATATTATTAACAATTTATCATAGTAATAATTAGGGGTCTTCAAGCATACCGTTTAACTCACGACAGCTCATGAATTTAGGGTAAGTTCAGATGCATTCCAAGAAAAGTCTAAACATTGAATTGATCAAATAAGTTCATGTAGGAGTGATGTGGTAAAAAAATTGAAACTATTAATTAAAAATAAATATACCATTTTCAATCTTGTCAAGCTCTTGGATTTGTTCTTTAATCTTTTTTATGTCTTCTTGTGATGATGATTTTCTAATCTAATCTTGAGTACACACAAGAGCTTGTACAATTTTAGGAGTTAAAGAACTCTTAAATTGATCAAGCACACGCCCCCCGGTGCTAAAGGCAGACCCTGAAGCAATTGTAGAAACCGATATAGTTAACACATCTCTGGCCATCTTCGAAAGAGTGGGAAATCTAGAGCTATTCACTTTCCACCACAATAAAATATCAAAATCTTTTAAAAAATTCTCATTAGCCTTGGCTAGATAATTATCCAATTCAGATGTTTTATCTTCACCACCATTTTCCAACTCACTCTTTTTATACAAAGCTTGCATACGCCTTTTCATTTTTTGTTGTGGTTCACTGAGAGGAACATGTGCTGGCACACTCGATTGGCTACAAGTACTATGAAATGGAGGCTTATACTCATCAAACAATTCATACAAAGCTTCCTTCAATTTTTGCATCATTTCACAAGTTTTTTCAAAATTAGACATTTCACTAAGTGCAAATTCAAGATATTTTAATTTTTATCTAGGAGCTGAAACACAAGCAACAAATAAGAAAATTTATCTTATCAATATCACCCTAACACTTATCATACTTGTCTTTCATCTTCATGGTCATAACATTGGAATCAACATCAATATTTGACTGAGCATCTTGTAAAAGAATATCAATTTCAGAAAGTTCGTGATAAGCTGTAAAAGTAACATATTTTAATCTCATTCTTAATGCATTTTTGGATGATTAATTATATAAATTAGTGAATTCGATGCTCCTAATCCTTTAATTTCATGTTTCTATACTTAGGAGAGCATTTGGGAGCGAAAAGAGTGAAAAACGAGCCAAAGTCAGACAAATAGAGTTGTTTTCAAGATCCACACGGCCTGGGCATTTCCACACGGGCTGGCCACACACCCGTGTGCTAGCCCGTGTTGATATCGTACCCTGCTTCCCAAATACGCGGAAAAATTCAATTTTTAGGCTTTCTGAGCATTCTAAAGTCTATAAATACCAATTAGAAGAAGACCTAAGGGGGCACTCAGAGAAGATCTAAGAAAGCACTCGAAGAACGCCATCAGAATCAACTCGGAAGTGGATCTCCCTTAAGATCGAAGATCTACATTTAATTTCTTTCGAAGTTTTATTCAGTTTCTTTATGTCTTGTGGTTATTCTGACATTGAGATGTTTTTATTCAGGATTATGAACTAAATTCCCTAGATACCTAGGGAAGATGAAACTTATGATGAATCTTATTATTTGATTTCTGATTTACGCAATAAATACTTAATTCTTATTCTCAATTATGTATGATTATTTCTTGTTTTAATATTTCTGAGATATTAATTCAAGTTTAATGTGCTTATTTCAGCAGAGCAAAAGTCTCTGTTTAAGAGTAGATATAGCATATTTGAGTGGAATTGCATGCAATCCTGGAAATAGGACGATATAAATATACCGGATTAGAGTCAAATCTAATAGGAGAATCCATAAATCGAGTTAATTGGACAATAGAGTTTCAATTAGAAAGAGATTTCAATTAATCAACCTAGAGTCAATTGTTCTTACTCTCGAAAGAGAAATTAACATAATTTAGGGATTTTTTCGGATCAAGACACAAGTGAATAAATCGTTTAATTTAGATTCATAATAATATGTGAAGTCTAGGTGGATTCTTTCCTGGGTATTTTCTATCTCATTAGTTATCTTCGATTATTTTCCTATTCCATTCTCTGTTGTGTTCTTAATTAAATTAGTTTAGTAATTTTAGATTAAAAACAATCACTCTAATTTGTTGGCTAAATAATATAAAAATGGTAATTACTGGTACTTTTAGTTCTCGTGATTATAATATTCCCTACTCACTGTAGCTATACTATTTTTCGATAGGTGCACTTGCCTTTGTCGTAATTATAGTTAGTTTAGTGACCATCAAGTTTTTGGCACCATTTCCAGATACTAAAATATTAGGAACACTTAATTTTTATTAATTTAGCCATTTATTTTATTGTATTTTTATTTAATATTTTTAGTTTAGTTTTTGTTTTATAATTTTTCATTTATTTGCTTCTGGTAGGTTCCTTTAGTTTATGATTAGAAGAAAGCTGCCGGGACCATTACTATTTGACAGTGAAATTGAAAGTACAGCTCGTAGGAATCGTAAAGAAGCAAGGCTAAGTCGACAGAGTATAGTAGACGAGTAAGAGGATGTTATTATTACTGAGGAGATGGGTGATAATTAGAATAATTAGTTACCTCCTGCGGTTGCTGCGAATCCTACAAATCTAAATTGCTCTTCGTACTATGTACGATTATGTCAAGCCCACTCTAACTGGGGCTAAATTGAGTATTATGAGACCCATTATTGCTGCAAATAATTTCAAACTGAAGTTGAACACCTATTTAGATGGTACAACAATTTGTTCAGTTCGATGGTTTGCAAGACGAAGATCCAAATACTCATTTGGCTAATTTTCTAGAAGTCTATGATACTTTTAAGATAAATGGCATTTCTGACGACACCATTCACCTACGGTTATTCCCTTTCTCGTTGAGGAACAAAGCTAAACAGTGGTTAAATTCTTTACCACGAGGTTTTATCACTACATGGGATCAAATGATTGAGAAATTCCTACTGAAATACTTTTCACCGGCTAAGAAGGCCAAGTTGAAGAATGATATATCTTCCTTCATTCAAATCGACTTAGAAACCTTATATGATGCATGGGAGAGGTATAAGTATTTATTGAGAAGGTGCCCTCACCATGGGTTACCTTTATGGCTACAGGTTCAAACCTTCTACAACGGTTTGAATCCCTCAACTAGACAATTAATCGATGCAGTAGTCGGTGGTACTCTGAACAATAAAACACCTGAAGCAACGTATGAGTTTATAGAGGAAATGGCACTGAATAATTATCAGTGGCAAGTCATGAGGACAAAGCTGATAAAAGTAGCTGGTGTTTTTAGCTTAGATGCGGTCACCATGTTATCGAATTAGGTAGAACTTTTAAATAAAAAAATTGATGGTTTATGTGTTTGCAGTGCGATACGAATGGAGGAGGAATGAATAATCCAAAATATTACGATCCAGCATAGAGAACGAACAAATCAACTATATGGGTAATAATTCTAGGCCTCAAAATAATCATTATAGTAACACCTATAATGTAGGTTGGAGGAACCATCCCAATTTCTCTTGGGGTGGTCAAGGAAATCAAAGAGCACAACCCCCTCCAGGCTTTCAAAAATAACATTATCAACGAGAGAAGAAGCCGAACCTTGAGGAGATGTTGACGAATTTTATCTCAGTGTCAGAAACCCACTTTCAAAACACTGAAGTAGCACTTAAAAATTAGCAAGTGTCAATTCAAGGGCTCGAAAACCAAATAGGTCATCTTGCTAAGCTAATCTTAGAAAGACCACAAGGTAGCTTACCTAGCAATACCGAAACTAACCGAAGAGAGCAGCTTCATGCAACTACTATTTGAGATGAAGAAGGGTTAGTTGAATATGAATCAGAACCGAGGCAAGAAAGTGTGGTAAGTAACGGTAAGGTTGAGGTAAGCCAGAATTAGCAAAAATCGGTTGGTAAATAATATAAACCTCGAGTGTCATATCCTAACGCGACGAAGAAAAACCACACGAATGAACAATTTGGTAATTCTAAAAAATTACATATTAACTTACCATTTATTGAAGCTCTTTCGCAGATGCCCAATCCCGTTAAATTTTTAAAGGAGCTTTTGACGAACAAGAGGAAGTTAGATGATTCATCGCATGTGGAGTTAAATGCAGTTTGCTCAGTCATTTTGCAAAATAAACTACCTAACAAATTGAAAGATCCAAGGAGTTTTACTATTCATTATTTAATTGGTAGTTTGAATATTAATAATGCTTTGGCTGATTTAGGGGCAAGTATTAATGCCATGCCCTATAAAATGTTTAAATAATTAGGTCTTGGAAAACACAAACAAACTAGGATGAGTATTCAATTAGCAGATAGAATCATTAGATTTTCTAGTGGTATTATTGAAAATATTCTTGTAAAATTTGATAAATTCATATTCCCAGTTGATTTTATTGTTTTAGACACGGATCCTCAAATTGTCACTTCGGAGCTTGATGCAAATGGATCAAATCCCTTTACAGTACTAAATTTCTTCCCATACGATACAGTTGAGGTAACTCATTCTGAATTTGGCACATTTAAGGTAAATAGTACTCGACTTAAACCTTATTTTGATAATAGAATTGATTACAAGAAAGAAGAGTTTCGACTCCGCGAACCACCGTGACTGTGCGAATATGAGGTAAGTTGAGCTTAGACTTTAAATAAGCGCTTCTCGAGAGGCAACCCGAATGTTTAACTTTTGCTAATGTTTTTAATTCCATTGCATGCTAATTTAAATTTTTTTTTAAAAATGGGGTGTTTTTTACCCACACGGCCTGGACACACAGGTGTATGGAACACACGGCCTGGACACATGGGCATGTTGCAGGCCGTGTGTGAAATAGGGTAATCGACAGTGAGTTACACGGCCTGGTGACATGGTCGTGTGACCCACACGGTCTGGCCACTCGAACGTGTGGGATCTCACATGGGCGTGGGAGAAGCGAAGGAAAACACACATAGCCTGGCACATGACCGTGTGAAAACTGGGTTAATTTTTAATTGCACACGGGCTAAAAATACTCCACGGCTATGTAGCCTAAACCCTAGAATTCCTTTTTCAATTTGTCTTTTTCTTCTTCCCCAACCAAGCTACCCTTTTTATTATTTATATTTTTTATTTTTATTTTCCTAATTTTTTTATTTTATTTATTATTCTTATACTTAAATTTTAAATTTATTTTAATTTTTATGCTATTTTTATTATTTTTAATATTTTTTACTATTATTATTACAATTACCTTTAAGTTTATTGGTATCATTGAGTTTATTATTTTTTTCTTTTTATCATTTTATTTTTTTTATCTTTCTTTTTAATTTTGTTTTAGTTGCTTTACTTTTTTTTATTTTCTTAAACTTATTTTAATTATTATTTTTTGAAATATATTTTTATGGTTGTATTTAATTGAGTTATAACCCCTTAATCTTCACTATTTGTGTTTATTTTATTATTAGTTTGCTCGGAATCATGCACTACATCTAGATTTGTCTACAATTTTGCTTTTCACCATTTTGGCAATTTCTCTAATATTTAGGGCAGTTTCAGTTTTCCCCCTCTCTTATGATATTCTGTTTATACTGTGATTATATTTGTTTGTACATTGTGGGCAATGTACATCTTAAGTGTGGGGAGGTTATTTATATATTTATTAGAAAATCTCTGAATTATGTCTTTTGTTTAAGTAATTTTTTTATACTTCTATTAGAATAAATTTTTATCAATTTGCGATTTTTATTGATGTGTTTTGGATAAAATTCATAGATAATTGTGTATTGGTTGATTTAAACTTTAAGATATGAGAGAATCAAGCATGGTAAGTTATTTTTCAGTAATTAAAATTTTTAGGTTGTTTCCCTAAATTGAAGTACTACCTTGAAGTTTGAGATTTGCAAGGTTGACATAAAAAAAATCATGATTTTTTTGTGAGATTTTGAACCTTTAAAGCATACATTTTTCTTACTCATTTTATTATTGGTTATGAGTGTGTCAATTTGATTTGCTATTCTAGAACTTGCGTCGATTATACATGTTGAGACCTTTATTTGATATACTGAGATGATAAAGGCACTTAGGTTTTAACCCACTTATCCCATAAAAAGCTTACCTACATAATTAACCCTTAGTGAACCCCGTTGAGCCTAAAATACAGTTTCTTGATTTACCCATTAATGTTAACCCATAACTCATTTTTTTGTTGAAAATTTTTCCCGTTTTATTGACTCCTTTTTTGTCAAGATTTAATTTGGTTAGTTGCCTAATTATGCTCTTTTGTTTGATTTGCTGAATTATTTCTTATTGTTAAAAAATCGAAAAAAATATAATAAAAAATATTGATCATTATTTAGTTCTATGTTGATTGAGCTTGAATAGTTAAATTCATATTTTGAGAAGAAGCTCGTTTTTATTATTGAATAGTTTTCGATTGATGTAATTATTTTTTAATTCAACATTTGTTTATTTTTCTAGTTTGATAATTTATCAATTCGATCTCAATTTTAACCAACTTTTTCAGCCTTTCTCCACACCCTTAACCTAAGCCCCATTACAACCTCTTAAAGACCTTTTGATTTGTGTATCATATCATTTTATAGTGGTGGAGATTTGATTTTCATGCAAGCTTATAGTAATGACTTTTCATGTTTGACTATTGAGTATTATTATTGAACCTTAAACACTTTGAGTGATTTGAGTGAATCTTTGGTGAGGATGTCAATTCTTGTCGATTTTGAATTGAAGGTAATTACTTAGATAAGGAAAAATACCTATGTTTTCATGCTTTAAAAATGTTCGACTTGGATTGTTTGAATCTTTAGTGCTCTTTTAGTTGAATTATCAATGTATGATTATTTGTGAATTATGTCGAAATATTATTGATGAGAATTATAAGTTGAGAAAGATTAATTTTAATTGTGAGTTGAGGATTTTGCTTGAGGACAAGCAAATGCTTAAGTGTGAGGATATTTGATAAGCTATGAAAGTAACATTTTTTAATCCCATTCTTAATGCGTTTTTGGATTATTAATTATGTAAATTAGTGAATTTGATACCCCTAATCCTTTAAATTCATGTTTTTATACTTAAGAGAGCATTTGGGAGAAAAGGAGCGAAAAATGAGCCAAAATCAGACAAATAGAGCTGTTTTCAGGATCCACACGGCCTGGGCATTTCTACACGGGCTGGCACATGCCCATGTGCAAGCCCGTGTCGATATTGCACCCTGCTTTCCAAATACGTGGAAAAACTCAATTTTTAGGCTTTCTGAGCATTCTAAAGTCCATAAATACCAATTAGAAGAAAACATGATGGGGCATTCAAAGAATATCAAAGAACGCCATCAAAATCAACTCAGAAGCGGATCTCCCTCAAGATCGAAGATCTCTATTTAATCTCTTTCGAAGTTTTATATCTTGTGGTTATTTTGACTTTGAAATGTTTTCATTCAGGATTATGAACTAAATTCCCTAGATACTTAGGGAAAATAAAACCAATGATGAATCTTATTATTTGATTTTTTATTTTGCGATAAATACTTGATTCTTATTCTCAATTATGTATGCTTATTTCTTGTTTTAATATTTCTGATATATTAATTCAAGTTTAATGTGCTTATTTCAGTGGAGCAAAAGTCCCTATTGAAGAGTAGATCTAACATAATTGAGTGGAGTTGCATGCAATCCTAGAAATAGGACAACATAAATCTACCGGATTAGAGTCAAATCTAATAGGGGAATCCATAAATAAAGTTAATGTGACAATAAGGGTTTTAATTAGAAAGAGATTTCAATTAATCGACCTAGAGTCAGTTGTTCTTACTCTCAAAAGAGATATTAACATAATTTAGGGATTTTTACGGATCAAGACATAAGTAAATAAATCATTTAATTTAGATTCATAATAATATGTCAAGTCTAGGTGGATTCTTCTTGGGTATTGTCTATCTCATTGGTTATCTTCGATTATTTTCCTATTTCATTCTCTGTTGTGTTCTTAGTTAGATTAATTTAGTAATTTTAGATTAAAAATGGTCACTTCAATTTTTTGGCTAAATAATAGAAAAAAAGGTAATTACTGGTACTTTTAGTACTTGTGGATACGATATTCCCTACTTACCATAGCTATACTATTGTTCGATAGGTGTGTTTGCCTTTGTCGTAATTATAGTTAGTTTAGTGACCACCAACTTGTCAAAAAAATTATTGGATATGACATATAAAGTGACAGATATACACAAAGTGACTTTATAAAAGTATTCCAAGAAATCTCTCAAGTTTCCAACACTAGCCCAATCATCCACACTAGGCCAACCCTCTCCTCTTTCAAGTTCAGCTTTAAAGTTTGTATCTTGCTCCTTAAATCTCTCAAAAGCTCTCTCAAAGTTCTGAGTAGTGTCTAACATTTAGTAGGTCTAGTTCCAACTAGTACAAACATCATGGCACAACATCTTCTTACACTCTATCTTTTCCACCACAACACACTCATTAAAATTTTGTAATCTAGCTGGAGATTGTCTCACATATCTAACAACCTTCTAACACGTTCAGCAGATTCATTCATTTCCTTTAAGCCTTTAACAATAATCAAATTCACAATGTGTGTCATGCATTTCATGTGAAGATATTTACCATTTTGAAATGAACCCAATCGAGGGTTAAATTTTTTTCTCAAATAACCAATAACAACATCATTTGAACTTGCATTATCAATAGTAACAGTAAACAACTTATCAATACCTCAATTCAACAAGCATTTCTCAATCACCATCCTGATGGACTCACCCTTATAACTAGAAATTGGAAAAAAAATTTAAAATCTTTTTATTCAATTTTCAATCGTTATCAATAAAGTGAGTAGTGATACACAAATAATTAACTCTTTGCAAAGAAGTCCATGTGTCAGTAGTTAAGTAAACTCTAGACCAAGAACTTTTCAAAAATTGTTTTATCTTTGTCCTTTCATCTAAATACAATTGATAAACATCCCTAGTCATAATAGTTCGTGAACTAATATGAAACCATGGACATGCTACGAACATAAATTTCTTAAAGCCTTCACTTTCAACAAACTTGAAAGGTAATTCATCAATCACAACCATTTGTGCTAACCCTTTCCTACATGCTTCTTGATCAAATCTCCAAGTTGAAAGATATCGTTCCCCCTTCAACTCTCTTTCTTGGTAAAACTAGTTGCCCTTGGTTAGTGTCAACAACATTACTAGAATTTTTCTTTCATGAACCGATATGATATTTCAATTACTCCATACCATTTTTTTTCATATAACAATAAAAAAAATTCACAATAATTACATTTAGAATTGCTTGCACCCTCACTATTAATAAATTTAGTGATGTGAGACCAAACTTCTGACCTTTGAAGAATGACTTTTATTTTCCCAATAGTCCCCTTTGTTTGGCTTGAAGCTTCAACTACCGAATTTCCAGAATCTATCGAAACAGGAGGTGTAACACAACCCTCAATAGATGTTGGTTCAGTGGACATATTGTAAGAAAAAAAATTATATAATAGATTCAGATCCAACTCCGATTTCTTTGGTTCTTGATCTAAATATATTCAAAATGAGCTAGTTAAATCTTATTATATTCAATTTAATCCAAAAACATATAAATGAGAAAATTACTATTTTACCCCTGACATTTACACTTTTTGCAATTTAGTCCATATTGCATAAAACACAAAATACACAAAATTTGTCTACAATATACAAGGGCCAAATATCCCTAGTGTTCATACAAGTCCACATAATTCATTTATTTCACATTTTAGCCCCTCAAAAATTTAATTTCACAAATTAGTCCTAATTACTCAATTTCACTAAAAATTCAAAGATAAAATTGTTAATCTTTCACTTATCTTTCATATTTCATCATCAACTATCACAAAGCTCAAGAATTCACCAATGGCATATCACAAAATTAACACCAATTCTAAAAATTAAAACATGGGTCTTGTAGTACACAAAGCAATGATCTCAAAAACGTAAAAATTATCAAAAACCGAACAAAGAATTAACCTTTATTTGAGCTCATCAATGGCCGAATATAGCTAGGTTACTCTTTTTCTCTTATTTCAAATTCGGCAATAGAAGGAAGATGATGATAGATTTATTTTTCTTTTGTTTTAATTAACCTATATTAACATGTATTTTAATTTACTATTTTAACCTTATTTGAATAAATTATAAAACACATAATACAAGGGCAATGGTCACCCGCTATCTAATTTATGGGCTAATTACTTCTTAACTCCTCCCATTTAACAAGACAAGAACAATTGGGTGCTTTTAAATTTAACCCCTAAATTTTATTTTACGCGAGTAAGCCCTTTTTATCAGATTGAACCCTCGAACAATTAAATTTTTGTACAAAATTTTCACATATAGTAATTCACTCATTATAAATGCCAAAAATAATTTTAAAATATTTTTTTAACTCGAATTTGTGGTCCCGAAACCACTTTATCTGATTAGAGTTAAAATCGGGTTGTTACGGTCTGTGCCTAGACGACCATCTGCATACAGGCATGACTTTGATCTGAATATTGACTTGGTAGTCCTAATGATTATAATGTGACATTTTCATCAGGTGGTAACCTTTACTGTAACCCAACCCAGAATATGTCTTACGAGATCCAACTGTTGGTAGTTGGTTTTCCAGCCCTCATCCTCTTCCTTCTTCTTCTTCTTCTTTATTCTTTGTTATAAAGTTGTTTCTTATTTCTTGTCTTTTTTTTTGTCATCCTTCAAAATAGCCACTGATCCTTCGAGATTTCAAGTGAATGGTGCTATAGTGGAAAGAGAATAACGATTATACACCACAGCCGTAGAAGATATGACAACCATGTTGATGTTGCAATGTCTAAAATTGCATCACTATTAATACGACTCAATTCCATCAAGATCACATTGAATGAATGATGTTATTACCGACTGTAAGTCTTGTAAATTGTCATTATTAAATTGTCAAGACTATTACTAATACAACTCGGTATCGTCAGGATTACATCATTATTAACTACATTATTTATAATGCAAATATGCTTTCATTTTTCCAACATCGTCTTGTAAGTCTCCAAGAACTCTCCATTTGATTCTATATCAGAGTCACTATCAGCTTCTGAATCAGTTACAGTTGGATTATTGAAAAAAGTGGTGATAGCAATATAGTTGCTAACATGCTCATCGTCCTTATTTGAACTGCTAGAAGAGCCTTCATCACTCCAAGTAACACAAAAAGCTTTTTTTGTTCTTGAGTGTATTAACACACTCTACTTGAATGTGTCTAAAGCCATGACATACATGACATTGTATACATTTCTTCTTTTCTCCGATGGATTCATCATTGATCACTACACCTTTGCTTTTGCTTTTAGAGAAGTGTTTTGCAACATCAGACTTCTTGTTCCTTCTAGATATGTGTAAGCAAAGCCATCTACTTTCGGAGTTATTCAATAGCAGCATTATCACCGGTTACAACTAGAGTTGCAACTTGAAATGCTATATTATTCTCACCTTTATATATGTTCTTATGTTCTTCCCAGATTCATCAAGGTTCATTTCAAATATTTGTAATGACCCTACGTGTTCATCAATGCACATACTGTCGAAACCATTTTTTTATAAAGCGGAATCGACTTTTAAAAATGAAAAGTAGGAGTCGCCACCGATCTTTTATTAAGGTGTGACCGGTTCACCATTAAAATGATTTTAGGTTTGAGAATTTTGAGAAAACAGGTTCGGGAGTCGGTTACGCACAAGGAAGGGTTAGCACCCTCGTGACGCCCAAAATTGGTACCGATTTGATTGTTTAATGTCTTAATGTCGAAATTTTGAAAAGGTTTTAAAATACGATCCTTTGAAAAGAAAATTTGGGTAAAATGAATTGGATGGTAAGGATCACTTATTTCGAAGAAATAAATTGTCACATTCAGTGAGTTAGAGTGCGACATTTTAAATCCTCAAAATTAAGTTTATCTCTTGACCTTTAAAACTTATGCATTTTGAGAAGGGTATTTGATTATTTGGGTCAAATGAGAAAATCAAAACCCAGTAAGTTAGGGCTCGATTTCACAAAATTCCTAAATATCGAATATTTCATTTATTTTCATTTATTAGAAAAATCCTCGTCTCGAGAGAACAATATGTCATATCCAATACGTTAGGACACCACATATCGAATTCTCGAGAATGAGCTTTTTATTTATGTTAATTAAAAGGAATATTTGGTCTCTTAGATCCCGAGGAAGATTGGAATCCAGTGAGTTAGGACACAATCTTTTCGAGGATCACAAATCCCGAGTGTCGCGTTATTATTTTTTTAAAAAAAAATTTGAATAAAAAAGCTCTCGATACTTGAATGATATTAAACGTAATCTTTTAAACAAATAAAACAATCAAATAATAACATACAACGCGGAATGGTGATTCGTAAATTAAAATGTACGCGAATGAACGACAAAGACGCGATAGATATGAGCAAACAATACAATACACGTAAGAGCAATTATCTCACATCACATACAAATAATAGTTTTAATATTCAAAAGCTAATGAACTAAAAACTAATCTTAAACGAAGCTCCAAGCAAATTAATACAAAAAAAATGCAACAAGTTTTGAAAAATAAACAATAACATGAAAGAAAGGAAATTATATATTAGAATAAATTTAAAATAAATAATATATATAAATTTGATATAAATTTTTAATATAGTTAAAAATAAATACTACATAAAATAATAGTATCCAAATAAATTTTAAAGTAAATATTATATAAAAATAAATCAAAACACATTAAATAATATACATATATTAATTTAAATGAGTAATGCATAAGGGTTGAAAAACTTCATATAATGGTATATGTATAATAGTACGTATAAAAGGTTGGAATAAATAAAGTATAATGGAGTATTTCAAATGAAATAAATTATGTATGAAATAAGTGGAAATAATATAATAACATGTAATCGATAATATATTATGTCGAATAAAATAACACATTATAAAATTATAATAATAATATAATTAAAACTCAAAATGATAATATATGTAATAAAATAATGCACAAAAACATAAATGAAAATATGACCGAATGTACTAATAATAATAATAATATAATTAATGAATTAATAAAAAAACAAATGTCAAAAAGGTTAAATCGCAATTAAGTCTAAATTAACAAGAAATTAATGTAATTAAAACAAAGCCGGGGACTATATCGCAACGCGCGAATTATATGGGGGCGAGTGGGAAATATTCCCTCCCTTCCAAAACGCAGCGTTTTATGCGAAGGACTAAAGTGAAACAAAAATACTAAAAAGCGGGGCAAAATTTAAAGGAAATAAAAAGATCTATTTAAACACGCTATAAAAATCAAGGGACCATTTGCGCAAATATCCCTCTCCATGCCAGAACACGCGGATCTATCGGTGTCTAGGTCGGGTCATCGATTTTGGTCCAATACGACACCGTTTTGGTGCCATCGAAGCAAGGCCCAAACGGTGTCGTTTCACTAATATAAATTCCATAAAAAAAACCCTAAATCATTAGTCCCCTTAGCGACTTTAGACCCGAATCATTCCCCTCTGCCGCCTCCGAATGTGAAACCCCTCTGGCCTCGATTTGAATGGAGCGAACAGGGCTTCATCGGCGTCCATGCGAAGGTGAGATCCTCACCTTTTCCTTTTTTATTTCAGGTATATCCCAAAAAGAAACCAGAACAGAACGATAGATAAAGAAAAAAAAACTTTAAAAAGAAATCACCTTCCAAAAACTCAGCTTTTGTTTTTCTGATTTTTCTATTGATATTATGTGTGTGTATAACCCCTTTACAGTGTTGAAAATAAAAATGAAAGTTACAAAAGAAAGTCCTTTTTTTTCTTCTTTTTTTTTTGTTATTTTCTGCTATTTTTTTTCTATTAGCTGGCCCCTTTTGTTTTCTGCTTTGCTGTTCCTTTGTTGCAGGTATATGCTCAGATGGGGCGTACGGAGGCGCGGTGATGTGGAAAGAACGCGTGGCGGTATGGCTCAGCTGGGTACGGGGGCTGGTCACGCACGGAAGGCTTGGTACATGGCTAGCGGCGGCTGAGGCAGATAGTTGTTTTAAGGTTTTGTTTTGAAAATGTTTTAGGGCTAGGTTGGGCTGGATTAGGCTAAAAATGATTTGGGCTAGATATCGGGCCACTGTAATTGGGTCTGGTGATTTTTGTAATTTGGACCGTTTATTGGACTGTTTAGTTTTGATAATTTTGTTTTTATTTATAAAATTGGGCCGGGCAAATTGGGCCTATTACAGCTGCCCCTCTTTGCTTATTGTCGTGTAATGGAAACGAAACAAAGACTAAAAATAGCCAAATTTTTCCGGTTGTGCTAGACCTTGGTGCTCTTCTTCTTCCAGTGGCTCCATTCCATCCTACTCCATCTTTAGAGGTATAGGAATTGCTTCGATCCGCTCCACTGTAATATTAGGGAGATAGGATTTGTAACTCGTAACTTTTGGAAAGTAAGATTCACCATTATGGCTTTAATCTTTTTAACTTCAATATCGGGGAAGCAAGATTCACCGTTGTGGCTTTACTCTGTTCCACGGTATCGCCTAGGAGGTAAGGTCTGTAATTCTTCAGTCTATTCCACTGTAATCTCAGGGAGATAAGACCTGATGTGATCTACTCTACTGTAACTTCAGAGAGATAAGATCCTTTATTTTAATCCGCTCCACTGTAATCTCAGGGAGATAGGATTACTAGCTTCAATCTGCTCCGCTGTAATCTCAGGGAGATAAGATTTCTGGTTTCAATCTGATGCGATCTACTCTACTGTAACTTCAGAGAGATAAGATCCTTTATTTTAATCCGCTCCACTGTAATCTCAGGGAGATAGGATTACTAGCTTCAATCTGCTCCACTGTAATCTCAGGGAGATAAGATTTCTGGCTTCAATCTGATGCGATCTACTCTACTGTAACTTCAGAGAGATAAGATCCTTTATTTTAATCTGCTCTACTATAATCTCAAGGAGATAGGATTACTAGCTTCAATCTGCTCCGCTGTAATCTCAGGGAGATAAGATTTCTAGCTTCAATCTGCTCCACTGTTGCTTAGGGAGACAAGATCTGCAATTTCTAACCTATTCCACTACTGGTCAGGGACATAAGACGTGTGGCTTAAATCTGTTTCCCTACTCCCGGGGAAGATAAGATTCGCCATCTTCAATCTGCTCCGCTACTACTTAGGGAGACAAGATCTGTAATTTTCAACCTATTCCACTACTGGTCAGGGACATAGGACTTGTGGCTTAAATCTGTTTCCGTACTCTTGGGGAAGATAAGATTCGCCGTCTTTGATCTACTCCGCTACTGCTTAGGGAGACAAGATCTGTAATTTCTAACCTATTCCACTGCTGGTCAGGGACATAAGACGTGTGGCTTAAATCTGTTTCCCTACTCCCGGAGAAGATAAGATTCACCATCTTCGATCTGCTCCGCTACTGCTTAGGGAGACAAGATCTGCCATTTCCAACCTATTCCACTGCTGGTCAGGGACATAGGACTTGTGGCTTAAATCTATTTCCCTACTCTTGGGGAAGATAAGATTCGCCGTCTTCGATCTGCTCCGCTATTGCTTAGGGAGACAAGATCTGCAATTTCTAACCTATTCCACTGCTGGTCAGGGACATAGGACTTGTGGCTTAAATCTGTTTCCCTACTCCTAGGGAAGATAAGATTCGCCGTCTTCGATCTGCTCCACTACTGCTTAGGGAGACAAGATCTGCAATTTCTAACCTATTCCACTGCTGGTCAGGGACATAGGACTTGTGGCTTAAATCTGTTTCCCTACTCTTGGGGAAGATAAGATTCGCCGTCTTCGATCTGCTCCGCTACTGCTTAGGGAGACAAGATCTGTCATTTCCAACCTATTCCACTGCTGGTCAAGGACATAGGACTTGTGATTTCACCGATCTGTTCTCTGGGGAACATGACCTGTATAATTCATTTATGAACTTAATTATGCTTAGTGATTAGGATGTCATGATCAGAATGAATCAAATGGTCCTAACTAGACATGTGTGAATGGTGTTTGCATGTGTTGACACCATTTTTTGGATGAAAAACGGGGTCGACTTGGGTTTTAAAAAAATGAAAATAGGAGTCGCCACCAATCTTTTTTTTGATGAGGTGTGATCGGATCACCTCAAAAAGTGGTTGTTTTTAATAAACGGTTTGATTTTATTAAAACAACAAGTTTGGTCACGAAATTCAGAAAAATGGGTTCGGGAGTCGGTTACGCACGAGGAAGGATTAGCACCCTCGATACGCCCAAAATTGGTACCTAGTTGATTACTTTATGCCTTAATGTCGAAAATTGAAAACTTTGAAGAATTTTAAAAATACGATCCTTGTATTAAAATGTTGAAAATTTTGGGAAAAGGGGGCACGTTCCACATTAATCGAGAAAGAAAGCATCATATCCAGTAAGTTAGGACACAATGTCTCGAATTCCCGATACGCGAATGAATGTCAAAAATTACTTATTTAAAAGATGTTTAACTATCTCGAATATAAAAAAGGGGATCAAGTCCCGTAAGTTAGGACTCAATCTTTTCTTAATTTCCGAGATCATTTAAAACTTTGGTTAAAAAAAACTCGCGTATTTAGATTTATCGTGAAAATCGAAACCCAGTAAGTTAGGGTACGACCTTCTCGAGTCTAAACATGAAATTTTGTTTATTCAAAAGTCATAATTTATACATTGAATGAAAAATAATTTAACGCGTAATAGTAGAAATAAAACACGATGTTAATGCTCGTAACAAAACAATAATGAATTCGATAATGTAAGTATGAATAATACGAGTAACAACAAATAAAAGATAAATAAATAAAAAACGAATTAAACATGCAAAAGAATAAGCAAATAAACTATTCGAATGAAAGTGGGCATAAATAAATAAAAGAAAGTAAACACCACGCGAAATAACGAAACCACAAAAGAAATAAAAATATATAAATACATGTATATATATAATTTAGAATTATGAAAATATAGAAAATATTTAAAAATATGTATACATATATCTATGTGTAATAAAATACGTAGAAATAGATATAGGTATGTGTAAGTATGAAAAATGAAATATAAAAATATATTTATAATAACTTTAAAATGTATGTGTATATGTATTAGGAAAATGTATATATTCACACAAAAAAAAAAATATGTACACATATATATTATAAAAAGTATGCGTTTGTATATGTAAATATATAACAAGAATTTTAAAATTAAAAGAGTATAATAATAATAATAATAATAATTTGAAAACATGAAAAGCTAGAAGTAAATAATAAATAATAAAAGATACAGTAAGATAAAATATATATATAAAAACTAAAAAACTAAAAAATATATATAATATAATATAATATATAAAAAGGTAATGCAAAATTAGTTTATATAATAATGATGAATAAATAAATAAATATAAGGGAAAATAAAAACTAATAATAAATAACAATAATAATAATAACATCACATTTATTTATTTAATAATAAAACAAACAAAATAACAAAAAAATGGGCTAAATTAGATATTAAAACAAAATTCGGGGCCAAATCTATAAATAAATAAAAGAGGAAGGACAAAGTTAAACGCGCGAACAACAAGAAGGGATCAAGAGAGCAATTTTTCCTTCTTTCCCAAAACGCACAGCATCATAGGACCAAATTGTAAAGAAAAATAAACTAATGTGCGAATTTAAAAAAACAAAAGGGCCTTGATTGTAAAATTATTTAAAAGCGGAAGGGCTAAAGTGGCAAATATACCATTGAACGAAAACACGCGGATCCCCCTGGAGCGGGTCGGGTCGCGCGCGAGTCTAAGGCAAAACGGCGCCGTTTTGGTTCTTGAGAAGGCTGCTCAAAACGACGTCGTTTTGGAAGCTTATTTAAGCTAAATTCTTTTCAAAATTTTCATTCTTCCCTTCTTTTCTCCAAAAAATTTCTGAAAATGCTCTCAATTCCCCTCCCCCATTCCGGGCACTGCCCAGAATCCGGTGAACAACGCCGCCGCGCCGGCCACCGTGTAATTCAAAAGGTATGTTTTTTTTGTTTTTTTTATATGTTATAAATATATAGTTTTAAAAAATAAAAGAAACAAAATAGAATACAAATAGTTTCGAAAAGAGAAAAAAAATAAAGAAAGAAAAATAGAAAAAGAAAATAGATATACCGAAAAAGGGTTTTTGAATTTGCTTTTTTTTTAATTTCTTCCAATCGTGAAAGAGGGGTCGAACCCCTCACATTCCTTTGGTTTCGGCTTTTATAGCCGATTTTAACATTTTTTATCTATGTCTACTGTTTGTTGTTACGTGTTGGTTTCTCTTCTTGCAGGTGCAAGTGGCCGACGTGACAGTGGCGGGTGGAGCAGGTGGCGCTAGTCAGACGCGTCTGAAGGCTTGCTAGGGGCAGCGGCAGTACTAGGGTTTCAGAAAAGCTGAAACCCTAGTTTGACAAATTGGTTTTGGGCCTGTGCATTTTGTGTAACACCCCTTACCCGTATCCAACACCGGAATAGGGTACGAGGCATTACCAAAACACATACACTTGTAAACGTATTTAACCGAGTTATAAAATTTCATCAAAATTAAAACTTTCAAAAATAATTAACATGTTTCTATAACTTTTCACAATATATCCTTAAAATATTATAATCATAATAATTAGGGCCTGCGAGACCCGATACATACTCATGCAATTTAATGCTTCATTTCCATTTCATTCAATTCGCAATTTCTCATGCTCATAATTTAAATCATATCACTAGAAATTTCCATTTAATTCACGTACAATTCAATGACATCAAATTCAAAACTAATACGTATTTACCATTTAACTCAATGTTTATTGATTATACCATTCAATAACACATTTATGAAATTCTCAATTTAGCAATGAAAATATCACTTTAGTTTGAATAACAACATCGTCCTGATATAAATACACTACCACTTATCCATTTACTTTAATTCTTTTGGGCCCATTTGTCACTTACCATCTTTAATCAAATTAGGGAACGGTCACGGAAAATTGAGTACTTCACTTTCACTTTGCCATAGTATAACTATGGTCTTACGTATGATCACTTATCACTTGTCCCTGATCAGATAAGTGTAGCCACCTATCACTTTGTTTCTTGATCACATAAGTGTAGCCACTTATCACTTTGTTTCTTGATCAGATAAGTGTAGCCACTTATCACTTTGTCTCTTGATCAGATAAGTGTAGCTAAAGCTATCACTTATCACTTTGTCTCTTGATCAGATAAGTATAGCCGAAGCTATCACTTATCACTTTTCACTTGTCACTTGATCAGATAAGTGTAGCCGAAGCTATCACTTATCACTTTCCACTTGTCACTTGATCAGATAAGTGTAGCTAAAGCTACCACTTATCACTTTATCACTTGATCAGAAGTACTCAAATCCGGCGTTCCGCTCAATTTGATCATTTATTCATATATCAGGCTTACCAACATGTGTAAATTCATAAACCATTCATGGTATTATTTCATGCCAAATCATATACTGAATATACCATACACACATACTATGAAACTTTATTTTCACACATGAGCTTAAACCATGACCAATAATGCACAAAAATAAGCATCATTCATATTTCATCGTTTATGAGTTATAATCAAACATATGACCATTTATACACGAATCATTCATATATTTCCCAATTTTCCTCCTCCTCCTCTCCATTCCACATCCTTAATGTGTATAACACACTTAAACAACATTAACCATAATTTCAATATTCACTAACATGTATATTCAAAGCTGTTTATCCGAGTCAGAGTCACTAAATTATTTTTATCCGGAGCTACAGAGCTCCAAATTAAGATCCGTTAATTTTCCCTGAAACTAGACTCACATATCTTCATACCATAAAATTTTCATAATTTTTGGTTCAGCCAAATAGTACAGTTTATTCTTTAAAGTTTCCCCTGTTTCACTGTCTGACAGTTCCGACCACTCTTCACTAAAAATTAATTATCTCATTGTACAGAATTCGGATGATGTTTTAGCTTGTTTCTTCTAAAAATAGACTCATTAAGGATTCTAACCATATAAACTATAACTCATAATAATTTCTGTACAATTTTTAATGATTTTCCAAAGTCAGAAAAGGGGAACCCGAATTCATTCTGACCTTGTCTCACAAAATCTATTATATCTCATTATTTACAATTCCATTGCTCACATAATTTCTTTTATAAGAAACTAGACTCAATAAGCTTTAATTTCATATTTTATTCATCCTCTAATTCAATCTCTACAATTTTTGGTGATTTTTCAAAGTTACACTACTGCTGCTGTCCAAAACTGCTTTAGTGCAAAATGTTGATTTCCATTTTGCCCCAAATTTCACAGTTTATACAATTCGGTCCTTTCTCAATTAACCCCTCAATTAATCTAATTTTCTCAATTAGTATTTTACTAGACATTATAAGTTGTTACACAACTATTGAAATTCAGAATTTCCACATATAACTCTATCTTCAAACTCTTTTACTATTAGGTCCCAAACATTCACTTTCTATTCAATTCTTTCAATAAAATCAGCATATGAACAATTTAAAGCTCTAATTTCATGCTAAATCATCATATACTTCCAGCACATATTCATATCAACTTTCAACTTCTTTCATAAAATCAAAAACTAATGAATTTAACAAGTGGGCCTAGTTGTAAAAGTCATAAAAATACAAAAATTTCAAGAAATAGTCAAGAATTGAACTTACTTGTAATAAAAATATGAAGAACCAGCTTGAAAAAGCCCTTCCATGGTGTTTTAGCTGATGAGAATTCAGAAAAATGAAGAGAAATCTAGATAATTCCACTTGGGTCCTAACTTTATTAAGCAAATTTTGCAATTTTCCAATTTTGCCCTTAATTCTCCTTACTTTCTTGCTGATTTCATGCCTCTGCCGTACAGCCCAAATAGACCTTGGGTCTATTTGCTTTTTAAGCCCTCTTCCTTTTATCATTTAAGCTATTTAATCATTTCCCAAAATTTTGCATTTGTTACAATTTAGTCCTTTTTGTTCAATTAATTATCGGAACTTTAAAATTTCTTAACGAAACTTTAATACTAACTTTTTAACACTCCATAAATATTTATAAAATATTTATGGCTCAGTTTAAAATCCCCGAGGTCTTGATACCTCATTTCGATTCTAATTATTTTAATATTTATTTCTAGTGCACTATTCACTATTTCAAAAATTTTCCTAACTTCATATTTAACTTATACTTACTAAATTAATAATATTTTCTACCCATTTGTCGAATTTAGTGATCTCGAATCACCGTTCCGACACCTCTGAAAATTCAAGCCATTACATTTTTTTTCGTCGGATTTGTGGTCCCGAAACCACTGTTCCGACTAATCCTAAAATCGGGCTCTTACATTTTGGGCTTTGGGTTTTGGGCTGTATTTGGGTTAGTTTTAGGTAGGTTTGGGTTTAATTTGTTTAAGGTCTGTTGTTTATGTTTTGGGTATTGGGTTTTGTAATTGGGCTTGGGTAGGTTAATTGCGTTTATGGTTTGGGTTGTAATTGGGTTTTGCTCAAAATGGGTCTGTACAGCTGCCCCTCTTTTCTCGTTGTCGTGTAACTATAAAAGAGCAAAGACTAAAAAATGCCCATTTTACCAGGCCTCGTCGATTCTTGACTTTGTTCTGGTGCTTCTCTTCTTCAAGTAGCTTCATTCCAGTCCACCGTGTCTTGTTGCGTTAATCCATTCCACTACAACTTCGGGAGGATAGAATCTACAGTCTTCGATCTATTCCACTGCCAACTAGGGAGAAAGAATTACTGGCTTCAATGTACTCCACTGTAATCACAGAGAGGTAAAATATGTCATCTTCAATCTACTCCACTTTGGGAAATAAGATCTAAAATCTTCAATCTATTCCACTGCCAACCAGGGAGATAGAATTATTGGCTTTAATGTACTCCACTGTAGTCACAGGGAGGTAAAATCTGCCATCTTCGATCTTCAATCTATTCTTCTGCCAATCAGGGAGATAGAATTATCAGTTTCACTGTACTCCACTGTAGTCACAGGGAGGTAAAATCTGCCATCTTCGATCTGCTTCGCTGCTAGTACAGGAAGGCAAGACTAGCTTCTTCGATTTTCTTTGCTGCCAGTGCAGGAAGGCAAGATCTGTTGTCTTCAACCAGCTCCGCTACAACTGAGAAAGGCAAGGTTTGTGTCTTCGACCTGCTTCACTGTCAATACAAGAAGGCAAAATCTATTGTCTTCAACTAGCTCCACCACAACCGAGAGAGGCAAGGTTTGTGTCTTCGACCTGCTTCGCTGTCAATACAGGAAGGAAAGATCTATTGTCTTCAACCAACTCCACCACAACCGAGAGAGGCAAGGTTTGTGTCTTCGACCTGCTTCGCTGTCAATACAAGAAGGCAAGATCTATTGTCTTCAACCAGCTCCACCACAACCGAGAGAGGCAAGGTTTGTGTCTTCGACCTACTTCGTTGTCAATACAAGAAGGCAAGATCTATTATCTTCAACCAGCTCCACCACAGCCGAGAGAGGCAAGGTTTGTGTCTTCGACCTATTTCGCTGTCAATACAGGAAGGCAAGATCTATTGTCTTCAACCAGCTCCACCACAACCGAGAGAGGCAAGGTTTGTGTTTTCGACCTGCTTCGCTGTCAATACAAGAAGG
The DNA here is from genome assembly GCF_007990345.1 of Gossypium hirsutum. NCBI lineage: Eukaryota > Viridiplantae > Streptophyta > Magnoliopsida > Malvales > Malvaceae > Gossypium > Gossypium hirsutum. Next base: position 59,356,154 of record NC_053437.1, read on the forward strand.
TAAGATCTATTGTCTTCAACCAGCTCCACCACAACCGAGAGAGGTAAGGTTTGTGTCTTCGACCTGCTTCGTTGTAAATACAGGAAGGCAAGATCTATTATCTTCAACCAGCTCCACCACAACCGAGAGAGGCAAGGTTTGTGTATTCGACCTGCTTTGCTGTCAATACAGGAATGCAAGATCTATTGTCTTCAACCAACTCCATCACAACCGAGAGAGGCAAGGTTTGTGTCTTCGACCTACTTCGCTGTCAATGCAGTAAGGCAAGATCTGTTGTCTTCAACCAGCTCTGCTACAACCGAGAGAGGCAAGGTTTGTGTCTTCGACCTGCTTCGTTGTCAATGCAGGAAGGCAAAATCTATTGTCTTCAACCAGCTCCACCACAACCGAGAGAGGCAAGGTTTGTGTCTTCGACCTGCTTCGCTGTCAATGTAGGAAGGCAAGATCTATTATCTTCAACCAGCTCCACCACAACCGAGAGAGGTAAGGTTTGTGTCTTCGACCTACTTCGCTGTCAATACAGGAAGACAAGATCTTTTGTCTTCAACCAGCTCCATCACAACCGAGAGAGGCAAGGTTTGTGTCTTCGATCTGCTTCGCTGTCAATGCAGGAAGGCAAGATCTATTATCTTCAACCAGCTCCATCACAACCGAGAGAGGCAAGGTTTGTGCCTTCGACCTGCTTCGCAGTCAATGCTGGAAGACAAGATCTTTTGTCTTCAACTAGCTCCACCACAACCGAGAGAGGCAAGGTTTGTGCCTTCGACCTGCTTCGCTGTCAATGCAGGAAAGCAAGATCTTTTGTCTTCAACCAGCTCCACCACAACCGAGAGAGGCAAGGTTTGTGTCTTCGACTTTCTTCGTTGTCAATGCAGGAAGACAAGATCTTTTTTCTTCAACCAGCTCCATCACAACCGAGAGAGACAAGGTTTGTGTCTTCGACCTGCTTCGCTGTCAATGCAGGAAGGCAAGATCTGTTGTCTTCAACCAGCTCCACCAAAACCGAGAGAGGCAAGGTTTGTGTCTTCGACCTGCTTCGCTTTCAATGCAAGAAGGCAAGATCTTGTGTCTTCAACCAGCTCCATCACAACTGAGAGAGGCAAGGTTTGTGTCTTCGACCTGCTTCACTGTCAATGCAGGAAGACAAGATCTTTTGTCTTCAACCAGCTCCATCACAACCGAGAGAGGCAAGGTTTGTGTATTCGACTTACTTCGCTGTCAATGCAGCAAGGCAAGATCTTTTGTCTTCAACCAACTCCATCACAACCGAGAGAGGCAAGGTTTGTGTCTTTAACCTGCTTCGCTGTCAATGCAGGAAGGCAAGATCTTTTGTCTTCAACCAGCTCCATCACAACCGAGAGAGGCAAGGTTTGTGTCTTCGACCTGCTTCGCTGTCAATGTAGGAAGGCAAGATCTTTTGTCTTCAACCAGCTCCATCACAACCGAGAGAGGCAAGATTTGTGTCTTCGACCTGCTTCACTGTCAATGTAGGAAGGCAAGATCTTTTGTCTTCAACCAGCACCATCACAACCGAGAGAGGCAAGGTTTGTGTCTTTGACCTGCTTCGCTGTCAATGCAGGAAGGCAAGATCTTTTTTCTTCAACCAGCTCCATCACAACCGAGAAAGGCAAGGTTTGTGTCTTCGAGCTGCTTCGCTATCAATGCAGGAAGGCAAGATCTTTTGTCTTCAACCAGTTCCATCACAACCGAGAGAGGCAAGGTTTGTGTCTTCGAGCTGCTTCGCCGTCAATGTAGAAAGGCAAGATCTTTTGTCTTCAACCAGCTCCATTACAACCGAGAGGGGCAAGGTTTGTGTCTTCGACCTGCTTCGCTTTCAATGCAGGAAGACAAGATCTTTTGTCTTCACTGATCTGTTCTCTAGGGAACATGACCTGTATGTTCTATTTTATGAACTTATTTATGCCTAGTGATTAGGATGACATGATCAGAATGAATCAAATGGTCCTAACTAGATGTGTATGAATGCAAAATGTCATGAAAATGATTCATTAATGCTTAGGTTATCATCATGCAAAAGCATATTAAGGCTTTATCACTGACGTGCTACAACGCCTTCTTGCTCGGCAGATGTATCCAAAGAAACACTTAATCTGATTGCCCTCCATTGTGGACGTCAAAGTTCAATCCACTTGATGCAAAATTTGAACCATCTTTCTCTCGCTGTAACCCAAGGGTAGAAAGATATGACTTTTCTCAATCTTCTTCTATCGTAATTTAAGGATACAAAATGTGAAGCTCTTTGGTCCTTTACCCCATTCCCAAGGTGTCATACCAAATGCTCATGCACAATTGCAAAATTTATTCTCCAAGAAAACCTTTACTTATCACTCGGTGATTATTGCTTGTTTGTTCATTGAAGCTTTGTCACTAACACAGCATCTTGTCATTTTGTTCAATCAATGTTTTGACGACAAAATCCAAAAGGATGGTCTTAATTTAGACTCTTCCTTCTTAGATATTTCAACCTTTAAACTTGGTGTGTTCTAAACAATAGTCCTGTTTTAGGTTCCTGTATTATTTAAAAACTTTTAGAGTAATATGCAAAACTTCCATTGTGAAAGTTTTATTAGTCCATTAATAATTATTCCAATACAACATGCTTGCAAAAAAGAACATAACGATGGATAAGATAGAATTAATTTTAGAGCATAGCCTGAAGTGGATAAATTATCAAGGATAGTAAGCATAAAAAAGAAATTAATTGGGAACACGTATCTTGAAAAAGAATGAAGTATTCAAAAAAAAATTGAAAAAAATTCAATACAAATAGTATGAAGGTTAGGTGCCCCATATATCGCAGCTTGAACTTCTCTGTACAAACTCTTTGAAAGACCATTCTGAGTTTGACATGTGTTTAGGAGATCTACAAGACTTTGTCGATGCCCCAAGATGTTGCCTACCCTTTCCTATTGATTCAGGTATAGCAAGATCATCACATGCCCAGATCTGATCAAAATTTGAGCTGCTCTGATCACCTCATGCCCCAATTTGATCCAAAATTTGAATCGTCCTTTTCGGGTTTTCAACTCAAGCCCCTTTGGTCTTAAGGCGCCCTTTGCGGGTTTTCGCCTTGGCCTCTCCTTTTTCTTTTTCTTTTTTCTTCTTTTTTTTTTGAAATATTCTTTGATTGCAGCTAAACTCATAAGATTAGATATGTCCTTGTTATCCTTTCTGATCAAGATTGATGTTTTTCCAGGTAAGGCCATCCACACAAGGTTATTTCCAGCTTAGCATGAAGTTCTTTTTGTATGGGAATGATCTTCCTCAATACCAGGTCTCTTTTCATGGAATTCTCTAGGGTGAACCTTTTTTGTGAGCTCGCATCATTTACTTTTAGCGCATTTGACCGTGATGGATAACTTTGAACACTCCTCTTCAATTGGGATTGAATCCAAAAACTCAAAGAGAAGAAAATCTCGACCTCAATAGGTGAAACCGTGATAAGCCAAAAAGAGGGCGTTGCCCCGACAAAGAGTTTTTTTTTGGCGATATGGTGTTAATCTTGAACAGACTGCAAACTTCTGATATAGTGCTCTTGTTTAAATTTAGTGCATTGTCAGATATGATCCTTTTCGGCTTTTCATGTTGACATGATTTTTCCAAAAATTTACTGTCGACTTTGTGACATTGGCATATGAAGCAGCTTCTTCCTGCGAAGATAAACTGATGACCGCCAGAATCTTTTGGCGAGATCGACCCAACAACTTTCATGCCCCACATAGGGAGAAGTCATGGATTTCATTGATTCTTTGTAGGGTAGGTTCTGTTTTTTCATCTTGTTCTATCATCCTCAATAAGTCCGGAGATAGGCTACAATCTATGTCATCTTCAAAGTTGTGGGATCCCTCTAAACACATGTCTCGCTCAAAAGGAGATTCTGAGTCTGTAGCAGTGTCATTTATGTCATTGATATTTAGAGACCTATTGTAGGTACCAAAGAATATATAAAGTTATGTACAATATGATTATGAATGCAATAATGATTTGGAAGAAAGAATAAAAGAATAATCATTCATAAGAAATGAAAGAATATTGGTTCAAAAAGATCGCAAAGATGCATTTCCATTAAAATAATGATGTTCAGACATGAGCCTATTTCATAAAAAGGTTCTTGTTGCCTCTTGGCTAAAAGCAACAAGTGTATTCTGAACATTACTCTAAACAAGCCCTAAATACTACAGGGATTACTTAGAACACTCCCAAATTTATAAGGGTAGACATCTAACAAGGTCCCTTCTTCATACATGTCACTGATGTGAACACTTCCCAACATCTTTTCGTACATCGCATTCACTTTATTGTCAATCATGATTGGGTAGCGAATTTTCTGTGCTGAGTGAATCCTTAAATTTGACAATGCCAATATTGATAAACCTTTCGACCAGCTTTTTAAAGGCAGTGCAATTTTCTATAGAATACCCCGTAATTCCTGCATGATAGTCACATTGCGCATTTGTGTCGTACCATTTAGGGTACGGAGGTTGTAAAGGCTTCAAATAGAAAGGGGAGACAACACGTGCGTCAAATAATCTCTGATACAGTTCCTGGTATGTCATTGGGATTGGTGTAAATTGAGACTTCTTACTGCTTTGCTTTGTGCTGGATTCTTGTTTTGGGGATATCTGATGGCTAGTAGCAACCAACCTTTACTGACTTGCGGTAATCAGCTTTGAATAGCCCTCATTATGCCTACCCGCATTGTTCACCTCATTTTTCCTCTTCCTCGAGACCTTTGAAGTATTGTTTTAGGAGTTCCATTCTTGCCCTTTCTGTTTGTAACGATCTTCGAATTGTCTTGAGAACTCTACCCTTGCCTGTTTTGTTCCCGCTAGATCATCAAGGACAACAGGATTAGTTAGATTACCCCTCAGATTGGAACCTGAACCTGTCGCGAAATTCACCGGTGTCGAGGTATTGGTCTGGTATTGTGGTCGGATGTTAACAATTACCCTTTGTGGATATGTGTTTGGTTGTGCTTGGATGTTGGTTGGGGTAAAGTCTGTAAGATATGCAGGACCTTCATTATCATTCCCAAAGTGGACCACTGGGTTTTTCTTTTTTTCTAACTCTCCAGCTAGCAAACGGTTGAACTGGCTCATCATGGTTCTCCGTAATTCTAGCATCTGATCTCTCATCTCCTGTTGAAATTTAGTCAATTGCTCCTGCATCTGCATTTGCATTCGCTCTAATTTTTCTAACCTTCGTTCCATTTCTCTAGTCTTTGCTTGGATATCGTAAGGGTATTTGGTTGGTTGGTTTTCCAGGTTAGCTAAAATAAATTTACTCGTTTAGACTCTTTCAATGGATTTTAATGCATGTAATGCAATGTAATGCAAATGCATGAAATGAATGCCTAAAGAGACGTTGATTCTGATTCAATTACATTTAGGAAACTTTTCTAGAAAGTAAATTCCCTTACATAAAACGGATACATGTACGGCCTCACCCTTATATTCTAAGAAACAACATCGGTCTTTTTCTTCATACGCATGTTTGAGGTAATCTCGCCAATAGATGCCATTGCTAGCTCATTCTCTTGATCTTGGTCGCGATCCATCATCTGCCCATCTTCATAAGGCTCGTCAGCTTGTCGAAGGCTTTTGGACAATCGTCTCGAACCCTTAGGCCACGAAGTAAAGATCACGAACTCTTCCATCGCCCTTCTTGTGTTTCTTGGAATGTATTTGGGAAGTTGTATTATTTTCCACTTTATCAAGGAATCCATATTCCACGACAAGCTTTATAATTTAGTAATCGGACTTAAATCAATATCTCTTTCCTAAGATGCAGATGCGATGCAATCATTATCAAAGCACAATAAGAGGGGTTAGTACAAACACAAACAAGGAAAACAGAAAGTACTTAATCGGGTGACTACTAAGAGTTTGAAGTGGTTCTACCTAGGGTGGGCTCCTAAAGTTTACTACATGAGGTTTGGATCTACAGTAAGGGTACCCAAACCAGCAGATTCCTCGATCCTTACCCATTATAGGTTCATACGGGCCGAGTTCGATTCAAGGGAATACATTTCCCTATGGCTGCACAGAGATGAAAATCTCACGAAGACATAGGTACGAATGTATCCCGAAAGTGATCCACTATCCTGCACGGAGGTGAAAACCTCACGAAGGAGTAGCTTCTCACTCCCACCTAAAAGGGTGTGACCAAAGGTCATGCAATGCAATGCAAAAAGATACCAAAACTTAAACTAACATAACAATTATAAACCACAACAATGAAAATTGTATACAGACAAATGAAATGCAATGAAAGGATCGTAAATTTAAACCAAATTTTCAATTTTTGACAAAAAGATAAAAAGTAATCAACTCGTGGCTTAACTCTCTTATTTTGGGTCCCCAGTGGAGTCGCCAAGTCGTTGACACCATTTTTTGGATGAAAAACGGGGTCGACTTGGGTTTTAAAAAAAATGAGAATGGGAGTCGCCACCAATCTTTTTTTGATGAGGTGTGATCGGATCACCTCGAAAAGTGGTTGTTTTTAATAAACGGTTTGATTTTATTAAAACAACAAGTTTGGTCCACGAAATTCAGAAAAACGGGTTCGGGAGTCGGTTACGCACGAGGAAGGATTAGCACCCTCGATACGCCCAAAATTGATACCTAGTTGATTACTTTATGTCTTAATGTCGAAAATTGAAAACTTTGAAGAATTTTAAAAATACGATCCTTGTATTAAAATGTTGAAAACTTTGGGAAAAGGGGGCACGTTCCACGTTAATCGAGAAAGAAAGTATCATATCCAGTAAGTTAGGACACAATGTCTCGAATTCCCGATACGCGAATGAATGTCAAAAATTACTTATTTAAAAGATGTTTAACTATCTCGAATTTAAAAAAGGGGATCAAGTCCCGTAAGTTAGGACTCGATCTTTTCTTAATTTCCGAGATCATTTAAAACTTTGGTTAAAAAAAACTCGCGTATTTAGATTTATCGTGAAAATCGAAACCCAGTAAGTTAGGGTACGACCTTCTCGAGTCTAAACATGAAATTTTGTTTATTCAAAAGTCATAATTTATACATTGAATTAAAAATAATTTAACGCGTAATAGTAGAAATAAAACACGATGTTAATGCTCGTAACAAAACAATAATGAATTCGATAATATAAGTATGAATAATACGAGTAACAAAAAATAAAAGATGAATAAATAAAAAACGAATTAAACATGCAAAAGAATAAGCAAATAAACTATTCGAATGAAAGTGGGCATAAATAAATAAAAGAAAGTAAACACCACGCGAAATAACGAAACCACAAAAGAAATAAAAATATATAAATACATGTATATATATAATTTAGAATTATGAAAATATAGAAAATATTTAAAAATATGTATACGTATATCTATGTGTAATAAAATACGTAGAAATAGATATAGGTATGTGTAAGTATGAAAAATGAAATATAAAAATATATTTATAATAACTTTAAAATGTATGTGTATATGTATTAGGAAAATGTATATATTCACACACAAAAAAAATAAAATAAAATATGTACACATATATATTATAAAAAGTATGCGTTTGTATATGTAAATATATAACAAGAATTTTAAAATTAAAAGAGTATAATAATAATAATAATAATTTGAAAACATGAAAAGCTAGAAGTAAATAATAAATAATAAAAGATACAGTAAGATAAAATATATATATAAAAACTAAAAAACTAAAAAATATATATAATATAATATAATATATAAAAAGGTAATGCAAAACTAATTTATATAATAATGATGAATAAATAAATAAATATAAGGGAAAATAAAAAGTAATAATAAATAATAATAATAATAACATCACATTTATTGATTTAATAATAAAACAAACAAAATAACAAAAAAATGGGCTAAATTAGATATTAAAACAAAATTCGGGGCTAAATCTATAAATAAATAAAAGAGGAAAGACAAAGTTGAACGCGCGAACAACAAGAAGGGATCAAGAGAGCAATTTTTCCTTTTTCCCAAAACGCACAGCATCATAGGACCAAATTGTAAAGAAAAATAAACTAATGTGCGAATTTAAAAAAAACAAAAGGATCTTGATTGTAAAATTATTTAAAAGCGGAAGGGCTAAAGTGGCAAATATACCATTGAACGAAAACACGCGGATCCCCCTGGAGCGGGTCGGGTCGCGCGCGGGTCTAAGGCAAAACGGCGCCGTTTTGGTTCCTGAGAAGGCTGCTCAAAACGACGTCGTTTTGGAAGCTTATTTAAGCTAATTTTTTTTCAAAATTTTCATTCTTCCCTTCTTTATCCAAAAAATTTCTGAAAATGCTCTCAATTCCCCTCCCCCATTCCGGGCACTGCCCAGAATCCGGTGAACAGCGCCGCCACGCCACTGCCATGCCGGCCACCATACACAGTGGCCGAAAAATTCAAAAGGTATGTTTTTTTTTTGCTTTTTTTTATATGTTATAAATATATAGTTTTAAAAAATAAAAGAAACAAAATAGAATACAAATAGTTTCGAAAAGAGAAAAAATAAAGAAAGAAAAATAGAAAAAGAAAATAGATATACCAAAAAAGGGTTTTTGAATTTACTTTTTTTTAATTTCTTCCAATCGTGAAAGAGGGGCCGAACCCCTCACATTCCTTTGGTTTCGGCTTTTATAGCCGATTTTAACATTTTTTTATCTATGTCTACTGTTTGTTGTTGCGTGTTGGTTTCTCTTCTTGCAGGTGCAAGTGGCCGACGTGACAGTGGCACGTGGAGCAGGTGACGCTGGTCAGAGGCGTCTGAAGGCTTGCTAGGGGCAGCGGCAGTACTAGGGTTTCAGAAAAGCTGAAACCCTAGTTTGACAAATTGGTTGGGCCTGTGCATTTTGGGCTTCGGGTTTTGGGCTGTATTTGGGTTAGTTTTAGGTGGGTTTGGGTTTAATTTGTTTAAGGTCTGTTGTTTATGTTTTGGGTATTGGGTTTTGTAATTGGGCTTGGGTAGGTTAATTTGGTTTATGGTTTGGGTTGTAATTGGGTTTTGCTCAAAATTGGCCTGTACAGCATGAATGCAGAATTTTATTTTTCTGAGAATGATCCCGCTTAGGTTGTCATTACTCGAAGTTTGTTAAGACTTTGTGACTGACGTGCTATAATGCCTTCTTGCTTGACTGACTTTTCTGAAGAAACATTTAGCCAAGTTGCCCCTACTGTAGACCTCAAAGTTTAATCCATTGGGGCGCAAAATTTGTACCATCATTCTCCCACTGTAATCCAAGGGTAAAAATATGGATTTTCCTAAATCCTCTCTTATCCAATTCAAGGATACAGGATCTACATCGTTCTGGTTCCTTACACCACTCGTAGGGTGTCGTACTCATGTGCAAATGAAGTTTCTCTTCTCCAAGGTAACCTCTTCATATTGCCTGATGATCATTACTTGCTTGTTTGTAAGATTTGTCACCAATATGGCGTATCGTCAATCAACGCATTTGACAACAAAAATCCAAAGAGAAAGTCTAAATTTAGACATTCCTTCTCAAATTTCCAACCTTTAAACTTGGTCTGTTCTAAACAATAGTCCTACTTCAGGCTCCTATATTATTTAGAAACTTTTCAGAGTAATATGCAAAACTTCCTTTGTGAAAGTTTTATTAGTCCATTAATCATTATTCCAATGCAACATGTTTGCAAAAAAAAGGTCATAACAATGGATAAGAATAACGTTGATTCTGAGCATAACTCGAAAGAACAAATTATCGAAAATAGTAAAGAAGGATGACAAAGGAATTAATTGGGAATGTTTATCTTGGAAAAGAAAAAGGTATTCCAAGAACAGCAAATAATATGATAATTGAGTGCCCCAGATATCGCAGCTTGAACTTCTCTGTACAAACTTTCTGAAGACCATTCTGAGTTTGACATGTGTTTAGGAGATCTACAGTGCTTTGTCGATGCCCTAAGATGTCGCCTATCCTTTCCTGTTGATTCAGGCATAGCAAGATCACCACATGCCCCATCTGGTCAAGATTCGAGTTGCTTTGATTACCTCATACCCCACTTTAATCAATATTTGAGCCACCCTTTTCGGGTTTTCAACTCAAATCCCCTTTGGCCTAAGGTGCCCTTTGCGGGTTTTCCCTTTAGCCTCTTCGTCATTACTTTTCATTTTCATTTTTCATCTTTTTTCTTTTTTTTTCTTTTTTTTTCTTTTTTTTTTTTTTGAAATCAAGGCACCCTTTTAAGGTTTTCACCTTGGTCCTTTCTCCTTCTTCAGGTGAGGTAATGCTCGACTGAATCATAGTTTGCAGGATTTGGCGAGTTTTTACCATCTATCCTACTCAAGATCAGAACTCCTCTGGAAAAGGCCTTTGGTGTCCATTTTCCTCTAAAATCCTTTTGTATAAGAAAAATCTTTTTTTTAGCACCAAGTCTCCTTCGCAAAATTCTTTGGGGCGAACATTTTTATCATAGGCTCGCACCATTCATTTCTGGTACATTTGACTGTACTGAATAGCTTTTAGCCTTTTCTTTTGATCAGATTGGATTCAGTCTGCTCAACTAAAACCCAGAGAATAGGGATTTCTACTTCAATTGGTAGAACTACTTCCATCTTGTAAACTGGAGAAACAGTGTTGCCCCAGTCAATGCTCCGATAAACGTTCTAAAAAACAAAGAAGGCAGATGGTAACTTCACATGCAAACCCTTGTAAGTCTCAGTCATTTTTGCAATTCATTGTTTTGCAATACAGTGACAAACCGTGGTATCTGATTTTGAATTGATTTCAGCCCTCGGCTATCGTGCTGTCATTCAAGTTCAATGCATTTTCCAATACCATCTTCTCTGGAATAAGCATATGATGACGTTGGCTTATGAAACAGCCTCGAATTATCTCAAAAATGAGGTAATGCCCATTAGAAGTCTTCGATAATGGTGATGTCCATGCCCCATTTGCCTAAAATTTGAGTTGCCCTTTTCAGTTTTTCAACTCAAAACCACCTTTGGTTACAAAGCGCCCTTTGCAGGTTTTCGCCTTAGCCTCTCCTTTTCTTTTCTTTTTTCATACTTTTATTTTGACTTTGATTGATTTTTATTTTTGCTTTTGACTTTGATTTTTCCTTTTCTTTTTGATCTTGATTTTGATTTTGATTATTTTTTTTATAGATAAGATTTCTCACTTTCATCTTGTATGCGAAAAACCTTCATTTATTTCATAGAGCCTTTTGGGGCGCAACTACGATAGAAGACATCTTGAAAGGATGGAAACTCGACTTCAAATGGGCAAAGCTATGCTGACTCAACGAGAAAGGCATTACTCCGACAAAGAATTGTATCGTTCATACAAATTTTGTCATCATGCTGTTGTACAGATTTCCTATTCAGAGGTAACTCAACAAGGTCTTGCTTCGTTTTTGTGGTCAGGTCAATTCTAATATTCACCAAGCCCACAATTCCTAATGATTCCTTGTGAGGCAGGATCTGTCTATCCTCTTGTTCAACCATCCTCAACAAGTCCGGAGATAAGCTGCAATCTTTGTCATTTTCAAAATCATGAAATCCCTCTAAGCACATGCCTCGCTCAAAAGGAAAATCTGAGTCTGTAGCAGCGTCATTCACGTAATTGATACCTGAGGACCCATAATAAGTACCAAAGAATATACAAAAGAATGTATAAATTTAAGAACAATTATTTATACAATATGATTATGAATGAATGAATGATGTAGAAGAAAATCCTAAAGAATAAAATTATCAGTATAATTATTCAAAAAGAATGAAATAACATTGGCTCAAAAGTGATCGCAAAATGTATTTCACTAGAATAATAACGTTCAGACATGAGCCTTTTCCACAAAGGAATTTCTATCATCTTTAGGCTAAAAATAATAAATGTTCTGAACATTACTCTAGATAAGCTCTAAAAACTACAGGGATTTCTTCCACAGGCCAATTACTTAGAACGCTCCCAAATTTATAAGAGCGGACATCTAACAAAGTCCCTCCTTCAGTTGCTTTTCATCGATGTGAATATTTCTCACTCTTCTTCATGCATTGCATTCACTCCATTATCAATTATAATTGGGTAACGGATTTTCTGCACAGGAGTCATCAAACTTGACAACACCCATGTTAATGAGTCATTCAACAAGCTTTTTAAAGACAGTGCAATTTTTTATCGAATGTCCCCCAATTCCCGCATGGTAATCACACTGTGCATTCGCATCATACCACTTGGGGTACGGAGGTTGCAGGGGCTTTGAGTAAAAAGGGGCGACAATGCGCGCATCGAATAAGCGTTGATACAGCTCTTTGTATGACATCGAAATTGGTGTGAACTGGAGCTTCTCAATACTTGGCTTCACTCCAGACTCTTGTCTCAATGAACCTTGTTGACTAGTGACCCCTTTACCTGGATGACTTGCTGACCTTGAATAACCTATGTTATTCACCTCATTTTCTCTTCTCCTTGGGGTTGACCTCTTATCACTCTCTTCCGCGTCAATTTTTTCGGCTCTTATAGCATTCTTAATTATTTCCCAATTCATAACTATGTCAGAAAAGCTTTTTGTTGCGCTTCCTAACATATGCATAATGAACGAGGCCTTCAGTGTATTGATGACTGCAACCTCCCTCTACCTCTGTGCATACTGCCTAAAACTTTCGCTCGATTTCTTTTCCAAATTTTGCAAGGTGATTCTATCGGGAACCATATCCGTTACATGACCGTATTGTTTCATGAATGTCTGTGCTAGGTCCCTCCATGAACCAATCTCAGTACGGCTCAACTGATTGTACCATTTCGACGTTGCTCCAATGAGGCTATCCTGAAAACAATGTATTAATAGCTGGTCATTGTTAATATACCCAGTCATTCTCCTATAGAACATGGTGATATGGGCTTCTGGGCAACTGGTCTCACTATATTTCTCAAATTCAGGCATCTTGAACTTGTGAGGGAGTACTAAGTCTGGAACCAAGCTCAGATTTTTTGCATCAATTCCATGGTGACTATCAGCGCTTTCCAGGGCTTTGAATTTTTCCTCCAACCATTTACACCTATCCTCCCATTGTTTCGACAGTTCAACGTTTGCCTTCTCTTTTTCAACCATTTCATCGAAATTAGGAATAACAAGATTCACTGGGTTTCCTCTTAGATTAGAACCTGATCTAGCCTGAAAGTTCATCGGCATTGAAACATCAGTTTGAAACCGCTGAGGCTCAATTGAAACAGAGGATCTGCGCGGAGGTACCTCGGTCTGAATCTGCGCATACAGAGGCGTAAGGCCTAGAGGATAGATAGGTCTATCCTTGTCTTCTCCTTCATCATTTACCATAGGGCCTTTCCCCTTATTTATTCCTTTTAGTAATTGCGTCAGCTCAGTCATCATGTCTTTTTGAGACTCCCGCATCTTTTCTGTCATGTCATGTTGAATTTTTTCCAATTGCTCCTTCATTTGTTTCTATAGCTGATCTTGCATTTCTTTTTTGCATTTGCTCCAATTTCTATAATATTTGATCCATTTCTTTGGCTTTGCGACGAGTACCGTAAGGATGTTTGGTTGACTGGTTTTCCAGATTAGCTGAAACAAATTTACTCGTTTAGACTCTTTCAATGGATTTTAATGCATACGATGCAGATGTATGAAATGCATGCCTAAAGAGACGTTGATTCTGATTCAATTACATTTAGGAAACTTTTCTAGAAAGCAAATTCCTTTACATAAAACGGATACATGTATGGCCTCACCCTCATATTCCAAGAAACAACATCGATCTTTATCTTCATGCGCATGTTTGAGATAATCTCACCAATTTTCAATAGACGCCATTGCTAGCTCCTTTTCTTGATCTTGGTCGCGATCCATCACTTGCCCATCTTCATAAAGCTCGTCAGCTTCTTTAAGGGAGTTGGAACGTCAAAGGCTCCTAGACAATCACCTTGAATCCTCAGGCTACGAAGCAAGGTCGCGAACTCTTCCATGTGTTTTTCAGAATATATTAAGGTAGCCGTATTGTTTTCCACTTTATCAAGGAATCCGTATTCCATGACAAGCTTTCTAATTTAGTAATTGGACTTGAATAAATATCTCTTTCCTAAGATGCAAATGCAATGCAATCACAATCAAGACACATCAAAAGGGGTTAGTACAAAACAGAAGTAAACAAGGAAAACAGAAAGTACCTAATCAGGTAACCACTGGGGATTTGGAGTGACTCTACCTAGGTTAAGTTCCTAAGTCCACTATATGAGGTTTGGTTCTAAGGTCAAGGTACACGAACCAGCAGATTCCTCGATCTTCACCCATTATAGGCTCATACAGACCAAGTTCGATTCAAGGGAATACATTTCCCTATGGCTGCACGGAGATGAAAATCTCACGAAGACATAGGTACGGATGCATCTAGAAAGTGATTCACTATCCTGTACGGCGGTGAAAACCTCACGAAGGAGTAGCTTCTCACTCCCACTTAAAAAGACAAGACTCAATAGTCTTATGCAATATGATGCAAAAATATTCAACTCAATAATTATACAAACAAATGCAAAGAAAAGATCGTAATTTTTCAAATCAAATTTTCAATTTTTTACAATAAGACAGAAAACAATCAATTTTACGGCTTGACTCTCTAAAGTCCCCAGTGGAGTCGCCAAGCCGTCGAAACCATTTTTTTGAAAAGGGGAATCGACTTTTAAAAATGAAAAGTAGGAGTCGCCACCGATCTTTAATTAAGGTGTGACCGGTTCACCATTAAAATGATTTTAGGTCTGCGAATTTTGAGAAAACAGGTTCGGGAGTCGGTTACACACGAGGAAAGGTTAGCACCCTCGTGACGCCCAAAATTGGTACCGAATTGATTGTTTAATGTCTTAATGTCAAAATTTTGAAAAGGTTTTAAAATGCGATCCTTTGAAAAGAAAATTTTGGTAAAATGAATTGGATGGTAAGGATTACTTATTTCGAAGATATAAATTGTCACATTTAGTGAGATAGAGTGCGACATTTTAAATCCCCAAAATTAAGTTTATTTTTTGACCTTTAAAACTTATGCATTTTGAGAAGGGTATTTGACTATTTGGGTCAAATGAGAAAATCAAAACCCAGTAAGTTAGGGCTCAATTTCACAAAATTCCTAAATATCGAATATTGCCTTTATTTTCATTTATTAGAAAAATTCTCGTCTCGAGAGAACAATATGTCATATCCAATACGTTAGTACACCACATATCGAATTCTCGAGAATGAGCATTTTATTTATGTTAATTAAAAGGAATATTCGGTCTCTTAGATCCCGAAGAAGATTGGAATCCAATGAGTTAGGACACAATCTTTCGAGGATCACAAATCTCGAGTGTCGCGTTATTATTTTATTTTAAAACTTTTTGAATAAAAAAGCTCTCGATACTTGAATGATATTAAACGTAATCTTTTAAACAAATAAAACAATCAAATAATAACATACCACGCGGAATGGTGATTCGTAAATTAAAATGTACGCGAATGAACGACAAAAAAGCGATAGATGTGAGCAAACAATACAATACACGTAAGAGCAATTATCTCACATCACATACAAATAATAGCTTTAATATTCAAAAGCTAATGAACTAAAAACTAATCTTAAACGAAGCTCCAAGCAAATTAATACAAAAAATTTGCAACAAGTTTTGAAAAATAAACAATAACATGAAAGAAAGGAAATTATATATTAGAATAAATTTAAAATAAATAATATATATAAAAATTTGAAATAAATTTTTAATACGGTTCAAAATAAATACTACATAAAATAATAGTATCCAAATAAATTTTAAAGTAAATATTATATAAAAATAAATCAAAACACATTAAATAATATACATATATTAATTTAAATGAGTAATGCATAAGGATTGAAAAACTTCATATAATGGTATATGTATAATAGTACGTATAAAAGGTTGGAATAAATAAAGTATAATAGAGTATTTCAAATGAAATAAATTATGTATGAAATAAGTGGAAATAATATAATAACATGTAATCGATAATATATTATGTCGAATAAAATAACACATTATAAAATTATAATAATAATATAACTAAAACTCAAAATGATAATATATGTAATAAAATAATGCACAAAAACATAAATGAAAATATGATCGAATGTACTAATAATAATAATAATATAATTAATGAATTAATAAATAAATAAAACAAATGTCAAAAAGGTTAAATCGCAATTAAGTCTAAATTAACAAGAAATTAATGTAATTAAAACAAAGCCGGGGACTATATCGCAACGCGCGAATTATATGGGGGCGAGTGGGAAATATTCCCTCCCTTCCAAAACGCAACGTTTTATGCGAAGGACTAAAGTGAAACAAAAATACTAAAAAGCGGGGCAAAATTTAAAGGAAATAAAAAGATCTATTTAAACACGCTATAAAAATCAAGGGACCATTTGCGCAAATATCCCTCTCTATGCCATAACACGCGGATCTATCAGTGTCTAGGTCGGGTCATCGATTTTGGTCCAATACGACACCGTTTTGGTGCCATCGAAGCAAGGCCCAAATGGTGCCGTTTCACTAATATAAATGCCATAAAAAACCCTAAATCATTAGTCCCCCTAGCCACTTTAGACCCGAATCATTCCTCTCTGTCGCCTCCGAATGTGAAACCCCTCCTACCTCGATTTGAACGGAGCAAACAGGGCTTCATCGGCATCCATGCGAAGGTGAGATCCTCGCCTTTTCCTTTTTTATTTCAGGTATATCCCAAAAAGAAACCAGAACAGAACGATAGATAAAGAAAAAAACTTTAAAAAGAAATCACCTTCCAAAAACTCAGCTTTTGTTTTTCTGATTTTTCTATTGATATTCTGTGTGTGTATAACCCTTTTACAGTGTTGAAAAAATGGCTTTATATCACCAAAAATAAAAATGAAAGTTACAAAAGAAAGTCTTTTTTTTTCTTCTATTTTTTTTGTTATTTTCTGCTACTTTTTTTTCTTTCTATTAGCTGGCCCCTTTTGTTTTCTGCTTTGCTGTTCCTTTGTTGCAGGTACACGCTCAGATGGGGCGTAATTCGATTGTAGAGCCTTTTTTGCACAGTTGACTTTTTGTTAGGTTATGTTGTAATCATTTGTATTTTGTTCAGCTAAGGTTTAATTGTGTGCTTAGATGATTTGGTAGTCACTTAGGTTGTCATTATGTTGATGTAATACTTTAGATACTTGAACAAGCAAGCCATGTTTTCTTTCTATGTAATTTGAACTACTTATGTACGTAACCAAGTACTTATTCAAGTAATGATGTTAATCTTTGTTCATTCTCATCAAAAACCTTTTTTTGCTTCTATTTTAATCTTTCAAACACAAAATATTTATTTTGTTCATGTGCTGTTGATCGAATAACCAGACAAATGGTATCGAGAGCCTGTTATCTTTGAGGGCCTCTTATTGTGTGATGTGCTTGTGGGTGACTCATGCTTGAAAGAGAAGAAACAGAAGCTACCTTTGTTGACTTGTTTGGAAGCTGCGTGAATATGAGTTTTTCACCATCACCTCCACCTATTTTTGTAGGTGAAAGCTACAATATTTGGGTTGTGAAAATGAAAACATATCTACAGGCTCATGACCTGTGAAACGTTGTTCAAAAATGACACAGAGCCACCACCTTTGAGATATAATCCAACAATAGCTCAAATCATGCAGCACAATGAAGACTGTGCCAAGAAGTATAAGGCTATGTCATGCATTCAACATGGAGTTTCAGATGTGATTTTCATAAGGATACTGGCTTGTGACACTCCAAAGCAGGCCTGGGACAAACTCAAAGAAGAGTTTCAATGGTCAAATAAGACCAGGCAACAACAGTTGATCAACTTGAGAAAGGACTTTGAGAATTTGAGAATGAAAGACTCAGAAACCATCAGCAGTATGCTGACAGAATTATGGCCACTGCCAACGACATAAGACTTTTTGGGGATGAGTTTAGTGACCAAAGGGTAGTTGAGAAAGTCATAACAACTTTACCAGAGAAGTATGAATCAAAGATTTATTCTTTGGAGGACTCGAGGGACCTATCAGTCATTCCCTTGACAGAGCTGATAAATGTTCTCTACGCTCAAGAGTAGAGAATAACAAACAGAATGGAAGAGCATTCTGAGGGAGCTTTCCAGGCCAGAAGCAGAGAAAGCTAAAGCTCGAGCTCAAATTACAAAGGCAAGAAGCCTTGGACAGAGAAGAAAGAAAAAGAGAAGAAGGAAGCTGCCAAGAAGAAGTTTCCACCTTGTGCTCATTGCAAGAAGATCACTCACCTTGAAAATACTGCTAGTACAGGTCGGATATTCAGTGCAGATGCTGTAAACAGCTTGGCCACATTGAAAAGGTGTGCAAAAATAAGCCAAAAGCACAGTAACAGAACCTGAATCAAGCTCAGGCTGCTTTGGATATTGAGGGACAAGAAGAGCATGTCTTTACAGCTTCTTGTTTTGCAAGCTTGAGCAAGGTCAGCAAGATTTGGTTGATTGACAATGGATGTACAGACCACATGGCCTCAGATGAAAGCATGTTCAATGAGCTAGATATCACTTTTGTGTCCAAAGTCAGAATTGGGAATGGTTAGCTTCTCATGGCCAAAGGCAAGGGCAAAGCTGTGATTGCCACCAAGTTAGGTAACAAAACCATTTCTGAGGTTCTTTATGTATCTAACATTGATCAAAATTTGCTGAGTGTTGGTCAGCTACTGGAAAAGGGTTACTCTCTCTTTTTTGAAGGGAAAACCTGTATGATTAAAGATGCTACTGACCAAGTGTTGATAATAGTAGATATGCACGATAGAACTTTCATTGTAGATGTGAATCAGCTGCAAGCAAAGGCACATGTAGCTCAAGCTATGGGAGCAAGCTTGTGGCATAGGAGGCTGGGGCATGTGAACTATAATTCACTTAGCCAGTTGCAAAAAATGAATTTGGTTGAAGACATGTCCAAGTTTGAGCCAAAGAAGAAAGTATGTGAGGTCTGTCAGCTTGGCAAGCAGACCAGACTGCCTTTTCCAGTCAACAAAGCATGGAGAGCCCAAGAGAGGCTCCAACTAGTTCATACAGACATTTGTGGACCTATGAAGACCTCCTCCTTAAATGGCAGCAAGTATTTTGCTCTATTCATTGATGACTGCACCAGGTTCTGCTGGGTAAGCTTCTTGAAACAAAAGTCAGATGTTGCTAACTTCTTTTGCAAATTCAAGGCTTTGGCTAAGAACCAAGCTAGTTGTAAGCTTAAATGCTTAAGGTCAGATAATGGAACTGAGTATGTGTCTTAGAGGTTCCAAAAGATCTGTGATGAAGCTGGGATTCTACACCAACTGACTACCATTTACACACCACAGCAAAACAGTGTTTGTGAAAGGAAGACTAGGACTGTCCTCGATATGGCCAGGTCTTCTGTTTGAGGCCAAAATGCCCAACAACTTTCGGGCTAAAGTAGTAAACACATCGGTTTACTTGCTGAATAGACTGCCAACTAATGCAGTTAAGGGCAAAACACCCTTTGAAGCCTGGTTTGGATCGAAATCAATTGTGTCACACTTGAAGGTGTTTGGTTGTTTGTGCTATGTACTGGTACCAGCAGAGAAAAGAACTAAGCTGGAAAGGAAGTCCATGCTAGGAGTTCTTGTTGGCTATAGCAATGTGAAAAAAGGATATAGGATCTTTGATCCATCTACCAAGAATGTTGTTGTGAGCAGAGATGTGAAGTTCAATGAAGGGAGCTGTTGGAAATGGGATGGAACATATGCAAGCTTAACTGAGCAAGAATAGCATGATATTGATCTTCGGCATGCTGAAATTGAAGATGTAACTGAAGATGACTATGATGATATACCTGTTAAAGGCACTAAGACACTGGCAAACATCTATGAAAGGTGTGTTGTGACCATGGTTGAGCCTTCCTGCTATGATGAAGCTGCAAAAGAAAGCTACTAGCAAGCTATGGAAGCTGAGCTAAGAATGATCCATAGGAACAACACTTGGGAGCTGGTTGATAGGCCAGAGAATAGAAAGATCATTGGTGTCAAATGGGTGTTCAGGACCAAAAATAATGCAGATGGGTCACAGAACAAACACAAGGCCAGATTGGTTGTGAAGGGGTACAGTCAGCAGCAAGGAGTCGATTTCTTTGCAACCTTTACACCTGTTGCAAGGCTGGATACCATTAGGCTGCTATTTGCTTTGGCAGCTCAAAAACAATAGAAGGTGCATCAATTGGATGTCAAATCAGCATTTCTGAATGGATTTCTAAAAGAAGAAATCTTCATAGAACAGCCTGAAGGTTTCAAAATTCCTAGTAAGGAACAGAAAGTCTACAAGCTCAAGAAGGCCTTGTATGGCCTAAAACAGGCTCTAAGGGCTTGGTATGATCGAATAGATGCCTATTTAACAACGCTCGGGTTCACAAGGAGAACTAGTGAGTCCACTCTTTATGTCAAGAAGGCTGGAGAGGAGACTTTGCTGATTGTGTCACTGTATGTTGATGATTTGTTAGTCACTGGTTGCAAAAGTGAGCTAATTGTGAATTTTAAGAAGCAAATGCAAAGTGTGTTCGAAATGACTAATCTTGGCTTGATGACATACTTCCTTGGTATGGAAGTGAATCAAAGTGAGCTTGGTATTTTCACAAGCCAGAAAGCTTTTGCATTGAAGGTCTTGAGCAAGTTTTGCATGACAAACTGCAAGTCTGTTAGCACTCCTGTGGAATTAGAAGAAAAGTGATCAAGCTATGGTGATCAAGATCGAGTGGATGAAAAGAGCTACAGAAGCCTGGTTGGTTGCCTACTCTACTTGACAGCAACAAGGCCAGACATCATGTATGTTGTTGGCCTTCTATCGAGATTCATGCACTACTGTAATGCTGCACATTTTAAAGCTGCTAAAAGGGACCTAAGGTATGTCAAAAGGACTTTAAACTATGGAGTGAAGTTTGAAAGAGCTGAGGAACAAAAGCTGGTTGGATATTCAGACAGTGACTGGGGTGGCTCAACTGATGACATGAAGAGCACATCAGGCTACTTCTTCACTCCTGGCTCAAGTGTTTTTTGCTAAAGTTCGAAGAGACAACAGACAGTAGCTCAATCCACTACTGAGGCAGAGTATATTGTTGCTGCCTCTGCTGTGAATCAGGCCATTTGGCTTAGGAAGATGCTATGTGACTTGAATGTTTATCAGAAGGATGCAACAAAAATTAAGGTGGACAATCAACCAGTTGTTGCCATTGCCAAAAATTTGATTTTTCATGGCAAGACTAAGCATTTCAAGATCAAATATTACTTTGTGAGGGAAGAAAAAATGTCAAAGGAAGTGAACTTGATTCACTATTGCTCAAAAGATCAGCTTGCTGACATACTGACCAAACCATTAGCTGCTACAAGATTCGAGCATTTGAAGAAGAAAATTGGAGTTTGCTGCTCTGTAGCCAAAGAGGTGTGTTCAAAGGTGGCAACATAGTAGCAACATGGAAGAAACCATGCAAGACAGTTTCAGCATGCAAAGGACTAGGAACACAGCTGAAGCATGCTAATGTCCATGGTGTAATTCGACTGTAGAGCCTTTTTTGCACAGTTGACTTTTTACTAGTTTATGTTGTAATCATTTGTATTTTGTTCAGCTAAGGTTTAATTGTGTGCTTAGCTGATTTGGTAGTCACTTAGGTTGTCATTATGTTGATGTAATAGTTTAGATACTTGAACAAGCAAGCCTTGTTTTCTTTCTATGTAATTTGAACTACTTATGTACGTAACCAAGTACTTATTCAAGTAATGAAGTTAATCTTTGTTCATTCTCATCAAAAACCTTTTTTTCTTCTGTTTTAATATTTTAAATACAACATATTTGTTTTGTTCCTGTGCTATTGATCGAATAACCCAATAATCATCAACTCCACAGAAAATAGCATTTAAGGCCTTGAAATTTGGATTGGTCAACTTCTCTTCCTCAATGGCCCAAGTAAGTCTAGATTTGGGAGTTTTAACTCCAAAGACATCAACTACAGTGGTGGCTTCATAATGAGCAAAGTCAACACTATGATCACCACTTACTATGCCAAGTGTGTCAGATCCCAAAATTTGGTTTAATGGTTTTAGGTTAGTGGTTCGAATAGTCAATTTGGGTCCCGAAATTAAATTCAGAGTGAATAATAAGTATAAAATAATAATAGTGGCCTAAATTTAAGTTAGGGAAATTAAAATTAAGAGTTTGGAAATCAATTGCCTTAAAACTCTTTTTTAAAAAATAAAATCAGATTTTAAAAAAATTAAGGGAAAGGGTTTTTAATTGAAAGGGGGCTAATTTGTAAAATGGTCAAACTTGAGAGTTTCCCAAAAGCAATTAATCCGAGTTTTGAAATCAATTTTTTCCTATTCCACTATAAAAACCCCTTCCAAGTTTCTTCACTCCTTCATCCTTCTCATTTGAAATTTTTGCCAAACATAAATCACACAATTTTCTCTCCAAACAACTAAACCATTTTGATTTTCTCACCAACCAAACACTTAATTTTCTCTCAATTTCCTCATCAATTTTCTCATTCTTCTTCAAAGGATTTTCAAGGAATTCAAGCTTTAACTCATTTTTCTTCTTCAATCAAGGTTAGAATCTGATTCTTGATGATGTTTTCATGCTTGTTGATTTTTCAAATCAAGATTTGATCACTTATAATGAATTTCCTATGAATCTAAAGTTTTAAGCCAAAATTGAGCTTAAAAATGGTGAAATTCAGATTTCTAAGTTAAATTACTCTTTCTAAATGATTTTAAACTTTTTTTGACATGATTAAAAGGTTTTTAAACTCAATGTAACAAATCATTGAAGGAGTTTAAAGAATTGATGATTTTTCCCACTTGAATGCCCATGTACGATGATTTTTTTTGAAAAATTGATATTTGAATTTGTAGGTATTTAAATTGATTTAGATCTATTCTAAATTTATATATAAGATATTTAGAATAATTTTTAAGTAATAGAAACAAGAATTGATTAATAAAATCGATTATTTCGATAAACTAGTCAAATTTTCTATTTAAGAGGGGAGTGGATGGATCTGTGTTTTTATTGATGTTTAGATGTGTTTGTGACTGTTAGTGGTCAAATGACTTTGCGTTTAATGTGTTTGTAAAGCTCTGGATCCATTGAAGCCTTGTACGAGTAAGGCGAAAGGCAAAGAGAAGCTTGTTTAAGCTTTTGGCAATCAAGCGAAAGTTAAGCAGTGAGTGGACTAGAATGTTGCTTGTAGCATAATTACTTGACTTAATTGGGGGCTTAGGTTAGCCTAAAAGCCTATCCTAAGTTCTGAGTATAAGCTTTCCTACTCAATCTTATCTTATTTTACCAATAATGCATATATGATGTAATATGTGATACATGATAAGCCATTATAGCAAAGTGAGATGTGTTTATGTCAGAATGTGATATGTGATTTGTTTGTTTATGCACATATATGAGATCTATACTAATTGTGGCTCATTAAGCATTGTGTTGGCACTTGAAAGTGCATTAAAAGTGAATTTTATAGTGTCATGAACATGACAAGTGAAAGTGTGCATAAAACAATAAATAAGTGTGTATAAGTGAATATGTTGGCCTTGTGATCTATTGAAATCATTGGATATAGTTGGCATGCCATAATATTTGAGTACTCACACGTGTTTTGATTATGGACGTTGAGGCCGCGGGATATGTTAGAAAGATAAAGGAATGTTGAGTTTTGACTCCATTCAATTGGACATGTTGATGTGTTTGGAGAGTGTTAGCTTTGTGATGCACTTACATGGGACATGTTAGACTCTTTGAGTCTTTGGTGTGTTGGAGACCCTTTTATCCAATGATATATTTGCATATATGTTTTTCAAATCATAAGTAGCCAATATATCAATTGTGAATTGATTGAATTATGCTTAAGAGTGCCATGATTATTTGTCTTAGTATAATTTCGTTTAACCTCAGATATTGTGTTTTATCGTGGCATCCTTGAGTACTCATTGAGCTTTGTAAAGCTCACACTCGTGTTTCAATATTTTTCAGAGGAATAATGATCTTGAGGTGAGGGGAGTAGGCAATAAGGGTGATTTATACAAGGTATTGTGTTTGAGTATGTGCTGAGGTTTTTGATCTCTTTTGATAAAGACAATGTGGACTGGTTTTTTAGGACTAGACTATTCATTTTGGTATTGTAAAATGGACTCGATGGGCTGTTGTTAAAGACTTTGAACATTGGTTTGTGATGTTTTGATGATTGTGAATAATGATATTGATGCATGACATGTCTTGATAAATCCTAAGTGTTAGAATTGCATGAAGCTTGATATCTAAGTGTTATGAATGTTTAAATTGTATTTTGGAAGTTGTGGAATGCTTAAAATGACCAAATAGTTCAATATGAACATATAGGACCTTTAGAAATACATGATAGGCTGAGTTGATATGTTGAGTAAATGACTTAGAAGTTATCACTTGTATGATAGCATGATCATCTACTTTAAGGCTCAAATTTTGTTATTGGATGTCATATGTATTTGAACATGTTTTAAATGATATATGCATGTAATATGACTTGTCAGAATTGTGAAAAAAGCCTAAATGCACAAGGTGGTATGTTTGGTAGTGACAAAAACATGAAATTGCAGATTTTTGGGCTGCTATTGTAGAAAATGCAGCCCACGTTGTGACAACGTCTGAATGATGTCACGACAAGGAACTGACATCGGGACACCCTTTATTGTGTCATCATGACGAGATGCCTCCTCCAGTTCACGTCATGATGTAGGGACTGTGCCGTCATGACATGACACACTATTTGTTTTTGGAATGTTTCGCCAAATTTACAATTTAGTCCTAAGTTTTATGTAATGTAATTAGAGGTCTGAAATGCCATAAAACATTTAGAAAATTTGCATGACTAAGTTTTATATGTCTAATCTCATAAAACCATAACTAATTTTGAAAATTTTTATTTTTTTATATTATAAATTTCTTTCAATTTAGTCCTTAAGATCCTTGTTTTAACATTTGATATGAAATATTAATCAGTTTGAATCGAATCTTCAAATTATGATTTTAATAGAACCTTAGAACTAAAATTTATATCTAATTTGTTGTTCTATGGATCTTCTCGTATGTTGATAGTGAAATGATAATTTTGCCCTTAAATGTCGTTTGAATGATTTTGTTAGAAAAGCATGCTATTAGGGTTCGTATGATTAAACTTAATTGTTTGATTGATAGTTATGTATGATAATGTTGTGGTGTGGACACGTAAGTAACTAATGTGATGGTCCGGATTCGGGTCGGACCATCCCGGACGAGTTTGGGGCGCCACAGAGTGTTTTTTCTTTTATTCCAATTTGAAGTAACATTTGGTATGTGAGTAGATATACAAGCAATTATAATTAACACAACTAACAAGTGCATAATAGGAATACTAAAAGTTTGGTTACTGTTGGAAAAAATCTAGTTCGAAAATGGTTTTCTTGTACAGCAAAAAATAAAAATTTTGAAAACTGACACGATCTGTGATATTTATAGCAATAAACCTTAGACCAAATTTGTACTTGTGCTTTTGGATAAACGTATCCTTTTCGTTCTCAACTGATGGCGTTGAAACCACCAAATAAAAATTCCTACGACAAATTAACTCTAGATAGTAGTAAAGAGTAGTAGGGTCGAACCCACAATGATGGTTATTGTTATCCAATTTTGTTTTTTCTTTTGAACAGGATTTCTGTTGTGGCAATAGTCGTGCCCGCAACTTGAAAAGAACTCCCTGAAAAATAAACAAAAATAAATAAGTTAGGGGAGTTGAAAATGTTTAGAAATTAAATAAGTAAGATAGTAGAAATAAACAGTTATATTAATTGAAAATAATATAAAATAAGAAAGTGATTTGAATTTTGTAAATAGAAATATAAAGCCTTAGCCTTAGACTCGATGAATTTCAATTTCTGAATTGATCCTCGAAAATAGATTCTCTCTTCCAAACCATAAATTATTTATAACGATCAAAAACATCCTAATCGCCAATTCTTCCTTTCATAGCTGATTCTGATACGACCTGCAAATCAACCCTTACCAATTATCTAACTGCGATATACGCGTTCACAATCCAAGACCCCGATAGCCTTTTGTTTTGAAGAACACAACTTGCATTAACAGCCTCAACCACGCAGGATGTTTAAATCCAATCACTATCTCCCTTGACGAAAACCCCACTAGTATGACCCCTCCAGGATACGCCAATTTGTTCGCGGGAATCCAAATACAACACGGCTGACTAAACTTCCCAACTATACGCCAAACAACTTCAACCAACCTAACGTGGGATTTTTGAACTGAAATTGAATTGACTTTAAGGGACGAATTTATATCATCCCATATTTCGGACAGATGGTAAATATCGTTATGAAAGATTTTTAGTCTGGATTCATTTCTCACGATTCTTGACCGGAAAAAATATCGTCCTAAAGCTAAGTTAGAAGTTTAACTAAGCATGAAATTGGTCATACTTAGTCGATTTATGGAAGTGGATTTAATGGAATGGTGGAAGATGGAAAGGGAAGGGACTTGGAAAACAATTAAACCAAAAATGACTAAAATGAAAAAAGTTGGCAAAATGTCTGCAATTGGTTCTGACATTGAAAGAAAAAAAAAGAATAAATTTTATTCATTCAATTTCCAAGTGAGTTCAAGTATGTGTCTTTCAAAGGCCACCATACACCCTATTTATACACAAACCATATACTAAAATTAGGCTAACCCATCTACCCACTAATTATATGAAATAAAATATCATGTTTTCTTTTCTAAAAATGGCTTTTACAAAGTCAAAAATCTGATCAACTCTTAAATGTCTCCAAATTTCTAATTCGGCTCCTCTTCTATTGCTCATGTTCCAATTTAATCATTTTCTGCTTGTCTTTGAATTAAAGCATCCGAATTTCGTTCTTGACGAAATTTAAACATAAAATCACCAATTTAGCAAGAATTATTTTAAGAATTAATTGATTTGAACACGTAAAATATGCAAAATAAACATGTCATCACCGACTTTTAACCAAACGATCTTCTCCGCTATTCTTATACCACGAATTGCCTCGAGTGTGGACTCGATCAAATCAAATCAAACACAGAAATTAGAAATAGTTTTCTTTTCTTTTAGGGTGAAAATAAAAATTCTCTTCTCGAATAGAAACTGGTAGAGCCGTTATTCCAAAAAATATATTTAATACTTAGAGAATAAAAGTCTTTCTATTTTTTAGTAGTCTGAAAGTTGTGTAAATAGCCCTACTGGTGTCATATATTTATAGGGAGAGAAGGTAGAACCCTTATTGAATTATAGAAGTTTATTTCAACTAGAAAAATGAAGTCCCAATTCAACTAGGATATAGGGGCGGCAACCCTAGTTAATTATATTAGGGTTTGTCGTCCCCATTTATTACATAAGGAGCTTTTAGGCCTCTTCCATATCGAGTCCAATTATAAGTACATTTCAAGCTTTTAACCTAATACTTTATAATTTGATCCAACCCAATATTTGTTTTTCTATTTCTCAAAATAAACTTCAATATTTATATGAAATAATTTTCTCATCCCAATTTTATACCCGGTAAATATGACAATTTTACCCCTAATAAAAGTTTCAAGAAAATATATTTAATATTTCACCATTCAACTTGTTCACTATAATCATATGGTTTGTTTTCACTTTCAAGCTTTAAAATAGCTCAAAAATATAAACTTAATCTTACGATCAATTTTGAGAAATCCTTATTCATTTCTAAATGAATTCATTTCTTATTTTCATTTTCATTTTCAGTTCCATTTTGGAAAAAACCGCATTAACTTCCAAATAATTTCATTTCTCTATTTTCATTTTCATTTTCATTTTGGAGAAAACCTTAATCATTTCTAAATGTTTCATATTTCTACATTTCACCATTTCTATTCTTTTTGCTCATTTGATTTAACATGCAATTCATTTCTAATTTCAACGAGCTAGCGGAGGGACCGATTGGACATATGCAATTGAGGCTCAAATAATTTACCATTAAGTTTCAGCTTTTCTTCTATCAATTATAAACTCATTTAGTCACGAAGTCATTCCACTATCATTATCATGACTTAATTAGTGCTCGTCCAATGACCTTGTCATAAGTGTGTTACCCTCATAGAATATCATTAATCTCTTTAGAATAATATTCGTTCTCCCAATATGATCCTATTTTATCTCATGGTAATCATTACATCTTCCTTCATGAAAAGTCAATCATCATCAAATAGTGATCAAGTCATTCATCACAAAGACGAACGACCTGTGGTCATGTTTAGGTTTCATCAATCATGTAATGCCAATGATAGGATATGATTTATCCATGTCTTGAGCTATGAATTTCATTATTGTTAATGACGCTACATATTGTAGAAGTCGTACACCCAATGCACCAGCTTTCGATTCCTTATCTATTCGAACTAAGACTTTTACTTACATCAAAGTGTACGAGTTACGCATATATAGTCCATCATCCACTTAAGATTTAAGTATGTTACACTATGAACGTCACAAGTGAATAAATCCATAAACAGATTCAGGATCTATTCTTCTTGGGTCCAGTCCGATGTACTATCAGTCCAGTCAGTCACATCCATGTCTCTATCTTCTGAGAGTCATCCACTCCGATGCTTAAGACAAAGTATCTCCCAAATTGGATTTGATAGACAACATATTAGTCTTTCAATCAGTTTTCTCATTTTCGATTAGACTAATGACATGTTTAGGTTCGTCTATTAATAGAATTGTCTTTCCGTATTATGATCCAACCACATAATACTATTTAGTATTAATTTAAACATTATACAACCAATGAGCAACATTTACTTCTATTTTATTTTTCATGCAAAAATCATGTGAGGACAATATACAAAGTATTAATGTAATTCATTAATAATTTTATTAACCAATCTATTCAAAAAATTACAAGTGTACTTAGACGAAAATACTACACTTAGGGCACCAAATCCAACAGTTACACAGTTTAATTTCCACCTGTCTGCGGGCCTTACCTAGAAAGTTAATCCACTATGTTCAAAAAAGTACAAGTGATGATTTAAGTCTTGCCACTCACTGTGTAAGATGTAGTAACCTCACACCCAAACAAAATGCACTCACAAAATGGTTCCTAATAGAATAGTATAAATTGTTAATTCTTTCATACTTTTTACCTAGACAAGCTTAAACTATATGTAAGTTTAAGGCTTGCTAAAATATAGATCAAATACTATATCAATTCCCACCAAAGTAGCCTACAAAACTATACTACAATTATCCTAATAAAGACTAAGATAAAGGGAAAAAAAATCTTCAAGATATTCTTTTATGTCGCCTGATCCAATCTTCATAAAATAAGGATTTCCATTTGTATGATCTAGTTGGATCCAATCATTTGTGATTTGTTCCTCCATTAGATCAATCTTCAAATATAAGTTGAGAACACTTTCAACATATTACAAGTTCAAGATCCAAACAAATTTTGTTCAAAAGATAGTCTACTCTAAAAGAGACAAGTTATGATTTTAACTCATCAGAAATTGCAACTGCTCTTGTAATTTGAACTATAATTGCTCCAACACATTTTATGCATAATTTAATGTCTTTTTCCGTTATTATATGTGTTTTAAGGATAATTTAGTAAAAAAACTGTTACTAGATTATCTTCTATTCTCTCAACCTAAAAATATAATTCACATTCCAATCAATCAAATAATAAAATAAAATTTAATAGTGTCAGTAATATTTGTTTTTCTTTTCTAAATTCTACCAATAATATTTTAAGTAATATAAATAAAGAATAATCATATTACTAGAAGTAATCACACCTTCCTTAACTCAAATGTCCAAAGATTTGAACATTATATTATTACAATGATTTAACTTTTTAAGTCAATGATATATAGTTAAAATTGAATTATTATAATAATTTATGCAAAACATGAAAGAAAATTAAACATAACATAAGAAAAATTATTAAAATATGACAGAAATATATGACTATGTAAAATATAGGTAATGGTCTTATAATGCCTTGAATATGATAATTACACCAAAAAAAACATAAAAAATACAAGACTTTTTTTCTTTCTTCTTCCCTTTCCTTCCCTTTTTTTTTTCCTTATTCCTTTTGATTTTTTTTTAATCAACATATAGTCAAATAAAATTGTCGCATTTTTTATTGAAAAAAAGTTTCAACTATAACTTTTCATTTTTTATTTCTCAAAAAAAAACTTTTCATTAAAATGTCAACTATAGTTAGGTGTCTTAAGCAGCATTATATATATGTATATTTTTAGGCTGTTGCCATGTCCATGACTTAGTGGGCAGTAGGCCGGCCAGATGCATAAGCCCATCGAGGCTTTATTACTTTATTTGCTGTTTGATTTTATCTATTGTTTCGACGGTGTGAAGACGGGGTAGAAAAACGGACCATTTATGTAGCTTATCCAAATCGAAAGTACAAAGAAATGGCTCTCCTCACCTTTAATCCACTTACCTGTCTCTCTTCTTCTCCGGTTCGTTCTTGCTCAACGTCGTTGCCCATCGTTGTTTTACCAAGTAAGTTCGCTTTTCATTTAACGTCATCTTCTGTGTGGTTTTTCATCGAACACTTTGTTGTCATTGATGTAAACATTCTTTATCTTGTTTGAAATCTTTTGTATTCGTCGTCAGTTTCCAGGTTGCGGGTGAATAGAATCGATGACCATTGTTCAAAATGTTCAATTGGCACACAGTTTGTCCCCAGCAAGAAAAGATCGGTGATGACTGTGAAAGCATCTTCTGCAAGTACTGATGGCGAGGAACAGGTTCCGGCGGAAAGCAAGAAGGAAGATTTACCAGTAGGGCAACTTCCTTTAGAATCAAAGATGCAGCAGATGGCGGAGCAGAAGATGAAGATGAAGATGGCGAAGAAGATAAGGCTTCGTAGAAAGCGACTTGTCCGCAAGAGAAAGTTGAGGAAGAAGGGACGATGGCCGCCTTCTAAGATGAAAAAATTGAAGAATGTATGACCTTTTGCTTACTCGTTTCAACTTTCCTCTTCCTACTTTGTAGATCTTATATACTGTTATGCAGTGATGACCTTAATGAACTGAATCTGCTGTTATTCAATTTCATTATGAAAACTGAAAGATAAATGCCTAAAGTGCTTTCCTGATTTTGGCATCTCTTATGCGAAATGATGCTAGCTATACGTTCCTTTGATTCTTGAATGCATCTGATTCCGAAGCATATATATATGATAATCCTGTCATTCCATTTCACTACCCTGAAACTATTTTATGAGACAAAAGAAAATGAAGGAAGTTGATTCATTCTTTGTTATTAGGATTTGGGTGAAGAATATGGTAAGCTATGTTCTAATGCAGTTATCTTACAATCAAGTATGCCCAAAAGATGAGATGCTTGTAATAATATATTTATTTACCTTGTTTTTGTATTAATAATAAAAATTTTAAAATAATATAATTATTTTTAACTTATCCTCATCGGGTATTATTGTAGATTGAAACAACAGTAATAATACATAATTGATGGATAAAAAGATATTGTCACGAGTATGAAAAATATCAAATCAATACATGGGTACATTATTAGTAAAACAATGTAATGGACTAATCCATTATAAGAAGAATGCTTTTTGAATTATTATGTGTTAATCATAACAATTTTCATAGTGATAATAATGTAAGTGATTCTTGAACTTGAGGTCACTATAATTCCAAACATCAAGAGGCGTATACTTTGACACAGTGAAAAATCTTCTGTTATGTACTCTAAAAATTGTTGTTAGATATACTATAAATTATGTAATGGGAATTGAGTGACTGATAAGATTTGTTCCTCCTACATAATAAGAGCGATGTCTTGCACCTTCTTATAGAATTAGAATAAAAATGTATAATCATACTCAAATTAATCGATATAAGATATCAAACTCATTTGAATATTTTAATCTACTCAAAATTTAGTATATAAAATATTGGACTATTCAAATCAAATGTGATTGTTCCCATATATTTATCACGCTTTTAAATGCACTTACAATTAAAAAATTAAATAAATAATGTGAGTCTCTTTTTTTTAATGGAAAACCGAAAATGTGAAAATCTCTTAAATGCACTTAATCTCTTTTTTTTTTAATCAACTATTTTTAACTTTGTTTTTAATAACTCTACTTGAATAGATTCCAGTGATGTTTTTAAGAGACCCAAATAAGAATAAATAGAGGATAATAAGCTACTGAAAACCGTTGAAGTGATACGATATACCAATGATTCATTTCCTCCCATTTGTGAAAATTAAGGACTAAAATAAAAGGGGGAAAGTTATTTTATGATTCAGGGACATCGTCAAGGACAAAAGAACCAAGTTTACCTGACCTAAATAAAGTAAGAAACTTCTTTGATACCATCAAACGGGATTCAGATGACTTATGAGGTATCCTCAATACTTTCTGCAGCACTTCATATTGATGTTCAACAAGGCACTCCATATCATTCTCATCTTCGATATTACCACCAAATTCGGACAGAGTTACATAGAGTGCATGTCGAACTTCTGCTACAAGATCCTGAAATTGAGAAACAACAAAGAGTGAGAACATTGAAATAATGATAAATGAATAAGGTTTTGTAGTTGATCCTTTTCTCTGAAATCTGAAAGTCGTAGAACTTATAATATCAAATAGGACTTAGTAAAAAGAATGAGGATTCAATTATGGCAAGCAGACAGAATTAAACCCAAGCTGCCGACATGTCGTTATAAATCATACATAATGTTCAAATATTTTCTCAAGAACGTTCTTTAACCCTTGTAAATTTATGAAAAAACATAATTACAGGTAATATCTTTTTCAAAATAATGACGAATATATGCACACACAAACAGGATTCTGATTAAATGAAACCTTTTGTAGTCTCCAAACTTATAAAACCTATCCGACTCTCAACTTTTTTACCCTATGCGTGTATATTCATAAGCAATTGGACTGCACGAGATGAAAGTTCCATGACATTTTCTCTAAACTTCGCACAATCTTCATAAACATAGCTGGAACAACTCTGTAAATCTTTTGCTACGCAAATAAGAGACTAAGCAACTCAACCTAAGAATATAATTCGAACTTTACATGGAATGGAAGAGACAGGCAACTCACAAAATATTCTAGTTCGAACTTTGCAACCCTGCATACTGGAGACTAAGAAACTCGACCTAAAAATATGGTCCAGACTTTGCTTCACATGCAAGATACCAGCAACTCCCAAAAGAAATTAGTTCAAACTTTCCCCATGTTTTAAATACAGACAGAAAAGGACAGCAGCAGTTTCCATTAAAGACAAACTACCTCTTACAGCCTACGTCTATTGCATTATACTAAGACTGATACTTATGCAATCAATATATTACATATATAAATCACACCATTTTCCTGGTGAATGTATAAATCACATTCTTTTAGGACATATGTCTAACCCATTGTGGAATCCAATAGAGATAAAGCCTTATTATTACCTTTCATTTCAAAGTAATTTTTAAAGGATAATTTCAGCTACACTACTCTAGACTTTGTTAGATGCTATAATGAGTGCATCCAGAAGATCCTAGTCAAATCGAAGTGTTTCTTTTCTTTTTAATTATTTTTTCAAATGCTATTACTATAACTTGAGACTTCAAGTGCTAAATTCCAACGTACTTTTATTTGAGTTATAGACCAGATGATCTCTTACAGAGTCAACACTTATTGTTATCTATTGTCATGGGTTACTGCCTGTGACTATAAGCCTCAAGTATAATCCTTTCTTGGAGAGTCACAGTCTACTGTGTACAAGTGTTGATGCCTTGTGTAAGGAGATTTTTGTGTGAAGGATTCAAGCATAGTGGTTATTGAGCTCCGAACAATCACAGATTTGAACATCCAGATTCATAAGAGTAACTATGCAATTCCACTTAGCCTTATTATCAGATTTCAACCTATCTATAATTTTGTCTTAAGATTAGTCAAACTAGTAATGCTCACATAAGGATTTGCTAAATTTGAAAGATCTTAATGAAACCTAATGCTGACCAAACATAAAAACTCAAAACAGTGAAATATCTAACAAAAACAAAAAACAGTATCATATCTAAGCACCGTGGACTACAATTAGACTTGACGACAAAACTGTAAAAAGCTTCTCACAGACTTGAACATCCTGAATAAGAGAGGAGAGAGTGTTGACCCTTACTACCTTGACATACAGCAGATCAGATGCATCGGGCAGCTTCTTCATTTTGGGCCGTATATCTTTTGGATTGTAATCTGGTTTGTCCTCAGAAATTTGGGTGGTCTCTTCTATTGGGTTAGCTAAATGCTTCCAGTGAAGTGGAGTGCCTCGAGTATTCAGCACAGTCAGTAGATATTGTACAATGCGATCCTCACCAACTACTGAATCCTTTACAGACCCTGCAAGTGCATCGAGGTAGTTGAAATTCTTTCAATAGCTAGGGTCAAATGCAGAAAACTGAACTTACCACTTTTATATTAGCCAAAAGGATTGCACGCAAAAAAAGCATGCCTCACTAAATCACCATTCTATTCTCCTATTTACTTTATTTTGACTTTTAAAAGAAAAATATAATATAATATAATATAATATAATAAATGATTTTTTAATTAATTACTGACCTAATTTTATTATATAAAAACCTAGTTAACTCCTAAAAGTTCAAACTTTTTAAGAGAAGATGAAGGAAATTTAGAGATAGTTTCTGACGATGATATTTAATTTTGTTCTTATGGTGTTTTATTTTACAATATATTAAGTAACTTATTAAAATTAAACTATTGAACAATGTTTCGAATTTATAAATTGAACTATATTAAAATTTATCTTTCTTTTACTAACTAATTAATACTTATTAATTATATGCATTAGTTACATATGTTTTCAAATACATTTTACATATATATTTATATTTATATGCTTGCGCCTCGGTTTACTCGGGCGAGCGCCTCTTTTGCACCTTGCACATCAGGCTATATAGAAGTCCTAGTGCCACGAGTGCACCTGGCGCCCTTGACAACATTGATCCTATCTCTTAAGAAAATTTTGAATCAACAATATTCAGAAAAAAAATGGTGCAGAAAAAATTGTCATAACAACTTCCCACTTGCATAAATGCAGCAACTGTCCAAATTCCTTTTGCAAAATGAAGTCTAAAACAAGATAAACATTCAAGAAACAGCAGAAACACTCCATATTTTGAATCCACGTATCAGAACCCCCATTTGAGTATAGATCTATTACAAAAGGAGCACATGCTTATATGATCCATACAGTGCGATAAAGGAGAGTGCAAAATATGTACCTGCCAGAGCTAGCTTTAACCCTATCTCTATGTTTGGGATGTTTGGGACTAGTACACCTGGTGTATCAAGCACATAAATGCTTGGTTGATGAGCAATCTGTAAGTTTGTGAGGACAAGGTATATTAAAACATAAGTCCTTAATATTATGTTGAAGTTACTATTCATGAATAAGAATGGAAGACAAAGTACTTTAATTGCAAATTACTGAAAAGAGAGAAAATGGAAAGGGAAAAAAAGATGGAAATGATTGTAGCAGAAGTAATAGAGAAACACGGGAAAATCTAGATAGTTCTTTAGAGAAATCATCATTATTAACTGTACATAAATCAAAAATAAAAACCAAGAAATTTTCTAAATGACCAAAAAAATTATGTTTGTTCAACTTTAATGCTCAAGACATCACCAAATCAAACCAATAGCTAGAGAAAGGTGACAATTTCTGTTGGAAGGACATGACTGCATCATACCAATGACCAAAAATGAAATTGAGAAAAAAAGGATTTAGTCATTAATCACATTAATCCTCTACATAAAAAACGACTAATATTACAAAGGTTAACGTGGCTGATATATCCATTTAAACAAGTCATAATAAGTTGATACGCATATAATTTAAGATTAACATGCTCAATCAAACAATGCCATTGTAATAGGAAATCTATTTTATTCAACATAACGATTGTGACAACAATTGTTATAACTTAAAAAAATAATTAAAAATATTTTCACAATTGAATTTGTATCAATATATTTTAAAAACGAAAGATAAAGATTGAAGATTTAGTAAAACTTCATAATATAATTAAAAATATCTTATATTTCTGCTTTACTTGGTAGTTAAGTGGATCATAAATAGATATGTATCTAAACAAGTGAACCAGCCATTATCCTTCATTAGTTTCAACATGGAGTCAATTTCACATTAACTGGGCCCAATATGACAAGTTCATTAATTGTCTTGAACAGTGACCTAATTTTACTAAATGCGCCAAAACCCACAAGGTATCTTAACTGGGAGTCGTGTTTGCAGGCCATGTTGGGCACTACGGTTCAAAGGCTAGACTTACTAGTTACAACCAGATTAAAAAGAACACGACGAAATGAAGTTCACTAAGATGACAAATCTTAGCCATGGCTTGGATGCCATAAAATACCTAAGTCCAGCTTGTATCTGGATTCATCAGGCACATGTATGTACAAAAGAGAGAGGGAAGTAGAACACTTGACCTTGTAACCAGCAATATCTTGAGTAACACCAGGCAATGGACCAACAGTAGCTCGTTTCATCTTCTCCTGCACTATGCATAAAACTCTATACTATTATTAATCAAGTCAATGTATCTGGATTAATCAATTTCCATGCTCAAAGATATTCTGTCTTAATATCAGATCTAAAAAGTAACTTCTTACGAGGAAAGCGAGTTGATGCAATTTGATGGATTGAATTTATCAAAGCTGATTTCCCCACATTAGGAACGCCAACTACCATAACAAGAAGGGTAGGCTCTCTTGAAATCACTTCCTTCAATTTCAACTCCACAAGATCAAGAAGCTAGAGCACATGAACCATCAAAGGGGAAAAAAGGAAAATGATAAAGAACAACATAAGTAATGGATGAAGCTGGAGAGCAATGTGAAGAAATAATATTTCAAGATCATGCAAATACTGCATGAATAAGTACATAAGCAACCAATCATAAGGAGATACAATACAGCAAGGTTTATTGACTGACAAGCATAGTCAAATATATTTAGCTCATGATTCAGATCATTCTAAATCAACATTAATAGAAAGTCTAGAAAAATAAAGTACTCGTATCTATTTAATAAACCCATGCGAAAAGAAAAAAATCATATTGAACAATCAATATCATAGGGTGGAATAGTAGAAGTGAGAACGTAAAACCACAGCTTTTATCTTGTCTAATCTAATCAGATACCAGTTCTTGGATAATAGCATACTACATTACCTGAAATGGCATTATCCAATGGAGACAATGTGCATAGAACCTGATCTTTCCAGTATAGACTTCAACCAGACATCAGCTTAAGTTCTGAATGCCCCAGAAATTAGGTTTACATTTTTAGTCCTCTTTTAATTCTAACAAATAAGAAGAAATATTTGTAACTTAAAATCAAGATACACGCATTTCATTGTTTATTTTATAATACTTCTTCCCTTGGAAATCTCTTCGTCCTAATGTCTCCTTCCCCAGCTCCCACAAATTGAAGGGAAATTTTCTAAGCATGCAGAGATAGCCCCCATTATCCAATGTAGAATGAAAAGGATAATCCCTGCACTTTAGGGCTTAGTTTCTCTAGTTTCCTAGTTTAAATAAAGAGATTAAGAAGGCTTTTCCTAGAATATATCTTGTTTTAATTTGATTGTCAGAAGCGATTTTTTGTTTTGTCGCTGCGCCTAGGCATGCATCTTGACATCATTATCTACATCTTTTTTCCATTGTTATATAAATTTCAAGTCTAAAAGATCCAATAGAAAAAATCATTTTATAAATTATAATCATGTCGGAAAAGAAACAACCTTCAGAAAAGCCATGGACGTTGACAATCATGTAATTATACGACCCTATCC
Organism: Gossypium hirsutum; assembly: GCF_007990345.1. Classification (NCBI taxonomy): domain Eukaryota; kingdom Viridiplantae; phylum Streptophyta; class Magnoliopsida; order Malvales; family Malvaceae; genus Gossypium; species Gossypium hirsutum. Next base: position 59,394,163 of record NC_053437.1, read on the forward strand.
AAAGACTAACTTCAAAGTGAAGATTTCAAGAAAAGAAATTGAATTGGTTCTCTTCTATATCAATTTGATCAATTTACATGGGTATTTGATACAAAATCAAGGGCAAGGATGTGCATCAAGAATTAACTTTTCTGAATGGTCCCATTACAAGGTCTAAAGCAAAGCAATTGAAGATAAAGTTACAAACTTTCGTGCAAGAATTTCTCTTTAAACAACTTGTAGAAGCTTGTGAAACTTCAAGAGACATCAAAGACAAGCATTGGATCACTTATCAAAATTTGGAGAAGAGCCCCAACTGAAGTGGGATTTCTGAAGGTCCCAATTGGAGTAGGAGAGTTTCAGTTGAAGTAGGGCTCTTCATTTTTAGAGTTTTAGTTGTTTTAGAATTTTTTTTAATTTAGGAAGCATTGAAAATTCGGTTGACATGAATAAAATATATTCTTAAACCGAGTTTAGAAGAGTTTTAGTTTGAGTAGAACTCTAGGACTTCTAGTTAAAGTACGATTCTATTATTTGAAAGAGTTAATATTTTATTAAAGTTTTGATGTAATTAGTACTCCTCCATGTCATGGCTGGTCAGAAATGGTAGTTTCTAGAATAGTCCAAGTCATACTAGGATTCGTGTAAAGGGTGACCAAAGTTCTTTATTAATCTTATTCACCCACGGCCCGCCCTTAATTATGGTTTCTGGATGTTTCTTTGGGATAATTGATGAGGTTCTCAGCACATATTTAGTACGTAAAGGTTGTAAATGAGATGTTTAGTGCGTTCCAAAATTGCCTATAAGGATACAGAGCCACTAAAGTTCATAGTGGAGCTGATTAGCTAATCTAAAAGGCTAAGAGAAGCTTACATGATGCAATTATGATTGTAAAAAGAGCTTTAGAAAAGTCTACTGGTGTTACTAGAAGTGGTGAGGTAATAATACTAGAGGCAGCATGAAGGTGCAATAGATGGGAAGTCTAAACTTTTTATTAGTTTTATGGCAAAGTTATTGAGGTTTTCACACAACAGGTGACTAACAATGCTGGGTTTCATTCAACTGATGTGCTAAACAAATTGAAATTGCATACTCACTCATTCTTCTTCACTTCAAGTTTGTAGCTCATGTAAGATGTTTGTAGGTGTCAATGCCTCTCAAGTGATGATCTTTTCAAGAAGGCAGAGGAGTAATCTCTTCAGTTACATCCTTGAGGACAAGGATGTTGTTAAGGGGAGGCTCCTTATACGTGCCTAATATTCTATTGTGCTGTTTTTAGTTTATGGTCATCGTTTTAGTCTAACACTGCATTAGTTTCTTTTAATTAGTTGTTAGCTTGTAATTAGTTACAACTTAGCAATTGCAAAATGCCATTCAAAGCATGTAACTTTGGAAGGGCGGTACACAAAATAAATATTCCTCTTTCCTGAAAACTCCCTAACAAATTCTTCTATTCTCTCATTCTTCCCTTCTTTCTCTTTCTTTTCTTCTCTGTTGGTCAGCCTAACCTCAGATGGCCCATATCATCCACAAGGGAAAGGAATCAAATCAACTAACCTTTCTGACAGAACTTCTGCTATGTGCACTTATAGGAAGGCAATCTTGCTTACACGAATCAAAATAACGGACCCATTTCTGCAGAAAATAATAATATCCCAATAAGCATCATATTCGCATCATATTCCAAAGACATAAGCTAACTGAGTTCATTTACACAAAACACCACATAATCTCAATACTGAAGTTTTCATTCGAAATAGAAATACAAAGAATTAGTAAAAACTATGTTCGGTTATTACTTCTGCTACAACTTTCTCACTGGTAGCTAAATAGCAAAACAAAGTTCGAGTAACTAAATGAATGCTTTTGTATCTTAGGGGGGTTTTTTTTTCTTTCTTTCTTGTAAAAACAAAAGGCAAATCAGCAAAAGCAACAATCAGACACAGCCAAAGGCTAAACAAAAAAAGGGAAAAGAAATAAAGGAAAGAATTGAATGCAAATATGTACGAACATTGAGGACATTGGAGTTGGCTAAATCTTTCTTGTTGAGAGCAATGACAAGTCTTTTAGCTGAGAGCTGAGGCTGCAAGTCTTGATTAGCAGACGAAAATGGAATCTGCAAATAACTATTTCTTTTTAACTAAAAACAACAGTAGAAAGAATTTTTGAAAACTTGAGGAGGAGTAATTGAAGCAAAATGAATAAAGAGAAAGGACTAACACGGGCATCACGAACTTCGATGACGAGGTCAGAGAGCTTGAGGCGGCTACGGATGGCGCGAGTGGCGGCGGCCATGTGGCCTGGGAACCAGTTAATGGCTCCACCATCTTTGCTGAATCCAATTTCTCCCACCTCCATTGCTTTCTTTATTATTCCTTTTTTTCCCATTTATTTCCTCAAAGTTGTCCCTCTTCTTCTTCTCTGCTCTTTTCGAATTTCGACAGAGATTATCACCGGCGAACTTCAAGTGAGATGAGAAAAACGAAACACTACTCTTTTTCTTTATTCTATTTTAGATGTTGAGCCCAAGTTTGACCCTAAATGAATTGGGTCTAAGCCCATTTTATCTAATATTAAGCCCAGAAATACTCCACACCTTTTTAGGCAGCTGCTGCGTTTGTTATTAATAAATCAAAATTAGGTATAATTTGAACTAGTGATTAATTTCTTTAATTGCTTTTTTTTAAAATTAATTAAAATTAAATAGTTGCAATTTTTTAAAAAGGTTTAATTAATTCATTTAAAAAAATGGCAGGATTGGTACAGAAAAAATTGCAATTACTCTGATTAAATAAATACATGCGTATTTGAACTTAATTAATTAAAATTGATTACAGATATATAGCTAGAATTAAGATTATTTGGGATTAAGTTATGAATTTGTCTATTAATAAAGGATATCATTTACTCTTTTATGCAAGTTATGATTCTGTTGTTGTGAATAAAGTCATGTCATGCACGAGACATGTATCTAACCTACCAACTTTTGACCCACTATCCTAAGAGTACACATTTTCAATATATTAAAGCATGCGAGTTATACTCATATGGCCATTCACTTATTCGGAATTTAGGTAAGTTACATCATTAACACCACAAATAGATAAATCGACAAACGAATATAAGATAAATTAAAATTAGGTATTGTCTGATGTATTGTTAATCTAAACAATTACATTTGTCTCTATTTTATGGAGTCAATCGAACTTTGATACCCATGCAAGTTATCTCCCCAATTAAACTTATAGGCAACGTAATAATCCTAACATGAATAATTTGTTCAAACTAATTTCATTGACCATGGATAATTTGGATTACCTATTGATATAAGTTATCTTATTGCATTATAACTCGATCATATATAACACAACTTCATATGAGTTAAACCATGTGTAATCGCTAAACCAATATCTGCTTATTCATTTTGCTTTATATGCAAAAACAAAAAACAAAACAAAACCATTGAGGACAATCATACAAAGAATATTACATAATCACGTGGTGATTTTATAATTTATTCAATCAATTTAGACAATTACAAGTAGGCTATGACAAAAGCATTGCAGTAAGGGCACAAATCTTAACAATCTCCCACTTGCTTGATTGAAGTAATTGAGTTATATTTTGCATTCTCATACCTTCATGTTTCTTAAATCTACTAGCCACAAGATTCAATGTAAACACATCCACATGATTGTTTTCAAATGCGATTTTGATTACATTTTACTATTCCATCACCTACCGCATTTGGTATGATATGATATTTGCAATTTATGTGTTGTCTTTTTATGATTTTTTTTCCCTTAGTATTTGTTATGGTCGCATTGTTATTGCAATACAATGCCTACGCTTTTAGAAAAAAATCTCATAAATATAAGTATATGTTATTTGATCGAAGTTTTAAGCATTTGCTTAAAGTTCATTAAGTTGGTGATTAAACCAGGATAGTTTGTTTGAAGAATAGTTTGGCGTTCGAACATGAATTCCCTGTTATAGTGCGATAGCTTTTACGTTACTAATTTTATAAAATGTTGCTAACACTTGTAAAGTTGCAATTATTTTATTAGAGAATTTTTTTTCAATGGAATCTGACTTCACGTACGTTGAGATTTAAGAGGACATGTTTCATAAACAATTTTCCAACAAAAATTTCTAAGTGCTGAAATTTCATTAAGAATCGAAGAAATTTGACAAAATAAGTCTACTAGTGCCATAAGAAGGAGCTAAGATATTGACAATTGAAAATGAGGCTTGATAAACCGTAGAATTAACTTATAACTTTTTTAAGAAGCCATTGCAACTTTGAATGTGGTGGTTGAAGAAAGATTATCCCATCAGGTATGCCATAAATTTATATAAACAAATTTCAAGTCGACTAATAACTTGAAAATTTGAAGACGAATGTTAGTTATCAACTTTAGAAGTTAAAATATTTGAATACTTCTTTAATTTAATATTACATTAAAGCAGTTAGCTTCCAAAGTGATTGAAATTTAATAGTAAAAATGGGTTTAAAGAGTTGCTTTCTTGAAGAGATTGATTCAAAGCTTGATCTTGAGTTGACAGGATCCACATAAAGGGTCTACGGCATTAGACTTTGAAAACAAGATTTTATCTTCCTTCTTTGAAGAATTAAGATCAAGAAGTAGTTTTTGATAATTTCTTGATCCAGCAAACTTAGAGTTCTTCTAATTCCTTCAAATTTATCCTAGAGTTTTTGAATCTTGCTCTTCTAAACTTCTAAAATTATTTATCACTTAATTTAATTTAATTAATATAGTTCCTCACCTTCGCTTAGGAAACTTAAATTTGAAATTTAGTTATTGTACTTTTATTTTTATAAATTTAATCTCTTCGTCTTTTAGATTTCAAATTTTAGGTCAAATTCTTAACACTATTAAACTTATTTTGTTAAATTTAAATTCATTACAAAATCATTTCTTTTAGTTACATTACCATCAAGTGAGTATTTTTTTTTATTTCAAAATTTCACATCAACAAATTTAACAAAAAAAATATATTATTACCAATGGAACCAGAATTTTGAAATTTGAATATAAAGGAATGAATTTCCTAAAATTAAAAGTATATGGATCAAATTCTAAATTTACGAAAAATATGAGAAATTATGAGATATTTTAACCAAAATTCTATAAATGATAAATGATGTGTGTCGACACCATTTTTTTGGTAAAACGGGGTCGACTTGGATTTTGAAAATGAAAACGAAAATGGGAGTCGCTACCAATCTTTTTTGATGAGGTGTGATCGGGTCACCTCATAAAACTGTTGTTTTTAATAAACGGTTTAGATTTATTAAAACAATGATTTTGGTCTGTGAAATTCAAAGAAACAAGTTTAGGAGTCGGATACGTACGAGAAAGGATTAGCACCCTCGTAACGCCCAAAAATTGGTACCTAGTTGATTAATTAGTGTCTTAATGTCGAAGATTGAAAACTTTCAAGAGTTTTAAAAAATACGATCCTTAAAAAAAACTTGAATAACATGGATTGAAATTTAAGATTCTCTTGTTCTGAAGGAATATCACATCTAGCACGTTAGGATACGATACTTTAAACCCTCGAAACTAAGATCACCTTATGGTTTCAGAAACCCATACTTTGAAGTTTTAAGAGGATATTTGGCTATTTGGTCAAACGAGAAATCGAAACCCAACACATTAGGGCACGTTTTCTCGAATTTCTAAATGCAAAATATTGCCTTTATTATTTTTTTGAGAACTCCTCATATCGAGGAAACAACATGTCATATCCAATGCGTTAGGACACAACGTATCAAATTCTCAATTTGAGAATAAATGCCAAAAAATTTGTTTATTTGAAAGATATTCGATTCGATTATCTCGGGTTTGGTAAAGAAATCATGTCCCGTAAGTTAGAACACGATCTTTTATTAATTCCCGAGACCGCTTAAAAACTTAAATTTGAAAAGATTCATGTATTTAGATTTATTGTGAAAATCGAAACTCCGTAAGTTAGGGTACGACCTTCTCGAATCTAAACACGAGATTTTGCTTATTCAAAAAATCATAATCTATACATTGAAATTAATCTAACTCGGAATAGTAGAGCATGGCGTTAATGTGCGTAGCAAACAATGATGAACACGATAATGGAAGCGTAAAAAATAGGTGCGTCATAGTAAACGAGATAAATAATAGGAGAGACAAATCGATCATATCACAACAAATAAATAAATGAATAGCTAAGACATTCTTTTAAAATAATAACGAACATATACGAAAATAAATAAATAAATATCGAGTGAAACAAAAATGCAATAAATAAAATTAATAAAACCATAAAAATTATAAGAATATGTGTGCATATATATATTAAAAATTGTCAAAAATATAACAAATATATATGTATATAAATTATAAAATATATGTACATATATGTATTATAAAATGTATATAAGTATACGTATATTTTAAGATAGTATATACAAAAAAAAAGAATATATGTATGTATATATATAGGAGTTATAAAATGTAAAACACATATATATTATAAGAATGCATGTATATATATTTTTTAAAGTTATAGAATATAAAACACATATGTATGTATAAATATATAAAACATAAAATATGTGCGTATGTATATTATAAAAATGTGTGTATGTACGTGTATAACAAAGTTTTAAATAAAGATGTAAATAAGCAAACAAATAACTAACTAAATAAATAAAGAATTAAGATAGAAAGGGCTTAATTGTAGCTTAAATTAAATTAGCAGGATAGATTAAAAAAATAAAAAATAAAGGGACCAATTTCAAATGCGCAAAGTAAAGCGGGGATTAATTGGGAAAATATCCCATTGACCTCCTGTGCTGCGTTTCAATGGACGAAAATGAAACGAGCGGTAAATCTTATGGCCCAAATCAAAAATAAAAAAGAATTAGATTACACTATGTTGCAAAAGCAGAGGGGCTGAACATGCAATTAGCCCCTCCCAACAAAACACGCGGATCCTGGTTATTGGGCAGGGTCAATTTTAGGTCTAAGACAAAACGGCGTCGTTTTGGCCACTGATGCAAGGGCTCAAAATGGCGCCGTATTTACCCCGTATAAAAGCCAAAAAAATAGATAAACAAATCAGTTTAGCCACCCCTTTAAAAAAAGAAACAGAGAGTTTGAAAACTCTCTCTTGTCCTCCCCAAGTCTGGCCAACAGGGCCGTAACTCGTGCCGTCGTGGCCGAGGGCTGGTGACGCACGAGGGCGCTCCTGATCAACGCGTTGAAGCGCATTCAAAGACCAAAGTGTTAGAATGGGGAAACAAGGAGGGAAAAAAAGTCTTGGTCCTTCCCTAAACCCGAATCCGACGGTGACGAAGGACCGATAACGACGGATCTAAAAGCCGATTCAGGTATGTTTCTTTCTACTTTTCCTCCCTTTTTATTATCTTTCGTATTTTAAAGAAAATAAACAAATAAATAAAATGGAATCAAAATAAAACAAAACAAACAGAGAAACTCTAAAATAAGAGGTAATCCTTTCTTCTTCTTTTTTGTATTTCTTTTTATGTGTTTGTAGCCGAAAAAGAGAAAATACAAAATGGCTCTTGTTGTTTTTTTATAGGCCATTACAAACTGTTTATTTTCTATCTTTTGTTTGTTTCTCCGTTGTATGCTTCTGCTGTTTACATTGATTTCTCTTTGTAGGTGTCAGGCGCGCGTGGGGGAGGCGTGCGGCGGTGGCGACAGAGGCAGTGGCAGTGGCAGGCCTAAAGGCGACAGAAGACCTAGGTGCGACGCACCTAGGGATTTTGCTTGCTGAGATTTTTTAGTTTGTAGGCTTAGGGTTTTTTTACTATTGGGTTGTTCTGATTGGATCTGTTACTGGGCTTGTAATTGGGTTACATGGACTGCTAGCCTTTTTTTTTAATTTTAATTTGGTCTGGTTTGGGTTTTGGGCCGGGCAAAATTTGGGTTTTACAGTTGCCCCTCTTTGCTCATTACCATATAACGGGAATGAAGCAAAGACTTTTAATAAAGACAAATTTTGCCCGGTCTCGCCGAGTCTTGACTTGCTTTGGTGTTTTTCCTCTTCAAGTAGCTTCGTTCTAGTCCACTGCATCTTATTGCTTCGATCCATTTCACAGCATCTTCAGAGAGATATAACTTCAATCTATTCTGCTGCAACTCTATAGAGATGGTTTTGGTCTACTTCATTACAACGTCAATGAGATAAGACTTGTTGCTGCAACCTGCTCCATTGCGGCTTCAGGGAGATAAGGTTTGACATGATAAGATCTGCTATCTTACAGTTTGCCCCACTGCAACTTCAAGGAGATAAGACTTGGAACTTCAATAGATTTGATCTGACCAACTGCAACTTCAGAGGTATATGATTCATCCTTTTAATCCGCTCCACTGCAACTTCAGAGAGATAGGATTAGTAGCTTCAATCTGCTCCACTGCAACTTCAGGGAGATAAAACTTGTATCTACAACTTGCTTCACTGCGGCTTTAGGGAGATAAGGTTGGTGGCTTAAATATGCTTCCCTACTACCTTGGGAAGATAAGATTTGTCGTCTTCGATCTGCTCCACTACTGCTTAGAGAGACAGGACCAGCTTTCGATCTACTTCACTGTCAGTACAGGAAGACAAGATCTGCTATCTTCGATCTACTTCGCTACCGATACTGGAAGACAAGATCTACAATCTTCGACCTATTCCACTACTGCTGAAGGAGACAATATATACTATCTTCAGTATACTTTGCTGCCAATACAGGAAGATAAGGTTTGCTATCTTCGATCCACTTTGCTGCCAATACCGGAAGACAAGATCTGCTATCTTCAGTCTACTTCGTTGTCAATACAAGAAGACAAGACTTGCTATCTTTGATCTACTTCGCTACCAATACAGGAAGACAAGATCTGCTATCTTCAGTCTACTTCACTGTCAATACAGGAAGACAAGACTTGCTATCTTCAATCTACTTCGCTGCCAATACAAGAAGACAATATCTGCAATCTTCAACCTACTCCATTGCTGCTCAGGGGGACAAGATCTGCTATCTTCAGTCTACTTCGCTGATAATACAGGAAGATAAGACTTGCTATCTTTGATCTACTTCACTGCCAATACAGGAAGACAAGATCTGTAATCTTTGACCTACTCCACTCCTGCTCAAGGAGACAAGATCTACTATCTTCAGTCTACTTCGCTGCCAATACAGGAAGACAAGGCTTGCTATCTTCAATTTACTTTGCTGCCAATACAGAAAGACAAGATCTGCTATCTTTGATCCACTTTGCTGCCAATACAGGAAGATAAGATCTGCTATCTTTGACCTACTTCGCTGCCAATACAGGAAAATAAGATCTGTAATTTTTAGTCTACTCCGCTGTAATTCAAGGATATAAGACTTGATATGATGATTTCAATCCATCCCACTACAACTTCAGGGGTATGGGCAACTTCATTGATCTGTTCTCTAGGGAACATGACCTGCAAAATCCATTTTATTGACCTATTTATGCCTAGTGTTTAGGATGTCATGATTAGAATGAATCAAATGCTCCTAACTAGATTTGAATGATTACATATTTGTATGAATGCAGAATGCCATTTTTAGAGAATGATCCCTCTTTATCGCTTAGGTCGTCATTGCTCAAAATTTATTAAGGTTCTATCACTGATGCCTTCTTATTCAGTCGGTGTCTTTGACAGAAAAACCAAAGAAATAGTCGTAATTTAGACTATTCTTTCTCCAATGCTTCTAACCTTTAAGTTGGTTAGTTCTAAACAATAGCCCTATTTCAGGTCCTCGTACTATTTAGAAGCTTTCAGAGTAATATGCAAAACTTCTTTTGCTTGAATATTATCAGTCCAGTAATCGTTATTTCAACAAAAAATGCTTGAAAAAGATTATCAAAATGGACAAGATTAAATTTTGTTGAGAACAAAGCTCAAATGAATGAATCAATCAAGATAGCAAATTTTGCTAGAATACAAAATGAGAATAAATTAATCAAGATGACGTATTTTGTCAAAAATACAAAAAATGAAAAAAATGGAAATAGGTGCCCCAAATATCGTAGCATGAGCTTCTCTGCCCCAAACTTCTTCAGGATCCTTTTGAACTTGATATGTGTTTAGAAGTCGTAGAAGACTTTGTTGATGCCCCCAAGATGTAGCATCTCTCCTTTTTATTAATTCGGAGAGGACAAGACTACCGCATGCCCCACCTTCAATCAAAATTTGAACTGCCCATTCCTGGGTTTTCAATTCAAAACCTCTTTGGTCTCAAGGTGCCCTTTGCGGGTTTTCACCTTGGCCTCTCATTTTTCTTTTTATTTTTTCGTTTTTATTTTATTTTTTTCTTTTTGTTTCTTTTTCAAATGAAAATTTATTGTTTGAGTCAGAATTCACAGGACTAAGCAGGTTCTTGCCGTCCATCTTGGTCAATATCGACGCTTTTTCAGATAAGGTATTCCACATAAGGTCCTTTCCAGTTTGGCATCCACTTTCTTCTAAAGTCCTTTTGTATGGGAAGGATATTCTTTGCTATTAGGTTCTCCTCATGAAATTCTTTGGGCGAACCCTTTTTTTTGTGAGCTCGCATCATTTGCTTTTGGTGTATTTGATCATAACGGATAGTTTTCAACATTTTCTCTTTAATCAACTTTAACTAATCATATCGGGCTTGGATCCATTCTGCTTCATCCAACTTCAGCTCTGACAAGACTCGAATGGTAGGAATATCAACTTCGATGGGTAAAACTGTCCCTATTCCATATATCAATGAGTTACCCCGGTTGAGGTTTTTTTCTTTTTGTTATTTTTTTATTTTTTATTTTTTATTTTTTTCCACTTGTACCGTTCATTTTGGGGTGACATGATGTTAATCTTGAACAGACTGCAAACTTCTGATATCGTGTCGTTGTTCAAATTTAGTGCATTGTCAGATATGATCCTTTTTGGCATTCCATACCGACATATGATTTCTTTTTTTCAAGAATTTACAGATTGCCAGCTTTGTGACATTGGTATATGAAGCAACTTCCACCCACTTAGCGAAGTAATCGATGGCCACAAAGATGAACCGATGACCACCAGAAGCTTTTGGCGAGGTCGGCCCAATGACATCCATGCCCTTCATAGAGAAAGTCTATAGAAAAGTCATAACATTAAGAGATGAATGAGGCATATGAATCTTGTCTCCATAAATTGGCACTTATGGCATTTCCTGGTATAACTGATGCAATCCCCTTTTATAGTGGACCAACAGTACTTAAATCTCATGATTTGCTTAGCCATTGCAAAACCATTAGCATATGTTCCTCAGACACCCTTATAGACCTCTTCCAATATCTTCTCAGCCTCAAGAGCATCCATACATCTTAGTAGCTCAGGCATATCTTGGTACGACCATGCGAAAACATTTTTGAATTGTTGGAGTAGCTTAATGGCATCTCGCTTTGTAAAGTAGGATATGTTTTTCGACTTGCTCTACCATCCTTAATAAATCAGGAGATAAGCTACAGTCTCGATCATCTTCGAAGTCTTGAGGTTCCTCTAAACATATAACTTGCTCAAAAGAAAGTTCTGAGTCACTAGCAGTGTCGCTCATATCATTGATATTTGGAGACCTGTTATAGGGACAAAACCAGATCCAAAGAATCTAAGAATATTTATCTGTATAGTATGATTATGAATGAAATGGAAACAATAAAAGAATATTTGCTCGAAGTGAGAAACAAAGATGCATTTTATTGAAATAAAAATATTGACCATAAGCCTATCTCACAAAAGGATTATTATTGCTCCTAAGCTTAGAGCAATAAGCATGTTTTGGACATTACTCCGAATTAGGTCTAAAAAATACAGGGATCTCCTCCACAGCCTCATTGTTCAGAACGCCTCTGGGGATATAGAAATAAATTCCTGATAAGTTTTTTATTTATTTTTTAGTTCCTTCTTCAAAGGCACAAACACCTTTCTTTTCCATACCATCGATATCTTTAAAGAATTCCAATTCTTTATCATTTATCTGGCTCTGTACTAGAGTTCTGAACTCAATGCACGTTTGGATTTTAGGAAATTTATTGTATGCAATGAAATGTAATGTTAATGAATGAAAAGATGCATGCAATGAATTGTAATGCAGATGCATAAATGCAAAAAAAAACGTTAATCTTGATTCAATTCTATTAGAACAACTTTTCTAGAAAATAAATCTCTTTACATAAAATAGATATTTACATATACGACATTGTCCTAATACTCGAAGTAAAGACATCGATCCTTTTCTTCAAATCCATATGTAAGATTGAATCTCGAAAACTCTTCAAAGGGGCACCTCCTCTATCTCCTTTTTGCTTGATCCGAGCTGCGACCCATTGTTCACTCATCCTCTTGATACTCATTGGCTTCTTTAAAAAAGTTGGCGTCAGTAGCTCTCGAATAGTCTTCGTCAGCTTGAGTCATCGGGCAACGAGGCATAGTCGTGTACTCATTCGCCAGACTATCACATTTCCCTCGTTAAGTTTTCTCGGACCATATTCAGACAACCGCATTGTCTTCTATTTTATCAAGAAACTCATTTTCTTATGAAAAGCTCTCTATTTAGATATTTGAATGTGAATCAACACCTCTTTTCTATTTGATGAAAATGCAAAGCAATTATTAACAAAACAAAACAAAATACGTCAGTACAGAAGAAATAAACAACATAATAGAACACCTATCTGGGTGACCACTAAGGTTTGGCGCGGCTTTACCTAGGGTAGGTTTTCAGGATTTACTATATGCGGCTCGGTTCTAAAGAAAGGGTACCCGAACTTGCAGATTCCTTGATCCTCACCCATTATAGGCTCATATGGGCCAAGTTCAGTTTAGGGGAATACATTTCCCTATGGCTGCACGGGGATGAAAATCTCACGAAGACATAGGCTCAGATGTATCCCGAAAGCGATCCGTTATCTTGCACGGAGGTGAAGACCTCACGAAGGAAATAGCTTCTCACTCTCACTTAAGACGGTATAATCGAGCGGTTATGTAATGCAATATGCAGAAACATATCAAAAAATCAAACCAATAAAGTGATTATAAACCAAAGTAATAACAACAAAACAGACAAAATGTTACAAAATGATCGTAGATTTACCGAATTTTCGGGTGACCTTTAGGGATTCGGTGTGGTTCTACCTAGGGTAAGCTCTTAGGGCTTATTATATGCGGTTCGGTTCTAAAGTAAGGGTACCCGAACCAGTAGATTCCTCGATCCTCACTCATTATAGGCTCATACGGACTGAGTTCAGTTCAGGGGAATACATTTCCCTATGGCCATGCGGAGATGAAAATCTCACGAAGACATAGGTACGGATGTATCCCGAAAGCGATTCACTATCCCATGCGGAGGTGAAAACCTCACGAAGGCGTAGTTTCTCACTCTCACTTAAAAAGGTAAGATCGAATGATCATGTAAATGCAATATGCAAAAACTATATCGAGACTTAAACAAATAAAGCAGATATAACAAAACGATGCAGACTATGTGCAGCAAAAGGATCGTAAATTTGAACCAAATTTTCCATTTTCGACAAAAAGACAAAAAATAATCAACTTGTGGCTTGACTCTCTTATTTATTCCCCAGTGGAGTCGTCAAGCTGTCGACACCATTTTTTTGGTAAAACGGGGTCGACTTGGATTTTGAAAATGAAAACAAAAATGGGAGTCGCCACCAATCTTTTTTGATGAGGTGTGATCGGGTCACCTCATAAAACGGTTGTTTTTAATAAACAGTTTAGATTTATTAAAACAATGCTTTTGGTCTGTGAAATTCAAAGAAACAAGTTCGGGAGTCAGTTACGTACGAGGAAGGATTAGCACCCTCGTAATGCCCAAAACTTGGTACCTAGTTGATTAATTAGTGTCTTAATGTCGAAGATTGAAAACTTTGAAGAGTTTTAAAAAATACGATCCTTAAAAAAACCTGAATAACATGGATTGAAATTTAAGATTCTCTTGTTCTGAAGGAATATCACATCCAGCACGTTAGGATACGATACTTTAAACCCTCGAAACCAAGATCACCTTATGGTTTCAGAAACCCATACTTTGAAGTTTTAAGAGGATATTTGGCTATTTGGTCAAACGAGAAATCGAAACCCAACACGTTAGGGCACGTTTTCTCGAATTTCCAAATGCAAAATATTGCCTTTATTATTTTTTGAGAACTCCTCATATCGAGAAAACAACATGTCATATCCAATGCGTTAGGACACAACGTATCAAATTCTCGATTTGAGAATAAATGCCGAAAGATTTGTTTATTTGAAAGATATTCGATTCGATTATCTCGGGTTTGGTAAAGAAATCATGTCCCGTAAGTTAGAACACGATTTTTTATTAATTCCCGAGACTGCTTAAAAACTTAAATTTGAAAAGATTCGTGTATTTAGATTTATTGTGAAAATCGAAACCCTGTAACACCCCTTACCCATATCCGTCGCCAGAATAGGGTGCGAGGCATTACCAGAACACATACACTTGTAAATGTATTTAACCGTATTATAAAATTTGATCTAAATTAAAACTTTCAAATTTTTAACATGCTTTTGTAATTCTTCACAATATATCCTCTAAATATTATATTCATAATAAATAGGGCCTACGAGACCCGATTTATATTCATGTAAGTCACAAGTCTTAACAATTCAATGCTTCATTTCCATTTCATTCAATTCATAATTTCTCATGTTCACAATTCAAATCAATTTCTCAATCCAATATACATTTCAATATCACAACAATTCTTTTAATTCAAATCATATCACTAGCAATAGGAATTTCTATTTACTTCTCATACAATTCAATATCATTAAGTTCAATACTAATACGTATTTACCATTTAACTTAACATTTATCGATTATGCCATTCATTAACACATTTATGAAATTCTTAATTTTGCAATGAAAACATCGCTTTAGCTTTTAATTTAGCTAAAATTAGATCATCATCAATCTCATAGTAACTATTTGAAATAAAACATTACATCATTTCTAATTCAACATTTATCGATTATGATTGAATATATGACCGATTTATACACAAGTCATTCATATATTTTCCAATTTTCTGCCTCATCATCTCCATTCCACATCCTTAATGTATATAACACGCTTAAATAACATTAACTATATTTTCACTATTTAATTATAAGTAAATTTAAATCTGTCTATCCGAGTCAAAGTCACTAAATTATTTATATCTTGAGTTACGAAACTTCAAATTAAGATTCGTTAATTATATCTGAAACTAGACTCACATATCTTTTAACCATAAAATTTTTAGAATTTTTGGCTTAGCCAATAAGTACAGTTTATTCTTTAAAGTCTCCCCTGTTTCACTGCTAGACAATTCCGACCCTTATTCACTAAAAATTAATTATCTCATTGTACAGGATTCAGATGATGTTTCCGTTTATTTCTCTTGAAAATAGACTCATTCAAGATTTTAAATATATAAATTTAAGCCCCTAATTATTTTTCTTCAATTTTTTTATGATTTTCCAAATTGGGAACCCGAAATCATTCTGACTGTGTCTCACAAAATTTATTATATCTCATAATTTACAATTCTATTACTTACACCGTTTCTTCTATGAGAAACTAGACTCAATAATATTTAATTTCATATTTTATTCATTCTCTAATTCGATTCCCACAATTTTTGGTGATTTTTCAAAGTTAAACTACTGCTGCTGTCCAAAACTGTTTTAGTGCAAAATGTTGATTTCCATTTTGCCCCAAATTTCACAGTTCATACAATTCAGTCCTTGCTCAATTAACCCCTCAATTAAGCTAATTTTTCTCAATTAGTACTTTACCTAGACATTATAAGTTATTCATAATTATTGAAATTCAGAATTTCCTCACAAAACCCTAACTTGTTTTACTATTAGGTCCAAACATTCACTTTCTATTCAATTCTTTCAATAAAATCAGCATATAAACAATTTAAAGCTCTAATTCCATGCTAAATCATCATATACTTCCAGCACATATTCATAGCAACTTTCAACTTCTTTCATAGAATCAAAAACTAATGAATTCAACAAGTGGGTCTAGTTGTAAAAGTCACAAAAATATAAAATTTTCAAGAAATAATCAAGAATTGAACTTACCTGCAGTAAAAATGGGAAGAACCAGCTTAAGGAAACCCTTATATGGTGTTTTTGCTGATGAGAATGCAGAAAAATAAAGAGAAATCTAGATAATTCCACATTGGTCCTAATTTTATTAAGTAAATTTTGCAATATTCCAATTTTTCCATTAATTCTCCTTACTTTGTTGCTGATTTCATGCCTTTGCCGTCCAGCCCAAATAGACCTTGGGTATATTTGCCTTTTAAGCCCTCTTCCTTTTATCATTTAAGCTATTTAATCATTTCTCATAATTTTGCATTTGTTACAATTTAGTCCTTTTTGTTCAATTAATTATCGGAACTTTAAAATTTCTTAACAAAACTTTAATACTAACTTTTAACACTCCATAAATATTTATAAAAATATTTATGGCTCGATTTAAAATCTCCGAGGTCTCGATACCTCATTTTTTCTAATTATTTTAATATTTATTTCTAGTGCACTATTCACTATTTCAAAAATTTTCTTAACTTCACATTTAACTTATACTCACTAAATTAATAATATTTTCTACTCATTTGTAGGATTTAGTGATCTCGAATCATCGTTCCGACACCCCTGAAAATTCAGGCCATTTTATTTTTCCTCGTCGGATTTGTGGTCCCGAAACCACTGTTCCGACTAGACCTAAAATCGGGCTTTTACAAACCCCGTAAGTTAGGGTACGACTTTCTCGAATCTAAACATGAGATTTTTCTTATTCAAAAAATCATAATTTATGCATTGAAATTAATCTAACTCGGAATAGTAGAGCATGACGTTAATGTGGGTAGCAAACAATGATGAACACGATAATGGAAGCGTAAATAATAGGCGCGTCATAGTAAACGAGATAAATAATAGGAGAGACAAATCGATCATATCACAACAAATAAATAAATGAATAACTAAGACATTCTTTGAAAACAATAACGAACATATACGCAAATAAATAAATTAACATCGAGTGAAACAAAAATGCAATAAATAAAATTAATAAAACCATAAAAATTATAAGAATATGTGTGCATATATATATTAAAAATTGTCAAAAATATAACAAATATATATGTATATAAATTATAAAATATATGTACATATATGTATTATAAAATGTATATAAGTATACGTATATTTTAAGATAGTATATACAAAAAAAAAGAATATATGTATGTATATATATAGGAGTTATAAAATGTAAAACACATATATATTATAAGAATGCATGTATATATATATTTTAAAGTTATAGAATATAAAACACATATGTATGTATAAATATATAAAACATAAAATATGTGCGTATGTATATTATAAAAATGTGTGTATGTACGTGTATGACAAAGTTTTAAATAAAGATGTAAATAAGCAAACAAATAACTAACTAAATAAATAAAGAATTAAGATAGAAAGGGCTTAATTGTAGCTTAAATTAAATTAGCAGGATAGATTAAAAAAATAAAAAATAAAGGGACCAATTTCAAATGCGCAAAGTAAAGCGGGGATTAATTGGGAAAATATCCCATTGACCTCCTGTGCTGCGTTTCAATGGACGAAAATGAAACGAGCGGTAAATCTTATGGCCCAAATCAAAAATAAAAAAGAATCAGATTACACTATGTTGTAAAAGTGGAGGGGCTGAACATGCAATTAGCCCCTCCCAACAAAACACGCGGATCCTGGTTATTGGGTCGGGTCAATTTCGGGTCTAAGACAAAACGGCGTCGTTTTGGCCACTGATGCAAGGGCTCAAAACGGCGCCGTATTTACCCCTTATAAAAGCCAAAAAAACAGAGAAACAAATCAGTTTAGCCACCCCTTTAAAAAAAGAAACAGAGTTTGAAAACTCTCTCTCGTCCTCTCCAAGTCCGGCCAACAGGGCCGTTGCTCGGGCCGTCGTGGCCAACGGTCGGCGACGCAGGAGGGCGCTCCTGATCAGCGCTTTGAAGCGCGTTCAAAGACCAAAGCCTTAGAATGGGGAAACAATGAGGGAAAAAAATCTTGGTCCTTCCCTAAACTCGAATCCGACGGCGACGAAGGACCGATAACGACGGATCTAAGGGCCGATTCAGGTATGTTTCTTTCTACTTTTCCTCCCTTTTTATTATCTTTCGTATTTTAAAGAAAATAAACAAATAAATAAAATGGAATCAAAATAAAACAAAACAAACAGATAAACTCTAAAATAAGAGGTAATCCCTTCTTCTTCTTCTTTTTTTGTATTTCTTTTTATGTGTTTGTAGCCGAAGAAGAGAAAATACAAAATAGCTCTTGTTGTTTTTTTTATAGGCCATTACAAACTATTTATTTTCTATATTTTGTTTGTTTCTCCGTTGTCTGCTTCTACTGTTTGCATTGATTTCTCTCTGCAGGTGTCAGGCGTGCGTGGGGGAAGCATGTGGCGGTGGCGACAAAGGCAGTGGCAGTGGCAGGCCTAAGGGCAACAGAAGACCTAGGTGCAGCGCACCTAGGGTTTTTGCTTGCTGAGATTTTTTAGTTTGTAGGCTTAGGGTTTTTTTACTATTGAGCTGTTCTGATTGGGTTTGTTATTGGGTTTGTAATTTGGTTACATGGACTACTAGCCTTTTTTTAAAAAAATTTTAGTTTGGTCTGGTTTGGGTTTTGGGCCGGACAAAATTTGGGTTTTATAATGTGAAGAAAACAATTAATACCAATAATGAAATATGAATAATTTTCATTCAAGCATACTTTTTTATTACTTGTAAGGCATATATATTAGTAAATATTAGTTTGTTATCTCCCACTTATTTCAGATAACTATATAATAACTTATACCAATTAAATTAAATTATTATTATTTAAATATTAATAGATATGTGGCAAAATTTTAATCCCACTTTTATAGTTAAAATTTTTCACCTTCTAAATAATTACCCTTTTATTAAATAAAAAACTATTAATTGTGTTAAACATAGATTGTTTTAGATCAAATTACGGTTATGATCTCTCTACTATACTAAAATTTAGAATTTAGTATCTATTCTTTAATTTTATATAATTTGGTTCTTCTACATAATATAATTAGTTAGTTGAAATAGTTGATACCCTTAATTATTTTGGTTAAAATGTTTATGTCAAATTTTTTTAAAAAATACCCAATCCAACTTCACCTAGAAATATATATTGTGTTAAGAAGGTGTTTTTAAGAGAAATTCACGTAATCATTTTAATCAATATAGCTAAGGATGTTAATTTTTTAGAATAACTAATGTCATCATAAAAGTAGATGATTAATTAAAATATAAAGACTAAATCTCAAATGTGAGCATAGCAGAGATCAAAACTAAAAATTTATCATTATATTATAATGATTAAAATATAAAAAAAGAGTCATGTTATTAGTTAATCCAAATAATTAGCACAGTTAATATTTTTAGTAGCTAATATGAATTTTTTTAATGACACTTGTTCCAATTCATTATGCCAAAATAAATTTTTTGATTGAATAGGATTTTTTAAATGGACAGAAAAATTTAACCAGAATAGCTAAATATGTTAATTATTTGGACTACCTAATATCATTGTAAAAATAGAGAACTAAATTATGTCAAATAAAAATATAAAGATTAAATCTTAAATTTTAGTTTACCAGAGGGATCAAAACTGAATTTTTACCATTATAATTGAAATGGCAAGCAAAAGCATGTAAAAATATAAAGATTAGATCTTAAATTTGAGTTTAATAGAAGGATCAAAACTAAAATTTTATCATTATAATTGAAATGGCAAAAAAAGAAGAAGATAAAAATATAAAGATTAAACATTATATTTGAGTTTAACTATCAAAACTGAAATTTTATCATTGTAATTGAAATGAAAAAAAAAAGAACTTGTGTTACAAGAAAAGGGCTTCCTTTTATATATAGTCTATGGATTTCTAATAATATAATTATTATTATTATTTATCTATTGATTAATTTAAATTATTTAGAGAAAAATAATAATAATGTAACATGCAATGTTATCATTTTTTAATACATAATAATTTATGTTTGACACATGACGCTTTATAATTAATTTTTTCACTAAAAAACAATAAGTCGATGCCTAATAGGGGCTACCACATGGCAAAGCATAAGGCATTTTAGTAAAAATAATCATATGTTTTTTTGGTAAAAAAATGAAAATTATTTAGAAATTTGTCAAAAAAAATTTAAAACTTAGAATTTTAAGGGTAACACATGTCTCATTTAAGTTAGGGTAAAAAATTCCAAAAATTGAAAAAAGAGCACATGCAACCATAATTGAATTTTGCTTATGAATTAAAATATTTCACTAACAATGTGTAATTTAAAAAAAAATAAAATCAAATGTTACTTTTTTTCTATACAAAATTTACTTCTACCCATTATTTGCAAACCGGAAGAAAATACATGTTTATGCCTATTCAAACCCACATCATTATTATTGTTGTAATAGTAATAATGTCAATTGAGTTAAAACTTAATCCATAAATGATATTATTTATATCTCAAGGTTTTAATATTTTAAATTTATGTTTTTTTAACATTTTATCTTTTATATTTTAAAATTAATAAAAATATCAACATTATTTATATTTTTAAGTGTTTTACTGAGTTG
Source organism: Gossypium hirsutum (assembly GCF_007990345.1). NCBI lineage: Eukaryota > Viridiplantae > Streptophyta > Magnoliopsida > Malvales > Malvaceae > Gossypium > Gossypium hirsutum. The sequence goes on from NC_053437.1 coordinate 59,414,912, forward strand.
TTATCATTAGTCAACTAAATAGTCATCCAGTTAGAAAATTACTAAAAATATTTTTTTATACAAATTAAATTATATTTTTTACGAAGATATTTTTATTTATTTTTATAATAAATCAATAAAAAATTGATCATATACATAATGAAATTTGAAATAAATAATTAACTTTACCCTTATATTTAAAACATCAATTAATTTTTTTGTGAATTTTTATATGTTTAGTACAAATTTTAATAAATATTTTTTAAATTCCGTGAAAATTAGTGCAACACCAATGATTGTTGTACTGGAGAGAGTAAAATCCTAAGTTTTTTTACTTATCTTTGTAAGAATGCACATACCACAAACCTCACGCGCATATGTTGTACGTGCTATGCACGTACATTAATTCTCAAGGATGTGCCCACCACGCCCTATTCAAATCATCGCCAAAACATTTCTCCAACGATAAATCTCATCCGTAGGTTCAGGTATTCCACGTGGCATAAACAACGGATAGGATTATCCCCCGCGTGGACCTACGTATTTGAATTCAAATTTCTGCTCAAAAAAGTTAACGTTACGATTTTGAAGGCCTGAGCTTCGGATCCAAGCCAAACACCGAAGCCAAGGCCATAGGAAGAAACAAAATTACAAGATTGCAAAATATCAAGGCAGACACAAAGAAGAGAGGGATCCCACAAAAAAGAATTAAACATCCTTTGATTTTTTTATCCTCATTTGACTGCGACAACACCATTTTTGCTCCTTAAGTTCCTTTTCTTTTTTCTGGGTTAACTTTAGTTTTTTTGTTTTTGGTTTTGGTTAAAAAAGGATACCTAGAAAAGATTATCAAAGTATGTTCCTTTTCCTCAATTTTTTGGTCCAAGTTATAGTTTTTAATATATAGGGAGATAAATGAATTAATGGGTATTTATTGGTTTTTATATGATATGATTTAAAGTTTGGGATATATTTTTTTCTTTATTTTCAACTTGTTCTGATGAGTTTGATTTGATATGTGAAAGGAAGAATAGAAAAAAGGGATTTGAAATGGAGTATGTTACAAGAACTGGGTTCCATGACCTCAATTTGGCTTCAAGAAAAGCTGAAGAAGCTGGTTGGTTTCCTTTACTCATTTCTTTCTACGTTAGCAAAGAGATTGAAAAGAAACAAGAAAGTGAAGTTTTCATACATATATTTTTCCATTGCAAATAAAGTTTCCTTTTTGTTATGAAAAAAGTTTGATACTATTCAACCCTTTAGTTCTTTTATTATTTTAATCAAAGAAGTTGATGAACATTACCATTTTGTTCACTGGTTTTCGTAGCTTTGAGAAGATATGTGGCTGTTGCTTGGTTAGAAACCTTAGTTGGTCCACTGGGGATATCAAGCCAGCCATCAGAAAAAGAGTTCATTTCTTGCTTGAGAAATGGTTTGATTCTTTGCAATGTAATTAACAAGATCCATCCTGGTGCAGTACCCAAGGTATCACCAGATTTACTATCTTTTGTTTAACGTATAGTTAAGTTAAGCTAAGCCTCATCCTTATCTTTTAAAATTGCACTCTTCCCACGAATTTCAAGGTCGTGGAGAGTAATTCACATGCACAATCACTCAATCGGGAGTTTCAGCCTCCAGCAGCCTATCAATACTTTGAAAATGTTAGGAATTTTCTTGTTGCCATTGAAGACCTTAAATTGCCAGCCTTTGGAGCTTGTGATCTCGAAAGGGTAAATTCGGTTTCCACATTGAATAACTGTTGTAGTTTCTGGTTGCAAATTTACGTTGAAACTTTGGAACAGGATAACTTGGACGCAGGGTCTTCAGCTAAGGTTGTAGACTGCATATTAGCCCTCAAGTCATATCATGAATGTAAGCAGATTAATTGCGGAACTGCAAATGGATATTATAAGCTTACAAGGTCCCCCATGGTAATGCATTCTTCCACTAAGATCAACTCGCGAGCCTCATCAGAATCTTGTAGGCGCTTGGACATGCCTGCTGCTTGTGATAAACGACCGCCTGCCAATGGCGAAGTCTATAAACTTGAAGGTTCTGATTCATTTTGTTTGAGTTGCCCTTAAAAACTTTTAAACTTTCTACAGCAACATTGTTTGTTCAAGCTGTTGGCAAATAGTGCATTTGACGCGGTCAATATAGGAATCCTCTTAATAAAAGTTATTGGTCCTGTAGTGTAAACGCTAAATAAAAGGGAGGCACATTTATTTCTGGCTACTTGTTTTTTTTTTGTTGTTGTCTTTTTACCTTAACATATGTATTATCCGAAGCAAACATTGTTGTTTTAGAGAGAATGTTAATCAAGTTCCTTATTAATTGACGTTTATGTGATGCATGTGCTTGTAGATACAATTGTGAAGTTACTAGCCGACTACATGGTTGACACAAAGGAAAACTTTGATGACAACTTTTTGGGTTCTTTCCATAGTAGAAATCCGGTAATATACAGATATATATGTTTTGTATATGGACCTTGTTCTTATTCAACAAAATGAATGTATAGACTTCAGTTTCTGTATTTAATTCTCCTCTGATACAGGATTCAGTCAAAGTATTGAGCAAGATGATTTCAAGTTGCCTGGAGGAGCAACTTGTAAATAAGATCCCAGAGGTGAGCTCAGAGCAGCCAAGAAAAAATTCTTATCTTCTCCAAATGAAAATTCAATATAATCTATATTTCTGAAAGAACACCTATAAGAGTGCTTTATGTGGACTAAATTCTGAAATTATGGATTTGAAACTTATAATAGAGTACCAGCTGATTCCTTTCTGTTTTCCCCCTCTTTCCTTATTAGTGAAGTGTTTAAGTGAGTGTAGTCATGCCCTTTATGTTCTAAAACAGCTGAAATCCATGTTTAAAGAATTGGTGAGGCCTGTATATAATTTATAAAGAATTGATGAGGCCTAGAAATTTAAATGTCAGTCTGCCAGAAAATTAACATTTTGACCTATGTTAGGATATAAGTATGTGCCTCAAATGTGTAAGTGTTTTAAGAAAAATGATGAATAGGATGATATAGATTTTGTCACCGCATAAGTTAGTAATTACCTTAAATAACATTAACCTCAATTTAGCTATCAATTTCAGCATTAAAATGCAAAATCTTAGGGATAAATAGTAATTTTTAAAACCCATCATTTAAGTATCTGGCAAATACTGCAGCTTCTAAGTTAAACATTGTTTGTAAAATAATGAACACTTGAGAATCTGAAATTATTCATTAAAAGACTGTTGGTAGTTTTGGTTCAGTATCATAATATGGAGATATTTAGGTCTCCATATGATTTGTGTCAGTCTGTATAACAAGTTTTTCTGTTGCTTTGGCATTGATTACCATGTCTGATGTAGCAAAATCTGATGAGACCTTCATCGTTTTTACAGGGATCAAGGGCTTGCACGAAGAAGGCTAATCAAAACCACATAAATTTATTGAAAATGCAGGAAAAGGAACTTTCAGTATGTATTTCGTTTTCTTCATCTATCCTGTATTAGTTGCAAAAACATTATGGAAAACTATGTTACCTGCTGGCTGAGTCTAATACATGCATGTGTCAAATACGGGTATGCTCAACTTTTTAAAATATCGTTTATTTGGTGGATCATATCCATATTTATGTCCAAACATGTCTTGTGGACACAATTTTTGGTTACGGGTTCGCTAGGAAAAATGGAGAGTCCGTCTATGTTGCATTCTACCACTTGGATATTCCAGACGGCAAAAAGTGCAAGGATTCCTTCTCATTTTTAGACTATTCTAACATATGAGGTGTCTAACAGTGATGGAGTAATCCAAATATATTGAATCATTTCTCTATTTTAGCTGAAAGATCAGGTCTGAAATCTTTAACCAACCTGATAACAAGAAATGCTCATATTGTTGTTAATCATATATTTTTTTAAAATTTTATTGTCAGGACCTCAAGGATTTGTTGTTAACAGCAAAAAGAGAGTTTGAAGACTTACAATCACAACTGCAAATAGATTTGAAAAATATAGGTATATTACGTTAGCAATCATCTTGTAGCTAAATTGAGTAACCCTTGTTGAGATTATTTGCTCCATTTCCTACATGCTTTGTCATTTAGATTTTTCTTCTAAACTTTTTAACTTCAAATGCATATGTTTTAGTTTGTTCTTAGATTTTATGGCTTCTCCATAGACATCTTTTTCTCATGATGAATTCAGCTAAACTGTATAAATGCAAAAAATAGTTGTATCATAAATTGTACTTCCCAATTTTACACATGGAGCTTACCGGAGTAAATGCATGAATTCTTCTTCTGAGAATTTTTCCCATCATTACTTGCACGGTCTCAGGAAGTCAAGTAGAAGAGATGTCCACTGCTGCAGTTCAGTATCACAAGGTGGTGGAAGAGAACAGAAAGTTATACAATATGGTACAAGATTTGAAAGGTACAAGTTCAATGTTCATCATACTTTTGTTTTAATTTGGAGCTGCACAATCATCATGTCCTGATAAAAAGTTTTACCTTCTAGGAAATATCCGGGTTTTCTGCAGAATTAGACCTGCTTTCTGTGCTGGAACTAGAAATGTAATAGATTTTATTGGAGAGGATGGTTCACTTGTGATTTCGGACCCATTGAAACCCAAAAAGGATGGAAGAAAAGTCTTTCAGTTTAATCGTGTTTTTGGTCCAAGTGCAACACAAGGTAAATTGTAACAAAATTCAGTCTAGTGTGTGTTGGTTATGATGTCTTGTCTTGTACATGGATTTGATTTCTTTACACAATCTTATTTCAGATGATGTGTTTAATGACACTCAACCTTTGATTCGATCTGTCATGGATGGTTATAATGTTTGTATCTTTGCATATGGCCAAACTGGATCAGGCAAAACTTATACTATGGTAAGACCTTTGATTTGCTTCGTATCATCTTGGTCTAATTATCTGAGTTAGACTTAGTTTGGTTCATATTCATATGGTGACAGAGTGGTCCATCAGGTGGATCAACCAAGGATTTGGGGATTAATTATCTAGCTCTCAATGATCTCTTTGAAATTTCTAATCAAAGGAAAGATATCATAAGTTACGAGATTCAAGTTCAAATGGTGGAGATATATAATGAACAAATCAGAGACCTTCTTTCAGAAGATTCATCATCCACCAAATATCCTTTCTTACTGAATTCTGTCTTGGAAAATGATAATTTGCTTATTCTTGCAATTTCTAAAGCATTCATGTAAATGGTATCCTTAATGTGCACAAGTTAGAGATTCGTAGCTGCAGTAATGATAATGGCTTAAGCCTTCCAGATGCTACATTGCATACAGTGAAGTCCACAAGTGATGTGCTAAATCTAATGAAATATGGAGAGGTGAATCGTGTTGTCTGTTCCACTGCAATCAACAACAGAAGTAGCCGCTCCCACAGGTCAGTTTCAAAGGTTCAATTTCTTTATATAAAAAATTACCTTATATTTTCTATGTTATAGCAATGTTACCTGGTCTTGAGAGTGATTGTCAGATAATGAGCATGTGTCCGAGACAGATATCACGAGGATTGTGTGTTTCACTTTGCAGTATCCTGACAGTACACGTGCATGGGAAATATACATCTGGAAACATGCTTCGTAGTTGCTTGCATTTGGTTGACCTTGCGGGAAGTGAAAGGGTGGACAAATCGGAAGTTACTGGAGATAGGCTAAAGGAGGCTCAACATATTAATAAGTCTCTTTCTTGTCTTGGAGATGTGGTCACCGCTTTGGCTCAGAAGAACTCTCACATACCCTACAGAAACAGCAAACTCACGCTTCTCTTGCAAGACTCATTAGGTTGTTATCAAAACCTCCAGTTTATTAGTTTCAGAATGGCACACATTGTTCTTCATTTAGATTATGTTTTTTGTTTTTCTTTTCTACTGATATTTTTTATATGGAAAATGTCTAGGTGGACATGCTAAGACATTGATGTTTGCTCATGTGAGTCCGGAAGAAGACTCTTTTGGAGAAACATTAAGTACCTTGAAGTTTGCTAGGAGAGTTTCAACAGTGGAACTTGGTGCTGCTCGTTTAAATAAAGAAAGCAGTGAGGTTATGCAGCTCAAAGAGCAGGTAAGCATATAATTAATTGTGCCATTTACTTGAGCGATTCAACACTGGACGTTTTGGTTTGGGTTACTCAAATCTACTACTCTGCCTGCATGTAAATTATATTCAATTGACCCTGCTTTTGTAACTATTGAATAAATTCTTGTAGATTGAGAACCTCAAGAAGGCATTGGCAAATAAGGAAGCACCGAGCACACCTTCATACAAAATGAAAGAACCTAAATCTCCATTTGAGAAACAAATGGCAGCGATTGAGAAAACTCCCCCACGTACTCGAAGGTTGAGCATTGAGAATGGTAGCACCATGAAGTCTGAGAAGGCAATGAAAGCAGAAGACAGGAGAGGACCAAAAATTCCATCTTCTATAACTCGGGCAAGGAGGTTGAGCTCGGAAGGCTCAAGAAATGAGGACAATAGTCAGATAAAAGTATCAGCAGATGTTAGTAGGTCTTTACATGCTAGCACAGTATCCGTACAGAAATACAGACAGTTTCAAGATGAAGAGGCAGTTACAAAACAGTTTGGGAATCTCAGCAACGGCAGCTCAGTGATGGAGGCTTATCATTCTAAGCCTCCTCGAAGCCCTACTAGTTCATCCTTCCAAAAGCAAGCACTAAAGACTGATTGTCGAACACAAATTCCTAGACTTGAGCTACCAAGTACTCCTGAGCCTAAAGTATACACTAGAAATGACATACAGAATCTCATGCAAACAGTAATTTCTACAGAGTCCAGAACGGCAAATGGTAAAGGATCTCAAGTAAGAAAATCGCTGCGAACAACCATCGGGAAACTGATTAGTGGCTCTGAGAAAAGGTAGGCAAAATTCAGTTCTTATTAACTTAAGACTATAGTTGTTGGCCCATGCAACATGGATCATAATGAAGAATACTGACATATACATTCTTTTAGAAACGTCTAATATTGTATGCAGTTGTGTCAAGATGTGAAAAACCTTAATAGGATAAGCGTTCTTGACTGTAATTCAATGTGAACATCTCTGCATAAAAATTACAGGAACCTACAGAAGACATTAGAACTAAAGTCACCTGTCAGGGGGGTGGGCAATGTGCATGATCTCAAGTCACCACCTGTCATGGCTCATGCAAAAGCAGCACGTAGGGAATCACTTACCGGTGTCCAAACATCAGGGTCAAACAGGTCCCGCAGATCTTCCCTTGGAGAGAAGCCAATCGAGTTGAGTAAGTACAATTATTGGCATCATTCTGGTCTGTTTTTGTGTTCCCAACACATTTTTTCTGTGATGATGATGGAAATTTGTTTTGGTATTTTCATATGTAGGTACACCTATGAGCAATAACAGGAATGCCAGGACACCGCCTCCTGTCCACCCATCATCAGCAAAGACAACAAAGCGGTGGTTGTAATCTTGTAATGGTTGAATGCTAGGCTCCATTGATGCCTTGACTTCAAGCAATATCGAGTTGCTGACATTTATAAAAACGGCTAGAACAAGTTAACTACTAGAATGAGTTGATGTGTACATAGGAAATAATAGGATGTCAGTTGAAGCAGGTTGATATAGATCAGCCAATCTCTCTACTTCATATATCCACTTCGCTATTCTTCTATTTCTCACAATTTTTCCACACCCAAGTTGGCTTATACTTTAATTTAATCCCTGTCAAGATCTGGTCGCCTCAACTTGTTAATATCTTTCATGTTTCTGATTAATAAGCAGCAGTTTAGGGACCCTTTTGGCCTTTCTCCCTCTTGACAGCCTTACATTTTGGGATGCGGGGCAACTCCCTTGCTTGTCTTTTAACAGTAACGACTCCATGTCCTGTGGAGGAGAGTAAAGAATATTCAGCCAGTGCAGTGTGCCAGATTGAAGCCTTGCCATGAAGTCTGCTGCCGAGTTTGCTTCTCGAAACACGTGCTTAAAACTAAAAAGCAATGATTTCTTACATAACTGTTGGTGTTCAAAACTTGCCACCAAAGTAATCAACACTATCACATTCAACCTCAAGTCTTTCAGTTCCACCCCTATACTCCACGCCACAGTAAGGCCATCTAAAAAGAAAGAAGTCAGCCAAAAGCTATCTGGTATGGTCGAGTAAGGGTCCCTTGGTGCTTTGCTTACGTGATTGCCAGGAGCTACGTGAGAACCTCACCATCACAAAATCTTATATATATGGTCATTTAGTTTTGGTGCCTTTATACCGTACTTTTGAATACTGAAATGATGAATATAAATTAGGGTATAAAAGAGTACTGTCATGAAATAGAATAGCCACTAATGGAATCAACGATGTGCTAGCTGGGTGCTCAAGGGTAACCATGTCCAGAAATTCAGATGAACTTGGACGATGTTCATATGTCGAGGTTCACCCTGAACTTGTAATTTTTTATTTTTTAAATATACATAACGCGGTACTGTACAGTCTACATATATCGTCAGGCGAATTAATTTTCTTTTATCACACAATTGATTTTCTTTTTGAATTTTTTATTGAGTATTTATTTTTATTCCTAGGCCTAAATTTATGGTTAAATTAATTAAACTCAACAACCCAAACTTCTAACACCATACACGTGTTCCATTGTTGTAAATATTATAGGTAGCACTAACACTAAATCCATCCTTAAATTTTATGTATTTATGGTTGTTTTTTTCAAAAATATATTTAAACTATCATCTTATTCTTTTTTCTCAAAAATATATGATGTCATATTTAAACTACGGCTCAAAAAAATGAGGATTTGAATAAAAATATAAGCTTGAAAAATATGTTTAGGCAAAAAAACAATGATTATTTTCTAAACGGGCGGGTCTTAGGTAAGCTTTTTTGATCTAGGCTTGGTTCGAATTTGCAAAAAAAAAAAAATCTTACTGTTGTTTCCATGGTTTTGTTGCTATCATTTCTTTATAATATTGTTATTATTGTTTGGATATTATATAATTATTATTTTATTGTTAATTTTACTACTATTTTAGAGATATTTGTTTGCTAAGTTGCACCTATCTTAATGTTATTTAAGCATAAATATTAAATACTTTTTAATTTATTTTTAATTTGTTGGAAAACTTTTTTTTTGATGTTTTCAGTATACTTTTAAATTTGTTTTTATGTAAAAATAAAAAAATAAAAAAATTTAATACGAGTGAATTGGGCTGGACTTAAAACAAAATTTAAGGTCCACTTTTTAGGTGGACTTGGTCCCTAGCCTAAAAAATGTATCTAAAATTATATTAAAACCAAACTCAAACCTGACCCGACCTATAATTACCTCTACTGATCTCTTTATTTGCTAGTATTTTTTTAAAAACTAAGATAAACTTGATAATTATGATAAAAAAAACTTTAAGACAAAACTAGAAATTGAATGTAGTTTTAGGTCCATTTGCTACTGGAGCTTATTAATATATATACGGGAAACAGAGTAACGCTAACCGAAAATTTCGGCCTTGGGTTTTTAGGGTTTAAGGCTGGCAAGTCCTGGCTGCTGAGAGTTTTGGGGGTTTCTAAGACTGAAGAGTGTTTGCTTTCGGCATTTTCTGCTTCGTATATTCATCATGTGGGCACTACGCCGAGTTCCTAAGCCGCTCAGGTACCTTTTTCTTTCTCTCCTTTTATGCTCTGCATTTTACTTGTATTTCTCTTTTTCGTCTCTGTTTGTTTACCGAGAAAACCTGCAAGGAGAAAAAGAAGGAAAGGCAAAATGTTGTTGGGTCGTTATATATGTATCTGTTTTATTTGGTAGAGATTAATTAACCTAAGCTGAATCCAACTAGCCCTGCCCTTACTTTCCTGACTATTTCTTCCATAGCTAAACAGCCTGTGCTACAGTTTGACATGAAAAAAATGTTTACTTTCCAGTAATACAAATCCGCTGAAAATTGCATGATATCATTTAGTTGAGTTGATCCTACGTTGTTCAATTTCCTTATTACCAGTTGAAGACTCTGCATTTGTTCGCACACGTAACTATCAAACAATTATAATAATCCCTTTTTCATATATCATTTTGTCACTATATTGAATTCTAAAATACCCTGGAAGCCAAATATGTGTATTTGCTATGTTTGGTTGTGCTCTCGATTTTATTTAACCGTGCATTTACAAAATATCTATAAAAAGTTCATCAATAGTCATTTCTCTTGTCTCTCTTTGTTAGTTCTACATTTAGCTTTTTGAAATTAGAAAATTAATTTTCTTTTTCATGTTTTTTGGTTTGAGATAATGATCCATGAATGTTTTTTGCCTGGTTTCCAGAGATACAAGTATCAGAACTGGAGCTTCTTTTTCTGCTTCTGCTAGATTACAAACTTCAAATACTTCCATTGAAAAAAATGCTATTTTTTCTGGTTCATGTCCATCTTTATTGAGATTTTACCGATCAACACATGCTTCCTCTAATTTCTCTGTTTGGAGATGTGGCCTTTCTTCCCAAGCTGGTGCTGAAAGCAGTGGGGAGGAAGATGACTTGGAAGATGGTTTTTCTGAACTTGAAACAGCTGGTAATTCTGAGAAAAAAAGAGATCATATTGCTAAGGATGAAACTGAAGATGGACTGGATTCTGATCAAGAATTTTCTGTTGATGTCGAAGAAACTGCCTCAAATGAGCTAGAATTGTTTGGGGCTGAGACTGATGTCAGTGATAAAAAGTCATCTGGAAGGAGGACTACCTCAGGATTATTCAAAGCTCTTATCTCTGCTCCAGGTCTTTCTACTCATAAGGTTCTTGATAAGTGGCTTGAGGAAGGAAAAAATCTAAGCAGAGCTGAGATTTCATCAGCAACGCTTAATCTTCGCAAGCGCCGAATGTATGGGAGGGCATTGCAGGTGATTTGAATTATCATTGTATCTATTTTGAGAATTTATGTTGATTAAACTAAGGTCAACTTATTGGGTATGAAATTACCTTCTCTGCATATAAGTGTATATGCAATGCGATTTCATGATTCAAGTAATTTTATCCATTAAAAAATTATTTAAATAATTTCTTATGAAAATATTAAATAAATTGTAAGCACTATTCTTGTATTGTTTGTAAGTGCATGACGATAAAATACATATGGTTTAGGCAAATCTGTTTCTCCTTTTCCCTAATGTTTTGTTTTAAAATTTTCTATTTTAGGAAGGGCTTTTGATTTTTTGGTAAGTAGTACTAGTAGCTGCAGATTGGAACTTCCAATATCATTCCATCATAGGGTAACTGGGAAATATAAGATTTTCTGGTTTTCTTTGTTTTTCCTTTTCTTCAATATAGCAAGGAAGAGAACTTTTCTTATTTTCTTCTAATTGTGTATCTTATTTGTCACTGTAAAACCAAACAGTACTTGATTGTTTAAAGTTCCTTGGTATTAAGTTAAATAGAAAAGTATACAAATTGAGTTTTCTGTCAGAAAAATGAGCTAAACAAGAAATCAACTTTGTGCTGATAGTATGTCATAAATGTGCAAGCAATCAATCACTGGATTTTGTAAGCATATGTGTAAAACTTCTTGTTTGGATTTTAACTCGATTACAGACCATTTCAAATAAAATATTTGATAAGTACCCACCTCACTTTTTGATGCATGTTGCAGGAGTATATCAAAACTTTGGTTTCTTTCTATCGTTTATTTTACCTGATGTATTAGTATATTTCTTTGTCAAAGGAGTACTCATTGTGCTTTCATCAATCATGCCTGCAGGATGCATTGTTTGTTTGTGCATTTGTCAATCTTTTGCTCTCAATTAAAAAATATAACTGATCCTTAGAATCTTTAGATGCTCATCTAGTTGTCTAGTTGGAGATGTCCTTGCAATAATCTGACATCCTATGATAATCTGGTAGTTTTTGTAATTAGAAATTTGGTCTCACAAATTTGGCACAAAAAAAGTTCTAAAATTTCTTCCTTTAGTTTAATGTTATTTCTCCTTGGAATTGGCTCACCTTTCATTTTCCTTTAGTCAGGAGACAGTTGGATACCCTCTTGCGAAAAAAGTGATTTTTTCCTTTTTGTGCCGTGCTTGCTATTACCAAAGGCTCAAAGATTTGATTGCAGCTTCCTTTAGCTTTCTTTGGCTTCTAGTTTTTACACTGCATGTTTAGCATTCTCACACAATGTCAACTGCAGAAATGGTATGGATTTTCTAGGTCGGTTGATAAAATGATTTCTAATATTAGAATATTACCAATACCCTGCTTAGGCACTTTTTTCCTTAATCCATTTTGCTAAACTACTTGATATATATATAAATGCCTAAATTGGAATGATATTCTATTGTGTATGATTTTAGTCATGGAAGTTGTAGGTTTTTGGAAGTCGTAGGTTTTTACTTTGCATTTGTTCTTTCCTTTCTGTTTGCTTATGGATTGATTGTTTGCAGCTCTCTGAGTGGCTGGAGATGAAGCAGCAGCTTGAATTTAATGAGAAAGATTATGCTTCTCGTCTTGATTTGATTGCCAAAATACGAGGTCTCCAGAAGGCAGAAGACTACATTCAGACTATCCCAAAATCTTTCAGAGGAGAGATAATCTACAGAACCCTGCTGGCTAACTGTGTTGTATCTAACAATCTGAAGAAAGCAGAAGAGGTCTTCAACAAAATGAAGGACCTAGAATTCCCAAGTACTGCTTTTGCTTGCAACCAGCTGTTGCTCCTCTATAAGAGGCTTGACAAGAAAAAAATAGCTGATGTGCTGTTGTTAATGGAGAAAGAAAATGTCAAACCTACGCTCTTTACTTATAGAATCTTAATTGACACGAAAGGTTTATGTAATGACATATCTGGGATGGAGCAAATTGTTGAGACAATGAAGGCTGAAGGTATTGAACCAGACATCCAGATACAATCTGTCCTGGCTAAGCACTATGCCTCAGCAGGCCTAATGGAAAAAGCTGAGGAAGTTCTGAAGGCAATGGAAGGGGACAACATAAAAGAGAATCGTTGGGTTTACAGGTTTTTGCTTCCTCTGTATGCTGGTCTTGGAAAGGCTGATGAAGTAGAAAGAATTTGGAAGATCTGTGATTCAAAACCCCGCTTTGAAGAGTTTCTGGCTGGTATTGAAGCCTGGGGAAAGTTAGGTAAAATTGAAAAATCAGAGGAAATTTTCGAAAGGCTGTTAAAAACATCAAAAAAGCTTCCTGCAAGGTATTATACCCATCTCTTGAAGGTCTACTCAAACCATAAGATGCTGGAAAAAGGGAAGGATCTTGTTAAGCGAATGGCTGGTAATGGGTGCCAGATTGGCCCATTCACTTGGGATGCTCTTGTGAAGCTTCATGTGGAAGCAGGGGATGTGGAAAAGGCTGACTCAATCTTGCAGAAGGCATGCCAGCAAAATGAAATTAAGCCCATGTTTACTACTTTCATGGTTGTGATGGAGCAGTATGCTAGGAGGGGTGATATCCATAACGCAGAAAAAATGTTACATAGAATGAGACAGGCCGGATATGTAGCTCGAGTTAGTCAATTCCAAACTCTAGTCAGAGCGTATATAAATGCCAAAGCTCCAGCTTATGGGATCAGGGAGAGAATGAAAGCAGATAACATATTCCCTAATAAGTCCTTAGCTGCTCTGTTGCCTCAAGTTGATGCATTCAGGAGGACTTCAGTGTCTGATTTGCTCGACTAAGGATTTCAATGGTTACTTCAGGTATCCATTTTAATGGCAACCTCTATTTCTATGCACAGTTCTTATATGTTTCATGTGGTCAAATATTGGTTGTCTACTTCTAGACATTCTGTTCTGTTCAAACTTCAAACCGTACTAAGCTTTTGAGAAATATGTTATTAAATTTTCTTTTATTTGTGCTCACATCACTAAAGTTGATATATGATTGTAGCAGTTAGTTCTCAAAAGCTTGTTAAGCCTTTCCAGCAGTTAAGAGCCTACTTTTTTTTTTTTTTCTGAACAAGTTAAGAGTGTACTTCTGGTTCATGGGTACTTGATCTCAATGCATATTTGATTTGGAAAATATGAGAATACAAGTTTTCTACCAAATTATATGTTAGGATCCGTAATCTCAAATACAGTATCGAATATATAGCTATATAAACTATTGTCTCTTGAGAAGTGAGAATTTGAGTTTTCATGTTCTTGGTGGAAATAGGATTTTGACAGATTTGTGTTAAGAAAAACTATTTTCTTCAAAGAAGAAAAAATGTTCACTAGAAAAATTTACAGAAAAATAGAAATGTTATTATATAATATTCATGTTATCCTTCACAGAGCTATATATGTATTATTTGGTGTTCAGTTACTATGGTGGAAAGATTATAAAATCCAGTTTTATTGTTAGTCATCTTATTTGTGAATTTTTTATTGGTTTGGATAATACGGTTTATTTAAATTTTAATATTTTAACTAGCAGATTCAGATATTACTTGACTTGGATAATAATATCCACATTTAAAGCTGGATTTCAAAACGAATATATTAAATAAAATTCATTTAAAAGCTATAACAAATTTGATTTAAACTCATTTAATTAAATTTAGTAAAATCGTTTTTACAGTTAAGTAAACCCTTACAACATATTTTACATGATTTAATGTGTCAAATAGACATTAATGTTAATGTCAAATACATATTAAAATATATTGTATCAACATTTCATATAATTAATATATGCAACAAGTTGAATCCCACGTGTTGGCTTAATGGTCAGAGTGTTTACGTGATCTAGGATCGAGTCGCACTAATCGTGTTGTTGTTAGGGATTTGCCCTCATTTTAATTTCACCAAAAGAAAATGTATTTTGCATTTAAAAAAAAAAACCACGAATGGTGAATAGAGGTTAGTTCCATTTTTCTTTGTCTATCTATTATTATGAGTTTCTCTATTTTTGCATGAAACTGTCAAGGATGTGCAGGTCGTAAATTCCCGTGTATTTTTCGTGAATATAATAAGGAGTTTAAGCTGAACATTATTGGACTTTAAGAAATGAGAGTTAGTTGGTGTAAAGCAGATTTAATCATGCAAAAACTTGGTTTTGAGTTTTCACATCAGGCTAAATCTATTGATTTTTCGGGAGGAATTTGGATTGATTAGAAGGATTCTGTTTGTGTAGAGGTTATTAAAAGTCAACCCCAGTTTATTTTAACGAGGGTATCAGATAATTCTCCTAGACATCCAGCTTTAATTGCCTTTGTTTATGGTAGTCCTGATAAACAAAACCGAAGATTTCTTTGGAAAGTGTTGAGTTTGACCATACAAAGTGAAAGGATCCCTTGGTTAGCAATTGGAGATTTAATGCTATTCTCTCAACTGATGAAAAAAAGGGTGGGCGGGGCATTGGAAGGAGATGTTCATTATTTGGTGATTTTATGGATTTATCTAATCTTCATTACTTAGGTTTGATGGGTCCAGAGTTCACTTGGGCAAGAGGAGGAATTGTAGAAATGTTGGATAAGGCAATGTGTAATAAAGCTTGGTTTTCTGCTTTTCCTAACAGCTTGGTAACCCACCTTCTGAGACTCAAGTCTGATCACAGGCCTCTACTTCTTTCTCCTAAACTAAAGTTTTGAATTGAATATAGTACACTTTGATCATCTTTTGCAATTAAAAATGGAGGTGCGTGAAGAGTTGGAAAGCGTCTTGTATCATGAAGAGCTTTTTTGGGAACAGAAGGCGAGGTGTGATTGGTTGAACTTGGGAGATTGTAATACCAAGTTTTTTTGTAGGCGCATTTTGCAAAAAAGGAAGGTTAATAAGATCAATGCTTTGGAAAATGATAAAGGGGATTGGATGTATGAGGAAGAGGAGCTCAAACATGAGGCTGTTACTTTTTCTCAAAAACTTTATGGTGAGCAACCAAGTCCGATGAGAGGCCTTCCCCCAAGTGCTTTCCCTAAGCTTGATGAATTTGATATCTAGTTTTTGAGACAACTGATTATGGATGAGGAAATTAAGAGGGCAATGTTCGATATGGCCCCCTGAAAGCGCCAAATAGTGATGGTTTTCATGCCTCTGTTTTCCAAGATCAACGGGATCAAATAGGGGGCTTTGTGTGTGAATGGGTTAAGGGGATATTTGTTGGGAATCCTATTGAATTGAATTTAAATAACACCTTAATTGTTGTTATTCCCAAGGTTAAAAGTCCTAAAATTTTTCTCAATTCTGATCAATCAGTTTGTGTTCAGTTCTTTATAATCTGGTTATGAAAATCATCGTCAATTGATTCAAAGTGGTCTTCCCGAAAATAATAGCTTAGGAATAGGTAGGCTTCATAACTAGTAGAAACCTCACTGATAACATCATCATTACG
The DNA here is from genome assembly GCF_007990345.1 of Gossypium hirsutum. Classification (NCBI taxonomy): domain Eukaryota; kingdom Viridiplantae; phylum Streptophyta; class Magnoliopsida; order Malvales; family Malvaceae; genus Gossypium; species Gossypium hirsutum. The sequence continues at coordinate 59,431,205 of NC_053437.1, forward strand.
CAGTAGGTTGTTCATTCTATGAAGAGTCGACAAAAGAATAAAAGATTGCTGGCCGTTAAAATAGATTTGGAAAAGGCATATGATCGGGTTCGATGAGTCACCAAAGAGCATGATTTTCTCATTAATGTAATTGTGTCTACTATTACGAACTCTACTTTGTAGATTTTATGGAATGTCGTTCCTATACAAACTTAAACTGACTAGAGGTGTTCATCAAGACTGTCCTTTATCTCCGTGCTTATTTGTCTTATGTATGGAGTGGCTTGGTCACAACATTCATGCTCACATTGATTGCAATCTTTGGGATCCGATTAATTGACCCATTTGGGTCCACCTCTTTTTCACTTATTTTTTACAGATGATCTCATGCTCTTTGGTCAGGCCAACGTTCAACAAACCCAAATTCTGAAAGGCATATTGGATAGGTTTTGTAAGTTTTCTGGACATCGGATAAATTCGCAAAAGACCAACATCTTTTTCTCAAAAGAGGTTGATGAGAATCTAACGTGGAGGATTAGTAATTTCTTGGGCTTTCATAGAGTGAATAATCTAGGATCTTACTTGGGCATGCCACTTTTTCATGAGCGAGTTACCAATAGCACCTTAAGGTTTGTGGTAGACAAAATTCAAAGTAAGTTGAATAGTTGGGATGCACGTAAGTTTTCACTAGTGGGAAGAGTCACACTTGCTCAATTGGTTCTTTTAACAATCCTAAGTTTTTTTTATGTAGCCTATGATGATTCCTAAGGGTATTTGTGATGAAATTGAATGTTTGATAAGGCAGTTTATCTGGGGATCTTCAACTAGTGGCAAAAAATGACATTAGTTTGCTGGGAGGTTATTTGTCAACCACGACCCAATGGTGGTTTGGGATTAAGGCGGATACGAGATCATAATATGACCTTCATGATGAAAATCGGGTTTAAGATTGTTTCAGACCCAAAAGCCCTTTAGGTTCGTGTTCTTAAAACAAAATATAGGATCCAAAATGGTTTACCGGAAACCTTGATTCAAAGTAGTGGTTCTTTTCTTTGGAAAAATCTATCAAATTTATGACCATTCATTTGAGAAAATTTAATTTGGTCGGTGGGAGATGGTAGAAGTATTAATTGTTGCAAAGATTCTTAGATTCCTACTGTTGGCCTTCTTTGTAATCGTATGCCTTCTTATTTTAACTTGATGATGGATTGCCCACTTAGAGAAATGGTTACTGAGGAAGGTTATTGGAATTTTGATTTTTTTCGACTCTAACTCCTAGACGAGATCATTTGGAGGATTGTGGGAATCCTCCCGCCGCATCCAGTAGTCGGTTCAGACAGTCATATGGAGTGGCTCAACATCAGGTTCCTTTATGCTCAAAAGTGCCTATGGAAGAATCCGAGGTAGGTCATGGAACCCAAAAGAGATAGTTTGGCAGCTTTCGTGGAAATTTTCGAGGCCTCAGAGGGTTAAATTCTTCTTTTGGCTTGCCCTTCAACATCTAGTAGTCGGTTCGAACAGTCATACGGAGTGGCTCAACAACAGGGTCCTTTATGCTCAAAAGTGCCTATGGAAGAATCCGAGGTAGGTTATGGAACCCAAAAGAGATAGTTTGGCAGCTTCCGTGGTAATTTTTGAGGCCTTAGAGGGTTAAATTCTTCTTTTGGCTTGCCCTTCAACAGCGTATGCGTACTAACGTGAAGAATGAGGAGATGTATTAGTCTGGATAGTTTGTGGATTCTGCCATTATGAGTTGGAGATGTGACTCACGTTTTAAAAGATTGCCCTGCAACTAGAGACATTTGGGAGCTCGTTGTCCCTGCTGATAAGTTGTCCCTATTCTTCTCAGGAGATCTTCTAGAGTGGCTAGTGACAAACCTACAAAACCATCATCAGATTCACTTGGGAGATGTTGATTGACAATGTTTCTTTGGTCTCATTGTGTGGCGGATCTGGAAAAATCGCAATCTCCTTTTATTTCAGGGTATCCCATGATTACATCAAGTAGACAGCCCCATAATTTGCAGGGTGTAAGTGGGGTATTACTTGATGCAAATGTAGCAACAAGTTCAGTTGGTCAAGGTAGTTATTCAGCTGGCCAAGGAAGCCCACCTGCCAACCGTTGAGTCACCTTCAACAATACAAGGGCATACTAGGAATTCACCATTAGTAAACGTTGCTGCTGTTGGAGCTGACGCATCTTGGTGCCCAGATTCCGGTGCTACACATCACTTGATCAACAATGCCTCGGCTGTTTCAGTTTTTCCTCTTCATACACGGGATTAGGTAAAATTCTTGATGGTCATGGTTGTGGTTTATCCATTTCTCGTGTTTGTATACATTGCTCACTGGCTCTTAAGGTTTTGATGTTTAGCAATGTAATTGGAAATATGAGATTATAAAGGTGATCAAAATGTTAAAACCCAAACACATAATTTTATTCAGGGATGTGAGATTACGGAATGTTATGTTATATTTGATGAACCCTAAAATGAAAACCAAATGGCAGAGGAGACTTTATATACATAGCTGATTGAATGCAAAGACTTGATATCCACCAGAGCGCTGGTGAACTATCATTATTTTAATATATATAGACCCACGCATCTTTTACGTTTTGCATATTACTACTTCCCATTAATTTATTTCAGATGGAAGATACGAGAGAAGAATCATCTTCTGTAATTCTAAGATTCACAGACTCTTTTAACAAATCAAATGAAGTGAAAGAATGTGGTCGCAGTAGCGCACTCATCTCTTGCGCATCTTCCAGCAGTGTTTGATTAGGAGCGACCTGCATGTATCAACCATGAAAATTTAGTCTTAATGTTTTTATGATCTAAATTTTAAGTATCAACAAAGGTGAGAATGAGGACCAGAACATATGCAAACCAAGCAGTAGGGTTGCATTAACATGAACATATGCAAAGACTTCAAGGACTTTTTTGCAAAAACAGAAGATGAAAAGTAATAAAAATGGCTGTTTAACCTTCTTTGGCTCCTTGAAGGAATTCTCATCCATCAGATTAGCAGACGTGAGAGTGGTCTTTGTTGATCCAGACAGCTTTACAGAATTTGGATCCAATCCATCAACAGAAATTTGGAGGTTGACTGAATTGCTCCCAAAGTTTACAACCTGGATTCATCATATATATATTTGAATGTAAGAGGAATATATGCCAAAAGATAAAAGGCAATCAATAACTTTTCAATTAATAAGATGATGGTAGAATTAAGCAAGTGGCAGAGACTTTTTAGATTTAAGGATTTTAATTTATGTTAGGTTTGATCCAAGAATGCCTAACTTGCATTCTTTTTTAACTTGAGAAGTAGCTTTTTGTGTTCTCTAAGGATATTTTGATGTAGCCAAGTTCAAAATTTAAGCTACCAACTTTACTTCCATCTTTTGATAATGAGAAATCATCTGTTAAATCTTTATTATCAATTCCATCTGAGAGCCAAATAGCCATAAGAAACATAAGGTCAATATATATGCAAACACATGTATGTGAAAATACATGCAAACAATGCAGTCATTTAATGCATGCCTATTTACCAAGAGGCCATATATATATATAACCAACAAAGTTCTTCTAGGTCCTGCACATTCAGGGAAATCAAGCAATAATCCTTTTTTAAATATGTTTAAATGTATCTATATCGATACCTATGCTGTGGGTTGATTGATAAGCATCACAGGCCCTAGATAACTAATGAGATCTTGAAGCACATGGACTTCTTGTTAGGCAAAAGGAAAAATGAACAAAAAGTAGCCATGGGAAAACAGTTGGAGAAAAAAGTCAAGATCTCCATGTTACAGACCTTTATCCTTACGTAGGTTTGACCATCCTCTGAATTTTTCCAAGTAATTGCAGATGCAACAAGGGAATTAGATGAATCTTTTTGCAGTGTTGCATTAAGAAGAGTTGCTCCACTTGATTCTGTGAAAAAACGTTGCACCCAGTAGCTAGGAGTTCCATACACCTGAAAGGAGTTGAAGACGATTGCATCTGGGTTCCACCTTAATAACAATTTTTTATCAAAATCAGATTTACAACATATTTAAGAGAGAGATTACATTTTAAAAAAATAGTGAGAAAAATACCGTCTGTCATTGGAATTCACAAAAAGTGGTGCATAGCTAGCCATATGCACAACATCGCTGCAGTATAACAAACATAGATTCAGTAGCTTACACTGAGGAGGATTATATAATGATATTTAAGCATAGTTTAGGTATATAAACAATTGTGAGTCAGAATCACTTCTAATAGTTATACAAAAACCATCAAAATCACAGCACAGCAATTTTTTGCCAATTTCCCATTTCAATGAACAAATTTAAAGAGTCCTCGGTGAAGAGTCAAATGTTTTAAAACTTCCCAAGATCAGTAAAACAAACACTTAAAAACAATTAATAATGAGCCAGCCAATAGGGCTTTTCATGAAGATACTAGGGTAAGCCTATTATAAAGAATTAAATGAAAGAGACCAAATAGAATATGTTGAAGAGAAAGATTAACAAAAAAAAAAAAAAAGAAACAAAACCTGTTCTTTTCCAGACCAATAAGGAATGCAGCCTCAGCAAGTGCTGCTAAAAGACTTCCAGTGCCAGCATCTTTCCCAGTCACAGCATATTCACTAACAAAGGCCTGGAATGTGTTGAAGAAAAAAAAAATAAGAAAACAAACAAATCCAAATATCACTCATTACCACCTTCACATACCTTTGGACCCTGTCGTGTTGTACGATCAAATTTATGGGACATAGAAAACAAGTTGTTGGCAGATGTATAAACCTATTAAGATATCAAGGAAAAAAATTCATCCTGCCATCCATATTCTTAACAGAAAATGAAAATGAGAAAACAAAAGAAACAAGGAGATAAACTAAAAAGTCATTCTAGTGTCATTATGCTAGCTTTCAAGAACTTTACATGAAAATCATAAAGATCAGTTGGGTGGTCAAGCGGGAGAGAAGATCCATCACAGTTTGTAATGATTTTGATATCTGGGTAGGTCCGCTTTATAGCATCATAGAACTTGAGGTAATTTCCTGTTCAATCCAAAATAGGAAAAGAAAATTAAGCAAAAAAAAGTGTCTCCATACTCTGATATTTCTAAATGAAATAACAATTCACTAATAATACTCCGGTAACTAATCAAATAAAAACAGTGGTAGAGTGATATGACCAGCAATACTTGAGCGAAGGATAAAACTTTTCCATGTCTCCCAGAAAAGCTCTTTTTCCAAAATTTTGCAACCAAAAAACTCGAGGACTCTTTTTCCAAAATTTCGCAACAAAAAAACTCAAGGGCTGGACTCTACATCCACCTTCTTATGGACAATACAAAGAGAATTTGCCTTCAATAACTAAATAACTTTTGACAAAAGGGATATTAATGAAATGCATTAAAATGTTACAGAAGCTATAAAAGATTCCCATTTATAACTGCCATGCCACTACCAAATTCACATGCATATGCATGTGCAAGCATGATTTTGCTGACCTCGATAATTCTTCTTCCCACAATCCTCATTCCCAATAGCAACATATTTCAAATCGAAAGGTTCAGGGTGTCCCATTGCAGCTCGAACAGCACCCCATGTAGAACTAGCATCACCTCTAGCAAACTCAATGCCATCAAGGGCCTCCTGCAATCAGCACATTATAAAGAATATCATAAAAAACAAAACATAAAGAATGACTCAGTAAAAAACCAAAGTATTCACATATAATAAGATCAAAATTTATTTTTTTCTTATAATCTAATTAAAGCTCTCATTGGAAAGTTCTCAAAATACATAATTAATTTTTTTTTAAATGTATATGAAGCATATAAAATTTAGTTTCTAGGAAAAGAAGAGAAAAAAAAGAAAAAGAAATTTTTTGAGCTATTTGTAAACTCTAAAATCCCAACCCAGCTACCTCTTCCCACCAATTAGATTTAGATACCTTAAATTTCCAGCAAATCAAGTACAGATCCTCACCCTTTTCCAGTTAAGCTTAAGCTAAGGTATCTCTAGATATCAAGTTTTAGAAACAAAATAGATTCAGGTTATCTTAAACAAACACTAAACCCATGTGGGATTAAACCAACTTCAGTCATATCATCAGACAACAGTTATTAACCAATATCATTGGCAAAAGGAAGAATTGCATAGACATACTTGCACAAAAGGCAGAACACTGGATGTATCAACTTGATCATTATGACTAATTCCTGTAAATTTTGATAAAGCCCAAGGCAAAAGGTAAAGTGACCGGAAGCATTAGCCACTAGTATATTAGTTATAACTCTAAAAAAATAAAAATTAAATCATGAACAGAATGGTGTACATGCACAGTACCATTGTTGAACACCCATATTGGCAATGCACCAAGATCCTCTGCTAACTGCAAGAAGATAGTACTAATTTAGAATGCCAAGAGTTAAACAGCATAAATTGAAGTACTCCATGTTCAGGAGAAATCTATAAAACCCTACAAATGAATAAGATACCCACTTGAAGAAACTCAAAGTAACCAAGTCCATCATCAGTCCAGTACATCCAAACGTCACCAAAGTGCCCTGGTCTTTCTTCCCAAGGTCCAACACTTGCTTTCCAGCGAAAAGCATTTCTTAACCATTCACCTTCCACAAAACAGCCACCTAATGCAGTACAATTAAGAAAATACATCATTTTTATGTTTATAACTCATGATATATATGTATATATGTGTGTATATATGACGCTAGTGCTTAAAAACAAAACCAGGACAGCAAGTGTCAGATAAAACTTACAAGACAAACAATCAGCAGAGTATAATTCAATGATCTACTAACATACAAAAACAAATTTTGTATGGTAACCTGGTACAAGAGACACCGTATAATATGTTATTGAGAGAGTTCCATACTGAAATAGATCAGAGGTTGTATCTCAGCAAAGGTTTCTGAGATTTTAAACAGGCATTCTGAGATTCTAAACAGCCATCTAATAAAATTTTACATCAAGACCAAGTGAAACATTTAAGCAAACAGTGCAGAAAAAGTAAAAAAATAGCAAGTACAGATAAAAGTAACAAGACAGATAATGCATTAGGGAATTAGGCTAGTGGTTGAACTCAATCATTCTAAAATTTCCATGATTCTAAGCATCCACAACTATGGTTCGTTATATACTGTTGCATCCGTGAGTTTGGGATTGAGTTCCAAGCAATGGACAGAAAATCACTCAAGTTAGGGAGCCTGAAACCTTTAGGACTCCTTAGAGACAAACCTAGATATCCTTTTAGGGTTTTGATAAAATTCAACTTGCATTTGTTTTATTCATTGTCCCTTTAAATAGAGATTACAATAATTAAAGGAAGTATATCAAACTAAATGAAGTCCTACCAAACACATTCTATTTTAAGAGTCCTAAAACCACTTCATCTGAGAGTCCTACGTAACAACTACTAAGCGTCCACAACAATACTTTCCTCCTGGAAAAAGAGATTGTCATCAAGCTCAGAGTTGGAATAAACTTGGCAAAAGATACCTTCCTCAATAGTAATCGACATTTGCCCGACGCTCATACATCCATCGATCATCAATGTAGTCAAAGGAAATTTTATTAAATAAATCGAACACTACCACACCATTATTCCTTCTCTTTACTAACAATCAAAACGATAGGTGTCACAGACCTCACAAACTGATAGGTGTTTGCCCTAGAGAGGTACTAGAATGTGCATTTGTTACCTCCACCAAAGCGGAAAAACCAAACAAAATCACCAAATCAATATGAAAAAACTATTACTTGCTAACTTGGCTCAAATAAATAAAGCACTCTATGTTACATGTATTATCACTTTACCCTGGTAGAGCTGTCTGACAATTCATGGACAGTAAACTACTCTATGGATATTGCACTTAAACCATCAAGCTCAGTGCATAAATTGCTAAGAACATGGTCTGCCATCTCAAAGACATACCCTTCTCAACCTATCCAAAGTCCTTGTAGCTAGAAGGCATAGAGGGGAAAAATAATGAGATGGATATAGAGCTAGCAAGCTAAATGAACTCGAAAAGAAACACCCAAACCTTACCTTGAGCCAACCTGCTTTAGAAAAGAAATCAACTTGAACCCACCTAACCCCAGCCTTATCCAAATTTACATTAGCTATAATTCCATTTCCCTTTCAAACATTAATTTGGTTACAACTAATAAATTTAACAAACTTTTAGCAAGATTAGTAAACCAAATCATATAAACCAATGCATCAAAGATGAATATTAAAAATCAATAAATAATTAATGATTTTTAGGAGAAATCTGTCAATATCCAACGTAGTATAACTCTAAATTAGTAAATGGCTTTCAAGTTACTGCTTTTTGTTCTTTGATATGATCTAATGATATTTTAAAAGAACTTATCTTCTGATATTAAAAAAGGAAAAAAAGTGTTTAAGGACTGCTACCAATTGAAAACAAAAACGCCGGCTTAATTAAGGTTGATAAATTCTAACTCAACTTCAATGACTTGCCTAATCCAACTGAATTTGCCTTTTAAAATTCAATAACTTTGACCAAAAATGGTTTGAAAAATTACTCAAACCCAAAATGGAACTAACCTGAACCCACCCGCCCAATTGCCACCTCTAGGAGGTAGCGACTATTAAGGAAGGTCTAACCAAAAGAAAATTATCACAGATGGAGCAGTCTTAGTATAACAAAATTAGATAACCAAGACACTGAAGTTTAGAAATCATCACCAGATTGAAAAATAAAACAACGCGCCACCCCCCCCCCAAAAAAAAAAAAGAAAAAAAAAAAACCTCAGCATAGTGACTATATACAAAACAATTTGACCTAAGCTGTCAAGGTGCATAACATAGCACACACCTGGAAATCTAATAAAGCGAGGTTTGATATCTGCAAGCATTTCAGCAAGCTCATTTCGGAAACCATGCCCCTGTTGCAAAATCATTACAACACAAAAAATTAGATTATATAATATATGTATTGCAGTTTGAAATTGTGAAACAAGTTCATGCAATAGCAAACCCGCAAAAATATAAACTAATGTTTTTGCAAATCACTCGCTGTAATCAAAGAAAATAGAGAAGCTAGTATTCCATCAAGTTAGAGTAGTTTCCTACTTCTGTTTCTATTTTTGAAACTAAAAAATTGTTCGGTAATGACTATATTTTTTCTGAAAAAAAATCCAAAAGGTGCTTTTGGTGTTGTTAACATGCAGATGAACAGTGCCTACAGATGAGAAGTGCCACTTATTTACTCAAATGTATGACAAGTTGAGAAATGGCATCTAAAACTTTGAAGAACTATTCTGATCATATTAGGCTTTGATTGGTATGTACAAGTTGCTTGCTGATCAAAATTATTTTAGACATGGATTTTCATTAAATGTACATGCTTCTTCAATTATATTTATAGAGTTTTGAAGCCATTAACTACATATTTTAATTTAGAAATCCTCATCATCATTTTAGAAGACATATACAAACATATGCCTGACAGGACAGCCAATTTAAACATGCAAAGCAATTGTCATACTCTAAATCTCATAATAATCAGTTTCTATATAATCAAGGAATGTTGGCAGTTTAACCAATCAAAAACATAAATTAGTCACTTTTCAGTATGTCATGATTAAGAAAGAAACACAAACCTTGTAAGTGTCCAAAGGCATAGCTGAAACTTGATCAAACCATACCACACCATTTTTCGATGTTGTTAGTTGCAGCCTTGAATTGTGATTTGTTTCCTTGGCTTCCAACAGAACCTCCATCTTTGTCCAGTTTGAAACATCAGAAGCAGAAGCTCTGCGAGGACAAGAAGATGAACTCCACGGCATCTCAAACGATAATTCTTGTATGAAGGAATCATTAAGTGGACAATATCTTTCAGAGTATGAGAATATTAATTAGGTTCTTACTTTATGTTGGTGGAGGATAGTGTCTGCAAGCCATCTGAGCTCGTAAAAGATACAGAAATGTCAATTGCTCCTGTTGAGCGAACATAAAATACGATCTTGTAGCTCTTCCCTTGCTCAATATTCTGCATGAGAAACAAGGTAGAAACTATATAAATTGTAGAACAGCAGACAATGTAAAAGACTAAAATTTGCAGATAAGCTGCTTGAGATTTTGCAATCTTGTTGTTTAAACAACTAGGGAAAAATAGAGTATGGACTAAGAAAGCATTTGGCAGAGAAAAGTTTCTTCAGCAAGAGGGATAGAGAGAGAGGGGAAACACACACACTACATAATATATTTGATATAATGCCAGTTTATCCTCACCATGCCCCAGAACCCTGGGTTATATATACCAACTCCTCCAGATGGACAGATATGAGTGCCCTCACTATTACAGAGCACCTCCATTTTGAGAGCCACCTTGTTACGTTCAAAACATGACGACCGGTCAGTTGACACAATTATAGATGACTCGTCCCCAATTATGGACCATGGGTCAATGTTTGAAGGAATATTGGCACCCCCAGCTTCAAACCCTGGAGGAAGAAAAAAACAGGAGAAAGATATCATTATGATAAGTCTAAGCATTAGCAACTGCAGATGGTTTACTGATAATTTATATTTTTAGAGTGGGACTACAAGGGCCTATCCCAGAAGTTTTTTTCTGTGACTCGATCATTTGTAGTCAACCAAATCTGTTGAAGCGAGCTAGCTCATGGCCATCAAACTTGAGGGAGAAAAAAACAAACAACTTGAGCAGAATACCAAAAAAACAAGAACTTGAGCAAGAACGTAAACAAAAAGACAAACGTGCATATCATATTGAAACTTCAGCCTAATAGGAATTACACTAGGCATCTAGTTATGAATTGAGTTCTCCCAAATGACTGAACAGATCAGGTACCTTAAAAGCCAATCAAACCAACAAGTTCAGAGAAGTCACATCAATAACAAGAGGGGAGAACTTCATTGCGTAAGAGAGATTAAAGAGAACGCAATAGAAAAATCAAACAGCCTAAATGGGGAAAAGAATAATTTCTAGACAAAATCCACCCAAAAGGTAAATATCTCTTCCATGAAAATGGAGTATGACCCATCAAGTGATTAAAATTTTTTATTTGCTCACCATCTCCTACACACCCTCCAATGTCTAATCCCCTCCCAAAGGGCACACATTTGGACCCTAAATTTATTAGTCAGAACAAGTACTTTAGACAAGAAAAAAAAACCAAATATATCCTTGAAAATTTTGCAATCTAAAGATTCTGAACCTCATACTTCTCTTCAATAGTAGGGTTTCCACCAATTATGTAATTTAAACACAGAAAGAAAGAATATCCTCTTATATTATTTCTCTCTACTTCTTATGATTATAAGGTTCTCAAACAAACCTCTGTTGCTTACAAGCTCTGCCCACAGCCCACCAGCACCAGCATGGTTGATCTCCTGTAGGGCAAGGAATTCAAAAGGATCATTTGCTCGGCAATAAATGAAAATGTTACAACATCGCTAAATGAGGTAAGTAATCAAGCACTGCAGAAATGCAGAAAGCTGTAAACTGAAAGTAATTCAAATTGTTAGTTTTCTCATTAATGGCATCTTTTTGGTAAGTAAAACTATGTATCATTAGATGACATCTTAGTATGTCATGGATTGATATGTTGAAGGCCTTTTCCTTTTAAGAAGAAAACATTCTAGAGCAATCAAGTGATTTATGTAACCGTCTGTAATTTTAGTCAAATATTAATTGAACTAACCTCAAAGAATATTCCAAACAGTGTTTGAGGTATTGGACGGCTTGACTGTTCGGAAGCATCTATAAACAGCTGAGCTGTCAGGTTTTTGTCAACCTCATCAGCCAACAATTGACGGGGAAGGCAGAAACTGATGAAGAGGCATAGTAAAAACACACAAGGAGCCTTGCAATAACCCATTGCCTACACCACATCCAGCATGAGGAAACAGCATTCAGAGCACTGATATAAAAATACAATGCGTGACTCAAACACTTGTTTGTATAGAGGATTTTGGTGTAAACAGTAAAAGAACATAAATCGGTATAAAGGGAATATTAAATCATTTGACGATAATTGGAAGTTAAACGAAAACAAGTAAAATAAAAATATCAGCTCAGCAATCATGAAAAAAGTAGCTAATTCCTATTATTGATTGACAGCTATTCGATTCAAATCCGAGGTAAAGATTCACTAATATCAGACACTATACTTGCTTGCAGGTACCACGATTGACCGTCGAAAAGAGATATGGTCAAAGCAAAACAAAAACTGCACTTGATTCAATTAAACTCTTAGGTCAAAGCAATGAACAGGGAAACAAAAACAAAAAGAAGAGCATAAAAACAGTCTGTTATTATGCCACTATCGAAAACCCATCATTGGGCAAACCTTAGAAACTGCACAGACAGATTGAGAACGAAAAAGAAAAAGAAGTGAAACCCAGATAAGATGAAAGTATTGGGAGTGATGGGATGAAGCAATCAGAATTTTATAGTGAAGAAATCAAAACAAATGATCCAATGCAATTTCAGAATCAGTGATAGAGTAGAGATAAGAGTGTTGAGGAAGGAAAAGATCTACCTCCAACGAAGCTGACGCGAGGACAGTAAAGTGTTAGCGGAAAAGACAGGACAAGTGTTTTGCTTCCACGGTTCGGTATGCGGGTTGCCTTGCTTTCACGACAGCAAAAAAATGTACTTTACACTTTGTAAGTTCCAGCCTTTGTAATGTCCGCCTCTTCTAGCAATCCTACAATAGTAAAAGATGACGATTTTGCGACTTAGAAGCAACTCACTCAATAAAGGAAAAAGTCCACTTCGAGTTTCCGCTCTATCTCCCCCTTTGCTTACTTTAACAATTTCTTGTGGTCCCTCTCCTCGAACTTATCCATTTCCAAGACCGGCAATTAATTATTATTATCATGCTTAACACAATAATTAGGTTCGGTTAACTATATCATGTTTAATTCTCTTTAAAGTGTAACTATACCAAAAACAGTAAAGAGCAAAAAGAAATCTTAACCCCCTTTCCCAAGTACTTTTCGCTTTATTTGATACATGGATTTTTAATTTGTTATGGCATTGATATATGTTTTTTCTTTTTGGTGGTGAACAAACTCTCTGGCCAACTATAAGATACTCTATAACGAGATTCCATGGTTGTCATCTTGTTCAATCGTGATTGTGTCGTATTGCTATTGTGCACGCTCGCTATATGAACTTCTGAAAGGAGTGACCTTATGTCCCTTTCTTTCGTGAGGCATCCTTGGAAATATTGCCTCTCACCTGCACATTCCTAAGCCTAATCAAAACCAATTCGAGAAAGAGAATTCTACAGTATAATTTTGATGCTCCTTTCACTGTTCTCCAGAATATGAACTGGTTCTCCTTAGTAACTTGTGCAATAGCAACAACACTATGCATCCTTGTATTTCAATTGGTGGCAAATTCATGATGAACTTGGATCTCCATAATTTCTTCTTAACGGATAGATCTTCCCTCACTACCTCTAAAGTGAGTTCAAAAGGCATTCCATATCTTTGCCACCATTGTATGAATCTAGGCAAGAGCCTGTAATGGTGGTTGTTTACATCCTCAAAATATTTTCATTCCAATTTTTCTAAATGATTTTGTAACAGCCCTTACTCGACTCGATCACCGGATTCAAGTCACCGAATCCTAGAATCATTGTTAGAGTAACTACATCAATCATACAATTTCCGACCATTTAAACATGTAATTCAATATGAAATGTATTCACAACATGACACAATCATTTTTGGGTCTCACACAAACTTATCAAAGCTTTTTGCTACCGCGAGTAAGAATTAGGACCAAAAGGTAAAGTTTTTAAAAGTCTCAAGCCGACCTCGCGACTTTAAAGCTTCCTCGCCACGGCGACGTCATCTCAATGAGTCACGTTGCGACGACATGCGCCCCATGTCGCAATGTCACTCACTGTCAAATGACATTGCGACGTCAAATACTTCTCTTCGCAACATTGCCTTTGTTTTTACCAAAATGCACATTTGATATCTAATTCAAATAATTCCAAATCATTTCATACATGTTTTCATCCAATCTTCACAAAAATAAAATCATTAAATCAAACCAATTGACAACCAACTCAAGTATAAAACCAAATAATCATTTTAGTGTTCTTTCTGCATATCCTGGTTGTTCAGTTAAGTCTACTATGGGCCAAAAGAAAAGTGTTAAGTGAAAATTAATATTGATTAAGAGTAAGTGAAATATAGTAAAATTGTAAGTGAAAATGAGCATTTAATGATCTTTTAATTAAATTCATTGGGTTATATTTAAAGTATTGACATGTTAAATTTAATTAAGGTAATAGTAAGTTTAATTCTTAATGTACTTACTAAACTTTTATAAGCTTAACACGTTATTTTTCAATACATAAGTGATAGAGACTCGAATTAAAGCTTTAGAGTGAAGATATAATTTCAATTCATCACATCTCAAATATTGGAAAAGGGTATGATTTTGATCTTTTAACAATAGATCATGACATGTACATAAGTTAAAATAAAGCATCTGCACAAGATTCCTAGTGAAAATTGTAATAGCCCATTTTGCCCAGGCCAAAGCACAAATAAATAAAATCCAAAATAACAAAAATATTCATAAAGTCCAAATTACAAACAGGCCCAATATGACCCAAATTAGAAAAACCTTGCAGCCCAAAATGGCCCAAAGCTTAAGCTGTTTCAGAAAAAAAAAAAACCCTAGGGCACCATGTGCGCCGCACTGCTTCTTCGTGCCCTTGCAGCGCACTCGTCGCCCGAAGCATGATAGATATCAGCGGCCTTGCACCAAAATGGCCAGGGTTATCCCTCCAACGCTCGTTGACCTTGCCAAAACCTGCAAACAGGGCAAAAAGGAGACAAACACGGAAGCAAAGCAAAAGCAAACAAAAACAGCGTGTAAATCGGCTATAAATGGCCTGAGAAAATATTGTAAAAAGGGGAGGGGGATTTTTGTATGAAAAAAAAGATTGAAAAAATAAAATACAAAAACAGAGGTGATTCTAAAAGCTTTTTTCAATTTTTTCCTTTCTGTTCTTATATATTTTTTCTTGATCTATTCTTTTCTTCTGATATACATTCGAAAATAAAATAAAAAAACAAATAAGGTAGAAGCGATTTTCGATTTCTTTTGGGGTGTTCTTCGATTATGTTTTATGCATAAGATAAAATAAAGAGAGGGAGGGGAGCGTACCTTGTCGTCGGAGCCGTCGAACTCCATCGTAATCAAAGCCTTGGTGAGCCCGAAAGCAGAAGAGCGGGGTAGAGGAGAACTTTAGGGCTATTATGTTTTTTTAAAAGGGGGAGTGTCTGCTGAGGCTTAGGGATTTGTTAGAATCATTGTTTCTTATTGAAACAGTGCCGTTTAGACTCTGTTTCAATGGTCTAAGACGGCGCCATTTAAGTTATTCAATATCAGCAACCCGCATGACCCGACCAGCACGCGTAGGATCCGCGTATTTCTAGTGGAGGGGATATTTACCCTTATGGTCCCTCTGATTCTCAAATATTTTTCAATTTGTCTTCTCTGTGCTTCACTTTATTTCCAGATTTAATCGCACTTTTTAAATTTGTTTCAATCTGATCCGTACTAAAACTCAGCGTTTTGAGGGACGGGAATATTTCCCTTTGATCCCCCTGTTATTCGCGTATCTCGTTTTAGCCCCGCATTTTGATTCATTTCCATTCGTTACCTTTAATTCTGCTTTAAATTCAAATTTGGCCCTTATTAAGTTGTTTTATATATATATATTAAATATTCATTATCCCATTATTATTTAAATATAGTTAACTTTAAATCTAATATTATTTTTAATATTTATACTTCATATTACTTTAAAGTTATTATACATAAGATTTATCGTATAATATTATTATGTACTATATTTTAAATTTACTACATATTATTATTTTAAACCTATCATGCATTATTTTTTTTAGGTTCATCATGTATTATGTATTCATATTTTTTTTTAAAAAAGAGTTATTGTGCATTATCATTCTAAAATTATTATGTATTATTACTTAAAAGTTATACTTTTTTTTTAATTCGTACACATTTTTAACGTATTTCATTTTATTTATAAAATTTTCCTTTACATTTTGTTGTGCTTTTTTAACTGTTCTTCATACAAATAAAACTCTCAATTCATTTTTTAATATCGTTGTTAATATTTGTATAATATGTGATATCAAATCATGGAATTCATGTGTTTTGTCTTGCTCACTTGTACTTATTGATTGTTTGTCGTTCGTTAGTATACGTTTTAGCTTGCGAATTATCACATCGTGGTCTAATTTATCATTCATTTACATTTTATTTCGTTTAAAGGGTTGTATTTGGCTTAAATATCGGAATCGATTTATCCATAAGTTTTCAAATACTCGGTATCCAATATTCACGAGAGGATTGTGCCCTAACTTACTGGGCTTCAATTCTCCTCGTTGAATTTAAATAACCGAATATCCCTTTTTCAATTTAAATGTAGAAATTCCAAAATTAAAGCTTATCTCAGGAACTTGATAAGTTGTGTCCTAACGCATTGGATATGACATGTTGTTTTCCCGAGATGAGGATTTTCCTAAAAAATAATAAAGGCGATATTCCGTATTTGGGAAATTCGAATGATCGTGCCCTAACTCACTGAGTTTTGATTTTTCTCCTTTGATCCAAATAATCGAATATCCTTTTGAAATTTAAATGCACGAGTTTTGAAAATTAAAAGATAAGCTTGTTCTCGAAGATTTAAAATGTTGTGTCCTAACGTACTAGATGTGACATTTTATTACTCTGAGACAAGAAGGTCTTTAGCATCCACCTCGATTTATCCAAGCATCGTTTATAAATTTAACATTAATAAAAAGGAAGGATCGTATTTTAAATTATTTTCGAGTTTTCAACTTTCGACAATAAGACACTAATTAATCAACATGGTACCAATTTTGGGCATTACGAGGGTGCTAATCCTTCCTTGTATGTAACCGACTCCCGAACCTGTCTTTTCAAATTTTGTAGACCAAAAGCATTGTTTTAATAAATCTAAATCTTTTATTAAAAACAACCGTTTTACAAGGTGACCCGATCACATCTCATCAAAAAAAGATTGGTGGCGACTCCCATTTTTGTTTTATTTTCAAAATCCAAGTCGACCCCGTTTTATCAAAAAAAATGGTGTCAACAAAGATATTTGAAAAAGATTAATCATTTTGTTAACCTTACAAATTTAATTAAATTTTGAATTTAGTTATACGTGGAATTATATAACATTTTAATGGAGAATTATGTTGTATAATGCTTAGAAGTGATATGGAATGATTGGTGACATAGTATTGGAAATAGATGGAATAAAGGTGAACTGTTTTTAGTGTCGCGACATCAAAACTTAATGTCGTGACACAAGATGTCATTGGAGCAATTTGCTCCAAGAGTCGCAACTTCCATTCTCCGATGTCACAACATTGACCCTGCTTATCCTATTTTTTTACCCGAAAAGGCCCGAATGATTCCCATTTGTAACCAAACTTTAAAGGAAGCCTAGAAATGATTTGATTAGCTTCAAAAGAGTATTTATGTTAAACAAGTTTTGAAAATTGATTTTTCAAGTTAAGTAGTCTTAGTGACCAAATGTGACATCCTTTACTCGAGATGTATCGGTTCATTTGGGTGAGGAGTGTTACATATCAATCAATAAAAAATAAATAACTTTTCCCTCTTTATAATTTAATCCTTAGTTTCATAAAAATTCACTAGTCATTAAATTATCACTTTATCATATATTGCATAACTAACATACCTTTAATTACAAATTCACTACTAAATTCAAAAATCTTAATCATATATTATTTAATTATTTCATATTAAAATTTAAATACTCAAATATTCAAATTAAA
Source organism: Gossypium hirsutum (assembly GCF_007990345.1). Lineage (NCBI taxonomy): Eukaryota > Viridiplantae > Streptophyta > Magnoliopsida > Malvales > Malvaceae > Gossypium > Gossypium hirsutum. The sequence goes on from NC_053437.1 coordinate 59,449,098, forward strand.
ATAAATTAACTTGAATTCAATTAAGTACTTACCTATTTCTTCTCTTTAAATTAACTATTCTCTTCACTTTCCCAAGCTTTCCCTTCCCTCTCTTCTTCATCTAAGTTGTTTCCATGATTAAAATATTTCCATAGCACTCTAGGATATGAAATTAAGCTATTGTTTTAAGGAAAAACTCAAGAAAAATGCAGGAGAGATTTTTTTTTCCTTTTCATTCTTTTCTCCCTTTCTTTCTTTCCTTTCCTTTCCTTTTATTTTTGTTGCCCCAAGCTGATGTTGTTCAGCCTTCCAATTGTGTAAAAAAATCTACATTTTTTTTCAATTTAGTCCATTTATTCCATCATCCAATCAAATTTCAACTCTTTTCAACCTTAATTTCCATAAATTCTCTCTCTCCTTTACATCTCATTGCTTAGAAATTTTAATCTCATCATTATGTCTCCAAATATCAATTAAAAATGAGATTAAAATTGCACTTTAGTCATTATACTTTTTCACTTTATTTAATTTAGTCATTATCTCGATTTCCAACTTCACATATCAATATACATATATATCTCCATGTCACATTCATAAAAAATATTTCTTGAATTTTCTCCCCTTTCTTCAAAATTTTGAATTTACACTTTTAGTCATTCAACTTTAAAATTTTACAATCTAATCCTTAGTAAATTTCATTATTCATACTTTCTCTCCAAATATTTACCTTTAAAATACTTGTCCTTTCTTAGAAACCAAAATTTTAGGGTATTAAAATTATCTCATGATTGGTACACCAACAAACATCTCTCTCTCTCTCTCAATGATTGTAGATCCTTTCACTAGCAAAAGGCACTATTCAACGCTTTCACGCCTCGTCCAGGAGCCTCATCGCAGATGCAACTTAAGCTTAAATAATCTACATTGCTATCGTACTTGGTTTATTTATATTTGCTTTACTTATTCTTGTCACATAGATTGACTTGACTATTAGAGTGCGCCCTAGAAGACAACCTCAAACATTTCCTTACAATTGTTTCCTCTTCATAAGTGTTTGAGGAACGCTCATCAGGAAGGAAGGGCTTAACTTTCACTTATACTCTTCTGAAGATCTTGTTGCAACTATTGTCCACTTCCTTGATGTTTTGTTAATGCCCCACATCCATCCGAGGACTTTACCTTGACTACTGCACACTCCTTTGTCGTCATACCTTGTTTGAAGGTTTCACTTCAACCGCAGTTCACTCTCTTGAAGCACTATTGACATTCACCACCCTCCAAAGGCTTTGCCATGATCACCGCTCTTCCTTTGAAGCACCCACGACGCTTATACTTGTTCAAGACATCATCGCAACAATCCGTAGCCTCTCTCTCTCAGTCGGGCGTAGTTGTGAGTCTCTATCCGCTCCACCTTCACCTATGGTGCACTTTGTTCGTGAACCCTCACAATCACAAGTCTCCATCCACAACACTAGGTTAAGTTTGTAATTGTACTATTGACTTATTAAGAGATTATTCTATTAGCAAAGCCTCACATACATAAATATATTCACCGATCTACTTAAACAATTTATATATATGTGTATTTGTGATTTTATTCTTCTATCTACAAGGTGTCATACATGATATTACAACACGTCATCCAACAATACGAACAACACTTCAATAAATTAATATACTGGCCTTAAGAGAGTGTCTTCAATTGATTTGATTTTTCTATATTAAAATCCAAATAAATTGACTAAATTATACAAACCCAATAAATTGAACCGATTATAATCCTAAAATCAACTAAACTGAATAAAAAATCTTTAGTTCAATTCAATCGATTTTTCAAAAAACAAAATTCTACTTTTAGTGATTGTGAATGGTGATAGTGAAAATGAAATATCACATGGCGCAACACCGAATTAGGCACCTTCTTACATAAATAATTGTAATTAATAATTGTTTTGTAGTTTTCCCTTTTCATAACGTGTTAAGAATTTCCTTTCAAATCACTCTAAATTATGATTTGTCTTATTTTTTGTTTTTTTTTTAATTTAGACATTTTAATTAAAATAATTGTGCAAATTAATTACAAATTGTTTACGTGATACATTAGTTCAATAGATTGGCATGTGGAATTTTTAACAATAGTAACTTGTGACTAATTCGCATAATTATTTTAATTAAAATAACTAAATTGAGGAAAAAAAGAAAAATATTTTGATTAATTATAGAGAGGTACCTAAGCTTTAGTAAAAAAAAAAAAAGAATTGCCACCTGTCAGTCACTAATATGCCATGTCAGCAGTCTGTTAATGGCAAATAAAATTTTTAACGACAATAACTAATTCATACAATTATTTTAATTAGGATAACTAAATTAAAAAAATATTTTAAAATAACCAAAATAAAACCAATCTTATTTTAGAGTCACCTTGTACCCCAATTTTATTTTATAAAACTACTCTTCATTTAATATATGCCCCTTAAGCTTAAATTAAAGCCAATGATACATGTTTTTGCAATCAATTTAATTTGGGATAAATATAAAAAAATATACATAAATTTTGATTTAATGTAAAATATCATACAAAAAATTTAATTTTGTACAATTTTATATATGAAAATTTAATTTGATTTAATTTTCACAAATTATTGACAACATTATAGAATTAATACCATTTTACATTACTATATGACATACATAAACAATTATATTAATAATTATGAAAATAAATGAATGTATTCTTTGTTTTGAACAAAAAAAATATATGTATTCATTTATTTAAATGTGTATAATTGAACCAAAATAAAAGTTTCATGTATATATATAAATCGCAATTCAAGTTCTATATATAATTGTACCAAATCAAAATTCATGCATCAAATTGTAAATTGAATCAAAGTTTATATATAAATTTGATATTTATCCCATTTAATTTAAATTAATTGTAATTTTTATATTTAGTTATCTATTTGTTGGTGTAATTAGTTCTATTTATTTATTTGAGTAATTAAGCTTACTTTGAAGTAAGGTTTGACTTTATACGAGTATTGTTGGGTGTTAAGATATTGAGTATTAAATATTTATTTTATTTTGGGCTTTGTTATGAATAGAGATTTTGGATTTAATAATTAAAATTTTATTTAATTTATTTGATTAAAATTGAAAATTGATGGAACAAATTAATTAAGATTAAATTGATTTGGATTTAATGGGTTTAAGAAAGTGGGTAGACTTTAAAATAGTTACTTTTACATTTTCGTCACTTATTTACCTCAGGTTATATTTTAGTCACTTATGTTTGAAATATTACATTTTCGTCACTTACGTTAATGCGTCATAACATTTTAGTTACTGAGCTGTTAATTGTCGTTAACGGTGTAACGATAAGCTGACGTGGCACGCTAAATCATAATTTCAAGTAAAAATATTAGGTTAAATTATATAATTAGCCCCCATATTTTTTTATTTAAAGCTAAAATTTAATCTAAAATTTTCATTTGAAATGATGATTTAACATGCCACATCAACTTACCATTACACTGTTAACAGTAATAAACGTCCAGTGACTAAAATGTTACAACAAAATAACGTAATTAAAATATAACAATTCAAGCGTAAATAATTAAAATATAATATAAAACAAATAAAAATAACTATTTTAATAATAAATTTTACTCCCTCCTCCCACCGGGAGTGGTGGGGGTTGAGAAGAAGAGGAAGGATAGGGAGAGATATTTGGGCTATGGAGTAAAATCAAGCGGCGTGAAAGGTAGACCACAAATCCTTAGCCATACAGCCCATAATCAGAAACAAACAGAGTAATCAAGAACAGCTATGGGATATCACACGTGTCAGGTTTCGATTCACAGACACAGATTTCGTTGGATGAGATACAATCAACTGTTATTCCACTATAAAACAAAATAGCTTAACCCACTGTCCTCTGCTCTGTTTCTTCTGTCTCTACCACTGAAAGCAAAGAAAAAATGGCAACGGAGATGGCCCTTGTAAAGCCTATCTCCAAATTCAGTACAAGCAGTCCAATTTTTAGCAACTCCCGATATGGGAAGTTCACGACCGTCAGAATGTCATCTACTTCCCAATCAACAGCAAAGGCCGCCGCGAAGGGTGGCAAGAAAGCTGCCAAAACCGCCATCAAAGAGACCCTTTTGACACCAAGGTTTTACACCACCGACTTTGATGAAATGGAGGCGCTTTTCAACACTGAGATTAACAAGAACCTTAACCAGTCCGAGTTTGAGGCACTGCTGCAAGAGTTCAAGACTGATTACAATCAGACTCACTTTGTAAGGAACAAGGAGTTTAAAGAAGCTGCTGATAAGATTGATGGTCCTTTGAGACAAATCTTCGTTGAGTTCTTGGAGAGGTCTTGTACTGCTGAGTTCTCTGGTTTTCTCCTCTACAAAGAACTTGGAAGGAGGCTCAAGGTAATATTCATTTTAGTCTTTCACAACCCTCTTTTTCTCCCCTCATATTCATTTGTTTCCCCTAATATTTGATACTACAGAAAACCAATCCAGTTGTGGCTGAGATTTTCTCTCTTATGTCAAGGGATGAAGCCAGGCATGCCGGGTAAGCAAAGTCATACTTTTCCCTTTATTTATGGCCAATCCATTAACAAAAAACCCAAGTAACTTTACCATTTGATTGACTACAGGTTTCTTAACAAGGGTTTATCCGATTTCAATTTGGCATTAGACCTTGGCTTCTTGACAAAAGCTAGGAAGTACACTTTTTTCAAGCCAAAGTTCATTTTCTATGCCACTTATTTATCTGAGAAAATTGGGTACTGGAGATACATTACTATCTACAGGCATCTGAAAGAAAACCCAGAGTACCAATGTTATCCTATTTTCAAGTATTTTGAGAACTGGTGCCAGGATGAAAACCGTCACGGCGACTTCTTCTCTGCATTGCTCAAGGCACAACCTCAATTCCTTAATGATTGGAAGGCTAAGCTATGGTCTAGATTTTTCTGCCTCTCGGTAATCCATTTGTTTCCATATCACCTTTGATCGCATACAGCTTTTTTGTTATTTATACCAATACTACATAGCCTTCAAATTTAACAAATTTGTCCTGCAGGTGTATGTTACTATGTACCTCAACGACTGCCAGCGCACTGCTTTCTATGAGGGCATTGGACTCGACACCAAAGAATTTGACATGCATGTCATCATTGAGGTTAGATTCTGGTTCCACTGTTATTCTATAAGACCTTGGCATATAACTTTTAATGAACTCTAGAGTTTTGGGCATCATTTACTTGTTAATAATGAAATTTCTTGCATACAGACAAACCGCACAACAGCCAGGATTTTCCCTGCTGTGCTGGATGTGGAGAATCCAGAGTTCAAGAGGAGGTTGGACAAAATGGTTGAGATCAATGAACAGTTGCTTGCTGTTGGGGAGACCTCTGATATTCCATTGGTGAAGAACTTGAAGAGGATTCCATTAATTGCAGCATTGGCTTCAGAGCTCCTAGCTACGTATCTGATGCCGCCGATCGAATCTGGATCTGTTGATTTTGCTGAATTTGAACCACAACTTGTGTACTAGAATGTTTCTTTTGTAGGATTTCCATTTTTTGGTGTGGTACATTTTCAGCTTTAGTCATGCTGCCTGTCAAGTTATATGATCTCAAGTTTTAGCAAATGAAACTGAAACAATTTTAGTGCCGAATGACACCCTTATATATGTTTTGTAAATGTCAAAGTTTATGCCATTTTGCATTAGCTTTCTCACTTGCATGCTTTTTTTCCTTGGTTAATGTTGGGAATGGTATAGTCTATATAACCTATGAAGTTTCGCATCAACAGATTTTATAAGTTGTTTATAAATTCTTATATATGATAATCTTATTTGTATATACATAAACATAAATATGAAGTGCTTTTCTAGTGAAATGATTAATCTTAGATTATGCTTGGTTTTATGCAAATGTGTATATATCTTGTTTATATATATATATCAATCAATTTGTGAAATTGTTGTATCTACACTTGGTTTTAAAAATCTTCTATATAAGTCGATAAAGTCTTAATTCGACTGGTATGAGCATTGTTGCCAATACAAGAGGACGTGGGGTCAAGTGCGTTGGAGTGCATTTTTTCCTATTTATGGGTTGAGGAGGGGCTATGTGTAGTTCTAATCATTGTGTCAAAAAGAGTAGATATGGTCTGAACTTATAACGAATTCATTATAGAAGAGATAATTGTTTTAACTTTTAAGAATATAATAGAATTCATATAATGAATTTTCATCAAATAAATATCTTTTAAATCATTTTATTGAAATAATACTTTAATTGAGATAATTTTCATTTAATAAATGATAATTAATAGGCTTGCTTATATAAATAACTATAATTGCACTTAAAAATTTAGACAATATGTTGTTATAGAGAACAAATTTAATAAAGAATATACTTCATAAATATGAATGTTATTGTTATAAGTGAAAAGTTGTTATTAAGGGTTAAAATAAAATATAAAAATTGATTCTTCTAAAAACTTAATTGTTATAACGAAATATTGTTATAATGGATAATTATTTTAGCGATATGTTGTTCTAGAAACTTTAATGGGTATTAGTAACAAAGTACGGTACTTGATGTAGAATAATCCAAAATTCACTTATAAAAAATAATACTCAACTATTATAAAGCTAATTGCTAACCAAAATACCATTCAACATGCCATAAAATTTACCATATAATCTTATGCCATATGAAACACATATGCATACTTAATCATAAATGTCATAATTAAACATAACTTCTCCCACTAATAACAAGTATTGAGTGAAATACAAAACATCCCTAAGTACGTACCAACTAATATCCATAACTTTGTACATAATCAAAAGAATTTGAAAGCACAAATGTACTTTAGTGTGATGTAATTTGGGATTAGTGCAGAGCTTTGCTACTTCTTCTCGTGTCTGATCCTCAACTTATGTGTGAAAAACGAATTCAACGCACTGATCATACCCCTATGCTTAGTGGTGCTCAATATGACTTCAATATTATCTTACTTTTTGTTATACAATTAAGGCAACTAAAACATATTATAAGCAAACAATCAATAAGCATAGCATATATGAATATTAGACACAATTTTAATTCTTACCATTTAGAACCTAAATGATATCTTAAGTATATTAAGAGAACTATGCACGCATTCAATCTCTTACTTACAAAAGCTTAACCATTACTTGTTAACATTACTATCTAATCAACTCCATTACATTTCATATCTACTATGCATACAATGACAATTCATTTCATCTTTATGAAATGTTGTGATAAAGCTTGAACTTCCTGTAGGGAAATGTATTATTTTATGAAAGCAATCATATCTTTAGCTATAGACCTCAAAATTAGGTGATTCAAAACCATTTTGAAGATAACTTGAACCTATATGATTTGGACACTAGAATCACACCAAAAGATTGTCAAAAAGACTTGAAAAGTCCAATCAAAGTTGGCACTATGGAATCCTACTAGATTTATTTCAGATTTTCAACATAACTTTAATTTTTGCTTTTAACTATTTGGATCTTCTCTACAATTCTCAAACTCATGGATTGCATGACTACTGGGTATCATTCCAAACACAAGTATAAGTACTTATTTGGCCCTCGCGTGCTCTTGCATAAGTTGCAACATGGTAAGCCATAAAAGTAACATATTTTTAATCTCATTCTTAATGCGTTTTTGGATGATTAATTATGTAAATTAGTGAATTTGATGCTCCTAATCCTTTAAATTCATGTCTTTATACTTAGAAGAGCATTTGAGAGCAAAAAGAGCGAAAAACGAGCCAAAATCGGACAAATAGGGCTATTTCTAGGATCCACACGGCCTGGGCATTTCCAAACAGGCTGGCCACATGCTCGTGTGAGCCACACGAGCTGGCCACAAGCCCATGTGCCAGCCCATGTCGGTATCGCACATTGTTTCCCAAATACGCGAAAAAACCTGATTTTTAGGCTTTCTGAGCATTCTAAAGTCTATAAATACCAATTAGAAGATGACCTAAAAGGGGCACTCAGAGAAGATTGAAGAAAGCACTCGAAGAACGCCATCAGAATCAACTCAGAAGCAGATTTCCCTCAAGATCAAAGATCTCCATTTAATTTATTTCGAAGTTTTAGTGAGTTTCTTTATGTCTTGTGGTTATTCTGACTTTGAGATATTTTCATTCAAGATTATGAACTAAATTCTCTAGATACCTAGGGAAGATGAAACCAATGATGAATCTTATTATTTGATTTTTGGTTTACGTGATAAATACTTGATTCTTGTTCTCAATTATGTATGCTTATTTCTTGTTTTAATATTTCTAAGATATTAATTCAAGTTCAATGTGCTTATTTCAGTGGATCAAAAATCCCTATTTAAGAGTAGATCTAGGATAATTGAATGGAGTTGCATGTAATCCTCGAAATAAGACGACATAAATCTATCGGATTAGAGTCAAATCTAATAGAGGAATCCATAGATCGAGTTAATGCGACAATAAGGGTTTTAATTAAAAAGAGATTTCAATTAATCAACCTAGAGTCAATTGTTCTTACTCTCGAAAAAGATATTAACATAATTTAGGGATTTCTACGGATCAAGACACAAGTGAATAAATCGTTTAATTCAAATTCATAATAATAGGTGAAGTCTAGGTGGATTCTTTCCCAGGCATTGTCTATCTTATTGGTTATCTTCGATTATTTTCCTATTTCATTCTCTGTTGCGTTCTTACTTAGATTAGTTTAGTAGTTTTAGATTAAAAACAACCACTCCAATTTATCGGCTAAATAATAGAAAAATGGTAATTACTAGTACTTTTAGTCATCGTGGATACGATATTCCCTACTTACCGTAACTATACTATTGTTCGATAGGTGCGCTTGCCTTAGTCGTATTTATAGTTAGTTTAGTGACCATCACAACAACTATGTCAGATTTTGCAAAAGAAGTTTCAACAATTAAAGAAGGCCGAACCATACCCCTATCAACCCTATCAGTGACACCTGTGAGTATCAACTAGCTAACAACAACTAAGACCTGGTCAAATGAGCATTTGTGCTCATGGTAATCAACAAACGTCACTAAGAAATTTCGAGGCTCTTGCTTTGACTCAAAAGAATCTTCACGAAGAAGTTGTCATGGTTAACATGGATGTGCCACATGCTCTTAAGAGATAATCAATTAATTTGTAAATTAATATTTACAACAAATCAATTAATTTGACAAGTTTAAAAACAATCATCGCAATGTAAAATGAAAAATAAATGGTAATGCAATTTTAATATTTATATATATATTTTACAAGATTTGAACTTATGTTATTTTTGGGAAGGTTGACTAATAAATCACAGCTAGGGGTTCATATTTATATACTTTTTCTCATAAATCTTTGTGGTGAGTGTAAGGCCTCCTTGACTTTACTAAAGTTTTGCATCTAGTTGAAGATCTCTTAGTGTAGTCATATTGGCAACGACTATTTCAAAGTTATATCGAGTTGGACAAAGAATTTTTTTTTAATATCTATTTTTTCCATTCACAAGATTCAAAATCAAGACCTTATTTAAAAAGTATCAGACTCCTTAATTATCATTCAATCAAATTGAATTAATTTGTGTATGAAAGTTAAGCTAACGAGGATGTGTCTTTGATTATGTCAATGGGTACCTTATGTCACAAGAGCTTCATGCCATGGCCATATACATGTGCCTTTCATCATATATGAGATTCATCAAGATCATCATTCCTTTTTTAGGATTTGTAGTAGGTTCAACAAAATGTTTTTCCTTTAGTTTGCCTTTCTTTGGGGAACTTCATATCATTGTTTTGAATAGATAAGAAGATTCCCCAATTGCTTTGACTTCGTAAAAAAATAGGTATAAAGGAATTAGAGCAAGGAGATTATATGTCATTTAGACATTGAATCTAGTACACTTCCCATGACAAAACCAGTGAACTAATAATTAATTTCAGATGTTCATGTTTCTTACACAAGTTGGTTGAAAAAGTTGGCTTAATTACATTGGTAGAAGTGTAACAACTCTAAGTATAACTTTAACAAATGATAAAGCTACTGATCCCAAATTAACCTAATATATTAATCAAAGTGGATAAGCATTCATCTACCAGCTGTCTCAATGAAAGTGATCATACAATTCTGGAAATTTGCACTGGATTTTTTTCTTCTATTCCTACAAAGGAGGGCCTGTCACCACAAATTTGAGGGAAGAATAGGAGTAAGCACCCCACATTCTTATCATGTATACAATTCTCCAAACACAAAATATATAAGAGGTGAAAAGTTTTACTAGGATATAAAATTAACAAAAAAAAAAAGGATTATTAGCAAATAATTAAGAAAACCCTTCACATGCTTCTAGCCAACATTTCCTGGAATCTCCTATAAGACTCTTGCTTTTCCAACCTGAACTTTTCATGGCAATTAGCTATAAACATTTCTGCTAGCTTATCAATCTCATTGATATCTGTCTCAACAGTAGAATTACCATTACCCTTCTTTTCTTCTAGCCATTGAAGGTAACCTGAAAGCTCAGACTCCACAGTGTCCTCATCACATTGCTGATCAGTTGAAACCACTGAATTCCAGGTTGAATGAGTTGCTTCTAGAACTGGAGCTGGAACTGGTGTTACATGAGAAGAGCACCAATTATAGTGTAGCCTGAATGAACCAAAGAAGAGTTTCTTGTGCTTGTACTTCTTTCTTGTGGTCTTTGAGTTGGAAATCAAATATTGAATAGGCTTGCTTTGTTTACAAATTAGAATGAAAGTAGATTTTGCTTTGGAAAATGCTCGAATTAGACGATAAAACTGAGCATAGACAAGGGTGTGAATTAGAGTTTTGATTTTCATGAAGCCTAAGGTTGAAGATGGTGATTTCAATGAAAAGGCTTGAAGGGGGTGCAAGGTTTTTAGGTAAGAAGGACCAACCACCATTTTTATTGTATAAGGGGAATCCAGAACCATGTTCTCAAATGGAGTTTATAAAGGGTGTTGATTAGGAATTTACCACTCAACTTTTGAGTTATTTAAAACATTGCCATCGACTTTGCAGATTTAGGAATACTCTTTGCCTACTTTTTCCTTTTTTCTATGGATTTTAGAATTTGATAAGACATTGTTTGGTTCCAGCAACCATATGTGATTGATAAGTGATCCTATATTACTCTTTCTTGAATACCCTTAGACTGTATTACAGTACTATAAAATTATATTGTGTTTATTTGCTGCTTAACATCAATCAGCTCAGTAATTTCTTTATCAATTTGCTTCATAAGCACATATGGCTTAGAATCTTAGGCCATGGCCGGTAAATTTTTGGATTTTGGTAGCAAGCAAATTTCAAGGCTTTTCTTTTCTAATCCCCCTCAAGACCCGCTTACATAGTTTGAAATTGTGTCACTTTTTTTCACTGTTTAAAAAGTGTAACTGGGGCCATTCAGGCATTAACCCAAGACTAGTAAAGTAACTTGGGACGAGGTCTATCATCTATCGTAGGTTTTAGCATCTAAAAATCTTTAAAAACAGTGTACAAGAAACTCAACATCGGCTATGTTTAAGGCTTATTATCAGCCAAAATTACCACTCCAAGGAATAACATAATCTACATATTGGGTTATTTGTTTGCACTCAAACCTTGAAAGTATCATACTTACGTGCATCTTATCCACTTTACAATTTGAGATTAGTCATGTTCACCAACTTGCGAGCACTTATTTAGCTATATTAGACAGTCTTGCTCTTATTATTGTAGATATAGGAAGTGAATTACGTATAATATTGGGGAGTTGTTGTAGACTTTTGGGGAAAAACTAGATTGACTATATACAGTTGAAGATGATAGGGGTTTTGGCTTTGCTAATAATTGAGAAATAAAATCTAAACTTAATAAAATCCAAACTTGTCACTTTCCTCCAAAATCTTGAAAAAGGAAAAGAAGAGCAATAGTGAGAGCTTTGGTAGACTTAGAGGGAGGGTTTAGATGGGCAATTGGGTGCAGTACGGTACGTTTAGCTTACTTTTTATCTCACGTTATAGTATTATTACAATATTTAATCTTACCGTCACCACTATTTTTATACTAATCGCATGTAAATGTACCGCCCATCCAAACCTATCCTTATTGTGGTAAAAACAACTTGATTGACCCATTATAGCAAATGAAGGTTAAATATAATGATTCTAAAAATAGATGTTATGGGGCTTGAATTCTACCATAAAAAAAAAAAAGTTCAAAGATTTTTTTAGAATGTGATATAGATATCTTAGTGTTGGTTCAAAATTAAATTAAATTAAATTAAAGTTAATTTATCTGAATAATAAGATTATCAAGCGTGATGAATTGTAATATATTAATTGTAAGCGTGCATGACTCAAAATAATATTTAAGATTTGTTAAATTTGAGTTTTCGTCTCGGAATTAAATAAAATCTTAATAAAATAATATATTAGGACTAAAAATATACTTTTTAATGGCATTATTGATTATATATAAATGAATGAATAAATAGAATGAATTTTTATTTATTTATTTTGGTAAAGTAATATTTATTAATTAATAAAAGATTATAGGAAAAGTTATTTTCCTCAATCTTTTTTACTATGATCCATAAATGCCTTATAAATGAAAATTATTAGCTGAAGTGAACCATTAATATTTACAAAGAACCTCAAAAGTTAGTATCTACACATACATTAATGTACATATAATAGTTAAAGAAAAAAAAAGACATTTCAAGCAATGATCACTGTAATAGGTCAATTTAGCCCTGGCTCATAAAAAAATAATAAACCCAAAATAATAAAACAAAGTCCAAATTTATATCATTTGGCCCGATTGGGATGGCCCATTACTTGAAAAGGTTGAAGGTCTATCTACAAGCTTGATGCATATGGAAACATAATCTTCAAGGATATGCAATCTTAGATATGATATGCAATCTTAGAAGATATGATTTTGTAATCTTAGAGATTTAATTTGTAGATGCCTTTTAATCTTAGCCATTGATGTAATTAATTTGTACCGTTAGATTTGGGGAGGCTCAACTATAAATAAATGTCTCTCCCTTCATTGTAAAGGTTGGAAGTGGGGAGTAATAATAATTCTTAAGAGTATTTACTCAAATTTCCCTCTTTCTTAAGTTCTTATTTTGTTGATTTGTGTATAATTTATTTATTGATTTGTATATTGTTGATTTCAAATCTCTTTTTCCCTTATTATTCATTTTCAAATTCATTATTTTCAAATTTGTTTACATTTTATTTGGCCTTATATATTTTTTTTAATTTTATACTCTTTGTTTTAAATTCATTGGTCTTTGATTATTGATGCTATTTAATCATCTATTTGTTATTTTAGTTTTTTTATCATTAAATTAATTATTTTAATATTATTAATACTATTATGTGGAATCATTAATCTTGTATCATCATCATCATCATTATTTTTAATTTTATTTTTATATTCATGCACATGCATCGTTTTTATGTAATATATATATTGTTTTATATATAATATACGTATGCTTATATATATATTTTATACATATGTTTTTATTTTTATTTTACTTCCTAACTTTTATATACATATATATACTTTTATATTTAGTTTCAATTTTTTTTTACTTTTGTATATATGTACATGTATGTGTTTATACATTTTATAATGAATATTTTTATATATATATACGCACATGCCTATGTTTTTTATTTGCTTAAATACAAACTTATATTTTCAACACATATGTTATAATATATATATGTATATTTATATATTTTTCTTTATTTTCATAAATGCGTTATATATTTTGTTATAAATTTTCTAGTCCAAAATTTTATATGTAAACCCATGTATATGTCTTTTATTCTTTATAATTTCATGTATATATTTTGTACCTTTTTTTCTCTTTATATTTTTTTTGTTTATTTCCTTCATTTGCTTATTGATTTATGTTTTCATTTATATTTTGTTCATTTGATACTTTACATGTCGTTTTTTATGTACATTAATTTCGTTTATTTCTATGCCATTGTTGTATTTATTATTGTATTTTAAACTTAATGTAGCATTACATCATTTTTTACTCGATTTTAAAATTTTCAAAATTGAGATAATACTCGTATTTAGGATTTTCAAGGAAATTGAGCCCTAACGTATTGGGTTCCAATTTTCTTCGTTAAATCTAACAATCGAGAATTGCTCATTAATCAAAAAATAAAATGAAAAGCTTGTTGTCGGGAATTTAATATGTTGTATCCTAACGTATTGGATGTGACGTAATTGATTTCTCGAGACAGATTTTTTAAAAAAATAATAATAACAAAGGAAATATTCCAAGTTTAGGATTTTGAGAAATTGTGTCCTAACGTATTGGGCCGCGATTTCTTTATAAATCTTAAACAAATGAATATTCTTTTAAATTTTATTACACGAGTATTTTGGACTAATTCATTTTTGAGGAATTAGAATGTCGTGCCCTAACGCATTGGGTGTGACATTTTTTAATAAGTAACGTTTTTTAAGTTTTTATTAAGGATTATATTTTTAAATTTTCGACATTAAGACACTAATTAATTAACTAGGTACCAATTTTGGGCGTTACGAGGGTGCTAATCCTTCCTCGTACGTAACCGACTCCCGGATCCATTTTTCTAAAACTCGTAGACCAAAGCTATTTTTTAGGTGATCCAATCACACCTCAATAAAAGATTGGCGGCAACTTCAATTTTTATCGACAACTAATTTTTGTTTTTTCAAAATAAAAGTTGGTTTCTACAATGGAAAACTACTTTCTACAGTATGAAAAGGATGCACCTAATGCCGTATGTGCATGCAAAAATGAAGAATGAGTTTCTATATCTGTTCAAGTATAATAAAAACAAGCTTATTGCTTGGAAAGAAATTGTCTCATTCAAGCTAATAGACTTACAGTGTTCTAATCTACCAAAACGGTCATTCCTTCCTATTTTATGCAATGTCGATTGCTTCTTATAAATATTTTGACAAAGTTTGATAAAATAAATAGAAATTTCCTTTGAGGAGGGATGAAAGATGCAAGGAAAATCCTTCTTTGACCAACAATGGATGATGATCAATCAGAGGTAGACTATGATGATCTTGTAACCTAGTTGACCAACAATGTGAAAACTAAAGCTTTTGAGCTTGAGCTTATATATGCAACATTCCAAGCCATAGCAACAAGGAATTCGTTACTAAGAAGCTGGTTGTGTTCCTTCAAAAGGTTGTTTCTCCTGCTCATGCTGAGCTTGGCGAGATGATATTTAATGAAATTATTAAGCACGTAGAGACCAAGACTACAAGGCTGGCATCGCCTTTCTCCTCCCTCACATTCTAGATTCTTATGAAGCAAAGGTCATAGAGAGTTGACCTAGAAGAAGCCTATGCTACCTAAATTGAAGTATTCTTTCAAGTGGCAGGAAAACATGTAGTAGATTTTGAGGAGATAATTCCAAATGAAGATACTGATAGTATTGGTTGCTAGCTAGGTGATTGCCGGTTCTTTTTAAAGAAATTTTTTTTAAAATTTTTTTCCTTGAAGAAGTTCTTGTTTGATGTCGATGAAGTTTTTTTTTTTTTGGAGAAATTTTTTGACAACGATACTAATAATATTTCGATATGTATTTGGTGGTGAAATGTCGCCAATATATTATTTGATGATTCCTCATTGTTAATGCTTTTGTTACTTTGCATTAATGGATTAAGGGTAAGGAGAAATGTTGAGTTGATTATATTTTTTGATATATTATTAAAGTTTTAGCCGGAAAATGTCAAAAGAAGAAGAGATTGTTAGTGCTATTTATAAAGCTTAAAGAAAAAACTGGTATAACTTGACTTACTTGATTGACATATTTTAATTAAATTGTTTTGGTTCCGTTGGGTAGCAACTCATTTGTGAAGACTTTATGTGTGCAAGAATTAAGGTATTTTTAATATTATCAAAGTTCTCTTGTATTTTCAAAGGATTTTGATATCGAGAATATTTTTGCCAACATGTTAATTATTAGAAAATCTTTTTAAGTGACTATTTTAGTGAAATAAGTGAATGTGTTGATTATATTTCAACAAGTCTTTTTACCGTTATACATTGACAACTTAGGTTATTTGGACAGATTGAAGAGCACATTTATTGTTTAAATAGGAACTTTTTTACTACTGTAAGTAAATAAAATTGAAGCAATCAATTTACACTATCTTTGAGAAGAAACGATTTAGATTTAAGTACAAAAGTGAGATACAATTTAGTGAGTGAAGTGAATATGGTATTAACAGTTGATTAGTTCAATTAATTGGATGTGAAGAAAAACTATATTATGGTGTGGTTCTATCAAACTTAAACATTGAAATAAGTCATTTCTTCTGACAGACAAAGATCATGTTTTCTTTAATTTCCTTTGAAGGTGCTGGGATTTTAACATTTCATCAGTTTAAATCCCTGTAATCCATTGTTGAATGTGAGGAATCTAATCCACAAATAACAAAATGAGATGCCCATTGCCATGAGAAAGGCATCCTTTGGAACATTTCAACTAAGCTGTCACTTCAAACATAATCTTAGGCAAATAATCAAGATTTGTATCTCAAAAAACAACAGATTTATAAAAGCTCCTCACAAAACATGAACAGCTAAACCCATATAAAAAACGGTCACAAGTTCGTTAAACCAAGATCTGTCAATGAATTGTAAAGCTATTACAAGATAAGATTTTGTATTTTTTTTTCCTCCTGACATTACCAGGGATGTTTCAAGAGAATCTATGGAACACAGTGAAATAAAGCAAAGGGCTTTGCTTGGTGACAGGTGAGGGGGAAAAAAAAACCAAACCAACTTTAATATGTTAGATAAAGATAAAATCAATGACATTGGAAGATTGCAATACATCATCTTTTCTTTATTTGATTCCCTCAGAATAACTTGTGCTAACCATAAAATGTCCCTTGTAATTCAACATTTCAACTTTCAGCTTTCCATCCCCTGCCCTACCTTGTCTTGGTCCTCTTCTGTTTTCAGTTTTCTGTTCTGTTTGGTTTTGGATCAACACTGCCTTCAAAAAAAGCATGAAAATTTGGGTAAAAGAAGGTCTATAGTACGGAATTCATTTTTGGTCCATCTACATTTTTGCTAATTTTGTGTATCTGTCTTCTTTCCACCTCATGTACCTTAAAATCATTGCATTTAACTCGACTTTATTTCATACGTATAGGTTAACTTCAAGGGTCCGGGTTATCTTATAATTAGTTGACTGAATATGCCATATCCCTCACTTAAAAATACTACTCCACCTAGTAAAATAACAGTTTTTTTCCCATTTGTCACAAAATCTAGGACCAAACTGCACTTCACACTATGGTACATGGACATATAATTAAAGTTGGGAAAATTTGCTACCAACATGCCAAAATCTAGGCAGAAGCAATAGAACATCAAAGGAAAGAAGAGAAAATTGCAGAAATAGATTGAAAAAAAAAAGAAAGAAAAAAACAGTAGAGCTAATCTCCAGCATTGACAGATTTTAAAATCATCCTTTGTTTTCACTTTTGGTTGGTACATTTTAAAATCAGTGGGGGCTTCAAACAACAGCAAGTCTTTGCCAGTTCCCAAAGATGCACTCAACTTTCAGCTTCTGCAACCTGCAGTGATTGTCATCTCTTCCTCACTTTATCAGTCTTCTGACACTTGCACTTTCACTAGTGCCATGGATTTCTGGTAACTGTTTTTATTTCAAACGAGGTCGATTTCTATTCTATGAATAAGAAAACTAGTTATAAATATTAAAATTCTTATAATTTGAGTTAAGTTTTGGGCTTGAATGAGAGATTTTAGTGCCCTTTTCTTCGTTTCAATAATGGTACTTTAAACGATAAGTTTTTCATCCAGATTTAAATTTTGAAAACATTATTGTTAAGAGACATAGTCACAAATCTAAACATGAACAATAAAATAGAGAAGATAAAAAAAATACTTTTTCCTGTACTATGACCCAATGGGGCCCGGAATATCATGCCGATATCTTTTACTTTTCTCTGTTCTTTTCTTTATGCAAAGTTTTATTCTAATCTCTAAGATTAAAAACATGAAACTTCTTTATGCAAAGTTATTATGATTTCACTAAGCTGAATAACATACATTAAATTTAACAAAGCTTTATATGTATATAGATATATATACAAATCTTACTTCTACTCGTAACTCCATTTAACTCTCAATAATTTCATATGCTTGATTCTTCATCATATATAATTACGAAATATTATAGTTTACTCACTTTCGAGTGACATGATTAGATGGCAAACGATGAATATAAGTCTAAAATAGATGTTAGTTGAATCTAGATTTAGTTAAATTGATTCATACATACAATATCAAGAAATTTATTTTTGAAATATATATTTTTTTATTTCCGGGCTAAAACATCTTTTGTAACAAATATATGCACATGCACATGCACATGCAAATGCATATATATATATATATATATATACATGCATATATAATCTAAGGGGTACAAAAATTCTGGCCCCCAAAAAGAAAGGGTCCAGAATTATTATATATAAATAGATTGCTTCCATGCCATTTTTACAGGTGCAGAAAAGTTAATTATTTCTTTAACCTTCATCAATATACTTTGAAATTGTGTTTGAAATTTAAACAAAAGGGAAATCGATCGGATTCTTGTGGGAAAATACCCAGAAAGATGACACTTCTTTTAATCTTATTAATTTGGAAATGCTTATTCCATTTTCAAACTAACTCTTGTGTTCGGTGAGTGAAAACAAATCACTCTTTCAATACCTATGAGAATAAATACCAATAAAAATTTAACCGGTTACACCAATGGTAGTTCCAACCAAACTCCCTAGCGTGTAAAGGGCTAATGGTACTTCAGGGTTGCAAAGTGCTAACGATAATCATTCAAAATACAATACGTGAAACATAAACGATATTCTCAGATGTGAAATGTAACCTACACACTATATATCTTATAATTATGCAGTACTATTATCTATATTTTATGACATGTCATTTATACCTGACTAGTTTTACACCTGATTTACAATGGCTATAAACAATTGTAATGATGATTCGTTTCTTTCTTTATTCATACAAAATTATAATTTAGCATCGCTAAAATAAAGTTAATCATACCTTTAACTTACCATTCAACATGTTTATGATCACTATAAAGCCATGCTTGTTTACTACCTCTTCAATCAAACAACAATAACACCATTATATAAATTCTATATTCAAGATAGTTCAGAAGGTCTTTAGTTCATCATTTAATAATTCTTTTCACATCCTTATTCATCAATCACATAATTTTAAACATAATAATTTTTTAGCTTTTTTGAACAACTATTAAGCTCTTTAAACAATACTCTCTTCTTCATGTAGATATCACATCTTATCAATCAATTTATTCCATACTCAAGTTAATTCATTCCATACTAAAGTTAGGGTTAATGTAAGTAATCAAACTTTAAAAAAAAAATTAAATCCCTTAAAATTTTTTTTTCACCCAATTGAACTTTTGAATTAAAAAAATTGTCCCTTTGACTAAGATGGACCTAATGGCATCAGCAAAAATAAAAAACTCAAAAATAAATATTTTAAAATAAGTACACAATGAATTTGGACAAGTTTTTGTACAATTCATTTGAATTTGGACACCAGTTTGTCCAATACATTCTAAAATTATAAAAATCATAAAATTTATTATAAATTAATTTTAAAATAATATTTTATAAAATTTATAAAAATAGTTTATTTTTTTATATTTTAAATATGAAAACGAGCATCAACAACTTATATCATAAAATCAAGATTAACAAAATTTTTTGTTATATTTTTCAATTTAACAAGTTTGTATTAGTCAAATAATTTGATCAAAATGAGGAAATTTTTTTTTAAAAATTTTTTATGGTTTTTAATAAATTATTTCTATAAATTTTTATAAAAATTTTATAATTTTTAATCAATATCTAATTTATTTTATAATTTTAATAAATTTTTTCAAATTTTATAAAAAAATTATGTTTCTCTTATAATTATAGAATGAATCTAGACAAATGGGTGTCTTAACCAAATGAACCTTCTAAACAATAATTTGTCTAGATTTATTGTGTACTTATTTTAAAAATCTTTTTATTTTTTGTTGATGTGATAATGTTAAGTCAACAATCGATGCTAACATGTCATTTGTTAACGGTCACATCAACAAATTGATGTTAACATGACATATGTTAACGGCCACGTTAATGTTGTCATTAATGCTAGCAGTCAATGTTAATCAAAGGGTGTATTTAGCTAATTGAGTTAGTTCAGGGTTTAACTATTACCTCACATTTTAGCCACATTAATAATCAATAATAAACACACTAGAAATCATGGAGCACTAACCTTGATTAAGCTTCCAAAATACCAATTCCCATCTTTCAAGCTATCAATCTACCACTTTAGTCTTTCCTTTACTAGCTCCTTCTCCAAGAGTTTCCTTAGCTTAAAAATATACACATATACAACATTAAGACCTTAATTACTATAAGATAACACAATGACAAATTCCAAAATTTCAATTCAAAGTTTATGAATGTATGAATGGCACAACTTCTTACCTTTCTCCATCCAAAACCCAGCCTTGACGACAATCAAGTCTTCAAATTAACCTCTCTTGACATGGTTAATAAGGCTACTTAAACTTAGCATCATCCTTTTAATCAAAATAACACTGAAATTCATAAGAATGAAGAGATGGACTTAGTTTGGCTAGGTTCTCCCTCTTTTCCTCTATTTCCTCTAAATATTTCCTTAGTGGTTTCTCATCAGATTCCACTAACATAAACCAAGTACAAGATTCATTCAAGCTTAAATTTAGTGGAGATTAACGGTCTAGATGGAGTTCCTCCACTAATGGCTTACCCATGGTCTTATTATAACTTTAGTCCTTGGAAAAATCTTAATATTAGTCCTCCTCATTCCACTTTAATGACAATTCTCTATATCTCACATTCATACCTTATGCTTTAAACTTTTTACAAGTTAGTCTATATCCCGATTCAGTATTTCATGTTTAGATTCGATTAACGATATTTATCAGTGTCTAATTTAATCTGGCAATATAATATGAATAATGAAATGCATGTTCTCGGGAGTTTAATTAATTATATCCTAAAATGGTGAAAATTATAAATGTCAAAAATTTTGAGGCATTACATTGCAATTGTGTTCTTTACCAAGAACAACAAAAGTGAAAGTAAAAACATCAAGTACTTATCCTTGGAACTGCTCATTGAAACACATATACAAAACTAATGATTGTTGATCCTCTAAAAAGAGACATACTTCAGGATTACGTGGTTGAAATGAAATTATCCCTAGAACTGTCACTAATGTCTTATTTAGTTTTTCTTTTCTTTTCAATTTGGTTTAAATCACTCGATCCAACCTAAAAGTCCATCTGAAAAGAACCCAAAAATCCATTTGAAAGTTAGAATTTAGGTAAAAATATGACCTCAAAAAAATAGGGAGAATAGCATGGCTTAACAGGTTGCCCTTTTTTCTTTTCCTGATTTCCTCAACCGGCCCTCCCAATAGTCCCTAACATTAACGCCTTTAAGTCCCTTCTCCACTCCAACACCCACCGGCCACCGCCATCATCGTTACCACTCCGGCCACCACCGACCACCACACACCCACTGGTCCATCATCGTTCACCAATCACCACTATTGCTTCTTGACTGAGAAACCGAAGGTAACAACCCTTATGGCGATTGATATAGCTTGAAGCCTTGGGTCTCCTTTTAAGTCCATTCTCAGTCGCAAACATTTCCACCATTTTTGAACTTTTTTTTCTTTCAACTCTATTTGTTTTAAAGCTCTGCCTTTGATTTATAGGAGGAGGAATAAAAAAAAAGGGTTCTCTTTTCCCTCCTAAAAATTGAACTAAAAAGATGAAATCTTGTGTTAGTTGCAATTGTTTAATGTTTATGCTTGAGATATATATACACACAGAGATAGAAACTATTCACCCTGGTTTTTGCCCATATATATATATACACCAGCCATGGATTTCGTCTCTAAGCTTCTCCTTATAGTGCCTAATGATACTTATTTTCTCTCCACTATAGTTGCGATTTCTAAGTGGGATTTCAGATGTATTATCTTATCTTCAGATCTATTTTGTTTATGGGTTGTTCTGATTTGAATTTTATCATGCTCTAAAACAATTATGATTTTCGGGATTGATTACCTTTTGTGGGTATCTCTTGGATTTTTGCATCTTTCCCTATGAAATTCTAGAAAAATTGTTTCATTTTTGTTTGGGATTATAATTCCTTTGTTGCATCTTCAACAATTCTATGAAGCCATATTGTGGTTTTTGTTATTTAGGAGTTAAAAATTTCGACATTATTGGTTTTTCTTGAACCAAAATTTAAGTTAATTATTCGTGCCGAACCAAACTCAAGTCTGTTAATTAGGCTTAAAATTTTGATTGGACTCCTCATGATACCTCTATTTTAACTATATACATTTATCATTATGAACATAGAAACTCTTCTGAGTTGACTTTTTGTTTTTGTTCTTTTTGCAGGATCGCTTAATATCTTCATCAAGATCTTCAAAAATTGCGTCTTGGCATCCTTCGCATGAACAATTAATATCTTAAGGACAGTGTCCTTTAGGATCTTTAAAAGAATACAAAGGCTTTCCATTAGGTTGAAAGCTTTGTATGAGAGGAGCTTCAGGGCCGGGGCCTGGACCATCAAGTGGTTGTAACATCATCTGTGTAGAGAAAATTGGAGGAGTTGGTAATTGCTTTAAGTGACTGTGATCAAACTTGATTTCACTGGTGCCATCAGCTTTAGTAATAATCTGGCTTTTTGTAAAGCGAATTGGCTGATCATGCTGGTGGATTTGCTCATAATTTGTCACCCACTTTTCAGGCAAAAGCTTTAAAAGTTCTTGCTTTGGTATTTGCTTTGGAACATGTACACAGTGGGGCTCTTCCTTAGTGTTAACTGAAATAAGGAGAGAGTCTTCAGATCCTTGGTTTGATAATTTGAATGCATGGTCTTGTACCCGATACACTATTTGATAGTGAAGGGTTCCTGTAACAGCAGATTCAATCATTTCTGCCCCAATGATCTGAATCTGAACTTTGAGGGCATCCATCAGATTAGGATCTTGCAATGACATGATAAAGTTTGGAAACAGAGTTACCATAGCCATTCCTGAGCTAAGTGTTGCTTCAACTGTACCAATACAGGCATCTTGGTACCGCTTGTATCTTGAGTCTAATAGGGCGATTCTTGACACAACTGGTTTCCCAGATGTTCCATGGTAATTTAGCGCCAATCTTACTTCTCCAAAATGGATGTGAGAGTATCCATGATGGATCCATTCTTGGGGAAAGTTTGAAGGGATTTCAAGAGTAACAAATTGTTCCTCCTGACCTCCATAAATAAGATGCTTATCAAACTTTGATGACTGCACATATTCACGTACATTTTTCCTACTAGTAGTAAGAAGAGACTTGATACTTTTAATAGGAGAAAAAGAATGTTTTTGATAAGTAGAATAATGATTTACAAGAGGTAAGTCTGTAGCTTGGACTTTTTCTTCTTCTGTGAAATATTCAACTTCATACAAAGAAGAAATTTTTCTAGCAGAATGGGATTTTAAAGGAAATTTAGGTAAGGATATGGGTGCTTTAGATCTAGACATTCTAGGGGAATTTATTTATAAGGTTTCCCTTCCTTTCTGAATCTGGTTTCTCGTATGAAAGAAAATCTAGGAGTTGCTGGCTCTGATACCAAGGCGACGCAGGTGAGTAAGAAGCCGGGATATCTGAAATTAATAGGTCATAACAGTAGGTATGCTATGCCAAAACATCGGCCTTTCCTCTTTGGCCTTTTAAACAGGCGCTGCCTTTTAGCAGGCAACATAGGTGAGTAATAAGTCGGGGTATCTGAAATTAATAGATCATAACAGCATGTATGCTATGCCAAAACATCGGTCTCTCCTCTTCGGCCCTTTAAACAGGCACTGTCTTTTAGCTGTTAATCTCCATTAATTTAGACTACTTTAAACTCATTTGGACTTTAATGATATATTTAGTCTAAGTTTAATTTCTGATGTACAGGATCCATAGTTATGGCAAGCACAGAGCATACTATTAAACTCAAGGGAGATTTTCTTTCACAGATATCCTATTTCCAAGCAGGAAGAGATTTGAGAAAGTTTAGTAAGACATAGTTTAGAAAACACACTGGAATTTTATTTCCGAAACTTGTTCTTCTACAACTGAACTTCTAAATCCCTTATATAGAAGGGGAAAACCTGATGAGCAGTTAAGAAAGAATCTGCCTTTTCTTTTAGTACAGTGATATGATAAAGCAGACATGACTCAGCAAAATAATTTACATAAAGGTAAAACAGATAAGAAGAAATCTGCTTTTTAATTATTATCATCACTATCATAGTCTGTACTTATGTCGGACGTGATATTCAGCTCTTCTGCTTTTCTTTTCTTTTTTCACGTGCTCGATGATACTTTAGCTCCAACTGTTCAATCCTTATTTCAAGATCATCAGGTGGTATCATATCATGAATTGGTATGATTGATGTCTTTGTTGTTTTGTAAATGTCCTTCTCTTTCCAGCTTGTTGTGTCTTCTTGTATATCTCGCCATGCTGATGTGTCTTGAACTGCTTGGCTACAATATATCGGATACTCCTGAGACCATTCTTTTGGGTCTGGGATATTTGATATTCCACTAAGGCTTGTCTCAACTGTTCTTGATAAAGTGTTAGTGGTACGTCTTTATCCCCTAGGGCAAGTATGTCTTCTGAGGGCCATATTTCTTTAGAAATGATTCTATTTATCTGATAGAGATATTTCTGTAAGCTTCTGTAGCGACATTGGCTAGTGCTTATTTCCGAGTGATAGGTTTTGTGAATCCATGCACTAGGAAATGCTCCAAGTTGTGTTGCTGGACCATTTTGGACGAAGTATTGTGGCTTGTAAAAGATAATTACCATCCATTGAGCTTTCATATTTTTGAGATATTCTAGCCCAATCATCTCATGCCATTGTTCAAGTAGATAAAACCATTTGAGAAAGGTTGCAAAATTCTTCATCTCTGGACTCAGTTCTTCTTGTGTAGCCGTAGTCACATAATATTGGAGATCTTCAATGTGGAACTCAATCCCAATATGAAACAAATGTGTTAAGTACCAAAACATCCATTTAAGTTCTTCAGGAAATTCTCCAAATTGGAATTTTATGGGAGGGATAAAAGGATATTTGGGGTGAAGTCCTAAAGGTTTTAGGAATAAACCTCCAAAATCTCTGAAAACACTTTTTTTGGTAAGAAAGCATCATGTTTATGGCTTCTCTATGGAATCTTTTTTCTAGTATAAGGCTTAACACTTCTGGTGGATGATCAGGGTGAGAATTTGGTTGATAAGGTAGTGAAAATGGTGAAGGTGGTTGTTGGGTTTTCTTTTTACCCTTTCCTTTGAAGGGGGAAGGTTGGAACATAAAAACTTCAACTGGATGATGGGCTTGAGTTGAAAATTTTGGTGGTCTTGAGAGGATATCAGCAAAGACATTATGTTTTCCTTTTATATGAACAACATCAAAAGAAAATTTAGAAAACTATTTTGTCCAACAGAGGAGTTGAGGATGTGGTACCTCTTTTTGCTTGAATTGTAACATTTTTGGGAAGGAAGACATATCCATTTCAACAAGGAAACGATAACCAGTCAAGTGAAATTGGAATTTAGAGATTCCATTCTTGACAGCAAGGATTTCTTTGAATGTTGAATGGTAATGGATTTCAGCATCATTGAATCTTCCACTTTTGTATCCACAAAGATGTCTTTTTCCATTATCTTCTTCGAACAATATAGCTCCTCAATATTTGTCACTAGGATCAGTTTGCAAAATTCTTTTTCCTTCTGAAGGAATCTGTAATGGAGGCAGATGGGTAGTTTTTTCTTTTAATTTTAGGATTGCTTTCATCTGATTGGAACTCCAGGGTGGTGGATCTTTTTTCAACATTTTTCTTAAAGGATTTGTTCATTTTGAGATTTTCGAAACAAAATCTCTGAGATAATTAACAATTCCTAAGAATTGTTGAACTTGCTTCTGAGAAAGATTACTATCTGGAAATTTCTTTAATTCTTTAGCAATGCTTGGATGAGGCTGATATCTCCCATCTTTGATTGTCATTCCAAGGAACTCAATTTCTTCCTTGTTGGTTTGTATTTTTCTTTTAGAAAGCATGATTCTCTTCTCTAGAATAATCTGCATGAATCTTTCAAGGAGAATAGCATGACTTTCTTGGTCTGGACTGTAGAGCAATATGTCATCAATGTAGATCAGGGCCTGATCCATAATGGGCTGGAAAATCTTGATCATGGCTTTTTGGAACACTGGTGGGGCAGTCTTTAATCCAAAAGGCATGATTGTCCATTAAAAATGTTTGTTTGGGATACAGAATCCCGTTTTGGGCCTTTCTTCAAGACTAATCCCCCAATTGCCAAAATTCTGCTTTAAGATCAAACTTGGAGAAAACTCGCGCCTTTGCAAGGCTTGAAAACATACAATTCTTGTTGGGCAAATGAAACTTGTCATCTTGTAGGAAATGATTAAGAGGTTGATAGTTAATTACCAGTCTTAATTTTCCTCTAGCTTTTTTATGCACTTGGTTCAGAATCCAGCCTTAAACAAGCGGTGATTACCAGTCTTTTTTTAATCCAGCTTTTTATGCTAAAAGGCAGTGCCTGTTTAAAAGGCCAAAGAGGAGAGACCGATGTTTTGGCATATCATACATGTTGTTATGATCTATTAATTTCAGATACCCCGGCTTATTACTCACTTGCGTCGCCTGCTAAAAGGCTGCGCTTGTTTAAAGGGCCAAAGAGGAGAGGCCGATGTTTTGGCATAGCATACCTGCTGTTATGATATATTAATTTCAGATATCCTAGCTTCTTACTCACCTGTGTTGCCTTGGTATCAGAGCCAGTAACTTCTAGATTTTCCTTCATACGAAAAACCAGATTCAAAAAGGAAGGGAAACCTTATAAATAAATTCTCCTAGAATGTCTAGATCTAAAGCACCCATATCCTTAGCTAGCTTTCCTTTAAAATCCCATTCTGCTAGAAAAATTTCTTCTTTGTATGAAGTTGAATATTTCACAAAAGAAGAAAAAGTCCAAGCTATAAACTTACCTCTTGTAAATCCTTATTCTACTTATCAAAAACCTTCTTTTTCTGTTATTAAAAGTATCAAGTCTCTTATTACTACTAGTGAGACAGCTGCACCAGGTCAAGATTTCTTTTCTCATCTTGCACAGAGAAAAAGAAATTCAAAATCTTAAAGAGCAGATCAAGTATCTCAAAGAAAATGAAAAACTGCCACCTCCTCAACCAGCAAGAAATGTGATTGAACTTTTCCCATCTATAAGGCAGTTTGACAAGCCAAAATCATCTGGAACAATCAGATTGCAATTTCCTCCACCAGAAAAAAAGAAGAAACCCAGCACTTATGATTTGTATTTACTAATCAAGGCGCAAAAGGAAGAAGAAAAAAGACAGAAAGAAAAGGCTCTAGGAAAAAGACCAGTGGAGAAACAAGAAGAAAAATAACAAAAAAGTCCGTTCTCATCCCCACCTTCATCTCCACCAAAACAAATATCAAAGTCTTTAATGATGCAAAATGAAGAACAATCTCCTTATCCTTTAACAAGTTTTTTAAAGGATTATAGTAGAGAAATTCTTTCAAAAATATCTGTCTTTCATGAGCCTGAAGTAACTCTAGAATCCTCGCCATCTTCATCTGAATCAGAATCTATTTCAGAAGATTTAGAGCCATCTAATTCAGAAACATCAGAAAAAGATTTAGAAGATCCCCCTAAAATAATAGCCACAATATCCCTTGGAGTAAAAGTTGAAGAAGTATCAGAAGAAGAAATGACTGAAGTAGGTGAACCATCAAGTTCAAATACAAGAACAACATCCCATGTCTCTACAGGGAAAATAATCTTCACTCTTGACGATATTCCAACCAGTAGATGGCCAGAGAGATTACAAGAGTTCCATGCATGGCTGGAAACCAGAAAATTAGCAGAAGAAAACCATTACAACGTTCTCGTCTAATTTGTTTCAAGATTCACAAGGATGTTGAAAGATTGGTGGAATTTTATTCCTCAAGCAGATCAATTACAATTTTTAGTGTTGACAGATTTATCCCAGGCAATTAGGATTATCCATCATTATTTTATTGGAAATCTTGATGATCTGTTAACTCTGAAAAGACGAGAGTTTTTCAAAAGAAAGTGTTGTTCCTATAAGAAGAAAGATTTGTCTAAGCATTTTTATGCGATGACAAAACTTTTTTATGCACTTGGTTCAGAATCCAGCCTTAAACAAGCGGTGATTTCCTCTATTCCAGATCCTCTCCAGGTGGTGATCAATCAAAATCTCTATAGGCAAAACAAGAACATTCTCAATCTAACCATGGGAGAAATTCAGCAAGAAACATACATTGCTCTTGAAGATCTGTGCAATAGAAGAAAAGTCTTCAAAGATTATCTTCATGGTGACAGGAGATTGGACAAAGCCTGTAGTGATTCCCATCTCAAAATTAAATGTGGGAATGACAAGTCATGTTACTGTCCCACAAAGAAGAAAAAGCATTTTCGGAAGATGAAGAAATTCTCTCCAACAATTCCTAGAAAAAGGTATAAATGGAGATACCTGAAGAAGAAAAAAAGATCATCTAAGGGAACCAAATCAACCCGATGCTACATCTACAACCAGAAAGGACATTTTGCAAAATCCTGTCCTAAAAATAAGAAAGCAGCCAAGATGATCCAACAGATACAACAAAAATCGGGTGTAAAAATCACAGAAGATGATGATATTGAGTCACTATTTTCCATTGATGATGAGCCAAATGATAAATCGGTATGTGCCATTTAGAGTATAGAATACAGTGATTCGGAATCCTCATCCAGTGAAGAGTCCAGTGAAGCATTTATGATTCAAACTCAAATACATTACCCTCCTTTTCCACCAGATTCGCTAAGCTTGCAAATTTCCCAGATTTCTCAAAATCTACCAGTTCCTGAAGTTATGGTACAAAAAAATGTTCAAACCTTATGTACCTATTCCCAGATTATTCATGATACATGCTGAGAAGATCCAGATGATCGTGGAAGAACTAAAGTAGAGATCATGTGCAGAATCTCATTCAGATTTCCTTGATAAATGCAACCATCCTTTATGGAGAAACTCTGAATTCTTTATCAAACTTCATTTCAAGAAAAATGAAGACATCAATCCAACTAAAGCCAGCCATGTGGGAATGAATCCGGAGCACTTAAAGTTAGCTGAAAAAGAATGCCAACAGCTACAAGAAGAAGGATTGATTGAAGCCTTAGATTCACAATGGGCTTGTAAAGCGTTTTATGTCAACAAAAGATCTGAACAAGCTAGAGGAAAATTAAGACTGGTAATTAACTATCAGCCTCTTAATCATTTCCTACAAGATGACAAGTTTTCTGTACCCAACAAGAATTGTATGTTTTCAAGCCTTGCAGAGGCCCGAGTTTTCTTCAAGTTTGATCTTAAAGCAGGATTTTGGCAATTAGGGATTAGTCCTAAAGAAAGGCCCAAAACGAGATTCTGTATCCCAAACAAACATTTTCAATGGACAGTCATGCCTTTTGGATTAAAGACTGCCCCATCACTGTTCTAAAAAGTCATGATCAAGGTTTTCCAGCCCATTATGGATCAGGCCCTGATCTATATTGATGACATATTGCTCTACAATCCAGACCAAGAAAGTCATGCTATTCTCCTTGAAAGATTCATGCAGAATATTCCAGAGAAGAGAATCATACTTTCTGAAAGAAAAATGCAAACCAACAAGGAAGAAATTGAGTTCCTTGGAATGACAATCAAAGATGGGAGATATCAGCCTCATCTAAG
Source organism: Gossypium hirsutum (assembly GCF_007990345.1). Lineage (NCBI taxonomy): Eukaryota > Viridiplantae > Streptophyta > Magnoliopsida > Malvales > Malvaceae > Gossypium > Gossypium hirsutum. The sequence goes on from NC_053437.1 coordinate 59,479,152, forward strand.
CATTGCTGAAGAATTAAAGAAAATTCCAAATAGTAATCTTTCTCAGAAGTAAGTTTAACAGTTCTTAAGAATTATTAATTATATCAGAGATTTTGTTTCGAAAATCTCAAAATTAACAAATCCTTTAAGAAAAATGTTGAAGAAAGATCCACCACCTTGGAGTTCCAATCAGACGAAAGCAATCCAGAAATTAAAAGAAAAAACTGCTTATCTGCCTCCATTACAGATTCTTTCAGAAGGAAAAAGAATTTTGCAAACTGATGCTAGTGACAAATATTGGGGAGCTATCTTGTTCGAAAAAGATAATGGAAAAAGACATCTTTGTGGATACAAAAGTGGAAGATTCAATGATGCTGAAATCCATTACCATTCAACATTCAAAGAAATCCTTGCTGTCAAGAATGGAATCTCTAAATTCCAATTTCACTTGACTTGCTATCGTTTCCTTGTTGAAATGGACATGTCTTCCTTCATAAAAATGTTACAATTCAAGCAAAAAGAGGTACCACATCCTCAACTCCTCCGTTGGGCAAAATGGTTTTTTAAATTTGCTTTTGATGTTGTTCATATAAAAGGAAAACATAATGTCTTTGCTGATATCCTCTTAAGACCACCAAAATTTTCAGCTCAAGTCCATCATCCAGTTGAAGTTTTTATGTTCCAACCTTCTTCCTCCAAAAAAAGGGTAAAAAGAAAACCCAACAACCACCTTCACCATTTTCACTACCTTATCAACCAAATTCTCACCCTGATCATCCACCAGAAGTGTTAAGCCTTATACTAGAAAAAAGATTCCATAGAGAAGCCATGAACATGATGCTTTCTTACCAAAAAAGTGTTTTCAGAAATTTTGGAGGTTTATTCCTAAAACTTTTAGGACTTCACCCCAAATATCCTTTTATCCATCCCATAAAATTCCAATTTGGAGAATTTCTTGAAGAACTTAAATGGATGTTTTGGTATTTAACCCATTTGTTTCATATTAGGATTGAGTTCCACATTGAAGATCTCCAATATTATGTGACTATGGCTACACAAGAAGAACTGAGTCCAGAGATGAAGAATTTTGCAACCTTTCTCAAATGGTTTTATCCACTTGAACAATGGCATGAGATGATTGGGCTAGAATATCTCAAAAATATGAAAGCCCAATGGATGGTAATTATCTTTTACAAGCTATAATACTTTGTCCAAAATGGTCCAGCAACACAACTTGGAGCATTTCCTAGTGCATGAATTCACAAAACCTATCACTCGGAGATAAGCACTAGCCAATGTCGCTACAGAAGCTTACAGAAATATCTCTGTCAGATAAACAGAATCATTCCTGAAGAAATATGGCCCTCAGAAGACATACTTGCCCCAGGGGATAAAGACGTACCACTAACACTTTATCAAGAATAGTTGAGACAAGCCTTACTGGAATTTCAAACCAATATCCCATACCCAAAAGAATGGTCTCAGGAATATCCGATATTGTAGCCAAGCAGTTCAAGACACATCAACATGGCGAGATATACAAGAAGACACATCAAGCTGGAAAGAGAAAAATCAGAAGATAATAATTAAAAAGCAGATTCCTTTTTTATCTGAAAGTAGAAGAGCTGAATATCACGTCCGACATAAGTACAGACTATGATATGATGGTAATAATTAAAAAGCAGATTCCTTTTTATCTGTTTTACCTTTATGTAAATTATTTTGCTGAGTCATGTCTTTTTGCTTTATCATTTCACTGTACTAAAAGAAAAAGCAGATTCCTTCTTATCTGCTCATCAGGTTTTCCCCTTCTATATAAGGGATTTAAAAGTTCAGTTGTAGAAGAAAAAGTTTCGGAAATAAAATTCCAGTGTGTTTTCTAAACTATGTCTTGCTAAACTTTCTCAAATCTCTTTCTGCCTGGAAATGGTATATCTGTGAAAGAAAATCTCTCGTGAGTTTAATAGTATGCTCTTTGCTTGCCATAACCATAGATCCTGCACATCAGAAATTAAACTTAGACTAAAGATATCATTAAAGTCCAGATGAGTTTGAAGAAGTAGTATAAATTAATGGAGATTAACAGCTAAAAGGCAGTGCCTGTTTAAAAGGCCAAAGAGGAGAGGCCGATGTTTTGGCATAGCATACCTACTTTTATGATCTATTAATTTCAGATATCCCGGCTTCTTACTCGCCTACGTCGCCTAAAATATATTCTTCTACTTAAACATATGATGTATATAAATATTAATAAAGATAGAGATAAATACTAAAATTATACATCAATTATGATTTAATATGCAATTGTATACATTAATTTTGATATTCAAATTTTGTAAATGTTTAACACAATTATTGATATAGCATCATCATTTTATGTTTATATATTGCACACATGAATAATTATATTTATCTAATATATAAATAAATTAATGTATTTATTTCTTTAAATATGTATAATTAAATCAAAATTAAATTTTTATGTATACATTTGAACCACAATTAAAGTTTCACATGCATAATTACACCAAATTAAAGTTTATGTATACAATTATATATTAAATCAAAGTTTATGTATAATTTTAAGATTTATCCTTAAAAATATTGTTATAAAGTTCGGATGAAGTGAAAGAATGTTAGAATATTTATTTATTAAATAAAAATGTTAACATATACGAGTGATCCTTAATTTTATAATACAAATTAAATAGTTTTATATATTTATAGTAATTACCATTAAGTAAAAATTTTGACTTGGTAAGTGTCATATTTTATTGAGATTAAATACAGTGAGAGGGAGAGTTTGATGGTAGCTACTAGACCTGATCATAGGTTGGGTCAACCGTTCAAAAAGTGAGAGAGTTTAGGTAAAAATATGGGTTCAAAAAATAGGTTTGGACAAAAATCATGTTTTTTAAATGGATCGAGTCTTGGGAAATTTTTTTTTATCCGAGCTTGGTCCAAATCACATGCCTATGCTTTATTTTAATTTTCAATTTGTTAAAAAAATATTTATTTTAATTTTTCAGTGTATTTGATGTATTATAATTTTTAAATTTATTTTTATATAAAAAATTTATTACGGTCGGGTCGGATCAAGCTCGAATTTAGCATTTTTAATATGAGTCAAGTTTAGACAAAATTTTAAGCCAAATTTTTGACTAAAACCTAAAAGGTGGATCTAAAATTATGTATCGACCCGACCCATGATCAAGTCTAGTAACTACCCTACCTTATATCTTTTACTCTCTCAGAATTTTTTCACCTATATAAATTTTCATAAGCCTTATTAGATACAATCCTTCAATCAGTTTCATCTATATGGTGGTTATGATTTATGGGTAGCTCTTTGAGGTTAAATTATTATTATTATTATTATTTTATTTATTTCTGATTGTTTAAAATAATTATTTTATTTTGGAATCTAGCTTATAAATTCCAGTTGTTAGACCCTTTTTCTTCCAAGCAACAGAGTGGCTCATATTTCTCACATTTTTAGATGGGAGTGTGAAGTTTACGAAACAAAATAAATCAAAATCTCCGCCAAAACATTCTTTGCTGGAGGCATAGGTAAGGTAGTCCAACATTGCCACCAAATTGGCATCCAAGCAGTCCTATCAATTGTACTTCCCTTGTTCCTTTTAATTATATAATTAACCCCCCATTAATTATGAACCACTATCACTAGGATTATCAACAGGAAAAACTCATTATAATAGAAAAGTATTATCACGAGAATTGTTATTCCATGAAGCATGAAATCATGCTATATATGGATAAATTGCCATCTAAGTGTAGTCTCCCAAAAATAAAACATTTTTCATATCATTTTCTTGTTGGAATTTGTGGCTTTCTTGATCATTTATTTAAATGTATTGACCAAAGTTATGTATTTTTAATGTTCAAAGTAAAATTAAAATACATATATTAAAATTTTGCAGGTCCATTAATCAAATTAAGTTTGGTTAACGTTAATCTTCCCAATTTAATTGTATCACATTAAAATGATTCATATAATTGTACATTTATATATAAGAGGAGGAAGAATAAGGCATGTATATTGACACTATAATGAGTTGTTTCTTATAAAAGTACTGTATATAAAGCCCTTGATCTGTTTCTCTACCCAGCCAAATTTGAGAGTTTTCCCAATACTTAAAATCAAACATCAAAGTGAGTAAGAAGATAAGAGATCATGCGTGAATCATAATATAAATCAAGTTTCTGTTGAAACAAATAGTTAGTTTGTTAGTTTCAATTAGTTAGGGTTAATTAGCATATGACTTTTTTTTTCTTTTTCTTGGGTGATGGTTTGACAACTATATATATTTTTGTAAATCATCTTGTAAGATATATGAATGAAAAATCAAATGAATTTTTTAAGTTTCTCAATTTTTTAACATGGTATCAGAGTAAGTTTTTTTCCTTCAAATTTCCTGATCAGATTTCTAAAATCGTGTTCCTTTTTTTCATTGAGTTCGATTAGGGTTTCAGGTATGAAGCATGGAAGGCATTGTTGATTTCAATCATCCATTGTTTTTGCACCCCTCGGATAAGCCAAGAGTGCATCTGGTCTCTCATTAGCTTGTGGGTTTGGAAAACTATAGTATATGGAGCAAATCGATGCGGATTGCCCTTCTTGCAAAAAAACAAGCTGGGATTCATTGATGAAACTGTCACAAAGACGATTATGAGTAGGCATTGCATCCATAATGGGAGAGATGCAATGAAATCGTGTTATCCTAGATACTCAACACCGTTAATCAGGAGCTTTCGGTTGGGATTGTGTTTGCTTCGAGCACGGCGTTGCCGTGGCAAGATTTGAAGGAACGCTTTGACAAAGTTAATGGGTTAAGGATTTTCTTCCTTCATCGATCGATTGTAACTCTTAACCAGGGTGAGTCTACTTTTTCTATTTACTTCACACGTCTCAAACTTTTGTGGAACGAGTATGGTGCTTTGGTCCTGTTTACATCAGGCAATTGTGAGGTTTCTCAATTGAATCATGTGCATATGGTTCAGCAGAGTTAGATTTTTCTTATGCAACCACTTCGGTAAATCAAGCATATTCGATAATAGTACAAGAGGAATCACATGTGTGCACTTGTCTAGAGTTCCTATTGTGGAGAATACTATAATGTTTTCAAATGCCTCTAGAAGTTCAGATCACTGCCGATACAATGGGGTTTGCGACTGCTGCAAAATTAAAGGCCATCGTCATGATAATTGCTACCAACTGATTAGTTTCCCCTCAGATTTTAAGTTTACAAAGAAGAAAATTCCACAGGCAGCTATGGCCATCAATTCAGAGGTAATTGATCACTCAACTTCTGACCTTGGTTCGTCGGCTGCTTCTACTGCCTTGTCTTTACCGACATTCATTGCTGACCAATACAACAAAATTTTGAGTCTCATCAACAAGGCTCCTTCGAAGGATTTCATTGTAAATCTTACAGGTACTGTTTCTGGATGTTTACCTGCTACTAATGGATCTCTTCGTTGGATTTAGGATACAAGGAAGACAGATCATATCGTATCTAACTTTAAGAGTTTGTTGTTTCTTGTTTCATGTGCTACACATTGTTATGCTCATCTACCAAATGGTAAAACATATACTATTGCCCATATAGGTTCTTATAGGTTGACCCCTGATCACCTCATTACCAATGTCTTACTTGTTCCGAATTTTTCTCACAATCACCTTTCAGTGTCTAAACTTTCCAAAGAACTTAATTATTCCATCGTGTTCTATCCTGACTTTTGTCTGCTGTAGGATCTCTCGAATAACATGATTAAGAGGATTGGTAGAGAGTCTAGAGGGCTATATTTTTTTGAGTCTGCTAAAGGAGTTTCTGGTTTGTTATATTCAGTTCAATGTAGTGTTTTTCCTTTTTCCAATGTTGTTTCTCATGATGATTTAATGTCTACTGATCAGCAATCTATTGTTTTGCACAATAATAATCATGTATGGAATACTCGTTTAGGGCATGCTTCTATTATAATAATGCAAAAGTTACTTGTTTTTAATTCTTGCAAACTTGATACTGATACTGTGCATAATTGTAGTATATGTCTTTTAGCCAAACAGAATAGATTACCTTTTCCTCTTATTCATTCAAGGTCTGACATACCTTTTGAACTCATTCATGTTGATATTTGGGGTCCTTATCGTGTTTCAACACATAATGGACATAGGCTCTTTCTCACTATTGTAGATGACTGTACACACATGGCTTAGATTTATCTCTTGAGGGTTAAGAGTGACACAATTTTGTTTCTTAGACATTTCTTCTCCTTTTTTAAAACCTAGTTTTCTCTCTTAGTTAAGAATATCCATAGTGATATTGGGACCGAATTTTTCAATATGGAATGTCTACTCTTTTTTCCTCTCTTGGTATAATGCATCAAAGTTCATGTGTTCATATACATCAACAAAATGGGGTGGCTGAACGTAAACATAGACACATCCTAGAAGTATCCCGAGCCATTCATTTTCAATCCAAAGTACCTCTTAAATTTTGGGGTGAGTGTGTTACCACTGCTTATTACCTCATCAATAGATTGCCATATTCTCTTTTACAAGGGAAGACTCCTTATGAGTGTCTCTATAAAAAAACCTCCTAGTCTAGCTCATCTTAAGATTTTTTTGATGTCTTTTTTATGCTACACAACCTAACTATTATGATAAGTTTTCCCCAAAAGTAGTTCCTTCTATGCTTATGGGATACTCTACTACACAGAAAGGTTATATCTTGTTCAATCTTGAAACACATCAATTTTTTGTTAACATGGATGTGATCTTTCATGAGCATTCTTTTCCTTTTCACCTTCCCTTAGCTAAATATTCTCCTTTTTTTCCTTCTTCAGTTCCCTTCTCTGATTCAGAATTTCTTGTTTTAAATCCACCACAGCCTATTGTTTCCACCCTACACTCACCACAGTTGTTTTCACTACAACCTACTGTTTCAAGCTCTACACCCTCAACAAGTTATCCAGTATAGTCATCTTCAGGTCCTCTTAGTTTAAAAACTCTAGTTCCTAAAAAGCCTTCTCATGTTTCAAAACCACCTCAGTAGTTGAATGATTTCATTTGTAGTAATCAATCTACCTCATTTCCTTTTCAGTATCCTATTTCAAATGCCATTTCTTATGTCCATTTACATTATCATACTCAACACTATATTTCCTTGACTTCTTCATTGATTGAGCCTACCACCTATAATGAAGCCATTAAATATCCTCATTGGATTCATGCCATGAATGAGGAAAGTTAAGCTCTTGAGTCCAATAATACTTGGTCTGTTGTCTCTCTTCCAACTGGAAAGGTCCCTATTGGTTGTAAATGGGTTTACAAGATTAAGTATAAAACATCGGGTGAACTTAAGAGATTCAAAGCTTGGCTGGTGGCTAAGGGTTACAATTAAAAAAAAGGGATAAATTATGTTGACACTTTCTCCCCTATTCCCAAAATGGTTACTGTGAGGCTTTTACTTGCGTTGGCATCTATTTTCAGTTGGCTGCTGTTTCAGTTAGCTGTTTACAATGCTTTCCTTCAAGGTGATTTGGTAGAAGAAGTCTACATGGATTTGCCTACTGGTTTTTGCAGCTAGGGGGAGGGTAAGGTATGTAGACTGCAAAAATCATTATGAGGCCTGAAGCAGGCATCAAGGCAATGGAATCTAAAACTGACAGAGACTCTTATAGCAGCTGGATATGAACAGAGCATGCATGATTATTCTTTATTTACCAAGAAAAAAGGAATGAGATAGTAATCATGCTCATTTATATGGATAATTTACTGATTACTAGGAGCAGTAAAAGTATGATTGAAGAGCTGAAGGAAATTCTGCATCAGAACTTTAGAAGGAAGGATTTTAGAGAGTTAAAAAATTTCTTTGGTCTTGAAATACTAAGGACGAAGGAAGGAATTTTAATCAACCAAAGGAAGTATACATTAGAATTGATTAAAGAAACTGGGGTAGGGGGAGCAAAGCCAGCTACAACTCCTATAGAACTGAATAATAAGTTGACCTCAATAGAATATGATGAGAATCTACAGCAAGAGAATGGTGAAATGAATGGTGATAAGTTGCCAGATGACAAGTTAGTTTTTCAAAGGCTTGTGGGAATACTTATTTACTTAACTCATGCCAGACCAGATATAACCTTCTCAGTTCATCATTTGAGCCAATTCATGCAATAACCCAAAAAGGCACACTTGGATACAACATTAAGAGTGGTGAGATACTTAAAGAAAAATCCAAGACAATGAATATTTCTTGATGCCTTGAGTGAGTCTGAGTTGGTTGCAAATTGTGACTCTGACTGGGCATCCTGCCCAATAACAAGAAAGTTTGTATTAGGTTTTTGTGTAAAACTTGGCAAGTCGCTGATTTCTTGGAAATCAAAGAAGCAATCCACTATAGCCAGGTCTTCAGTAGAAGTAGAGTACAAGAGTATAGGAGTAGGTCACAACAACAGAGGTAGTTTGGCTAGATGGTTTACTGACTGAGATTGGAATCAGGAGAAAGCAATCAATAAAGCTTTTCTGTGATAGTAAAGTTACTTTAAAGATAACAGCAAATCTGGTTTACCATGAATGAACTAAGCACATAGAAGTGGACTGCCATTTCATAAGAGAGGAGATTCAGAATGGTCTTATAAAGACTGAGCATGTATCCTCCATAGAGCAGTTGGCATACATATTTACAAAGATTTTGGGGGTACAACAACATGAGCATTTAGTATCCAAGTTGGGGGTTAAATATGTATTTCAACCACCACCTTGAAGGGGAGTGTTGAAACAAATAGTTAGTTTGTTAGTTTCAATTAGTTAGAGTTAGTTAGCAGATGATAGTTTTTTCATTTTTTAGGTGATGGTTTGACAACTTTATGTATTTTGTAAATCTTCTTGTAAGATATATGAATGAAAAATCAGATGAATTTTTCAAGTTTCTCGATTTTTTAACAGTTTCCATCTCAGGTGTTACTATATTTGGAATTGAATTCCTACATGACTTATAGTCAATTGTAGATAAGTAGACTTAAGATGTGTATGCATTATTTAATTCATAAAAATATATTATACAAATTTTATTGTAAACACTATAGTTGACAAAATTAGCCAAAAGATAGTTAATTTTCTAATATTCATAACTATAATATCTTATCTAATTAAGATGATAAAATACAAGATTTTCGTAAAATATAATCGAGTATAAAGTTATGCTTGAATGAGCTTATTATGTTATGCATTAATTGTAAATCAAGCCAATCAAATCGATTGACCTTTTGAAAACTTTGCCCAAAACATAGGCCTGATAGTTTGATATTATAATTCTATGTAAAGATAACATATTTGTTTGTTTAATGTAGAATTTAGAACAAATTAGACATATTAAAAATATATGATAATATTTTAAATTTATCATCTTAAAGGTTCATCAAATTAAGATAGTGGTTAATTTTATTAGTAAGGGTTGAGTGCAATGATTAAGCATAATGAATTTTCAATAGTAAATGTAAGTTGGAACTTTGAAAATTATATTGTTAAAAGAGAAAGTCACAAATCTAAACATAAATTATAAGAATAAAAAAAACTGATAAAGAAGGTAGTGGGTACTCTTATATGATTTAAATTCAATAATAATTCTATTAATAATAGCATACCAACAATAACATCAAATTTGAAAATTTTACATTTTTATATGCGATAGAGATAATTGATTTTAAGAAATCTAGAAGATCTCCATTTCGTTTCCATAAAATATGGTTTGATCACTTTGAGTTCAAATCCATACTTCACCATTTTTTGTTAGATTCAAATAGCTCTTTCCCATCAACCATTTCTGATTTTACTTCTTATTTATCGGGTTGGAATATGTCTACTTTTGGTAATGTCTTTTGATCCAAGAAACATCTTTTAGCTAGAATTTTGAGAATTGAATGATCCCTAGCTGATGATCCTAATGACTTCTTAATTAACCTATATAAATTTTTGTCTAGTGACCTTAATGTGACCTTGTAGTAGGAAGAACTTATTTGGGCTCTTAAATCTAGAGTTAATTGCATTATCAATGGAGAACGAAATATCAGGTTTTTCCACCTATCCACTTTAGCTTGCAAAAACTTCGATCGTATTGTTAGGCTTTTTGATAATAATGGTAGGTGGATTACTGAGCAAACAAGTATTGAGAATTTGGTTTAGAATCATTTTGATAAACTTTTTACCACCTTTGAGAAAGTAGTGTCCTTTGGTTTTTTAGCGCGATTTGCTTATTTGGCTTCATCTTTCCAATATAGAAATCCAATCTCTCCTTGCGTAGATTTCCCACGTGGGCATTACTAAGGCAATTTGGTCTTTTAAACCTCTAAAGGCTCTAGGTTTGGATGATCTACACCCGTTTTTCTACCACCGTTGTTGGCTCAATGTGAAATAGAGAGTAATTCGAACTGCATCTGAGGTTTTTGCTAAGGCTTCTATCCCTCCGTCGCTAAATGAAACTCTTATCTCCAAATTGAGAGAAGCTACTTCCATTTCTCAATTTCATTTGATAAGTCTATGCAACACGATTTATAAGATCATTACCAAAGTTCTAGTCATGAAACTTATACCTATACTGCGCAGAATTATCTCCCCGTTTTAAGGTAGCTTTGTTTCTTGTAGGCATTTTATGGATAATGCCATAATTGTCCAAGAACTCATGCATTATCTTAAGAAGATGAAAGGAAAAAAAAGGGTTATTGTTATTAAACTTGATTTGGAAAAAAACATACGATAATCTAGAGTGAAGCTTTCTTCGAAAAGTCCTATACTTCTTTGGGTTTTCAACTCTTTGGGTCAATCTTATCATGAGTTGTGTCTCTTCTACTTCCACCACAGTCCTGTTGAATGACTCTAAGCTTAATTCTTTTTACCTTGCTCGAGAAATTAGATAGGGAGACCCATTGCCCCCTACCTATTTGTCTTATGTATGAAATTCCTCAATCTCCATATCTATCTGGCGGTTTAGCATAATAAGTGGAAATTGGTTCGAGATTTGAGGAGAGGTTCTAACTTCTAGCACCTTTTATTTGTTGATGATATTATTCTCTTTAGTAAGATGGATACTCTGACTGTGGATTCTATTGGGCAAGTTTTGAAGATGTTTATGAGGGAATTTAGCCAATGTATTAACTTTAGCAAATCTAAGATCATTTTCCCCCAATTGTCATAAAAGTATCAAATCCTAAATTGTGGAAAAGATACTCAGGATATAGGAAGGTATTTGGGCTTTCTAACTATGAGCAGTCTCTCTTTTCAAAGGGATTTTAATTTCATTGTAGAAAAGATCTGTAGCAAATTGAAAGCTTGGAAGACCAATCTTCTCTCTCATGTTGGTAGATTAGTCCTCATTCAATCTATAATTGCTTTTATCCCAAGTTACTTTATGTAGATTAGGTCATTGCTTGCCAGTGTTCTTAATCAACTAGATAAACTTAATAAAGACTTTTTATGGGGTGGTAAGAAAAGGGGCAAGGAAACTCCACCGAATTAGTTGGTATGGTATATCACCTCCTAAAAATTAGGTATCTCTATCGTGAAATATAGGAACCAATCTCTCCATATGAAGTTGGGATGAAGTTAATCCATGAGATGGATAGTCTATGGGCCAAATTGCTTTTCTTCAAATATGCCCAAGATCTAAGAAACCCTTTAGTGGTTGTCAATGTTTCCTTAACATGGAGTTCCCTTCATAAGTTTAGTTCGCTTTTGGATTCTAGATTTAGATGGGTGATAAAGGATGGCCAATCTGTCAAGTTTTGGTTCGATAATTGGTCTGGCTTAGGGCCTTTGAAAGAGCCGCTATTAAGGTGTGAAGAGCTCTTGTCATTCAAACAAGTTTGTGATAGATGGGAGGCTCAAATGTCTCTTAGCATCTCCTTAAGGTTACCTTAGTTTTTGATTGATACATTCTTGAGTACACCCATCCCTAATATCCCTAATAAGTCAGACACTTTATGTTAGGGTTGTTCTAATGATGAAAATTTCTTCTAGCTAACGTATATGCCCTTGCGGCTGAATTCGATTCCAAGTCTCCTTGTTCTAATGCATCCCTTTGGAAAATCATATAGAAAGCCAAACTTCCCCAAAGCTCAATTTTTTCTTATGAAAGTGTGGGCATAATGCTATTACTACGTGAACATTGCTTATAGGAAAATATATCATCTTGAAGGACCTCTGCCCTTGGTGTTCCTCAACCCTTGAAGAGGTTTTCCATATCCTTCGCGATTGTGCTATCTCCTAGGGCCTCTAAGAATCCTTGGCTACTAGGGTTCAGTGTAGACCGCACCCTCTTTCGTTATGGATAGACTGTTTCATGAATAATTTGTCCTTATCGAATGGACAACCTCCCTTAGCCTCCATTGGTACGCGATTTTGATTTGGCATTTGAGAACTATGGTTATCTAGAAATGTTGTTATCTTTGGAAACCATCGCCCCATCAAAAGTTTGGTTAATAGATTCATTTCTACAACTAGAGAATTTTTTGCTTCCTCAAACGTGGTAAGACACATTCCCCTCCCCTCATTTACTCCAGTTTCTTGAAAACCTCTTAGTAGGAACTTGTTTAAACTCAATATGGGTGATTCAGCTCTTGGAAACCTGGGAAAGGCGAGAGCGCATGTCCTCATCCAGGATGACTAAGGCAATTTAGTGATTGGATCTTATATACATATCCCTTGTGCAAATAGTGTTCAAGTTGAGTTGTAGGCTCTTAGACATGGGCTGCAGTTAGCGGCCTTCATTAAATATCAAAGGCTTGGAGATTAAAGTTGATGTTACCATTATTATTTATCTTATGACTAACCATATCTCTACTAATGTGATCCTCTAACCTTTGGTTGATGAGTGCAGAATGCTTCAAGAATCTTTGACTCCTAGACTGTTGTTTCATGTATTTCGAGAAGGAAACAAATGTATTAACATCTTAGCCCATTTAGGGAGTAACTTCCAATCTACTTCTTCATTGCGTTGTTTAATGCATGTAGTAATCCTCCTAATTGCTTGGAACCTTTATTATTAACGAACAATCATGGTTGTGTTATGTATCGAGCTTGACTCTTTTACTAATTTATAAATATAATTCCTTTTTCAACAAAAAAAAAGAGAGATAACTTATTTTTATTTTTGATTTATTACTACATTATATTACTTCATTTAGAAAAAGCAATAAAAATTATTACTCCTAAAATCAAGAATAATATTTGATGTATTTCTTGATTTCAAGTATTATGAGTAAATAATAATCTACATATAATCATTGAATAAACAAAAAAAAATTAATGACTTATAAATAAATGTTAATAAATTTATTAAAACATAATTAATTATAAATAAATACAAAAAATATTAATATCTGAACTTAAAATCTTAAACCTTAATTAATTAATCTTTAATTGTATTTAAATAAAATTATTAATATTTATCTATAAGTCCTATGTGATTTTTTTATTTTTTAAAAATTAGGTCTTATGTTATTATTTGCATTAAATACTATTCCAAAAAGCAATCAATATTTGATAAGAAGTAAAAAATCAACATGATATTTTTAAGGTTGTGGGATTGATTAGCAGGTTTTGTCTATATGATTGTTTAAATGGGTGCTTGTGTGAATGTATGAGTTAAATATTCTGTAAGAAAATAAAACACCGATAATGACAATGTATCGCAAAGAAAAAGAGAGAGAAAAATAAAGAACACAAAGATTTTACGTGGAAACCCTTTCGGGAAAAAAACCACGGGCAAAGGAGAAGATAATTCACTATGTCGAATTCGAATAATTACAAGAGAAGTAGACTATGTCTGTTTATAGGCTTGTAAAACCATATTCTAATAGGAGTGTAGTAAGATTGAAACACCTTATTCTAATCAATATCAAATAGATGGAGCTTAATAAGGTGTAAAAAACCTTATTCTAAAATAAAATAAAAGAAGTGTAGTTCTATATGGATTTTACTTTTATTTTATTTTACCAATGTATTTTATTTAAATAAGGATTCGGGTCACTTAATTCTAACAATCTCCACATTGACACGAATTCTCAATGAACAAGTTCTCCACATCTTCCATAAAACCCCTTAAGGGTTTAACTTCAATAATGAACACTAACCAAGTCTAAGCAATGCTTAAACTTGGTTATAGGAAGTGACTTAGTCATCATATCTGCAAGATTTTCATGAGTGCTAATTTTTCTCACAACAGTATCACCACAATCAATAATATCACAAACAAAATGATACCGAACATCAACGTGTTTTGTTCTTTCATGAAAAATTTGATCTTTTGTAAGGAAGATGGCACTCTGACTGTCACAAAATACTGTACTGATTTGAAGGTCTTCATTGAGTTCACTAAAGAGTCCTTTCAACCAAATGGCTTCTTTACAAGCCTCAGTAATTGCCATGTACTCAACTTCAGTGGTAGACAAAGCAATTGTAGTTTGCAAAGTGACTTTCTAATTGATTGCACAACCTCAGATTGTAAAGACATAACCTGTGAGAGATCTTTTTCTATCAAGGTCTCCAGTAAAATCAGCATCAACAAACCCAATGACCCCATCTCTAGTTCTTCCAAACTATAAGCAAACATCAGTAGTACCTCGTAAGTATCTTAAAATCCACTGAACTGTTTTCCAATGTTCTTTACCAGGATTCGCCATTTATCTGCTAACTGCACTGACTGCATATGATAAATCTAGACGTGAACAAACCATAGCATACATGAAAGATCCAACTGCACTAGAGTATGGAACATGTGACATGTACTCAATCTCATCATCTAATTGTAGAGATAAAGTCGATAAAAGTCTAAAATAGGCTGCTAAATGAGTACTAATAGGCTTAGCACACTGCATATTGAACCTGCAAAGAACTTTCTCAATGTACCCCTTCTGACTTAGGTACAATTTACTTCCTTTTCTATCTCTGAGAATCTCTATACCAAGTATCTTCTTTGTTGATCCAAAATCTTTCATCTCAAATTCTTCACTTAGTTGGGCTTTGACCTTTCTTATCTCTCTTTTTCTTTCGTTGCTATCAACATGTCATTAACATAAAAGAGTAGATACACAAAAGAACCATTGCTATTTTTCTTAAAGTAAACACAACTGTCAAATCTACTTCTTTTGAAATCATGAGAAGTCATAAAGGAATCAAACCTCTTGTACCACTGTCTTGGTGACTGTTTCAAACCGTAAAGGGACTTTTTCAACAAGCAAACATAGTCCTCTTTTTCTGAGACTGTAAAACCCTCTGGTTGTTGCATGTAAAAATCTTCCTCAAGTTTTCCATGCAAAAATGTAATTTTTACATCTAACTACTCAAGCTCCAAATCATGCATGGCCACAATACCAAGCAAAGCTCAAATCGAACTATGCTTCATAACTAGGGAGAACACATCTGTGAAGTCCACTCTTGGAATTTGACTGTAACCCTTTGCAATAAGCCTTGCTTTATATTTGGGTTCTTCAACTCCTGGAGTCCATTCTTTCTTGTGAAACACCCATTTACAACGAACAACTTTTTTACCTTTAGGAAGTTTCACAAGATCCCATGTTTTGTTTTTGTAGAGTGATCTCATCTCCTCTTGCATAGCAAACATCCACTTTTCTAAGTCTTTCCAGCTAACCGCATCACAATAATTAAATGGCTCTTAGTTTGCATCTATATCTTCAACCACATTTAAAGCATAAGCAACTAGATCAACCTCGACATACTTCTTTGGAGGTTTAATTTCTCTCTTAGTTCTATTTTTGGCGATAGAGTATTGTGGTAAAGAAGCAACTCTATTTTGAATTTTTGTACTGGCTTGAGGAGTCGACTCTATTGTAGATTCTGGATTAATCAGATGCTCTACTTGCTTTTGATTTTCTTTATTGGAAGAGTCTTTAAGAGATAAGTTAGGTAGCATAGTAGTTTCATAAAAAACAACATCTTTGTTAATCACAACTTTTCTATTTTCAGGACACCATAACTTATACCATTTTACATCAGCTTTATAACTAAAAAAAAACATTTAATGGATCTCGGTTCCAATTTTCCATTATCAACATAAGCATACGCAAGACATCAAAAGATCTTTAAATTAGAATAGTCAGTAGGATTACCAGACCATACCTTTTGTGGAATCTTTTTCTCAATAGCAACAAATGGAGATCGATTGATCAAAAAACATACAATAGAGTCTACTTTAGCCCAAAACGACTTTGGTAAGTTGGAATTTGACAACATATATCAAACCTTCTCCATGATCGTTCTGCAACACCGTTTTGCTGTGGAGTATGATGAACTGTCAAGTGTCTCACGATCCCTTCTAACTTGCACAGTTTATTAAACTCATTAGAACAGAACTCTAAGCCATTGTTTATGCGAAGATATTTTATTTATTTTCCCGTCTGTTTTTCAATCATAGTTTTCCAAGACTTAAATGCGAAAAACACATCTCTTTTCTGCTTCAGGAAGAACACCCAAACTTTTCTAGAAAAATCATCAATAAAAGTTAGCATATAATTAGCTCCACCTCTCGAAGACACTCTGGATGCCCCCCATAGATCAGAATGAATATACTCCAACGTTCCCTTCGGGTTATGGATTCCTCTGATGAATCAAACTCTCTTTTGCTTCCCAAAAACGCAGTGCTCACAGAACTTCAGTTTGAAAATTCTTTGTCTATCAAGAAGTCCTCTTTTGCTCAATTCTGCCATGTCATTCTCACACATATGCCCTAGGCGTATATGCCAAAGTTTAGTAATATCATCATTTGACGAGGAAAAGGAAGCGACATCTGCATCACTAGTAACAGTAAAACCCTGAAGAATATATAACTTGGCAGTCTTTCTCTGCCCTTTCATCACAATGAGGGAACCTTTGAAAATCCTCAAAACCCCACTTTCAGCTGTGTATTTGTACCCCCTTTGAATCAAGAGTACTCAATGAAATTAAATTTCTCTTCAATTCTAGAACATGTCGTACGTCACTACGTATTCTGACAACTCCATCAAATATCTTAACTTTAATTGTTCCAACACCTACAATTCTACATGAAGCATTATTTCCCATCAAAACAACACCTTCAGACACTATTTCGTAAGTTGTAAACCAATCCCAATTGGGACTCATGTGGAAGGTGCAACCCAAATCAATGATTCACTCCCCGCTCACTTTAGAATTGTTGACATAAGCGATTAGAAGTTCACCATCGCTGTAGTCTTCTACAACATTAGCTTTGCCGAAATTTTTTGGTTGTTTTTCATTTTGATTCGCAGCCTCCCTTTTGATCTTGTTCTGTAACTTATAACACTCAGATTTAATATGTTATTTCTTTTTGCAGAAGTTACAAGTTTTACCTATGTTTGAAGACTTCGATCTACTTTTAGATTTACTGTGAGGATTTCGTTCCTGTGTCTTTCCACGATCATCATTAGCATTCAGATCTTGTCTTCCACGAACAATGAGACCCTCTCCCTGAGAGTCAGTTTTAACCACAAAATGCTTCACCTTATCATACAAGGTTAAAGAAGCATAAACCTCATCAACTGTGAGAGACTCGCGGCTATATAAAATCGTATCTCTAAAGGTTGAATAAGACAGGGGCAATAAACAAAGTAGAAAAAACCCTAAATCTTCCTTATCATACTGAACCTCCATGGCCTCCAAGTTTGAGATAATTTCTTTAAACACTGTTAAGTGTTCGTGCACAGACGCACATTCCTCCAAATAATGAGCATAAAGACGCTACTTTATATGTAGCTTGCTAGTTAGAGTTTTCGACATACATATTTGTTCCAACTTCTTCCATAATCTAGCGGCGGTTTTCTCCTTCACCACATCCTGCAAAATTTCGTTAGACAAATGCATATGTAACTGTGATAACGCCTTTTTGATCCTTGCGCTTCTTCTCTTCCTCCGTCAATGTTGAAGACATCTTATCTACCCCTAGCAAGGCTTCTTCTAAGTTCATCTGTGTAAGAACTGCCTGCATCTTTATTTGCCACAACGCGAATATGGTGTTGCGATCCAACAACGAAATTTCATACTTCAAAGATGCCATTACCGTGATTGAGATGAACAACCCGGAAGCTCGGATACCAATTTGTAGAAAAATAGAACGTCGGTAATGACAATGTGTCGCAAAGAAAAAGAGAGAGAAAAATAAAGAACACACAGATTTTACGTGGAAACCCTTTCGGGAAAAAAACCACGGGCAGAGGAGAAAATAATTCACTATATCGAATTCGAATAATTACAAGAGGAGTAGACTATGTCCATTTATAGGCTTGTAAAACCATATTCTAATAGGAGTGTAATAAGATTGAAACACCTTATTTTAATCAAATATCAAATAGATGGAGCTTAATAAGATTTAAAAAACTTTATCCTAAAAATAAAAGAAGTGTAGTTGTATATGAATTTTACTTTTATTTTATTTTACCAATGTATTTTATTTAAATAAGGATTCAGAAAATTTAATTCTAACATATTCTATTTTATAAAAAAACAAAAAATAAAATAAAACAAAAAATCATCATGCCAATGAGGTTTTCATTTAATGCCAAGATTATTTTTAAAAAAATAAGATTGTATATTTAAATTTCATCTTATTTCAATTATGCATGTTTTCTTTAAAAAAGAATTTATATAATCTCTACGTTTATCTATAACCTTTCTTTAATTCTTAAAGCGTAAAAAAAATATATTTAAGCACACTTAAATCGAAATTGCTATAATAACAATAATAACAATTAAATAAAAGTTGAATTCGATTTCTTTAGTATTTTGAAAAGTTAATATTAAAAATAAATAAATATATGAAAATGTTGTAGACACACGAATGAGTGAACAATTTGGACAGAGAATCTTTGGCCAAAATTTTTGAAAGGGGTGGAAGGGTCGTATCCGTAACCAGATGTGAATCAATGGGGAGAAGGTCGCTAAATCGGTACAGCGTCCTTCCAAAGCTTTAAAGGGCAATTTTTGTGCATTTAAAAATAAAATAAAATAAGCTAAAATAAAGAAACCTCTTTTGGTTTTATCATTACAATGTTTTGTTTTTGGTCTAATGCTAATCTTTTTATTAGACTAATAAATTTAGTCACTTTTCTTTTAAAATTTTTATTTTAGACATTTAACTTTAAAATTTTCACAATTTAATCATCAATAATTTTTGTTACTGTCATGATTTATTTGTTAGAGTAAAAAAATTGGATATAAAACTTAATAAAGTAGAATATGTCATGTCAAATCATCAAGAACAAAATTAGATATAAAAGCGTACCTGAATCCATAGGTGTCTTGAAATCTTCGAGTTTTACGATTTTGATCTTCTAAATTAACATACAAGTAATTTAGAGAATGTGACTTTCTCTTTTCTAAAGATGAGATGTTAAAAAAATTACGTATATGTAATTTGAGGACCATAACCCTAATATATAAAATTTTTACATTAACCTTAATTTCTAATCAGCCTATCATCAATTAGAAATTAGTTATAAGAGTATTTATACATATTTGACCCATACTTTATTTATTAACTGAAGTCAAATAAACTTTAATCAAATTAGATCGCTTTTTTAGACTAATATTTCATAATAATAAATAATATATAATTATACTTATTATATATGTGATGTGCATATTTTCCAACATTATTATGACTTAGGTTTAAAACTATTAATGCCGAAAATGATTTCGGACCACAACACTAAAAGCAATGGTGCTCAAGAGCAGAGAGAAGCCGATGAGTAAAAGCGGAACATCCCAAAAATGATTCAAGATGATGAGGACACCTAAAATAATCTTGATGAGATGGCGTGAGTTCACAGAGTAAGGGAGGAACTTCCTAGATAATGATCTTCATTGTCAATATGAATAACATCATCCAGTACAAGTTGATGAATTGAATGAAGGTACTCTTCAATCCAAATAGATTTAGACATGGACAGTCATCCTAAGTTAAGACATGGACTTGTTTGCTAGCTTAGACACCCAATACCTCTCCGACCATTCGCTTGCTCCTTTGTTAAGCAAGTCAATAACCCTCCCCGCTATACTTAATCATGTGTCGGGGTATTCGTCTAGATTTAAAAGTCTACCCAAAAATTAAGAGGATTTGAATAAAAATATAGATATGAAAAATAGAGTTGAACAAAACTAAAGCTCATTTTCTAAATAGACTGGTGCTCGAGTAGGATTTTTTAGCCCGAGCTCGAAGAAGTTGTTTTGTTGTTGGTTTGCTGCTATTTTACTATCATTTTATTATTATATTACTACTATTTTGTTATTATTGTTTGGATGTTATATACCTTTTATTTTTTTTAATTTTGATACTATTTTTGAAGCATTTGCTTGCTACGCTGCAATTATCTTACTATATTTAAGTATAAAGACTTTTTTAATGTATTTTCAATTTTTAGGAGACATTTATTCTAATGTTTTTAGTGTATTTGATGTATTATATATGTTTTTAAATTTATTTTTATTTAAAAAAATTAATATGGGTGGACTAGGTCGAACTCGAGTTTAGCATTTTTATTATGAGTCAAATTTGAATAAAATTTTAAACCTATTTTTTGAGTCGAACTTGAACTTAAAAAACGGTCTAAAATTTTAGGTTGACTTGTAAAATCTACTCCCCACATAACACAAATAGGAATAGGATAGATGGCCATCCCTCGTTACAGTCGGAATGTATTTGAGGCATGACCATTCATAATAAAACAATATAACAAATTGTTGAGACAATTTATTACAAAGTTGTATTTGAACTTCACATTTATTTTTTTAAATTTGATATTTAAGTTTTTTTCTTTTTACAATTTAGTACTTTTACTCTTGTTTTCTTTAATATCTACTGTTGCGGAGAGCACATTTTTTTTTATAAGTATTTATATTTTGGATGTTTTATATGTGATACAGGGGCATAACTATATACCTACGATAGAAAATTTTTTATTTAAGTAAAAGTAAACTTTGACTCTTCTGAAAATGATAAATTAATCTTTTAAAAATTATAATATAAAGATATAGAATATTAAAATGGTGAAATTGTATTTTTACTATCATAAAAATTACAATTTAATTTCGGTTCTCCTAAAAAAAATTTCTGATTTCGCCCCTGGTGTGATGTGCTTCAATGTCTTCAAGGGAAGGGATTTGTAAAATCGTATGAGGGTAAAAATGTAAAATAAAAGTATGTATTATGAAGGCTGGAATCACCATCCTAAAACTATCCATAACCTCTTCTTAACCGATTAATAAAGAGAATAATGTGCTTCAACACACTCGAATATGCATCTTCCTATATTGATAACAATGTTCATATCAATCGAACTAAGACTCAATCAATTAATATATAAAATTATTTAATTATGGAATGCATCTTATATTATGTGATGAAAATTAAACCACCCTAAAAATAAACTAAAGAATCTAGATTTATTTGCCGTCAGATCTTAAACCTGAGCACCTTTTTGTATCCTAAACCAGAAAAAAAAGCCAAATGAGTTTTCCGAAGCTTCCCATGCAGAAATTAATTAATTAAAAAATTATCCTCGTTTATAGTGCATTGCTGCTTTGGATGCACTCTATTGAAAATGCCACCTTACCTTTTTCTTGTTTTCACTTTTTGTTTCTTTCTTCTTTATTCATATGTGTGATTTGTGAATTTATCACAACTTTGATTAGGAATTAGTTGTGTTATTTTGTCACTTACTAATCCAAAATTCAAACCCTAATTAAATATGTGAAATCCAACAAAATTTCAACATCAATTATGAGATGGCATTATGTGTAACGACTAAATTATATAACTTAAAAAATCTCTTTTTTATTTTGTATTTTTTTTTGGTATATAATCAATCTTTTAAGCTATATGACATGATTATATGATGCCCAAAATATCTCCAATGTCGAACTTATTCATCTGGACAAGATTTTAGATAAGGGTGTTATAATAAACATCGATAATGGCGGTAGAACGATTGTAAAATAATAAGAAAAAAAAGAACACATAGATTTTGCATGGAAATTCTTTCGGGAAAAAAATCTCAGATAGAGGAGTTGAAATTAACTAATGTTGAAAAATGAATGATACAATAGTGGTTTCGACTACATCTATTTAAGGGTTAAAAAGCTCTGTTCTAATCAAAGTCAAATAGAAGAAGAACAGTTCTATACGGATTCAACTTGTGTTGTAAGGCCCTCGCCTTTCGCCCTACAGATTCTCTTATTTTGCCACTGTATTTATTTCTTCAACAAGTGCGGAATTTGAGTCACACAATCTCTAACAAAGGGTTTTTAAAAAAGATAAATTCAAGTTTCAATAAATTTTAAAATAGTATTGGTGGTGAGATTAATTGTTGTAATGGTAAGATAAATACGGTAGCTATGAGACTAAAATTAGTGGTGAGATGTGTGTTTGGATTCAAGCGTAGTTGCAATGGTGAAGTTGGAATAGAAATGAAAGATTTATATATAACATATAAATAATATTATATTTATATTAAATTATAAAGGGTAAACTATACAAATGGTCATCTAACTTTAAAATTTTTCAATTTAGGCACTAATGTTTATATTTTTTATGTTTTGATCACCCGTCGTTAAATTGATAACGGAAATAATAAGATGGCCTTCTTCTAATTGGTATAATAATACATTTAGTCCTCAATACTTACATATTCTATCAATTTGATTCTAATTCCAAATAATTTAATAAATTTAACCCTTCACATTTATAAATTTTATCAATTTGATCCTCAAATTTCCTAATCAAAGCTTTTCATTTTTAAAATAGAGACATTCTACATATATAAATTTACTAACGAGCTATTTTCTAAGATTGTTATTAGTCTTGGCTCCATTAATGCTGGAGAGTTTTGGTGTTGATGCAAGAACAGTTGAGTCGTAAGATTGGCGAGATTGCATGGAACATGCCAAACCCGATCCATTAAAAGAATCTGAGTATGACGTGTCATTACTTAGAAATCATCTTAAATTCGAAACCAGTTCTGGCAAAAGCTTTGTAAAACTTTAATGTTTGAATTAAACCATTATTGGATTAAATATAATGTTTAAATCTAATGGCGTGTAAACTCAAGTATAGTATAGTATAGTATAGTATAATATAGTATAGTATAGTATAGTATAGTATAGTATAGTAACATTATTAAACAACATATAATACTTAATATCCACAGTATGAAATTTCACTAAGATTTTATAAAAATAAAGTTTTAACAAACAAAAGTTCTTTATACAAGTTCTTCTAAAAAATACACTTAGATGTCACCCCCACGCTTCATGCACAATAAAAACAAATCATCTATCTTACATAGCAACAACGCTTTGGCGTAGTCCTTCAGATAAGGCTTCCTTTAGTCAATAAGCCTGAGAAGGAAAAAGTAACCAAGTAAGTTCGAATGAACTTAGTGAATTCCAAAGAGATCTTAAGTAAGAAAGTTAACTGCACAACTGCATCTTTAAAAAGGAATTCACACATTAACATAGAGTATGCCCAAAGGTGTATGCAGAACTCAGATAGAATCAGTACACCAATGGTGTATCACATAGGCAAATACTATACGTCAACTCAACATAACTCAGACAATTCTTTCTCATGCCAGCCACGTACCCAGATTTTAGAGTAAAATATATAAGTTACAATCTCATTCATATACATTCTTCACCATAACTTCTTATATCATTTTCACTCAGTATAGCATGTTTGATGGTGTTCTGTCAATTCGGTTTGCAATATACCTACCTTACTAAAGGCTACACAAACATATCTCCTCATCTCCATCTCCATATATCAGAAGTAGTTGGTAGTGGGTTAAACATGAAAAATGACCCGTACTTCATATCACAGATATATTGAACTCAAACTAATGACTTTGGACAACCATTATTCACACACATACACTTTTCATCCTTTACAAAGAAAGAATACTTGCCTTATACAATTATAAAATAAAAAAGGCCACAACACATGGAAATAAGAAGGAACTCACAAGAAATTATAGCAAAGTTTATAAACAGGTCTATTGCCTTTATCACTCGGACCTTCAGTAGCTTCTTAGGCTAAAAATGAGGATAATTATACATATCATATCACTGATCTATCAAATCTAAACATGTATGCAAGAATCATCAACACTTAATCCAAAATCAGGAAGATTCTTTCCTTACACACTATTCTAACATTTATGCATGTAGAACTAAAAACACGTAAATAACTTTAAAGATAACATAAGGTTCATCAATAATTGCCAGTGAGCTGGTACAAACGTATAAGTTAGTTGAATACAACGAACCTAATTTCAGAGAGGTTTTCTGGACTTTAGCTTTTAGAGAGTTCAAAAAAAAAATCAAGAAGAAAGAAGAAAACAAAAAAGATGCAAAGATTTTCAGAGAAGTCACCGCTATTATTATATATTTAAGCATGGAGACAAGGTTTAGTGAAAGAATCAAATAAAATCCACTAACACTCTTAATTCTCGTGATTAAGTACGCTTATCATAATTTAAGTCTTTTCATCTACAGTAGCTTAGTTTCATTCTAACTAAATTTCAACTTAACTACTGATTACCTTACTAAAATAATAAACAAATCTAATCAGTTGCGAACTTGACTAGTTCGCCAAAGTATCTAGGGTGGCGTATATTTAACAGAAGAGTTCGCTAAACCACAGATCTTGCCAAGACTAAGAGTTCGCCAATTGGCATAACACTCACAACTCTATACCTATCCTAAACAAACACACACTTACTTTTATCTGCCCTTATTGTACCAACTATATGCCAAACAGTAATCAGGTGCAGAGACTTCACCGGGTGGGTTGTTACATTACATTGGGTTGTGATCTAGGGAATCTAATAATGAATAACCCATTCCTGTTGGCTAGACAAAGTTGTGAGGGTGTTCTTTATTCGGGGGTGGAGTCATAGGACTATATTATCATTTGCAGATTCACTTATTGATCCTTGACAAGGAGTGACAAACACTAATTTTTAAAAACTAAAATACTTATGGACCTATCATTTTACTAAATGTGAGATGCTAGCAAAAGTACTCCTTTGACAGGAGTAAACCCCCGAAGTGAGATTTATAACATAAAAGAGCAATTCTAATTAAAACCTTGGAAATATTGTACCTATAGTCAATTGAAATATAAAAACCAAAGCAAAAAGGGGACTTTTTACATCGTTTTAAACATTTGGTAAGTAGATACAATTAACTAGATTTCTTAATTTCGAGCTAATGGTGCAAGTATCCAAGAAAACATATAGAACCATAGATAATAATTTTTTGTTTGGGGTTTTACAAATTTATAGACGTGGAATGTGTCTATTTCAAAAGTTGAAAGCTTTGGTTAGGAAGTTTGAGGATCAAATTGATAAAAAATTTAAATGTAAAGGGTTAAATTTATTGAATTATTTAGAATTAGGATCAAATTAATATAATATGTAAGTATTGAGGACTAAATGTGTTATTATACCAGTTAGAAAAAGGTCACCTCATTATTTCTGTTATCAATTTAACATGAGGTGACTAAAATAGGAATAAATACAAATGTTACTGCATAAATTGAAAACTTTTAAAGCTGGGTGGCCAAAACAAGAATGTGAGTATAGTTGGGTGACCATTTGTACAGTTTACCTATTTATAAATTAATAACATAAAAATTAAAAAAATAAACATTATTTTGTATTTTTTATTATTTATGAGATTACTTATTTTAATTGATATTTTAAGGTTATTTTATTTTAATTCATCATATTAATTATAATAACAGACTATATTTTTATTGAATTATTAATGTAATAAAATAATTAATTATATAAAATTAAAATCATTTCAATTTGTTACTTATTGATTTGGGTGGAAAAATTATTCATTAATTTATTGAATATATTTTTATAATTTTTACAATTATTAATTGTTTTAATGGGAGAGCAATTTATTCACTAGTAGTTCAACCCAAATAAATGGTTAACCGAATTGAACTAGTACTAACTGAATTAATTGAACTTTTAATTATTTAATTGTTAACTGGACCGAATTTAAAAAAAAAAATTAATCGAACCGAAATATTTCAATTAATTAGGCCGGTTAACCGAATTAATCAAAATTTATATGTTTTTATCTTTTATTTGGTTAAAATAAGTATAAACCATATAAAAAATAAATAAATTGATAATGTTCATTTGATCGATTTAAAACTACATATAATTTGTATTAATAATTATTCAGTTTGGTTAATTCAGTTATTTACCCGATTTTGAATAGAATTAACCAATAACCGAACTTATAAAAAATTATTAACTGATTTCCAACCAAATTAGATCGGTTAATCGAATTAGATCAGTTTAATTTTTAACCGAAATTTGAACACCCCTACTCAAGTACAGTCAAAAGGACTTCAAACACTAATCGGACCAGAAATCGATCGATTCAACCACGTGTCTAGATTGATTGAGTCAATTTTTTTTAAAATTTTTAATAATTTATTCAATTAAAACCAATATATTAATTGAACCGATTTGATGAACGACCCGATACTAACTAGTCCTTTATTATCCAAAAGCAACAAAATTATAAATTTGCCGAAACTCACTACACTGAAAGGCAGTGAGAATGGACAGGAAGCCTTAATCCAACCTGACAGGTAATTCTATTTAACAATTATAGCCAAACATTCATTGGCATGAAGTTGATTGTATACACATTTAGAGAAAGATTCTATCTCTATGTAAGTATATATGCGTAAAACATCGGCTAGATTCCATTGTTTTAACTTTAGAGATGAAATAAAAAAAATGATAAAGAGGTTAATTAATGAAGTTGGTATCATCCGAAGTAATTGGATGATCTTAAATGGAGATGGGGTTTTCAACATGTTTCCGAATCTTACAGTTGAGAATCGACTCCCACTTTTGAGATATATTGGTATAATAGTACTCCATCAACTTTCCCTTTTTTCTGGTAATTTCAGATACCCCATTTGAAATGGGAAAATGATAAAACAAAAGAATAATGCTATTTAATTTATACATATATTTGTTGAGGTGTCTCTGCTAAAATTGGAATTTATGCTGGTATCTTTTTTGAATTATGAAGGCTATAAATCCTTTGGTTTTGATGTTTTATAGACTTGGCTTTTTTGTCTTATTTCTACTTTTGATTATTGAAAAGTTGGAAACGTAAATTTTATATTGTGAATCAGTTTTCTCAAACAAGGACAATACCTTTATTTTAATTTATTATTGTCTGGAATATATTAATGTATTGGCTTCGGTCGTGTCAAATTGGCAATAGATGAATGTTCATTCCAATCCATTAAATGTATAATAATAAATATTATATATATATATATTTTGTTGTATTCATCATATCTTAAACTTCAAGTCATTGAGGAATATAAATCAGAATTTTTCTACCATAAATCTGAATTCTTCATCACACTGCCATGGTTCTCCTTCATCTTATCTGCATCTCCTTTCCTTTGATTTTTGCGCGTATTCTGCGTGACTTTTTCATCTTATAATTCATTCAATACTACACTCACTCGCTGGTGCCATCTTTGATTACTTTTGATTTGTAAATGAACACTCAGAAGCTTGATTGCCAAGAAAATGTAGAACAGAACCTTGGGTTCAGTAGGGACTGCAATTTTGAATATATTGGTTTTCAACAGCCATGGAACATGGCTACTCCCATGGTTGATGGAACTGTTTCGCATCACCCAAAATCATCATCTTCCAGTACAATTCTGGTTGGTTTTCAGACACCAGGTGCTGCCTTTTATGCAACTGAAAGATGTATGGGGTTTCCACAGTACGGGTCATCGTCTCAAGGAGCTGCCACTTCTTTTTGTTCTCAATACAACAAGTTGTGCAATTCTCAGCTTCCTTCATTCCATGCCTCTGGGGACAACTTTTCCATCCAATCACTAATGAAATCCCAGATTTTTTGCAATCAATACGAGAAATCTTCGGATAAGTCCTGCACAACCACACAAGATCCCTCGCATGATCTAAGTAACTTGCTTGGAACCAATGCTGCCACCCTTCCCAATCACTTTTCTGTTCCTTTCCGAGGAAATCAAGATCAAGGGGTAAATTTCTTTTTCATTTTACTATGAATTCTAGTTAGTGAAATGAAACAAGTTTGTTCTTAGCTGTTTTCCTCTGCAGGCTTATTGTAATTCACATGGTTCTTCGCCTGCAAAGCTAAGTTTCTTTCTACAAGAGAAGCAATCAAGTCCCGGTAGCTTTTCGGTTTCTCCTAGTTCAACCGGCACGGTGCTCACCAGTAAAACTCGAATAAGGTGGACACAAGATCTCCACGACAAGTTCGTGGACTGTGTTAAACGCCTTGGGGGTGCTGAGAGTAAGTCAATACTGCAACACCATGATTTTCAACTTTTTTTTCTCAAATGATTTATTGCTTTGGATCTAACAGAAGCAACTCCAAAGGCAATTCTGAAACTAATGGATACTGAAGGATTGACCATCTTCCATGTGAAAAGCCATTTGCAGGTATTTTATGTTGTGTTGATTATATTATGTTGGTGAAGATATGAAGATCCTCTTGCTAAAATTCTAATATCAGACGTTTCCTTACGGTTTTCTTACAGAAATACCGAATTGCAAAATACATGCCAGACTCTGCTCAAGGTATAATTTGCATAAATACATACTGATTATATATGCTTCTGCAAAGACCAAAAGTTCATACCCTTTTATTGTTGCAGGAAAATCAGAGAAAAGAAACGATTTAACTCAGATTGATGTCAAAACGTAACTTCTATTCCTAGTGTAGTGCTATTATGTTATTATATGCTGCAATTTAATCACAAATTGTAATGTATATGGCAGTGGTTTGCACCTCACAGAGGCATTGCAGCTTCAGTTGGATGTTCAAAGACGTCTTCATGAACAATTAGAGGTAATAGCAATTGTTCTTTTCATTTTATCTCATTTTTATACTATATCTCTTTTGGTTAAATTTCAACTTTGGTCCCTCCGCTATCCTTAAATTTGAGATTTTTTAACGTAATTTGGTTTCTATATTTTTTATAATGTTATTAATTAGTCCAAATAGTTAATATCCTTAAATTTTTTAATTAAAATATTACATAATCATATATGATTTTAATACTACAAGGGTCTAGGTGGCATAGCTTCTCTCTCTTTTTTTTTTGGGTTTTGTCTTACCCTTTTCTTTTAACAATACTCAAATTTCAATTTTGGCTCTTAGTGTAATTAATTAATATTGTTAACTATTTCAATTAATATGCCAACGTCAATTTTTCTTACTAACATTATTCCCACAAACAATTATTTTTCTTAAAAATTCATTTCATTATTTTCAATATTATTTTTATTATTATATAACTACCAAGTGAATATTTTCTTGATTTCAAAATGTTACACTAGTGAAGTCAATAGAATAATTTTAACTATGGTAACAATTGGACTTAAATTTTTAAATCCAAAAAAGTAGAGGGGTTAAATTCTTGAAGATAAAAATAGGGGATTAAATTCTAAATGTATGAAAAGTATAGAGATTTAGAGCATATTTCAACCATCAATTTTTTAGTTTATAATTTGACACAAACAAACAATCAACCTAGCACAAAGCATAGCTGAAACCATACTAATATATATAAAAGGAAGGCCGAAGGCTTTAAGACCTTCCCACGTTGACGTGTGCCCCTTATTCTTTTTCTTTTATATACATTATAGGAATATGGTCAAATCTCATTGTAGTGCTTTAAAAAAAATCCAAGTCAACTATGAAATTATAGGCACAACTTATTTTTCCTCCTTTTATTTAGTCATAAGATATTAGTAAGATTGTAGCTACTATGTTTACATTTGAGATTCAGTCTTTATATTTTAATTCGACATAATTTGATCATATATTTCTACAATGACATTAGTTAATCAAAATAAGTAACATCCTTAACTATTCTGATTAAATGATGATGTGGATTTTCATAAAAAAGCATCTTTATAATACAAATAATATACATTTCCGCATGAAGTTGGAATGAGTATTTTTAAGAAAAAATTTGACCTAAACATTTTAACCGGAATAATCAAGAGTATCAACTATTTAAATTAACTAATGATATTATGTAAAATTAAGGTATAGATATTAAATCCTAAATTTGAACATAATAGAGGGATTATAACTAGAATTTGATCTAAAACAATCTCTGCCTACCACAATCACTTGTCATTTGTTTTAATAAAAAAAAAATTGATATTTAAAAAAACTTATTTTTAATTTAATTGGTAAGTGATTATATATTTAGCTGAAGCAAAGTGGGGATAGCAAACTAGTATAACTTAAAGTAGTGTTTACTTATACCGATTAAATAGTGAGTTATCCCATTCCCACCTTGGTTAAATTCTATATTGCTTGTCGATTTTATTTTCAAGTTAGGTCTATGTTTGTTCAATGATTAAGCATTGTATAATCAGGGGTGGCGCCAGGAGGCTGGCAGGGGGCCTAACCCAAATAGAAAATTGCATGTTTAGCTATAAAAATTTTATAAAACTATAAGTTAATACCAAGTGAAATTGCACTTTAGTCCTATAAACTATTTGGTGGCTTCGTTTCATAACCTTACAATTAAGCTTTTGTTTCATTTTCATGACCAGATTCAGCGAAATCTACAGCTTCAAATAGAAGAGCAAGGAAGGCAACTTAAGATGATGATTGATCAACAACAGAAAACTAGTGAAAGCCTCTTAAAAAACCAAGATTTCAACATCAGTCCATTTGATCCTTCAATTAGCTTTCAAGATGTTTTTGAAACTTCTATTGCAGAAAGTTCAGGAACTGGTAACATATCATCCAAGATAAGTTAGAGAGCTTAGTCAGTTGCATGTTAAAAGGTTGGCCCAATTACAAGGCATGTCAACAAAGCCCAGTTCTTCCTCATAAAAACAAGACTATCAAAACAAAATGACTCTAACTAAAAACATACAAAATACATAAATGAGTTTCAATCATGAGTTGAGCCGCTTTATGAGCTTTGGATATGTGAATGTTTGTTAAACGATTCATGCACATCATCAAGCTCTTATGAACGACAATGACTAGTTATAACTATCATACACTAGTCAATGTAATTCTCTCTTTTGATAGCTAGTTTGTTTGCAATAAAAATTCATTACTTTTTTATTTCCTATAAGTAGTATTGTAATACATTTTTGTTCGGGTCGAGCTCTATTTTAGAGTTTATATTGTGATATTTTGATTTCTCATAGATTTATTTTTTATAAAAAAAATTGAAGTTGAATCTTATTTCACATTTTAGGGCTTGGTTTTAATTTCAATTTTTGCTTTTAATTTTGACTTATTTTAATTTTTTGGTTTGTATTTTATTTGTGTTTATTATTTTAAAGTTATTTTTAGTATTGTTATACCTCTATTTTGGCTTGAACATGTGGAAACATGGGGAGTGACCAAAAAAATACCCACAAGAGACTTTAGCTTTGTGCCTCCCAGCTGACCTAGAAAGTGTGCACTCACCATGAGGGGACCACTTAAGGTCATTGAGACCTAGTAACCTTGTACTCCTTCTGTAGCATCCTTCACTTGACTCAAGGATTAAGTCTGAATGCGAAGCACCACATTCATTGTCGAAGCAATATGGAATAGCTTTTCTTTTATAATCAATTCAAAACATCAAACATTTAACATATTATATAAACTATTCATTTCAACCATAAACAAGTTCAAGGATATTAATTAAAACAACTAGATCTGCTTCTCATTCAACATTAACACAATATCATACTTTTATCACACTTTACATATCATTCATATTGATTAGAATTGACTTCAAGTCATTTAAAACACTTTTAAATCATTTTAATTTGAGTTTTAGATGTTCGGGGATGATCCAAACCTAATTCGGTTCTTCAAAGGTCAAAACAAGTCAAAACAGGAGAGGAACCATGTACTGACATGCTTGTACTAGTAAACTTCTACCGGTTGATGTCCCTACTACTATTCTTATTTTGGCTACTTACTTGTACCAGTACATCTGACCACTTATATCGATAAAAGTTTGTTAGGACTAAAAAATGACCCCAAAAGACACCTATTTTGACCCAAAACAATACCATATCTTATCCAAACATTATAATACATGTTTATCAAGTTCTAAACACCATTTAAGCATGTTTAATACTTTAAATCACCTATTCACATGTATGATCACATCATTACTACCATTAAGCATCAATTTCACTTTCTTGGTATGCAAGCATCATATCAAATATGGTCTAAACATAACATATTAGACAAGCATAACCACATATCCCTATATCCAAAACATATATATACACAAGTATAAATGAAACGATAATCGTCCTTATTCCAAAAATAAATGAACCAACGGATATGACTAATTTTTTCCTGATTAGTTTGTGCAGGGTTTTCTACAAAATCATCGCTAAGACTTTGGCAAACCGTTTAAAAGGCTTCTTACCTATGTGTATTAGCCAAAATCAAAGTGCCTTTGTTCCAGGCAGAATGATTCAAGATAATATCCTTATTGTGCATGAATTGATACATTACTTATAGAGTTCATAAAATGGTCCGAACAAGGGCCTTGTGGTGAAGCTCGACATAAGCAAGGCGTATGATTGGATGGAATGGAAATTCCTTGAAGGTGTGATGAGAAAAATGGGTTTTGACATGGCGTGGATAAATTTAATTATGAAATGTGTATGGTCGGTTAAGTATGTGATAAAGTGTAATGGTTGCCTTTCGAATCCGATTATTTCGGAGAGAGGCCTTCGACAAGGGGACCCGATTATCGTTTCATTTATGCTTGTGTATATATATGTGGTTATGCTTGTCTAATATGTTATGTTTAGATCATATTTGATATGATGCTAAAGTCTCATGTGGGTATTTTTTTGGTCACTCCCCATGTTTCCACATGTTCAAGCCAAAATAGATGTATAACAATACTAAAAATAACTTTAAAATATATGCTTGTTTATATATATGTATGATAAAAAACTGTACAAACTTTGTTGAGTCAAGAATTGAGACTTGGATGTTGTCATTATAACAATCTGATTTTTTGTGGTACCAGAAAATACAAATTCAAAACCCCATTTTCATAAACCGAGTCCATAAATATAAAATAAGAAAATTTACAAAGTTAACATGGAAATATTCTAAAGAATGGTCAAGTAAATTCGTCAACTAAAGCTTAGGGACTAAATTGTAAATGTCCAATCTCTATTGAGTTTTAATTAAGAAAAGGCTTGAGGACCTAGATAGCAATGGTCCAAAATGGTTATTAGACCATTTTTAATTAATAGTTAGTGGATGATGATGGCATTTTCCGTTAAGTGTGGTTAAGTGTTAATTATGCTAATTAAGCCATGACTAAATTAATTAACGAGAAATATTTAATGATTAGTAAGTTCGTATAATGGGAAATTAACTTACCATTCATTTTC
This sequence comes from Gossypium hirsutum, assembly GCF_007990345.1. Lineage (NCBI taxonomy): Eukaryota > Viridiplantae > Streptophyta > Magnoliopsida > Malvales > Malvaceae > Gossypium > Gossypium hirsutum. Next base: position 59,512,671 of record NC_053437.1, read on the forward strand.
ATTAAAATAAACATATAAGATGCATCCAAGCAATTTGTCTAATAGCCTAAAACACACAAGCTCATCAAACATGTTAGTCATTTTCTTCACATAAATTTCAAGAATCGTGTATGAGCTTATCAATACCAAATTTCTATGTATTTCATGTATATACAAGTAACAATTCACTTTGAATTCATTTATTTTCTCGTATCAGGGTTTTACTCATTAAATCATTTAAAATATCAATGAATACTGAGTAGTACACATAAAGTGTACAAGTCTATACTTCATCAATTAATATTCGAAAATGCTTGTACGAGCACATAAACGGGAAGCCTCACTCGAGTCATATAACGGGAAGCTCATATGAGCCATGTAACGGAAAGCTTATCAAGGTTGTATAATGAAAAGCTCATAAAATCCATAATCAAAAAGCTCATGGGAGCCAATAACGGGAAGCTTCAGATAGCCATATATCGGGAAGTTCAAGCGAGCCATATCGGGAAGCTCACAAAGAGCCTTTAATCGGGATTAAATGTTTTTTTAGAGATGCCAGCAGGGCAATCTGATTAAGTGTTTCTTTGGAGATGCCAGCCGGGCAAGAAGGCGTTATAACACGACAGTGATAAAACCTTAATAAACTTCGAGCAACGACAACTTAAGCGTTAAAGAGAGATCATTCTCGAAAAAATGACATTTTGCATTCATGCAAACATCATTCATACACGTCTACTTAGGAGCATTTGATTCATTTTTTTATCATGGCATCCTAATCATTAGGCATAATTAGGTTTATTCTACAGGTCATGTTCCCCAGAGAATAGATCAATGAAGTTACCCATACCCCTGAAGTTGCAGTAGGATGGATTGAAGTCATCACAGCGAATCTTGTTTCCCTAGCGTTGCAGTGGAACAGATTAAAGCTACAGATTATGGCAGATCTTGTCTTCCTGTACTGGCAGTGAAATAGACCGAAAACACCAGCCTTGTCCCCCTGAGAAGCAGTGGAGTAGGTTGAAGATTGTAGATCTTGTCTCCCTAAGCAGTACTGGAGCAGATAAAAAATAGCGAATCTTACTTCCCTAGTGGTGTAGTGGAACAGATTAAAGCTACAACAGCGAATCTTATTTCCCTGACATTGTAGTGGAATAGATTAAAGCTGAAGTGAAGTAAATTGAAGCTACAACAGTGAATCTTACTTCATTGGTGGTGTAGTGGAACAGATTGAAGCCACAACGGTGAATCTTGCTTCCCCGACATTGCAGTTAAAAAGATTGAAGCTACAACAGCGAATCTTACTTCCGTGGCAGTGTAATGGAATAGATTGAAGCCACAACGACAAATCTTACTTCCCCGAAATTGCAGTTAAAAAGATTGAAGATACAACAGCGAATCTTACTTCCCTGGCCGTGCAATGGAACAGATTGAAGCCACAATGGCGAATCTTGCTTCTCCGACATTGCAGTTAAAAAGATTGAAGCCACAACAACGAATCTTACTTCCCTGGCGGTGTAGTAGAACAGATTAAAGCTACAACGGCGAATCTTGCTTCCCCGACATTGCAGTTAAATAGAGTTAAAGTCATCATAGCCAACAAGTCTTATCTCCCTGAAGTTGCAGTGGAGCAGACTGAGTAAACCAATCTTATCTCCTTGAAGTTTCAGTGGAGCAGATTGAAGTTACTAATCCTACCCCCCTGAAGTTGCAGTGGAGCAGATTAAAATGATGAATCTTATCTCCCTGAAGTTGTAGTGGAGCAGACTAAAGATAGCAAATCTTATTTCCCTGAAGTTGGAGTGGAACAGATTAAAGCTATAAACTACCAATCTTATCTCTCTGAAGTTGCAGTAGAGTAGATCATATCAAAACTTATCACTCTGAAGTTGCAGTAGAGCAGGTTGAAGTAACAAACCTTATCCCCCTGAAGTTGCAGTGGGGCAGGCTGAAGATACAAGTCTTATCTCCCTGAAGTTGCAGTGGAGCAGACTAAGGCTACAACTCATATCTCCCTGAAGTTGCAGCAGAGTGGATTGAAGCTACAACTCATATCTCTCTGAAGTTGCAGCAGAGGGGATTGAAGCTACAAATCGTATCACTTTCTGAAATGAAGTTGAAAAGATCGAAGCAATAAGACACAGTGGACTGGAATGAAGCTACTTGAAGAAAAGAAGAAGCAGAAGAAGTCAAGAATCGGTAAAATTGGGCAAATTTGGTCTTTCTTGGTCTTTGTTCTGTTCTCGTTACGCGACAACAAGCAAAGAGGGGCAGCTGTACAGCCCAAATTTAGCTCGGGCCTAAAGCTCAAAACAATTAAACCCTAAACTAAACCCAGCCCAAACGAGCCCAATTCAGTTTACCCAATACCCAAAACCCAAATACAGCCCAACAAGCAAATCTAAAGCCCAATACCCTAGCCCATTTTTAGAAAAAAAAACCAGCAACCCTAACCCTAAGTGCACCGCACCTAGGGTCTTCTGACCCTTGACCTACCAGCCGCCACCGCCGCGCGTCAGTCACTGACGCTGTCACGTCAGCCACTTGCACCGTCACCTGCAATACATGCAAACAATAGAAACACGCAAGAAATGACAGAGATAACATGTAAACATTGGTTATAAAAAGCCGAATATCATCTCTGTAAGGGGTTCGGCTTTCCCCTTTTTACAAACATTTTCAGAAAATAAAAAGAAAAAAAACCATTGAAGGTGATTTTTCCTTTATTTCTCTGTGTTTTTACTTTTCATTTTTTTTATTTTTGAACTCTTTTTTGAAATCTAAGAAAAACGAACGGAAAGGACGTACCTTTCTAATTGCGGCGCGCCACCGTCGGTGGTTTCCTCCGTGTGCCAAGGCCGTAGGAATCCTTTAGGGTTTCATTTAGGCTGCGCCAAAAAGGGAAACAGGTTAAAGAGGGGAGATTTGATTTTGTTTTTTCTACTTTTCAGCACAGCGAAACTGCGGTGAGGCCACGGCAGAGCCACCGCGCAAGCTCATTGGCGTCATGGCCAGATTCTAAAGGAGAAGGGACATCGTTTTTTTAGAAATAGAGAGAAAAGAAAATTTTTTGAGTTTTTTTATTTTCAACTGCTAAATGAATGTTTGTTGAAAAAAAATTGTTTAAATAAATTATTAAAACGGAGCCGTTTTGCAACTAGGGTCCAGGAGCCAAAACGACGCTGTTTTGGCCCTAACCCACGCGTCGACTTGACCCACTCCAGGATCCGCGTGTTTTCACAAGAAATGGGTTATTTACGCTTTCAGCCATTCCGCTTTTTAATAGTTTTCAATCAAGTATTCGTGGTTTTTTTAATTTTGCCCCATGAAATCTATTGTATTTTCAATTCGGTCCCCGATCAAAGCTGTACGTTATGGAGGCCAGAATAAATTTCCTTTTGGCCCTCCTACTTTCACGTGGGTCACGATTTAGTCCTTCTCTTTGTTCTTCATTTTCGATTTCGGCCTTAAGGTCGTGTTTTGTTGCAATTTAGTCCCCTGGTTTGGAATTTTAGTTATTTATTATTAAATATATCATTTTAATATTATTATTACTATTATATTACATTATTATTGTTATTTATTCATCTATGTCCATTTAATTTCAAATTTTGTTATATATATACATACATACATATTTTTAATTTATATCCATATACATACATATATACCTTTTTTACATTTTTAATTGTATTCATTTTCTTTATTGTTATTTACATGTTCATTATTATTTTGAAAGAATGTTTTAATTCTATTCACTTATTTACTTGCAACTATATGATTGATTTGTCTTTTATATTTATTTATTTATTTCATTTTTGATGATTGTTCATATTTTTCATACTCATATTATCGAATTCATTATTGTTTTGTTACGAGTATTAACATCATGTTTTATTTCTACTATTTCGTGATTTTATTCAATGCATAAATTATGATTTTTGAATAAGCAAAATCTCGTGTTTAGATTCGAGAACGTACCCTAACTTACTGGGTTTCGATTTTCACAATAAATCTAAATACACGAATCTTTTCAAACTTAAGTTTTAAAAGATCTCGGGAATTAAGAAGAGATCGTGTCCTAACTTACTGGGCATGATCCCTTTTTTTCTCAAGTTTTAAACGATCTCGGGAATTAAGAAAAGATCATGTCCTAACTTATTGGGCATGACCCCTTTTTTTAAAATATGAGATAATTAAATATCTTTTAAATAAGTAAACTTTTGGCACTCATTCATGCATCGGGAATTAAATACATTGTGTCCTTACTTATTGGATATAATTCTCTTTCTCAATTAACGTGAAATATGTCCTTTTCCCGAAAATTTTTAACATTTCAATAAAGGATCGTATTTTAAATCTCTTTAAAGTTTTCAATCTTCGACACTAAGACACTGATTAATCAACTAGGTACCAATTTTGGGCGTTACGAGGGTGCTAATCCGTCTTCGTAAATAATCGACTCCCGAACCCGTTTTTCGAAATTCTATAGACCGAAATTATTATTTTAATAAATCAAATCGTTTATTAAAATAACAACTTTTTGAGGTGACCCGATCACACCTCATCAAAAAAATATTGGTGGCGACTCTCGTGTTCGTTTTCGTTTTCAAAATCTAAGTCGACCCAGTTTTATCAAAAAAATGGTGTCAACAGGGATGCTCCGAAGAGCTATTAACGAGAAGCTCGCAAGAACCATATAACGGGAAGCTCGAGACAGTAATTAACGAGTCACTCTTTCGAGCTGTGGTGTGTCTGCAGCATATGCAGGACCACAACCAATTTGGGAACCCTATATCCATTGAATCTCATTTATCCAAACGAGAATTATTATTTATCGGGCATTATCAGATCTGTGATCAATTTCATACATATGGAATTTATATAATTCACATATACAACATTAAATCCAAACGTATCAATATACATAATTTAGCTACACGAACTTACCTCGACCAGTGTTCGTGTTCGTAAAATCTACTAATCTTATACTTTTTTTTCCTTGATCCAATTCCGTATTTGATCTATCCAAATCTATACGAATGAATTTAATATCAATTTAACATAATTCATATTCAATTTAATCCAATTCACATCTTAGGAAAAATTACCATTTTGCCCCTATACTTTTAATTAATTCCAATTTCATCCCTAGGCTCGGAAAATAAAATTCATGCAATTTAATCATTATTCCAAGCCTAGCCAATTTTTACATGTAACATTTTCAGCCCATTTAATTCATAAAATTTAGAATTTTTCCATGAATTTTATATCTTTACAATTTAGTCCCTAAATCACAATTTCATCAAAACTCACTTTACAAAAGTTATTTATCTATCAACAACCTTCCATTTTCTACCATAAATTTCATAATTCATGCATATTCATCCATGTAAAAACCCTAGTACTTTAATAACTTTGCAAATTAATCCCCGAGATAGCTAAATTAAGCTATTACGATCTCAGAAATATAAAAATTACTAAAAACGGGACTTGAATACTCACCTAATTAGGCTAAATAAGTTTTCTCTTTCTTCAATCCTCCATGTATAGGGTTTTCATATTTTATTTGGGAAAAAAGATGATAAAATGATGATATTTTCTTTATTTTATTATTTATCATCTTTTTTTATCATCTTTCCAATTTTATCCTTTTCTTTTTCTAATTTTCCATGGATGAATCATCAAAATTATCTGGTAACTCCTATTAATGGTCTATTTGCCATACAAGGACCTCCAATTTTTAATTCCATAGCTATTTAATCCTTTTAGATACTAGAATTCAACTTTTTCATTTTATGCAATTTGGTCCTTTTATCAATTAATCATGTAGTTGGTAAAATTTTCTTAACAAAATTTTTATACAATATTCATATTATACGATAGACTATAAAATAATTTTAAAATAATTTTTCTTACGGACTTGGATTTGTGGTCCCAAAACTACTGTTTCGATTTCACTGAAAACGAGCTGTTACAATTTAGCTGGCTCATGTATCAATTTCATCAAATTTTGAAATTTTATAAAGTTTTCATTGTTGATAAATTGATGAAATAGGCTTGAAATTGGTAGATATTAAGCTTAGATCATGAAAAGGACTAAATTGTACAGTTAGTTAAGTTTGTTCGATAGCTTTATAACATTAGGGACCAAATTGAATAAATATAAAGCTATCATAAAATTTTTTTAGAAATATAAATTATAGGGTCCCTAGTGAAAGAATTCCAAATCTGATTTTAATCTAGAGCTAGGAATCCAAAATTATGCTTATCCCGAGTTTAGGGACTAAATTGAATAAAATAAAAATTATGTATATATTGGAAAAATGATTAATTTGAATAGTGAATTTCATGAAATTGTTTTTGTAAGCCATTGAATGTCCATTGTGTGATAACATATGATAATGGTGGGTATAAATCTACATATTTATATAGAACCGGAATTGGATAAAAATGGAGCTTGTAAAGGAAAAGCAAAAATTGCGGAATAAGCCTTGAAAGGCCTACTCGTTTTGTATTTTAAAAAAGGTAAGTTCATATGGAAGTTACTACCTTTCCTTGTGTTATATGTATTGTTGTGTTTATTTCATTATATCAATGCTTGAACCTAAGTTAAGCTTTGATGGAAATTGGCATACATAGCTAGTCAATGTGATTTGAATTGAAATAAATTGAGATAGGTACTGATGTTATATCTATTGGTTGTAACTATAATAATGGCAAAGATCTTGAAACGTATCATTCATTGTATGTGTGACTCATGTTTTGATTCAATCGACAGGATTCAGAAATTGATATGTGACAGTTACAAGTTCTGTATATGCGATATGAATGATTAATGCCCATGTGAACTTAATAAATGTATAGGATATAGTTGGCATGCCAATAGAGTCATATGTGTGCTTGTGTATTGGATAGTTGATGATATAGAGATTACGACTATAACGACCCGAAAGTTAGTGGTGTCGAAAAATGCGATTTTGAGACCCATTTTCGTAAATCAAGTCCGTAAATATTTTAATAAATATTTACGGAATTATTATATAGGTGATTTGAATTTTAGATAAGTAATTTAGTTGAAACTGCATTTAATTGGGCCCAATAATTAAATCGTAAAGTCTAATCGCTATAGATTTTTAATTAGAAAAATGAATTGAGGACTTAAATTGAAATTAATCTAAGGTCTAAATTAGCAAATATATCATGTATATATAGTATTGTCTGGTTAATTAAAGGGCATTAACTTAAATAATTTAAGTTTTAGTATATTAAATTAAGTTAAATTAAAACTAATTAAGAAATAATAAAAATGAGAAAGTGGAAGAAAAAGGAAACATATCCTTCATTTTCTTCATTTTGAACAAACCTAAAGAAAGAAGAAAACCTAAAGGACGTTGAAAGCTTCGGCCCTAATGGTATATCCAATTTAGTCCATTTTTTTAATTTTTATGTTTTTGAGGTCATAGGTCCCATGTGCCAGTTTGTAAAAATTTTAAAGTTTTAGATTGATTTCTTGAAGTTTTAGGTATTAAATTGATAGATTTTAAGCTTAGAGGTGAAAAAAGGCTAAATTATGACGTTTATTAATAGTTTCGTACATTATGAACTAAAATGACTAAATTGAAAAATTGACAAAAGAAATGAGAAATAGGAGGTCCCTAATGGTTAATAGTGGAAATTGATTTCAATTTGGAGTTTTAGATTGAAAGTTATGTTAGTCCCGATTTTAGGGACTAAATTGAATAAATTGAAATTTTTGTATAAAATGGCAATTGATTGTGAAATTGGTTAAATAGTGATGGTGTTGTATGTTTATGTTAATTCATAGCTAACGTTGATCCGGATCCCTCGAGAGGGAAAAGAAAAGCTAAAATCGACAACGAATAGCTCAGAATTTTTAGTTTGTATTTCTATGATTTGGGACTTAATTAAATGTTGCATTTTCATGTTATTTCACATTATACATGGTTGAGGTAAGTCGGTAATGGTTAATTGAGCTGATTTGGTATATTCAAAATTGAATATCAAGATAGGGACTAAATTGAATAAAGTAAAAGAAATTCAATTTATTTGATTTGTAATAATTGATAAGTAATATGGCTGAAACATGTTATGAATTCTATAAATTTGTAAAATGATGGTGGATTGTGGATATTGGAATGTTTATTGAATTATATGTAATGAAATAGAAATTGGCTACCCTATTAATTGTTCGGATTGTGTCAGGTATAGCTAGCATGCCATAAGATCAAAGTACTCAGTAAAACCATCATTGTCGAGCAATCTAGGGCGGTATATGTTATGCATTGAGTCATCGTTTCCAGGAAATCAGGGCGACTAATTGATCAAGTTGATAAAATTATTTTTGTTGGGCAATCTAGAGTTGTACTATGTAACGTTATAGCGTCATCATTGCCAATCAACCCAGGGTGACAGATCCATGTATTTGACTGAGTCTGTGTCTGGTTAGTAGGGTTATAACAAAAATTATGAATTGGATAAATGAATATGGAATGAAATGGAATTATGATATATGCTACTATGCAAATTGAAATGAAAAGTGAGCCCAATGGCTATTTTAAATTATGAAGGATCTGATCGGCTCGAATTGTTGAAATGAAAGTATGGACTGAATATATGTATTAGTAATATATATACTAAGGATGAAGATATATGAAATTGATTGAACTCTATTTAGCCTTGAAATGAATCTAATAATTTACGAAATGGTTGGTAAGTTGGTGAACTTATATGTATAGTCATAGTTGTACTTGTACCATTATAGAAGTGAAGGTATCATATACATATGGAATGGTTTGATATTGATTGGGACTGAATTTTGCACAATGCATTTGTATCATTATTTATCTTGAATCATAGGTTACCACAAAGTGTTTTACTCAGCGTGCGGTTTGGTTTCTGTGTGTAGGTTAGGTTCAATTTGTGTTTTTCCTGAGCATCAACTTCGATATCCAATTAAGAATCCCAATCTCAGTAGTGTTTGTTCATTTTTGACTTTTGAGCCTAGTTGGGATGTACCTAATAGGCTAAGTTTTGTTAATATAATGCAATAATTATACTTAAAGAGTTGTATTGATGCCTTACAATGGTATATGTTCGATGTATTTATATATGGGTATGCAACTTAGAACTTTCATATGTTGATTAAGGTACAAAATATGTGATGGCATCTTGAATGAAATATATACATGAACTTAGCAAGTGCTTGTTAAGTTATATGCTTATTGTATACATATGGATGCAACATAGAATTACTATGATGTAATTAAGGATTACTTCATGAATGGTAACACAATTGTAATGTGAATAATGAAAAAGAAAAATAACATAGGTGTGTATCTGGTATGACTTGAAAAATAGTTTCAGTAGTGAGAATTTTTAACATTGGAAGAATAAGTGATGTATATGTTAGTTGAATGTTATTGATGGTGGTTGTGTTAGTTGTATGGAATTGATGTTTTGAATGTGATATAAGTGTGTTTTGGACATGTTAAAAATGTTTAAGTACTACTCATTTGGTCATTTATAAGGTAAAAATGTGGTTTTGAATTGGTTTGCTTGGAATTGAAGGTTTTTGAATGAAAATGCAAAAACAGTAGGTGGCGTTTGTTAAGTTCAATTTTGAGCTTAACTTATTCAATTAAATTATTTAAATTGTTGACTAATCTTTGGTCAATTAAGTTATAATTTATCTTAAATTGATTAAGTACATGCCATGCCGTAATAATTTAATTTCACTCCAATTTAACAAATTAATGTTAATTTTAATTCATGCGCAAGTAAGGAACATTTTGATGTCCGTATGAGCTCGATTTAGAATTAATTTTCATGAATAAAGCTGCTAGATGAAGGTTGATGACATGCTGGTTTGGAAGAATTAAATTGACATGATCAAAATATAAAATTTAAGTGACCAAATTTACCACAAAAGTCATTGGGACAAAGAGGAAAATTCGGTCCAATTAGAAGTACAGCAGGCCAAACATGCGACAAAATCAGCAAGGGAATTATTATTAATTCTCTCAATTTCCTTCTTGCTAGCGGTGGCCGACTCTAATAGAAACAAGGGAATCAAATCAGCCTTAAAGAGTTTAATTAAAGTAAAACTCTAGTAGGCTGAAGCTATTTTTATGCGACGGGCTCAGCTAGGATAAAGGGGGATAGGATCAAATTTTATTTTGAATTATTAGAGGTTATTATTATTCCATAAATAGAGGTGACCAGCAGCTAAAAAAAAGGAGAGAACAGAGCAGGAGAGCGTAGAACTCGAGCAAGCAGAATCTCAGATTGGACCAGCAAAAGCCGATCAAGCAGTTGGAGTAGCAGCCCAAAGTTTCAGCTAATTGAGAGAAGGGAAGCTCGACGACTTGAGGAATTTTTTTCTTTCCAAGATTCGATTTGTAATTCATGTTGTTTACAATTGATTTTGGTTTTGTTTTACTTGCTATGAGTGGCTAAATTACTACGCTTAGTTAGACACTTATGAAACCTCGCACAAGGAATTTGAAATTTTATTTTGTTTTGAATTCGAATTTGGCATTCTTGAATTGGTCGTTTTAATGTTCAGAGAAGTTTTTCTAAATCAATTAGATTGATCAACTATTTAATTTAGGAATTTTCTTATAATCATTTAAGTGAAAATTGAGTAATCGAATTTCTCAATTAGACTTAGAATTGGTGATGATTAATTGGCCTGCAGCTAATTAGAGCAATTACGAATTTAATTTTAGAAGCCGCTGGAGGATTTTTCTTTGATTAATGCAAGGTGAAGTCTCTAAAATACTTAATGCACCTTTAATTGGTTAACGAATAGTTAATTAAAGGAATATTCTCAATTATGAATGTTTTGTAATTGAATAAAATTTACTAGAGATAGGAAGTCGCTTCGTAAGTGATTTTTCAGTCTTGCTGCTAATTTAGTCTATTAAAATAATTTAAAGTCACAAAGAACTTGTGCTTGGTGGATTAAGGCGTCGATAACTAAGTATTCTTTCTCTTGATAAATTTTCAGCATACACAATTTGAACCAAAACTTATTCGCAACTTAGATCAATTTTTGTTTTAAAAATATATATATAACCCCCCATTATTTTCTTTCTTGCATGCATTTTTTTTCATTAGTCATCTCTTCAAATAGATTTGACGCAAGCTTCTTCATGGGACGATTCCCTATTTACTCTATATTACCAGTTAATTTTGGTTGAATAGCCGATTAAATTTGGTAGTCGTAAACGAAAGCTACCAAAGTTTGGCGCCTTTGCCGGGGAAGCAATGTAGTCAAATCTATTTGATTTTCAGAACTCATTTTGTTTTGTTGTTTTTTTTTATGCAGGTAGATTAGTCCCTTTAGTATATGTTATTAAGGAGCAGACGACGAACATTGAAGTTCCCTGTTAACATTACCGATCAGCAAGCCGAATCACACATTGAACCTAACGATTTAGAGGACATCGACATGGCCAACCAGACCTTGAAGCAATTGGCTGCACCTAACTTGGCTGCACAACCACCATCTATCACTTATCCCGCCCTTGATAGGCCATTAAAGCTTAATTCGGGATTCCTGAATTTGTTGCCAAAATTCAATGGATTACCAGGTGAGGACCCTTATCGACATATTAATGAATTTATAATTACTTGTTCAACTATGCAGCCAGATGGCATTGAAGAGGAACAAGTCAAGCTCCGAGCTTTTCCTTTCTCGTTACAAGGATTGGCGAAGGACTGGTTATATTATATGCCGCCAGGTTCATTCACCACTTGGATGGGGTTACATAAAGCTTTCTTTGAGAAGTTTTTTTCGGCATCAAGGATAGGGTCAATTAGGAAGGAAATTTGTGGAATTAAGCAACTGGTAGGTGAGTCACTATATGAGTATTGGGAAAGATTTAAACGGCTATGTGCGAGTTGTCCGCAGCATCAGATTAGTGAGTAGCTTTTAGTACAATATTTTTATGAGGGGTTGACGCCACAAGATCAAGGAATGATTGATGCAACGAGCGGAGGTGCACTGGTTTATAAAACTCCGGAGCAAGCCCAAAATTTGATCACTAATATGGTGCAAAATACACAGCAATTCGGTCTCAGGAGGTCCGACTTGGGTAAACGAATGGATGAGGGCCAGTCGAGTATGATGGAGGCTCAATTAGCTAATTTAACAGCTATGGTAAGTAAGTTGATGACTGGAGGTAATGCAAAAGCTTCACTATGTGGCATTTGTTGTTTAGAAGGACATACCACAGATATGTGTCCGACATTACAGGAAGGGGAAACTAACGCCGTCTTTCCAAATCAGAGAAGGTATGATCCATACTCGGCTACTTACAATGAGGAATGGAGAGACCACCCAAATCTTAGATATCAAAACCGAGCCACACTTCCGGGATTTGAGCAGCAAAATTCCCGACCATATAATATGTCACAACCAAACCATCAAAACCTTAGTGCTGAAACCAAGACCCATACTATGCTTGAACAAATGATGAAGATGATATCTGACCAAAAGAAGGAGACTGATGGTAGATTCCAAGCTTTAGAAACAACCATTAAGCAACTGCAAACTAGAGTCTCATCAACCGACGTTAACCTTGGGAATTTGCAAGCACAAGTAAATAACCGGTTGCCCTCACAGTCAGTGGCGAATCCAAAGGATAATGTTAGTGCTGTAACTTTACGAAGTGGGAAGGAATTAAGACCCATAATGAAAAAGGTCCAAAACAGCAAGGAGGAGAATGAGATTGAGGTAAAAGGGGTTCGATTTGGTAATAGAACAGAGGAAAATTTAGCCATGCCAAAGGCTGATTCACAATCATCACAAGCCGACCCAAGAAAGGCAGAAAAAATACACCTACCACAGTCTACTGTTTCGCGCGATGCAACAAATCTTGAGCATGAGGCACAAACCTTTGAGCCTCAAATAGAAGGAAGTTTACACGTTAATGACCAGCAGCGATCTTACAAGCCGAAAGCTCCTTTTCCACAGCGCTTGAGGAAGGAAAAATCAGACAACGTCAATGCCGAAATCCTTGAGACGTTTCGTAAGGTACAAGTTAATATTCCATTGATTGATGCAATTAAACAAGTGCCTAGATATGCTAAGTTTTTAAAAGAATTAGCTTGTAAGATAGCGAAAATGCATCTGCGGTATTTCAAAAGAAACTTCCTACTAAATGTAAAGATCCAGGAATGTTTTCGATACCTTGTAAGATAGGAGACCTTAAACTTGATAGAGCTATGCTTGATTTAGGAGCTTCTATAAATGTCATGCCTAGGAGTATCTACGATAGGGTCCAATTAGGTGCATTAAAAGACACAGGACTGATAATTCAACTTGCAGATAGGAGTAATGCCTACCCTGATGTCGTTTTAGAAGATGTTCTAGTGCAAGTAAATGAGTTAGTCTTTCCGACTGATTTTTATGTTTTAGACATGGGACCTAATGATAATTCGATTGTTGTGCCCTTACTCTTAGGAAGACCTTTTCTTAAGACAGCTAGAATGAAAATTGATGTGCATAAAGGGAATTTAACTATGGAATTTGATGGTGAGATAATTAAATTTAATATATTTGATGCTATGAGATATCCCACTGATATTAATTCCTGTTTACTCTTGATGTAATTGATAATTTTGTTCAAGATGTTTATGAATTAGGGGATGAGGACGAGTTGAAAAGCGTTCTAGCTAAAGGCATTTTCGATATTGATGAGCATGAATTTATCGTTTCTGATTCTTTAATTAACTCAGTTTCTGGAGTAGACTTGCCTAAATTGACACGATTCAAGCCGATTCTCCCCAACCTTACGGTGACTGGTAAGCAAGTTCCTTCATTGATTTCGCCACCTAAATTAGAGTTAAAAGAGCTACCCAAAAATTTAAAGTACATCTTTTTAGGTGAAAATCAAACCTTTCCATTAATAGTGTCAAATGCTTTAACCGAAATCCAAGAATCCAAGCTGCTTAGAGTTCTTAAAGAGAATATAGAAGCCTTCGGTTGGACACTAGTCGATATTAGGGGGCTTAGTACGACTTTATGCACTCACAAGATAGCCTTAGAGCCAGATTCAGTCCCTAAAAGAAACCTCCAACGCCGATTGAATCCACCGATGATGGAGGTGGTTAAGACTGAAATTTTAAAATGGTTAGAAGCTGATGTTATTTATCCTATAGCCGATTCAAAATGGGTAAGTCTGATTCATGTTGTCCCTAAAAAAGGAGGAACTACAATAGTCACCAACGAAGAAGGGTTAGGAATTCCTACGAGAGTGCAGAATGGTTGGCGAGTTTGCATAGACTATAGGAAATTGAACAAAGCCACTAAAAAAGACCACTACCCCCTCCCATTCATGGACCAAATGTTAGAAAGGCTAGCTGGTCGCTCACATTTTTTTTTTTTAGATGGCTATTCAGGTTATTTACAGGTACCCATCGCGCTTGAGGATCAAGAGAAGACCACTTTCACTTGCCCGTTTGGAACTTACGCCTTTAAGAGAATGCCTTTCGGATTGTGCAACGCACCAGCCACTTTTCAAAGAAGTATAACGAGCATTTTTTTGGATTTTATTTCACATTTAATGGAGGTGTTCATGGATAACTTTACTGTTTATGGTGATTCATTTGATCAATGTCTGCATCATGTTGTGTTAGTTTTTAGGCGTTGCATTGAGATTAATCTGATATTGAATTTTGAGAAATGTCATCTCATGGTTGAAAAGGAGTAGTGTTGGGGCATTTCGTCTCAGCTAAAGGTTTAGAAGTCGACCAAGCCAAAGTCGAGGTAATTAAAAATCTACCTTATCCAAGTACTGTGAAAGGAATTCGATCCTTCTTGGGACATGTAGGTTTTTACCGTCAGTTCATCAAGAATTTTTCACAAATATCGTCATCTTTGTGTGCATTGCTAGGTAAGGATGTCGCATTTGAATTTAATGAGAGTTGTAAAAATTCTTTTGATGAATTGAAATTGAAATTGATCACGACCCCTATCATTCAAGGACTGAATTATGCATTACCCTTCGAGATTCTATGTGATGCTAGTGATAGGGCTGTTGGTGCGGCATTAGGACAAAGAAATGGTAGGGAGTCTTATATTATTAGGTATGCTAGCGATCTATTAAACCCAGCTCAGTGCAATTACACCACGACCGAGAAAGAACTCTATTCCATAGTCTTTGCCTTAGAGAAATTCAGAGCGTACTTGTTAGGAGTCAAAGTCGTTGTCTTCTCTGATCATAGCGCTCTTAAATATTTGTTGCATAAAAAAGAAGCTAAGCTCAGATTAATAAGATGGATTTTGCTTTTGCAAGAATTCGACTTAGAGATTAAAGATAAGAAGGGTAGAGAAAACCTTGTGGCTGACCATTTGAGTAGGATAGAGACTGGGGACATGAGGAGTGAACCGAGCGATTTATTTCCCGGTGAGAGACTTTACAGTGTGTCTAGTAATTTGCCATGGTATGCCGACATAGTGAACTACTTAGTGATTAAACAGTTTCCTACGAATGCACCAAGACATTTGAGAGAAAAAATTAGAAGTCAAGCCCGATTTTACTTATGGGAAGAACCATACCTTTGGCGATTTTGTAGTGACCAAATAATTAGGCGTTGTGTCGATGATAGTGAAATAGAATCAATGCTTAATTTTTGTCATTCTCGAGAAGGTGGGGGACATTTCGGACCTAAGAGAACAGCTCATAAAATACTTAAGTGTGGGTTATTTTGGCCGACTATTCACAAGGACTTATACGCATTTTGCAAAAATTGTGCCTCGTGTCAGAAAACCGGTAATTTAAGTAGTAGAAATCAAATGCCATTACATAATTTTTATGTAACACCCCTAACCCGTATACGTCGTCATATTAGGGTTACGAGGCATTACCGAACAAACACAACCATTTTTTTCCACACCAATTCTTAATACAAAACATACATATCCGTCAATTCAATATCATAACACAACCGAAACTCATCCCTTAACCAATTTACAGCATAAACACCACTTCAAATTAAGGTTAGATCATGATCAAATATACATTATGTTCTTTCATACTCTTTAGCCGAATTGTTTAATAAAAACTTACAAGCATTTTTACTATGTTTTAAACTTACTAATACAAACTAATTCATAATTTATTCATGATGTAACCAATCAAGAAATATAATCAAGTTATCAATCATACTAATTATCATTTATACAAATAGACTTATACCATGGTCGAATCATTTAAATCAATCACATTGAACATTCAACCTAGAATATATAAAACTAAGTTTAAACATAATGATCAAGCCATTTTTAACTAAACCGAATTTAAGCATAGGAAATAGACCATTAAAACATATTCGTTAATACCAAATTCAAAACGAAAAGAGATAAGCCATTTTCGCATGGCTCATATTCACATATCCCAAAAATTTAAACATATTAACTAGACTATGCATGCCATAGGTTCGAGTTCAAAATATATAAAATACCAAAGACAGTCGATAGTGTGATAGATTATGCTGATGATCCCCGAGCTCGTAACGCGTCTCCAAAATCTATAAGAATAGATAGACAAAGATAACCAAAGTAAGCTTTTATAGCTTAGTAAGTCTATAGCGTATCTAAAATATATATAAAAGAATCACATAATTATTTAAGTAAATTTATCGAAATCACAAATATCAAATATAATTACTAACCAAACATTTCTATATTAAGTCATTTCGTTTAAATCTAAAAGAATGTATATTTAACTAATATACATAAACGGACAAAGGTATATACATTATATGCATAAAATCAAATTACTAACATAATCATTATCTGCATATACAGATTTCTAGAGTACTTGTTGTTCGTACTTCATTGGATCCATTTATATATAATTGTTCAATTACATATACCAAAAGCATAATTTTTATACTTATAAACTATAAAGGCCGAATACACATATTCACTTATACCCACCTATGCCGAATGCATACATATATACACTTATATCTACCTATGCCAAATGCATACAAATATATATCCACCTATGCCTAATGCCTACATATGCACACATAAATGTCCAACAATTTTCATGACATCCGAGATATATATATACATACTCATTAATCACAAAGATTCGAACAATTATATACTCATCAACATCTTGAAACAATGTTCATACATTCATCCATTTCATATAAAATCATATCTATATTTATACCAAATGCTTAGAATAACTTAATTCATCATATTCGGATCACCGGCACTTAACCTGCTAGGCTTATAGCCTGATTCAGATCACCGGCACTTAGCCTGCTAGGTTTATAACCTGATTCATATCACCGGCACTTAGCCTGCTAGGCTTATAGCCTGATTCATATCACCGGCACTTAGCCTGCTAGGCTTATAGCCTGATTCATATCACCGGCAGTTAGCCTGATAGGCTTATAGCCTGATTCATATCACCGGCACTTAGCCTGCTAGGTTTATAACCTGATTCAATTCACCAATTCCAAACTTGAAAATTCAATGATTCAACCGAATACATTTATATATATATTTGAGTCTATCATATACATATATAATTACGTACTCATAATCAAAGCATGAATTTATATTTGTATACTCATACATATTCGAATCTAATATATATACATCTATAATTTCATTCCCAAATCCATATAAGGTATCATACATGTATATGCAAGCTTGTTCGATCCACATATATATATATATTACACACATATATATATTCGCACATTATATAAACACCACCATAACATTTGAACTTTTAATTGAATCCAAAAATTTATACTTTTATATACATACCTATTCGAACATCACATGTATATGTATGAAATTCACACATCAACTAACATAAATTTTATACTTGTAATTATAACTCATTAATTATAAAATAAATATACTTATATATATATTGATTTGATAACATGAATTTTTGCTAACAGACTTACCTCGGACAGTGAAAAATTGAAATCGGATAATTAGTCGACGATTTTGGTTTTTCCCCGATCTAGCTCCGATTTCTTTAGTTATTGATCTAAACATATTCAAAATGAGCTAGTTTAAATATTATTAACTTCAATTTAATCCAAAAACACATAAATGGAAAATTACAAATTTTCCCCTAACATTTTACATTTTTCACAATTTAGTCCGAATTACACAAAACACAAAACATTCAAATTTTGACTATACTATGGTTAGGCCGAAACTTCATTATACTCATACAAGTCCATGCATTTCATTTATTTCGTATTTTAGTCCCTCAAAAATTTATTTTCACAATTTAGCCCTAAATACTCAAATTCATCAAAAATCTCAAGACAAAACATGTTAATCTAACACATATATTTCATATTTCATCAACTAACATCATAAAACTCAAACATCCATCAATGGCACATTTCAAAATCATTATCAATTCACAAAATTTAAGCATGAGTTTTGAAGAACACAAAACAACGATATCAAAAATGTAAAAATTATCAAAAACCGAACAAATAACTAACCTTAATTAAAATTTAAAATGGCCGAATGTAGCTAGGTTCTTCTTTCTTTTTCTTTTGTTTAGTTTCGGTTATAAAGATGAAGAAGAAATAAAATAAAATGATGATGGCTTATAATATTTTTATTATAACATAATAATATAATATACATAATTATAACCTTTATAATTAATATTAATAATATAAAAACTATATGCTATCACTTAATGCCGTCCACTAGCATTTAAATGAATTAATTGCCACATAAGACCTCCATATTAAAAGAACATCCACTATTCAGCCCTTTTAAAAATGACCACAAAATTTTTATTTTATGCGATTTAATCCTTTTTTTAATCGGACACTCAAACGACGAAATTAAATCATGAAATTTTCACACAAGTAAATTCACACATAAAAATTATAGAAAATAATATTAAAATATTTTTAGGACTCGGATTTGTGGTCCCGAAACCACTATTCCGATTAGGGTCAAAACCGGGTTGTTACATTTTATGTTTGTGATATCTTTGATGTATGGGGTATTGATTTTATGGGGCCTTTTCCTTCTTCTTTCGGTTATCTATACATTTTTGTGTGTGTTGATTACTTGGCGAAATGGGTAGAAGCATTTCCAACTAGGGCCGATGATGCTAAAACTGTGGTGAAGTGTCTTAAGACTAACATCTTAAATAGATACGGAGTACCAAGGGCTATAATCAGTGACAAGGGAACACATTTCTGTAATAGAACCTTGAAAGTTTTGTTTGCACAATTTGGTGTCACCCACAAAGTATCGACGGCTTATCACCCTCAAACCAATGGGCAAGCCGGGAGTAGTAACAAGTAAATTGAGGAAATTTTGGAGAAAATTGTTAAACCCAATAGGAAAGATTGAAGCTGGAGGTTAGATGAAGCGTTGTGGGCTGTTCGAATGGCTTACAAAACGCCAATTGGGATGTCGCCTTACAGGGTTGTTTTTGGGAAGGCATGTCTTCTTCCCGTGGAACTTGAGCATAGATCATTCTGGGCTGTTAAGCAATGCAATTTGGATTATAGTTTGGCAGGTGAAGAACGCAAATTGAAGCTATAGGAGTTGGAGGAGCTGGGCTTGGAGGCATATGACAATTCAGTCATCTACAAAGGTAAGTCGAAGGCATTTCGTGACTTGAAGCTGATTCGCAAAAAACTCAAGGTAGGGGAAAAGGTATTATTTTTTAATTCTATGCTTAAACTGTTTCCCGGTAAGTTGAAATCAAGATGGCTTGGACCATTTATAATAACCGATGTGCATCATCATGGGGCAGTCGAAATTAGGAGCCTCGATACTAATAAAATTTTCAAAGTAAATGGTCACAGGTTGAAACATTTTTATGAAGGGGAGCAAGCAGCTTGGATGGAGGAGATCAATCTTGAGGATCCATGAGGAATTGCAATGTCGAGCCAACGACTTAAAAACAAAGGCGCTTGTGGGAGGCAACCCACATATTCAGGGAAGTTTTCTTTTATCTTTTTCATTATTATTGTTTCTTTCCATTAAGTAATTTTTAATTTTTAATTTTCTTTTGCATTAGGGGCAATACAAACATTAAGTACGGGGGAGAATCATTTCATTGATTTTCTAACATATTTGATGTTTGTTTTTTAGCAAATTTCATGAATAAAATTTTGAATAAATTGTACTTTCCGAATTCAAGTTGATTTTTGATTGTTGCGTGTAGGGGTGAGCATTCGATCGAATTGAATCGAATCGAATCGAAAATTTTCGAGTTAATCGAGTTTTCAAATCTCATTTTATCATCCTAACTTTATTTGAAGTTTTCTCGAATCGAGTCGAGTGAGATGGAATTCGAATCGAATCGAATCGAATATATTTGTTCGAGTTAAATTTTAAAAAATAATTTTTGGGTCCTTGTAACCATTGTCACCCATCGTAATAAAATTTGTCCACCTTAATCAAATTTTTATTAACTTTCATCACCTCATAATTTATTTATTAATTTTTTATATACTGGTTAGCTTATTTGTTTGCTTAATTGTTTCAATTATCTTCGTATTCTTGTCACTATATATTTTGGAATTAAAAAATATATTAAATATAAAAATATGATTTTTAATAAAATTTATTTTAAAAATAAAATTTGAAATTGATACCAATATAAAATTTTAACACGAATATTTTATGGCATAATTAAGAATTCAATTTTAATATAAATATTCAATATGACTAAACAATTCAATAATATAAATAATATAAAATGTGAAATTTAATTTAATAATATAAATAGTATATATAAATAAAATTAATACTATTTATGTTTAGTGATTTTTTTTTGGATAATTTTGATTTTTATTTGAGAGTAAAGGGTGAGAAGTAAAAGTTTAGGGGGAAAATAAAAAGTTTTGGGGAATAAAAGTTTGAGGGAAAGTAAATAGGGGGAGTAAAATTTTGGAGGGAAAATATTAAAAAAAATTGGAGGGGGGAGGGTTTGGGGTAGATGAGAGGTGGGATGGGAAGAGAATAAAAGTTTTAGCGGAAAAGTGAGAGGGAGTAAAAATTTTGGGGAAAAATAAAAGGTTTTGAGGGTTTTTAAGAGTAAAATTTTGAAAAAAAAAATGAATGGAAGAGTAAAATTTTGGTGGGAAATGGATTTTGGGTATATTGGAGGGTTGGGAGGGGAGGGGAGTAAAAGTTTTGGGGAGAAAGTGGGAAGGAGTAAAAGTTTTGAGGGAAAAGTAAAAAGTTTGGGAGTTTAGAGTAAAACTGTAAAATATTATAGTTTGATATTCGAATTATTCGAATTATTCGAGTTATTCGAATTCGAAAACTCAACTCGATTCGAACTCGAAATTCAAAAAAAAATTCGAATTGATTCGAATAACTCGAATAACTCGATTCGTTTAACTCGAAATTCAAATTTTTTTTCGATTTTTTTGAGTCGAATCGAATTTTGCTCACCCCTAGTTGCGTGTAGATTGGTTGGGTTAAATTGTGTTTTCAAATTGAATGATTTTGGTTCGAAGGAAAAAAGACAAATTCCATGTTCTAAGTTATGCTCTTAAATTGGAGTTGGATCAAAAGTTAGTCTGTTTAATTGATCAATCATGTGGTCCTTGTGAGGAATTTGAGCCTAGAGAGTAAGTTGGGACATCCATGCCAACTTGAGAGATTATTATTCATTCATGTGTGATTATTGTTATCGACTGTCAATTACTCTAGAACTTGCTTTAGATCTTATTAAGTCTAGTAATACATTTGATTTACATTAATATGATGGAAGAGGCATTAGGAATTAAGCCATGATTACTTATAAAAGACGACCTTGACATTATTCCAATTAGTTAGTCAATTTGAAGGCTTAATTTCCCAATTTTTATGTACCTCCAGAAATTGAACCAAAAACTGAAATCAACTCACCTTCTTAGGCTAGTTAAGTCAGTTTGGGAGATCATCTTAATTTTGACATATGCTGGCCAATTTGGGGTGGTTCTTAGCTGGAAATTAAGGGCTGATTTTCGTGAGAAAGAATCAGCAAGTTGCAGCCTTCCTATTGAATTAAATGAACGAAGCATTATGTGATCACAATGAGGTGGATCGGCCGAATCAAGTGATATGGAAACGATAAAAGGCTAATTGAATTAGTTGTCTACTAAAGAAAAAAGAAAAAAAAAAGAGAAATAAGAGAATTGATGACTTCCGAACGATTACCTAGCTTAAGAAAATTAGTTCCACCACCCAAATAAATTCCTTCCGTCCACCGCACATTACCTCGGCCCCATTACAATCTTTATTTAGCCTCGATTATATTTATGAAATTTTATGTATTATGTTTAAGGTAAGATGGACAAGCAAGCCTATGGTGGTTAATTACTGTCGATTTCAATTTGAGAGCTAAACACATTAAGTGATATGAGTTAAACATTTTTTTCTGGAAGGGATTGATTAAGAAAGCATTCATAAATTTTTATTAAACTTTGAATTTAGTTGTGGATTTAAAGCAGATTTCTTTTTTCTTTACGAACCAGAATTCAGGATTGATGAATCCAAAATTTGCTCCAAAGCATGAAAGATGCAACAATTCATGAGTCGACTGGAGTTTGTTTTAAGATTTTATCATGCTTTTATGGGCTTCGATTCCTGACTTTTCGGTTTAATTGCTCAAGGACGATCAATAACTTAAGTATGGGGGAGTTTGTTAAGTTCAATTTTGAGCTTAACTTATTCAATTAAATTATTTAAATTGTTGATTAATCTTTGGTCAATTAAGTTATAATTTAGCTTAAATTGATTAAGTACATGCCATGCCGTAATAATTTAATTTCACTCCAATTTAATAAATTAATGTTAATTTTAATTCATGCGCAGGTAAGGAACATTTTGATGTCCGTATGAGCTCGATTTAGAATTAATTTTCATGAATAAAGCTTCTGGATGAAGGTTGATGACATGCTGGTTTGGAAGAATTAAATTGACATGATCAAAATATAAAATTTAAGTGACCAAATTTACCACAAAAGTCATTGGGACAAAGAGGAAAATTCGTTCCAATTAGAAGTACAGCAGGCCAAACATGCGATAAAATCAGCAAGGGAATTATTATTAATTCTCTCAATTTCCTTCTTGCTAGCGGTGGCCGACTCTAATAGAAACAAAGGAATCAAATCAGCCTTAAAGAGTTTAATTAAAGTAAAACTCTAGTAGGCTGAAGCTATTTTTATGCGACGGGCTCAGCTAGGATAAAGGGGGATAGGATCAAATTTTATTTTGAATTATTGGAGGTTATTATTATTCCATAAATAGAGGTGACCAGCAGCTGAAAAAAAAGAGGAGAGAACAGAGCAGGAGGGCGTAGAACTCGAGCAAGTAGAATCTCAGATTGGACCAGCAAAAGCCGATCAAGCAGTTGGAGTAGCAGCCCAAAGTTTCAGCTAATTGAGAGAAGGGAAGCTCGACGACTTGAGGAATTTTTTTCTTTCCAAGATTCAATTTGTAATTCATGTTGTTTACAATTGATTTTGGTTTTGTTTTACTTGCTATGAGTGGTTAAATTACTACGCTTAGTTAGACACTTATGAAACCTCGCACAAGGAATTTGAAATTTTGTTTTGTTTTAAATTCGAATTTGGCATTCTTGAATTGCTCGTTTTAATGTTCAAAGAAGTTTTTCTAAATCAATTAGATTGATCAGCTATTTAATTTAGGAATTTTCTTATAATCATTTAAGTGAAAATTGAGTAATCGAATTTCTCAATTAGACTTAGAATTGGTGATGATTAATTGGCCGGCAGCTAATTAGAGCAATTACGGATTTAATTTTAGAAGCCGCTGGAGGATTTTTCTTTGATTAATGCAAGGTGAAGTCTCTAAAATACTTAATGCACCTTAATTGGTTAACGAATAGGTAATTAAAGGAAGATTATCAATTATGAATGTTTTCTAATTGAATAAAATTTACTAGAGATAGGAAGTCGCTTCGTAAGTGATTTTTCAGTCTTGTTGCTAATTTACTCTATTAAAATAATTTAAAGTCACAAAGAACTTGTGCTTGGTGGATTAAGGCGTCGATAACTAAGTATTCTTTCTCTTGATAATTTTTCAGTATACACAATTTGAGCCAAAACTTATTCGCAACTTAGATCAGTTTTTGTTAAATATATATATATAACCCCTCCCATTATTTTCTTTCTCGCATGCATTTTTTTTCATTACTCATCTCTTCAAATAGATTTGACGCAAGCTTCTTCATGGGACGATTCCCTATTTACTCTATATTACCAGTTAATTTTGGTTGAATAGCGGATTAAATTCGGTAGTCGTAAATGACAGCTACCAACGTCATAACGTCACACGTATGTCATCGCGACAGGATTTGGGCTTCAGGCCATAGTGCAATGAGGAACCCTGTCATTGTGATGAGAGCAAAACAATATGTCACGTCGCGATGAAGAAAACCCTTTACATCGTGACGTCAATCCTATATTTTGAAACTTTTACAATTCAATCCTAATTCGATATCGGGTTAACTTTAAAGCTTTCATAAGCTCGTACAAAACCCAGGAATGAATATTTATATTATTGTTTGCTTATATTATATTTTTATAATTAATGATGTGTATTCATATCTAAATTGACCGTAGTTTCTCCGACAAAAAACGTAGCACATTGTAGCCCGGACTCGACGATCGGGTCAGGTATAGGTGTTGGATTTGGTGCCCTAAGTGTAGTATTTTTGTATAAGTATACTTGTATTTTTTTCAAATAGATTGGTTAATAAAATTATTCATAAATAACATTAATACTTTGTATATTTTCCTCACATGGTTTTTGTACGCAAAGCAACATGGAAACAAATGTTGCTTAATATTGTCTAAATGTTTAGCTAATACTAAGCAGTATTACGTAGTTGAATTGTAGTACGAAAAGACAACTTGTATTAGTAGACAAACCTAAACATGTCGTTAGTCTAATCAGAAATGAACAAACTGATTAAAAGACTAATATTTCACTTGTCAAGTCCAATTAGGGAGATGCCTTGTCTTGGGCATCGAAGCGGATAACTCCTAAAAGATAGAAACATAGATATGACTGACTGGACTGATAGTACATCAGATAGGACCCAATTAGAATAGATCCTGAATCCATTTATAGATTTATTCACTTGTGACGTTCATAGTGTGACATACCTAAATCTTGAGTGGATGGCAGGCTATGTATGCATGACAAAAAGCTGGTGTGTTGGGTGTACAACTTTTGTAGTATGTAGTTTCATTCAAAACAGTGGAATTCATAGCCCAAAACATAGGTAAATGATACCCTCTCATTGGCATTACATGGTTGATAGAAAGTAAATGTGGCCACGAGTCATCCATCTTTGTGATAGATGACTTGATCATTATTTGATAGTGATTGACTTTTCATGAAGGAAGATGTAATAGTTACCATAAGATAAAATAAGATCATATTTGGAGAACGAATATTATCCCAAAGAGATCAAGCATATCCTTTAAGGGTAACACACTTATGACAAGGTCATTGGACGAGCATTGAGTTATTTTCATAATGGTATGGCGTTGGGGAGAGCTCAGTCACGATACTATAATGGAAAGACTTTGCGACTAAATGAGTTTATAATTAATAGGCGAAAAGTCGAAACTTAATTATAAATCATTTGAGCCTCAACCACATATGTCTAATCGGTCCCTCCGCTAGCTCGTTGAAACCATAAATGAATTGCGTGTTTCAATAGAAATGTACAATATGATTAGGAAAAGAGAAATGGAAAACATTCAAGAATGATTATGGTTTTTTCCGAAATGGAAAAATGGAACCATTTGGAAATTAATGTAGGTTTCCAAAAATGAAAATGAAAATGGAAAAGGTCCATTTGCAATCCTATATGGATTACATAAAAATGATTTGAAGAATGGGTTTATGTTTTTAGACTATTTTGAAGCCCGAAAATGAAAATAAATTGTTCGGTCATAGTGAACATGTTGAGTTTGAAATATTGAACATATTTTCTTGAAATTTTATTAGGGGAAATTCATCAAAAGTTTACTAGGGGTAAAATCATCAAAATTTTGTTGTGGGTAAAATAGGGATGAGAAATTTGTTATATAAAATATTAAAGTTTATTTTGGTAAACAAGAAAACTGAATCGGGTTGGATCGCATTACAAAGTATTGGGTCAAAAAGGCTCAGGAAGTACTCGTAACTGGATTCGATGTGATTGAGGCATAAAAACTCCTCGTGGACATGATGGGGGCAGCAACCCTAGTAGGAATACTAGGGTGTGTCGTCCACCCTAATCTTATTCTAAGTAGGATGTTATTTTCTATTTGAAATAAACCACTACAACTCAATAATGGTTCTACCTTCTCTTCATATAAATAGAAGGGACCAGTAGAGCTACTTATACAACTTTGAGAGATTGTTATTCTGCAAAAAAATAGAGAGAATTTATTCTAAACTATTACATATATTTTTCCGGAATGACAATTCTATCGATTTCTATTAAGAAGAGAGAATTTCGTTTTTACCCCCAAAAAGAGAGAAAACTTTTTCTAGTTCTATGTTTCGATTCAATCGGTTTGAGCTCACATTCAAAGCAATTTGTGGTATGAGAATAATGGGGAAGATCATTTGGTTGAAATTCGGGAACAACGAACATCCGCTAAGCTGAAAACATAGGTACAAATTCAGTTAAATTTTATTGCTATAAATATCACAAACCGAGTTAGTTTTCAAAATTTAAATTTTCGTTGTGCAAGAAAACCATTTTTAAACCAGAATTTTTCCAACAACAGCGTGTTACAATGAAAGGTTAATTCATGATCCAACATCTGTTGTGAATCATCGAGTATTCATTGTCTCTACATAGACCTTGGTGTGGTGGAGGGATGTATTTTAATATGTTTAAACATTTGATTCCTACAAGCTTTGCATTTCGGTGCCTCGTTGTGGTTTAGTTTATGGTCATACAACCTATCTTGGTGTGGTGTAGTTCACTTGTGTGTTTGTAACACCCCATACCCAACCCGATTGTCATGCTCGAGTTATAGGATGTCACATTCATTTTTGAAGCAACTACGTCCAATTATGTTCAATTCATATTCAGCATTTAAATACGAGTGACATGTGTGAATAATATGTTATAGAATCATTTTTGAGTCTTAGACGAGCTTACGAAAGCTCTTTTGCTTACTTGAGGTCGAATTAGGACCAAATTGTAAATTTTGAAAATTGTTAGATTGACATCATGATGTCGAGGCTTTCTCATTGAGGTGCCACTTGCTTACTTGGTCTCATCGCGATGTTAGGGAATTGGCATCACGACATGACCCCTATTTTCCACAAAGTTCAATTTTATACATTGCCCAAAAAGAATACAGCACACATGGATGCCTTCAACACCCAAATTGATCAATTAACATGCATTCAACCTATTTAACAGCCATTTTCCAAAACATCACACCATTTTCAAGCATAACTAATAACCATTTCATCAATTTACACTATTAATTGTCAAAATTGACCATTTGCATCATTTGAACAAAGTAAAGCCTTGGTACATGCCATTTGCACTGGTAAATGTGTATGCGAAGTATGGTAAGTATTCTATATGTGTAAGGATAATATGTGTGAGGTACTGTTTGCATAAGAATTTAAATGATAAGTATGCGTGTGAAATCTGATATGAGAAAGTAAGAATTAGACAGATATGTGAATAAATCTGGGTAAGTAATTTCTAAGTAAAACATACCTTTGTGATGCCTCTAGTGGGGCAATTATATTGCTAACCATGTAACACCCCTTACCCGTATTCAATACCGGAATAGGGTACGAGGCATTACCAAAACACATGCACTTGTAAACGTATTTAACCGAGTTATAAAATTTCTCATGCTCACGATTTAGATCATATCACTAGCAATTCCATTGAATTCACGTACAATTCAATGACATCAAGTTCAACACTAATACGTATTTATCATTTAACTCAATGTTTATTGATTATACCATTCAATAACACATTTATGAAATTCTCAATTTTGCAATGAAAATATCACTTTAGCTTGAATAACAACATCGTCCTGATATAAATACACTACCACTTATCCATTTACTTTAATTCTTTTGGGTCCGTTTGTCACTTACCATCCTTAATCAAATTAGGGAACGGTTACGGAAAATTGAGTACTTCACTTTCACTTTGCCATAGTATAACTATGGTCTTACGTATGATCACTTATCACTTGTCCCTGATCAGATAAGTGTAGCTAGGCTACCACTTATCACTTTGTCACTTGATCAGATAAGTGTAGCTAAGGCTACCACTTATCACTTTCTCACTTGATCAGATAAGTGTAGCTAAGGCTAACACTTATCACTTTGTCACTTGATCAGATAAGTATAGCACTTATCACTTTTTCACTTGATCAGATAAGTGTAGCTAAAGCTACCACTTATCACTTTGTCTCTTGATCAGATAAGTGTAGCACTTATCATTTTTTCACTTGATCAGATAATTGTAGCTAAAGCTACCACTTATCACTTTATCTCTTGATCAGAAGTACTCAAATCCGGCGTTCCGCTTAATTTGATCATTTATTCGATTTTTCACATTTTTATTTTATTCTCATTTCAAAAATGAATACATTTCATCATACATTGTATAATTCATGAAATTAACATTTAATCGTTAAATTTCAGCCATATGAACTTATTATTTTATTATCTTTCCACACTTGTTTCTATGCACATCACACAAGATATAAGCATATCATTCAACCATAGTTGCAAGCTAGTGTATTTAAACATAACTCTTTTTGGAACTAACCACATGATAAACCATTTCGATGCATAACTTATAAATTTAACGTGGCATAATCTAGCCACTACTTGGTCAAAGTCTAAGCATATACACCAAATATGTTAGCCAAATACACGTATAGCATAAGCATTATAAGCATGGATGAGCACAACATTTATTCATGTATCAGGCTTACCAACATGTGTTAATTCATAAACCATTCATGACATTATTTCATGCCAAATAATATACCGAATATACCATACACACATACTATGAAACTTTTATTTTCACACATGAGCTTAAACCATGACCAATAATGCACAAATATAAGCATCATTTCTATTTCATTGTTTATCAATTAAAATCAAGCATATGACCAATTATACACAAATCAATCATATATTTCCAAATTTTCCTCCTCCTCCTCTCCATTCCACATCCTTAATGTGTATAACACACTTAAACAACATTAGCTATAATTTCACTATTCACTCACATGTATATTCAAAACTGTTTATCCGAGTCAGAGTCACTAAATTATTTTTATCCAGAGCTACAGAGCTCCAAATTAAGATCCGTTAATTTTCCCTAAAACTAGACTCACATATCTTCATACCATAAAATTTTAATAATTTTTGGTTCAGCCAAATAGTACAGTTTATTCTTTAAATTTCCCCTATTTCGCTGTCTGACAGTTCCGACTACTCATCACTAAAAATTAATTATCTCATTGTACAGAATTCGGATGATGTTTTTGTTTGTTTCTTCTAAAAATAGACTCATTAAGGATTCTAACCATATAAATTATCACTCATAATAATTTTTTTACAATTCTTAATTACTTTCCAAAGTCAGAACAGGGGAACCCGAATTCATTCTGACCTTTTCTCACAAAATCTATTATATCTCATGATTTACAATTCCATTGCTCACACTGTTTCTTTTATAAAAAACTAGACTCAATAAGATTTAGTTTCATATTTTATTCATCCTATAATTCAATCTATACATTTTTTGGTGATTTTTCAAAGTTACACTACTGCTGCTGTCCAAAACTGCTTTAGTGCAAAATGTTGATTTCCATTTTGCCCCAAATTTCACAGTTTATACAATTCGGTCATTTCTCAATTAACCCATCAATTAATATAATTTTCTCAATTAATACTTTACCTAGACATTATAAGTTGTTACACAACTATTGAAATTCAGAATTTCCACATATAACTGTATCTTCAAACTCTTTCACTATTAGGTCCCAAACATTCACTTTCTATTCAATTCTTTCAATAAAATCAGCATATGAAAAATTTAAAGCTCTAATTTCATGATAAACATCATATAATTCCAGCACATATTCATATCAACTTTCAACTTCTTTCATAAAATCAAAAACTAATGAATTTAACAAGTGGGCCTAGTTGTAAAAGTCATAAAAATACAAAAATTTCAAGAAATAGTCAAGAATTGAACTTACTTTTAATAAAGATATGAAGAACCAGCTTGAAGAAGCCCTTCCATGGTGTTTTAGCTGATGAGAATTCAGAAAAATGAAGAGAAATCTAGATAATTCCTCTTTGGTCCTAACTTTATTAAGCAAATTTTGCAATATTCCAATTTTGCCCTTAATTCTTCTTACTTTCTTGCTGATTTCATGCCTTTGCCGTCCAGCCCAAATAGACCTTGGGTCTATTTGCCTTTTAATCCCTCTTCCTTTTATCATTTAAGCTATTTAATCATTTCCCAAAATATTGCATTTGTTACAATTTAGTCCTTTTTGTTCAATTAATTATCGGAACTTTAAAATTTCTTAACGAAACTTTAATACTAACTTTTTAACACTCCATAAATATTTATAAAAATATTTATGGCTCGGTTTAAAATCCCCGAGGTCTTGATACCTCATTTCGATTCTAATTATTTTAATATTTATTTCTAATGCACTATTAACTATTTCAAAAATTTTCCTAACTTCACATTTAACTTATACTTACTAAATTAATAATATTTTCTACCCATTTGTCAAATTTAGTGATCTCGAATCACCGTTCCGACACCTCTCAAAATTCAAGCCATTACATTTTTTTTCTCGTCGGATTTGTGGTCCCGAAACCACTGTTCCGACTAGGCCTAAAATCGGGCTATTACAAACCAGATTGGTGAATCATGATATGAAGATATACGTAAGTCCATGTGGAAGATACCCACGGCATTATATGACAACGAATACACTCATGGTGTGTCCTCCAGTGAGACGAAGACTAGACTAACAAATCACAACATGAGGATGTGTAAGTCCATGTGGTTGAGACTCATGGTATAATATGATAATAAGAATACTCATGGTGATGCCTTCGATAATATGTAAACCGAACTGGAAGATCACAACAGGAAGATATGTATAAGTCCATGAGGGAGAAACCCATAACACCTTCTGTGAATGTCTGCCGGGACAATAAAAATGTGATCTTGTGTGTTACCTGTGTGGTGTAATTTTCTAGGCCTTAGTGGTATGTTCTGTGTTGCCTTTGTGGCGAATTTTGAAACGCCTATATGGTGTATTCGAGGATGCCTACGTGACAGAATCTGGTTATCCGCCTTTGTGATAAGATTTGGTTAAGTTCAGAGATTTCTTTGACAGATAATTCTATGATAAGAATCTGATACATCTGAATTTAATTTGGTTTGGTTAGTCTTGTGATGAAATTGAATGAGTCTTAAGGGACGTTTCTTGAAAGAAAGTATGTATTTGTCTTTTTAAAGAGGGAATCTGTCATAGTAGTCTGGTAGTATAGAATATGGGTGTATTTGTAGTTATGAAATGTATAAGGGTTCGTTGGTCTGAGTTTTTCTACGCTATGTAAGGTCAAAATTTGAGCTCACTGGTACCCGTTATATCTGAATAGTATCATGTCTCGTTCTGGGGTTATTTGGAATCGTAGTCATTTGTCAATTTGGGCGTTCTTGTGTTATGTAACATAAAAGTTTGGAATTCTTATGAATGATCTGGAACGTTTCATCATTAGTATGAGTTTGTTTTGGGTTTGAATCAGGATATGCTCTGATTGGTAGTCTGATAGTTACCAAACTTAGTATGGGAATTTTCCAAATGTAACATAGTTAAAAAGTATCCGCCAAGGAATAGTATCTATGAACAACCATTCTAGGGGGAAATGTTAAATGTTTGTTTGAAGAGAAAATTCAAGTGGTCTCTGTATAGATATTCTTTTCAAAAGTACTTTCGTTAATCTAAGAGAAAAAAAGACATATATATCGTCTGGTAAGATCTGGAGTCAACTAAGGTGTGAAGTGAGAGTTGATACGTTAAGTATGGTAGTTGGCGTATAAGTATATATCTGATATTATAATTGTATTCACCAAAATAGAGGTGTACTCCAAAATCTTCAAAATGAGGAATTCAACTAGAAAGGCTCCAAGGTATTCTATATTAAAACTCACTAAGTTCGTGTGAACTTATAAATGTTTGTCCATGTTTTAGGTTTTGTTGTGATAATGAGTACGCCAGGAAGGAATAAGCCAGGAATGTGCCAAGAATACGGCGAGTTTAGGTTACTATGCATACAGAGCACATCTTAGGAGTATGGCGTATAGTATACCACGCCTTAAAGAGTTTGTCTTTTAATGAAATTTTATGTTGTTGTAATGTATTATATTATTTTAAAAGCCTATTGTATTCTTGAATGTTTTCCTTATCTTTTTGTTCAGAAAATATTTATTGAAATAATATGAAGTATATTGAAAAAGGATTATACACAGATGTCTTAGAAATTATGCTAAGTGTTTGTATATCGTAACATTCAATATCCGGACTCAGTGACTCGGGTTGGGTAGAAGGTGTTACAATACTAGTATCAAATACCAAAACAACATATCCAATTTACCACAAGTATGACCAATTCCATCTTACCTATCAATAACCAACAATTACTTACATACCAATTCAATGTTAGCCATGAATCATACATTCATTATATCATATCATCAACATTACATTACACATCTAGTATGATACACAATTCATTTACTTTGTTGTCATCTTATTCAACTTGTTTCTGGAGTCTATTGACTCCTTTACGTTTGTTTTGGCCCTCAAGACTTATTTTCATTTGATTTTCACAATCATAAGCATAATTCCCTTTATCTCAATTCACATATATGCATATTTAGTTCAATAGCATCATATGTTACCATATTCACATCATTTATCAAACTCACAATTTACAACCTCTATTAATCTTACTTGGACTCGAACGGATACTCAGATCGTCCAACCAACACACCAGACTGGCACCAAAGTGCACCACCGGATAAAATGGAGTAAGGTAATCGGCATGTAACGTGCATATTAGCATACAGAACACATCCTGGTGCACAAAGCACATATTAGCACACGAAGTGCATCCTAGCACATGGAGTGCGTATCTGGCACACTAGGTGAATCCTGGCATGTAAAGTGCATCATGGCGCATAAGCGCATAATCCCGTACACAACTCAATTTTATAGCATGTCTACTATATCTGACACAGCCCGAACAACTAATAGGGTACCAATATGCAATTTATTTACAATTTAGTACACTTACCATTTATCAATTATATTCATAATGACAATCCAATCAATTAACATATCACATAAGCTTCATGTCGTTCAATACATTTTCATCCAATCTCACAACACATATCATATTCCAAGTAATTCATAATATTTTACAACTTCTTCAATTTATTCCCTCATTTCGACAATTCACAATCAAGCTCAATTCAATAGCTTTCATCATCACTAGGTACTCACCTTGATATTTCTAAATGTATTTAATATGAAGATGCAATCAATTAATACAAGCCTAAATTGTAAATGTACAAATTATGGTCTCGCGACACTTGTCGACAACTCTCACTTTTTTTTCCTTTTCGAAAGTTTCGCGTCGATGTTAGCTACAAGTAGTGATAAAACATAAAACATTATCAATTTCTAGCAAATTCATAATCAATTATCACTTCAAGCATATTTTGAAACTTATTCAATTTAGTCCCTAAAATCAGGAGAAACATAACTTTCAATTTAAGATTTTGGATTAAAATCCAATTTCACCAAAATTCATTAGGGACCTTATATTTTCTATTCTTATCATAACATTTTTTTCATTTTATTCAATTTAGTCCCTAGTGTACGAAACTAACAATTAATGTTTACAATTAAGTCTTCTTAAACTAAGTTTAATTTCTAACAAATTCACACCACTTTCATTGAATTTTCAACAACGACAACTTCCAAAAACTTTACCAATTTTACAAATTAGTAGATGGGCTAGCTAAATCAAGCTCCCATAATGTAATTTCCATAAAAATCTAAGAAAAATGGCTAGGTACTTACTTGAATTAAAGATCAAAAGCTTAAAAAAAACCCTAGCAATGGCGTTAAGCTTCTTTTCTCTTATGGTTGGTTGGAGAAGATAATTTTTTATCTCTCTATCCACCAAATTTTATTTTATACTTAGATTATTATTTAACTAACCTTAATTAATCCACAATTATCCTTATTATCCACTAGCACGTGTTTAATAATTATTTATTAACCATTTTGGCCCTTTAGATAACCATTTTGGCCCTTTAGATAATTGCAATTTAAGTCTCCAAGCCATTTCCTGAGTAAAAATCTATAACAATTGGACTTTACAATTTAGTCTCTAGGCCTTAATTAATTACTATTTCGGCTAAATTACTTATCCAAATTTTAGTTAATCTATACACTAACTTCGTAAATATTCGTATTTAATATTTACGAACTTGATTTATAAATACGGGGTTCAATACCACTGGAAACTGGGTTGTTATAGTGTCCGAGTCTGTTTTACTAGGGTTCCATTAGGCGAAACATTGAAATTGAATCTTGAAATCGGAAAATGAAATGAATCGAATTTGGTAATCTATTATGATATGTGATTTAAATTGAAATGGTATGAACTTGTGAATTGATTATAGTATATGAAATTATGATGATCTTGTATGAATTGGAATAAGTTGGTGATGTTTTGGACATGCTATAATGCCTAACACATTTATATACTTATGCCTTTTATGCATTTTCTTGTGACATTATGTACCAAGTTTTAGCCAAATGTATGTCAAATCCTTTTGGTAAAAGCATGTTCATCTATGAGCAAGGCAAGTGTTGTAATTTTCATATGAACTTACTAAGTGTGGGTTTGGATAAGCGATGCAGTTCGGTGCATTTAGTTTACTTTTTGTCTCATGTTACAGTATCTAATCTCACCGCTACCACTATTTTTACACTAACTGCAGGTAAACGCACCGTCCATCCAAACCCACACTAAGAATTAAATGCTTATCTATCTTTGTTTTTCCTACATGTAGATCCCCAACTTGCGAAATTCACCAAGCCGGATTAGTGTAGATATTCCACTATCATCAAGACGGTAGAAATATGTACATTTTGGTATCTCATGTTGTGGCATGTATATAAGGTATTTAATATGTAAATGGTCATCCCTAATTATGAATGTTATTGTTGGATTACTGCCTATGGGTCTGTATAACTAAGCTTGATCTATGGTCTAATTATGCCTAGTTTTTTTTCATGAGTTGTGTATGCCATTTGAACATTTGGTTGTAAAGGTTTCTTAAGCTTTAATTGCATAAGCTGGCATGATATGGTGAATTGAGAAGCTGGGATGAAAATTTAGTTGTTATGCTTGCCATTATAAGTCCTAAAATTTGGTCATTTTATGTGATTGATAAGGTGGAACCAAAAATGGATTGAACTTGTAGTAGACTGCTCTCAAGATCGCGACACTAGCCTTCAATATTGTGACATTATACCCCTATTATTGTGACACTAACTTGATGAAGTTTGGAAACTTTACATTTTATTCCTTAAGTTGTGATGCCAACCTACTGTTTTGGAGGTCGCAACATTAAACCCCAAAAGTCGCAACTCCAACCTGAAATATTTCAAAATTTTGCAGTTTAGTCTTTCAATGGTATCGGGTTATGAAAGGAGGTTTCACAAGCTTGTACAAAGTCGGGATAAGATAATATATTATAAGATAATGATGTAATAATCATGTCAATAGATATAATGTATTAAATCTATAAAAGTTATGTTGCATTTGATTGTAGTTGCTCTAGCAACGGATATGACATCCTATAGCTCAGACCCGACGATTGGGTCTAGTAAGGGACAATCATACTTCTCAAGTCCTCGAGATCTAAGGTACCTACGCACAGAAATAAACAACCTACACGTCGGACAATAGAGCTCAATGGTGCTAACATGATTTGGAAATAATATAACACATATATAAGATTCAACAATAGATTCAATCATGTCCATCTTTCTTGTCTCATGCTTTTATTTATCATGTTTTCATGCTTGTTTAACGTATCACATATCATTATTTTGAATTCAACTATTATACCATTTCAATTTCAAGTATCATGATGAATATCAATTACACACATTAAACTATCAGACATTTGCCATACCATCTCAATCACATGTATTCTCTGACATTTCATAATAACATATTGACTTTCTCATTTCTCACAATTGAATCCATTGATTTTTGTTATATCCATATTAGCCTTCAAGGTTCGTAATAATCAAATCACATGGTCTTTTTCATGCTATCATCAATGCTACAATGTTCATATACAATTTCAAAAATCAACATTCAATATTCATTAACCAATTTACATGTTTTATAATCTCTATTAACCAGACATGGACTCAAGACGGATACACGGATCAACCAACCATCACACCAATATAACTGACACTCAGTGCATCATCAGCACATCCAAAGTATATAATACTTCGTTCCTCATTGGTATAAACTGAAGTAATTTATATAAATGTGTCTAGCACCTCATCAGTATGTCCGAAGTATAATGTGCACTACATGCCTCATCGGTATAAACCGAAGTAAACCCCATATACTAATCTTATGAGATACCAACTATACCAAATTTAATCCTAGATTGTAATAAGGTATTCAATGTTTCATACCATTCGTATTTCACATATTCTAAGTCATCACATGGCAAATTCATATCATACTCAATTTATTTTCATATCATTGCATATCAATACATCACATTATCATGCTTTCTAATTGTACATCACACATTCATGTTATATACATGTGT
This sequence comes from Gossypium hirsutum, assembly GCF_007990345.1. NCBI lineage: Eukaryota > Viridiplantae > Streptophyta > Magnoliopsida > Malvales > Malvaceae > Gossypium > Gossypium hirsutum. Next base: position 59,549,654 of record NC_053437.1, read on the forward strand.
TTGCATCAAGACATCATTTGCTTATCATCATATACATATACTTTCATCTCATTTCCGTAATTCAACCATAGCATAAATATACTCACCTATCGTGCTATGTATTAAGAACAAATCATGAAATTATAAACCAGTATAGGCTACTCGTCTACTACTTTTGCCTTTCCTTTATCTCGAGAAGGTCCAATGTTGTTTTAAGCTAAGTGCATTAAATTCGATAATAGAAATAATATTAGTTTCACACAATCACATGTATATACATTAATAAGACATAGATTGCATTTTATTCATCTTAGTCCTTATATTTGAATTGCTCATATCTCTCAATATTTATTATCGAATCAAAATTTAATTTTATAATTATTCATTAGGGACCTCATACTTTTAATCTATAGCAGAATTTCTTAATAGCTTTCAATTTATTCAATTTTTCCCTAATATAAAAAATTAACTATATAGCTAAACATTTAAACAAAATCTAAGCTTAACAATTAGCCATCCATCATTTTCAAGCTTTGAACCTAACAACTCTTTAATGGCAACTTGGTATAAACTTAACAAATTTAAAATCTATTACTTAGCCTAGTTAAACTAAGCTTAAATAATAAAAAATCTATAAAAATTTCATGAATTTAACTTAATTACCTTGTGGAATTTTGGACCGAAATGAAAGGAATAGATTAACCTATTTTTTTCTTTCTTTTCTTCAAGCCTTCGACTACAAAACCAAGGGAAAATGATGACTTCATCTCTTTCCCACCAACTTATCATATATATATACTTAGGTTAATAGGTTTAATTAAACTTAATTAACTTAACTTAATGATTATAATATATAATTATTTTTCCTAATTAAAGAATGAATGGATGAAATCATCACACTCCACTTATCTATGTTATAAAAATGGTTATTGATAACTATTTGCCCTTGGTTGAATTACTAATTTAGCTTTGTGACATTTTTCTAAATTAAAATTTAATAACGATTGAACTTTTACAATTTAGTTCCTACATTATAATTACTTGTTTTCTCAATTTAATTACTCGACAATTCAATAATATATTTTCATACCAAATATATAATTTCTTCTATTCATAATTTCACATATTAAATTTACATAATTTGATTTCAAAATCACATTTTTGGACACCAGCAAAAATAGGATCATTACACCTTCAATACGGGGAATGCTAGAGTCTTACATGACAACAAATGTCCTAGGCTGGCATGATCATCTTATCTCAAAATTGTTGATGAAGTGGCGTAATTGGACAAGGAAACCCCTCACCTATAAATACCCCATAGAAGGGGTAGTAACATACTAGACTATCATTCTCTTCCTCTTTGCATATTTTGGCTCTCTGCTTAACTCAAGTGAACTGACTTCCTAACCATCACTACCATCTTTTCCTTTTCTCTTCATTTATTACTGTCTTGCATCAACAAGTATTATTAAAAAGAGCTAGTGTAACACCCCAAACCTAGCCTAGACATTATGGTTGTATCTGGCAATGTCACACGATAGTGTTTTTGAAACTCGTTGTTACGTTTAAAAAATTCCATGTTATTATCTTTAGTAAACCATTGTTAGAACTTAGGAAGTCGTCTTTATTCATTTAAAACATTTGTTTTGAAACATCCCTCATTACAGAAGCTTTAATAAAACAGTCTAAGTGATCATGCATTTAGAAACTACTCTAACTTTTTGAAAACCGAATTTCCTACGACCAGCAGGTATAAATCCATAAAGTAAAATAAATAAATAAAAACTCAAAATTTAAAACAAAAGTCCCAGAGGGTCCTTAAATTACAACCCAAATAATCAATAATAATTAAATCATAAAACATAAATTGAAAACCATGAAGTCCAAAAATTTCGGTGGTCACCCCTGAGTCCTCCGTCGCACCGATCCGTCTAAGTCTGGGGATTACCTGTGCACATTAAACAAAAAGGGTGAGTTTATGTAAACCCAATGTGTAATACTGCAGAAACAAACAAACAAACAGCATTCATAGTGCATAGTTAAATAGTCTTGGGCCTAAGCCCTTTTCAGTATCAGTGACAGTTTGGGCCTTAGCCCATCTCAATACAGTGTCAAAAATGTAGTAGGGCCTTAGCCCATCAAAGTACTAGTAGCAATAACAGTTATGCAGTAGCAAAATCCTACCCATCCAGCCTCTACACACCATCTCTGTCCAACCCTACACTCCACGTGGGGATATAATCAACCCACCCATCCCTACACTCCAAGTAGTACCGAATGCGGCACAAAATAGTAGTTTGCAGCTGAGCTGCCAGTAAATTAGGCTTAAAGCCTTTTAGTACACTTTCTCCGAATACAACCCCCAACCCAATGCAATGCAACATACAATGGATGATATGCTATTATGCAATTTCAGTACATATATTCAGTTCAGATAGTAACATGCTCAGTACAGATATTATTTAGTCAATTTCACACATTTAGGGGTTTAAGTAGCGCTTAACGATCTTATAGTAGGTTCACAGTCGACTTGGGCGACTCGTGCAACCTTAGAAACATTCCGGTAAAAATGGGCCCACATGCCCGTGTGTGCCCGTGTGGCCCACTCTGCCCAAATTGGCCTTGGCCGTGTGATCCATTTTTAATGTAACCTATGCTAGCTAAATATTCATATATGTTTTCACTATTTACTTATATGTTCATTCAAAACTGTCTACTTGAGTCATTGTCCCTAAATTATTTATATCTTAAGCTTCATAATTCCAAATTAAGATCCGCTTGATGTTTTCGAAACTAGACTCAAATAACTTTCTACCATACAATTTTTAGATTTTATAGTTTATCAAATAACTACAGTAAAATCTTCAAATCTATCTCGATTCTGCTGTTTGACAGCTTCAACCTTTCCTTACTAAAAATTATTTATCTCTTAGTACGAAATTTAGATGATGTTTCCGTTTGTTTTTCTTGAAAATAGACTCGTTAAGGATTTAAACATATAAATCTAAGCCCCTAATTATTTTTTTACAATTTTTGATGATTTTTTCCAAAGTCAGAACAGGGGAACCCGAACCCATTCTAACCTTGTCTCACAAAATTCATTATATCTCATAACTTACAATTTCATTGCTTACAATGTTTATTCCATGAAAAACTAGGCTCAATAAACTTTAATTTATTACTTTATTCAACCTCTACTCAATTTCCACTATTTTTGATGATTTTTCAGAGTTAGACTACTGCTGCTATCCAAAACTATTTTAGTGCAGAATGTTGATTTCCAAGTTTATAACACCCTTATTTCCTTTCTCCAACACTCCACTTATCCACCAGACCAGCAGACTCATTCTGTTAATTATTTTCCAACTTTTACTTAAAAGCCTACTGACCAAATATAGGGCTTATTAATAAAAATACCAAAATTTGCTCAAGTCCTGGCTTGAACTTGGGACCTCACACACACCCAGAAACAGATATACAGTTGTGTCACACCTTCGCAAGAATAAAAATAAAAATTCTGGGGCGTTACAACTCTACCTCGTAAAAGAAAATTTCGGCCTCGAAATTTACTTGATCAGAACAAATAAGGATACTACTAACACATCGCATCCTCAGGCTCTAACGTGGCCACCTCAATGTTATGATTACGCCATAAAACCTTCACCAGAGGAATAGGCTTCTTCCTCAAAACCTTTACGTCATGATCCAGAATCTGGACAGGCTCCTCCTCAAAAGCCAAGTCTGGCCTAACCTTAATCTCCTCAATAGGGGCAATATGAGTAGGATCAAAGCAGTAACGCCTTAACATAGAAACATGGAACACATCATGGATACGATCCAATGCCGAAGGTAGCACCAAATGATAAGCAACTGGTCCCACTTGCTTCAGAATACGGTAAGGTCCAAATAAACCTAGGGCTTAACTTGCCCTTACGATCAAACCTCAGTACCTCCTTCCATGGTGAGACCTTGAAAAAACGAAGTCTCCCACAGAATACTTGATCTCATGCCTCTTCAAATCTGCATAAGATTTTTGCCTATCAAAAGCCGCTTTCAAACGATCCCGAATCAATCTAACCTTATCCTCTATCTTAGAGACCAACTCAGGACCCAGAACACGTCGCTTATCCAACTCAGTCCAACATAAAGAACTGCGACACTTACGACCATACAGTGCCTCGTAAGGTGCCATCTGAATGCTAGACTGGAAGCTATTATTAGAGGCAAACTCCGCTAACGGCAGATAATCCTCTCAACTGCCTTAGAAATCAATAGCACAGCTACTCAACATATCCTCCAGTACCTGAATCACCCTCTATGACTGACCATCAGTCTGAGGATGGAACGCAGTACTAAAGTCCAACTTTGAACCCAGAGTCTCATGCACCTTTTTCCAAAATCAAAATGTGAAACGAGGATCCCTATCAGAGATGATCGAAATCGATACCCCATGCAGTCTCACTATCTCAGAAATATAGAGTTTCGCCAGCTTCTACAAAGAATAATTTGTCCTGATTGAGATGAAGTGTGCAGACTTAGCCAATCGATCTACGATGACCTACATTGAATTTTTCTTAGTGGGTATTAAAGGCAACCTACTAACGAAATCCATCATTCCTCGTTCCCACTTCTATAGCGGAATCTTAATCGGCTGTAGCAATCCCGAAGGCAATTTATGCTCAGCCTTAACCTGCTGGCAAGTCAGGCATCCAACCACAAAATTTATAACCTCTCACTTCAACCCTGGCCACCAATACAACTCCCGAAGATCTTGATACATCTTATTTCCGCTAGGGTGTATAGCATAAGGGCTACTATGTGTCTCTTTCAAAATAGACTACCTCAAGTCCGAATCATTCGGGACATATCAGAAACACAACACACCCTCAAAGTTCAACTAAAAGTTTATAATGCTACCACTTTCAATCTATCGAAATAGAAGACCCAAAGACTCATCCTCCAGTTGTCTACCATTAACCTACTCGATCCAAGTTGGCTTGACTTGAAGCTCAACCAACAAACTCCCATCATTGAACAAGCTAATTCGAGCAAACATCGCTCTCAGATCAGTCATAGCCCTACGGCTCAATGCATCGGCCACCACATTGGCCTTGCTAAGATGGTATTCAATGGTACAGTTGTAATCTTTAAGCAGCTCAACCCATCTTCACTGCCTTAAATTCAGCTCCTTCTGAGTAAGGAGATACTTGAGGCTTTTGTGATCAGTGTAGATGATACACTTCTCACCATACAGATAATGCTCCTAGATTTTCAATGCAAAGACTACGGTGGCCAACTCCAAATCGTGTATCAGATAGTTCACCTCGTGTGTCTTAAGTTGACAAGACGCATATGCAACCACCTTACCATCTTACATCAACACATATCCCAAACCGACATGTGATGCATCACTCTAAACCGTGAACTCTTTTCTAGGTTCAGGCTGTACCAGAATAATAGCCTCAGTCAGTACAGTCTTAATCTTCTCAAAGCTCTCTTGCTATGAATTAGTCTAGTCAAATGATACACCTTTACGTAGTAGCTTAGTCAAGGGTGCTGCAATCAATGAAAATCCTTCCACAAACCATCGGTAATAACCTGTCAACCCCAAAAAGCTGCGGATCTCAGACACATTCTTAGAATGCTTCCAATCAAAAACAGCCTCAATTTTTTGAGGATCAACTCGAATCCCCTCAGCAGACACCACATGACCCAGAAATGTTACTTTACGTAACCAGAACTCGCACTTGCTAAACTTAGCATAGAGTTTTTTTTCCCTCAAAATCTAAAGAAAAATCCTAAGGTGCTTATCATGCTCATCCTCAGTCCTTGAATAAACCAATATTCCATCGATGAACACCACTACAAACCAATCCAGGTAGGGCTGAAACACTCAGTTCATCAGATCCATGAAAGATGCTGGTGCATTAGTCAGTCCAAATGGCATCACTAGGAACTCGTAGTGACCATAACGAATCCTAAATATCGTCTTATGCACATCAGCCTCCTTAACCCTCAATTGATGATACCCTGAACGCAAGTCAATTTTGGAGAACACAGACGCCCTTCGAAATTGGTCAAACAAATCATGAATCCTCAGAAGTGGATACTTGTTCTTAATAGTCAACTTATTTAGTTTTCGGTAGTCGATACACATCCTCATAAATCTATCTTTTCTCTTAACAAATAGTACCGGTGCTCCCCACGGGGACACACCAAGGCAGATAAACCCACGATCTAATAACTCTTAAATTTGAGCCTTGAGCTTCGTAAGCTCATTCGGTGTCATTCGATAGGAAGCGATGGACACCGGAGTTGTACCAGGAAAAAGCTTAATCCCAAACTCCACTTTTCGATTCAGAGGTAAACCTGGAAGCTCCTCAGGAAAGACATTCGAAAAATCCCTTACAGTTCTGATGTCCTTTACAGTAAAGTCCCCAAAAGTGGAAACACTTACGTAGGCCAAATACGCCTCACATCCCTTGCGAACCAGTTTTTCAGCTACCAATTTTTCACCCCATAAGCTCTGGCCTTTTTCTTAGGCCTCTGCACAAAACTCGAGGGCTCCAAATCCCTCTTGTTCCTACCTCTCTCCCTATCACAGTTTTGGCGCTCAGCGCACTTAACCTCCTCGGTAATCTTCACCTTCTCAACCAGTGAAAAAAAATCACACTCCCTCTGCGGAGCTATCAGGACTCTCAAATTATCTCTGAGGCCACCCTCAAAGCGGACACAACGTTAATATTCAATCGCCACCATACCTCGTGCATAGCGGCTCAGTCACAAGAATTAAGCCCCATACTCAGCCACTGATCGATCTCTCTGTGTTAGATTCAAGAACTCCCTCATACGAGCGTCCACATAACTAGCTCCCACATACTTCCCCTGGAAAGCAGTCTTAAAGAACTCCCAAGTCAGACGTTCGAGCTGAGTGCCTTCCTTAACAGTAAGCCACCACTAATAAGCCTCATCACGTAGCAGCGAGACTGCACCCTTTAACTTCTACTCGAAGGTGCAATCCAGGTCATCCATGATCCTCTCTGTGGCCTCAATCTAATACTCAGTCACATTAGGGGTGACCCCAGTGACACCCTTGAAGAGCTCAGCTCCATTTAATCGGAGTCGTTCTGTAACCGACCCACGGCCCCCAGATCCAGTATTAGGACCAGCGACCCTCTCTAATATCCTCAACATAGCCTGGGACAATGCGTCATCCCCAGCCATGCGATCATGAGACTCAGTCTCAATAGCAGGTGACACAGGCGTCTCACTCGTGTCCAAATTCAGTATATTACCTAGGAAAGAGGACTTAGATCGAACCCCCTTACGGCCTCTAACTCGACCTTGAGTACCACGTCCATGAATACCTCGTGCGCTTATGTCTATTCAAATTTCTCTGTATTACGAATTTTTATACATCAGTTTTAGTTTCAGTATTTACTAGCAAATGTTTTATGTTAACAGTTTCAGTAATTCAAAGTGATTTTCATAAATCGCAGTCTCTATCAGTTTTGCTACAGTCTTAATATACATCATCTAGAGTGTTTTCATAGTATACTACCTATAGTAGTTTCAGTATATCATAATATATATCAGTTTCAGAATGCTTACAGGATCAGCGTCAGAGAATTGGTGTACCACATACCCAGTAGAAATATTTCAAATCATTTAAAAACCAATTTTTCAAAAACCAAATTTAAAACCCATAATCCACAGCCGAGTTTTGCAACCTGAATCTGATACCACTAAATGTAACACCCCAAACCTAGCCTAGACGTTATGGCCGTATCTGGCAATGTTAAACGATAGTGTTTTTGAAACCTCGTTGTTACGTTGAAAAAATTCCATATTATTATCTTTAGTAAACCTTTGTTAGAACTTAGGAAGTCGTCTTTATTCATTTAAAACATTTTTTTGAAACATCCCTCGTTGCGGAAGCTTTAATAAAACAGTCTAAGTGATCATGCGTTTAAAAACTACTTTAACTTTTTGAAAATCGAATTTCCTACTACTAGGAGGTATAAATCCATAAAGTAAAATAAATAAATAAACACCCAAAATTTAAAACCAAAGTCCCAGAGGGTCTTTAAATTAAAACCCAAATAATCAATAATTATTAAATCATAAAACGTAAATTGAAAACCATGAAGTCCAAAAATTTATATGGTCACCACTGAGTCTTTCGTCGCACCGATCCGTCTAAGTCTGGGGATTACCTGTGCACATTAAACAAAAAGGGTGAGTTTACGTAAACTAAGTGTGTAATCCTGCAGAAACAAACAAACAATCAGTATTCACAGTGCACAGTTGAACAATCTTGTACCTAAGCCCTTTTCAGTATCAATGACAGTTTGGGCCTTAGCCCATCTCAGTACAGTGTCAAAAATGTAGTAGGGCCTTAGCCCATCACAGTATCAATAGCAGTAACAGTTATGTAGTAGCAAAATCCTACCCATCCAACCTCTACACACCATCTCTGTCCAACCCTACACTCCATGTGGGGATATAATTAACCTATTCATCCTTACACTCTAAGTAGTACCGAATGCGACACAAAACAGTAGTTTGCAGCTGAGCTGCCAATAAATTAGGCTTAAAGCATTTCAGTACATTTCAGTACACTTCCTCCGAATACAACCCTCAACCCAATGCAATGCAACATAGAATGGATGATATGCTATTATGCAATTTCAGTACATATATTCGGTTCAGATATTAACATGCTCAATACATATATCATTCAGTCAATTTCATACATTTAAGGTTTTAAGTAGTGCTTTCCAACCTTACAGTAGGTTCACAGTCGACTTGGGCGACCCGTGCAACCTTAGAAACATTCCGGCAAAAATAGGTCAACATGCTCATGCGTACCTGTATGGTCCACTCGGCCCAAATTGGCCTTGGCCATGTGATCCATTTTTAATATAACCTATGCTAGCTAAATATTTATATATATTTTCACTGTTTACTTATATGTTCATTCAAAGTTGTGTACTTGAGTCATTGTCCCTAAATTATTTATATCTTGAGCTAAAGAATTCCAAATTAAGATCCGTTTGATGTTTTCGAAACTAAACTCAAATACCTTTCTACCATAAAATTTTTAGATTTTACGGTTCATAAAATAAGTAGAGTAAAATCTTCAAATCTATCCCGATTCTACTGTTTGACAGCTTCAACCATTCCTTACTAAAAATTATTTATCTCTTAGTACGGAATTTAGATGATGCTTCTGTTTATTTCTCATGAAAATAAACTCGCTAAGGATTTAAACATATAAATTTAAGCCCCTAATTATTTTTTTACAATTTTCGATGATTTTTTTCAAAGTCAGAACAGGGGAACCCAAACCCATTCTAACATTGTCTCCCAAAATTCATTATATTTCATAACTTACAATTTCATTGCTTACACTATTTCTTCCATTAAAAACTAGACTCAATAAAATTTAATTTAGTATTTTATTCAACCTCTACTCAATTTCCACTATTTTTGATGATTTTTCAAAGTTAGAATACTGCTGCTATCCAAAACTATTTTAGTGCAGAATATTGATTTCCAAGTTTATAACACCTTTATTTCCTTTCTCTACAATCTTTCACATAATTTTCTCTCATTTCTCTTATTTCTCAACAGCAAGTAATTACGGCTTTTCGCCAAATCCCATTTTATGCGTTTTGGGTACACACCTGGTATTGTTTCTGATGCGTAAGCACTCCTAAGCCTGCAGAACTTAAAAATCGACCAACAAATCTCTAGATTAATCACTTAATTCATTTTCAATCAACCTATTTTGGAAGGAACTTGACTAAAAACCTAAGAAAACCCTTACCTTGCTTCAGTAACCACGACTTCGCACAATCACAGTGTCTATTCAAAACCACAAGCCCCTTAATTAACTCCTAAACACTAAAAAGAAATCCCCCTTTCAGAGATTAACCAAGAATGATTAACAATAGACAAAATCGTTACTTACCGAACACACGCAACCAACAATGAATAACCAAATCATTTCGAAAATAAAGAAAGAAACAAAAGGGGAATAAAATAATGGAAATTTCGGCAGCAACTAGGGGAAAGAATCGGCAAAGGAGGGAAAAAAGAAAAAGAAAACGTCAGAAAAAGTTTGGGTAATTGGAGAGAAAACTGAAACTCTACTTTTTTTCTGTAACAAAAAGATAATCAGATTATTTTCTGATAACCTCTCCCCCATTATCTCCTAAAATCACTCCCTATTAACCCACTAAAACACAACTACTCAGAATTTGGCCCCAACACAACTCTTAGCTGAAATTGGAGCAAAAATACTGTCTCCACGCAATCACAAAGAATTGAACATAATACCTCCTTTACACCAACACTCTACTTATCCACCAGACCAGCAGGCCCATTTTGTTAATTATTTGTCAACTTTTACTTAAAAGCCTACTGACCAAAGATAGGGCTTATTCATAAAAATACCAAAATTTGCCTAAGTTCTAGCTTAAACTTGGGACCTCTCACACACCCAAAACATTTAACCACTGAAGTAGATATACAATTGTGTCACACCTTCGCAAGAACAAAAATAAAAATTATGGGGCGTTACAACTAGGGATTATGAGATGATGGGTGGGACTTAATGTTCCACCATGCATTTAAGGATGCATGGGCCGTTGTCACATTTTTGCAATGAAAATGAGTAAAAGCACAATATATTAAATGCAAGAAAGAGGCTACAGGAAAAGAAAAATGAAGAACCATGCATGGGAAAGCTAAAAAAGTACAAAAGCTTAAATAGCTTGTAAAGGATTACACCGCAATAAGCTAAAGTATATTTTTGAGTTATACGTTGTTTATAATTTTGTTTGCATATTGATGGATGAATTTTTGTTAAAGTAAATTTGTGATGATTTTATTGTTATGAACATGATACATTCTTGAAAATTTAGTGTTTTTGTGAAGTCTATTGTGTTTGGCTATTCTCCATAATAAGTTTTTTTTTGTGAAAAACATAGAAATAAAATTGCATAAATATAAATTGAATAAAAGCATCATTATTCTTATCTTGTTGAATGAGCTCTAAAAGTTCATTCGGGGCACTATCATAAACCTGAAGACTTGAACTCCCTGTTAGACTTAGTTTCGCCAAATAATCAGCAACTTTATTAATATCTCTAGGGATATATCTGATGCACCAATTCCCTTCAAATCTCATAATTCTTTGAACTCTTCTGAGTACAGTGATACTGGAGTCTGTCATCATATTTTCTTGTAAAACCCTGGAAACCTTCAAATTATCCGTTTGAATTGTGGCATTTTTAATCCCTTTTCTAAGCATCACTAATCAACCATCCAAGATTCCCCAAAGTTTTGGTTCAAAGATGTCTCAAACAATGATTAAAACCTAAAATCCAACTCCCATGTTGATCTTGTAAAACACCCCCAGTAGAAGGACTTCCTGTACCGCTAGTAACTGCACCATCAATGAACAAGTTAACCCACGTATTGGCCATAGTTGTTTGAGGAGCATTCGTAGAGGGAAGTTGTTTATTGCCTCTATGGTTGAGATCGAACTGTTGTGCCCAACTAATGGAAACCTTAACGGTTTCAAGAGCCATCCAAGTAATGCCTTGAAAAATAAACAGGTTCCTGTTTTTCCAAATACGCCATGCAATTAACCTGAAGAGACAAGACCAAGAAACCCCTCGATCAGACACTCGTACATGTGAGCAGAGATTAGAATTCAACCAATCCTATAAGGATTTGGAGAAGAAATGATTTTGCCTATTGATAGGAAAGACTTGTAACCAAGCTTCCTTTGCAGCCGAGCAATCTCTAAGAGCATGGAGAGTATCTTGAATTTCACAACCGCAAACAAGACAAGAGCTATTATGACCAATTCCCCGCCTAGAACGCTCCAAATTAGTCAAGAGCCTTTGCTTAAAAGCTAGCCAAAGGAAAATTTTAACTCTCTGCAGCCCTTGGTACTTCTAGAATACATCTTTCACATTCCAAGAATGCTCCTTAAGAGACCAAAAGGCGCTACATATCGAAAAAGATCCTGAAGCCATACATGTCCAAATAATTCTATCTGATCCTAAAAAGGGATGAGGATGTGGAATACAAACTATCTCCTTGACCACTTCCTCAGATAACCAAACGCGAAACAACTCAAGATTTCAACTACCATTTGGCATAACCATATCACTAAGATTACAGTTCAAATTGAGGTTCACATGAAAAAAAATTTGCGATATCAAAGGAATTTGATCTCTTGATGCTTTAACATTGTATGGCTTGTTCATGTCATCTTTTGGGCCAATGTGGTGTAAATTACTATTTAATTTTTTCCTCTTTTTTAAAATCCATTTTGTTTAAACTTTGTTTAAATCTTACATGTATGATTCATAGTAAATTTAATTTTATTTATTTAAATGATGTTTTTAAATCAAGAATATTAAAATAAATAATTTTGCTAACATTTTAACAATTTTTAATGTGATATATTTCTTTTTTATTGGAATTATAATAAAATTAACATAATGTGTAAATATTGAGGGTTAAACTTGTTATTAAGTTAAATTTAGAACTTCCATGTCTTATCTCCATCACAAAGTTAATGAAATTGGATATTAAAAGAAGAAGAAGAAGACAAATGTGAATAGTTAAGTGATTATTTTAATTTTTTTATTATTGGATGATAAAAATAAATAAAGCATAACTTTGCTGGCTTACAATATAATTTATTCTTAAAAATTAATAGACCAATCATTGGTGTATAAAAAAAAGGGTTAATCAAATATGATGAGTTTCCGATCATTCTAATAGCGTTTCTATAGGAACCAATTTTGTTCCAATACCACGTATAATGGCAAGAATGCTCCATTTTGATACGAGATCGGGACACTAACCCCTAAATTACGTTCTGTTTTAAATTACATTGGGCATTCATCGTTGCATCATGTTTGAGTCAATTTTGCCCATTTCGTCAGAATTTGAGGTGCCGAACGATACCCAAACAGAGATTGATTTCAATGCATTCTTAATGGAAGAAAAACGAAACTGCAGATTGCATACGCTATGGAAGATGAGACAATGGCGTAAAGAAAATATAGACAAACCCTAGAAAAAAAAGAGTATCCCTACACAATTGGGCCGGCCATAAAGAATAAGTCTCGAAATATTTTTTGGGTACTTGAACTTTCAAAATATATTAAAAAGGCTTTCAAAATTTAAAAAAAAAGCAATTAAGTCCATACTTTTTTTTGCACTCAATTAGGTACTTGAACTTTCAAAATGCATAAAAAAGACCCTCAAACATTTTTTTGAAAAAGCAATTAAGCCCCTGCTTTTATTAAAAATTAGAACAAAAATTGTAAAATTTTATAAAAATCGTAAAAAATTATAAAATATATAGAAATATAAAAAAATTTATAAATTTTATAAAGTCGTAAGAAAATTATACAAAATATAAAGAAATATAAATTTCGTAAAAAAATTATAAAAATTATTGTACCAAAAGAAGTATTTTATAATTTTTCTATAACTTTTATTGATTTTTTTTATTTTTTTATCATTTTTAGCCACACGTCACATTGTGTTGAGACACGTGATGACTTTAACTGAAAAAAATTAGGAGTCGTTAATTTTTGTATGATTTTTACAAAATTTTACAATTTTTTTATTTTTTTACGATTTTTATAAAAAATTATAATTTTTAATAATTATAATTTTTTATATTTTTATTATAATTTAATAATTTTTATAAAATTTATTATTTATTATAATTTTTTTCTAATTTGTAATAAGATTAGGGGCTTAATTGCTTTTCTTGAAAAAGTTTGAGGGTCTTTTTGATGCATTTTGAAAGTTCAAGTACTCAATTGAGTGAAAACAAAAGTAGGGGCTTAATTGATTTTTTTAAGAAGTTTGAGGGCTTTTTTTATGTATTCTGAAAGTTCAAGTGCTCAATTGAGTGCAAAAAAATAAGGGGCTTAATTATTTTTTTGAAAAATTTTGAAGGCTTTTTACACCCTTAAGCCTAATTTTTTTTAAGTTTAATGAATAAAACGCAAATTTATTAATAATTTAGTATATTTAGGTTTAATTTATCTAATAATTAAAGAAGATTATAATTTAAGGGATAATATATTTTTTGACCTTTAAACTTCTTTTTTATCGAATTTTATCTCTAGATTTGAAAATTGTTATTATTTTAAAACCTATTTTATTAATGACCGTGACAAAAAAGAGGATAATGTAACTTTTGGTCTCTAAACTTGGTAAGTAAGTTCACTTTGGCACCTAAACTTGACGACTAATTTCACTTCGGTAGTTGCAACTTTTTTTTAGTTCATTTTGACACTTGAACTTGACAACTAGACTCATTTTAATTCGTGAACTTGAAAAATCTAAAAGTTTGATGACGTGACACTCAAAGTTTGAAAAATAATTTTTTTTAGATGAAGATGTGGCACAATCTCAAAGTGTCATATTCAGTGTTTTAATAACTACAACGATAGTTGAACAAGTTAGACCACCAATTCTTGATTCAACCGTTCGGTCGGTTCGACCATCGAACCAACAATAATTAATTAATTAATTAAAAATTCATAAAAATCTAAAAATTCAAGTAAAACTATTTTTTTTGGCCCGACAATTGAACTAGTTGAATCAAAAATTGGTGGTCTAACCTGTTTAACCATCAGTTCGATTATTAAAACCTTGAATATGACACTCTAAGATTGTACCACATTATCATCTAAATTTTTTTTTATTCTTCAAGTGATGATGTGGCACAATCTCAGAGTGTTATGTCATCAAACTTTTAGAATTTTCATGTTCGAGGATCAAAATGGATTAGTTGTCAAGTTCAAGTGCCAAAGTGAGCAAAAAAAGAGTACAGGTACCAAACTGAACCTAGTTGTAAAGTTTAAGGGAAAATGTGGACCTACTTGCCAAGTTTAAGGGCCAAAAGTTACATAATCCCCATTTCTTTTTCCATGGTGATTAACATAATGGGCTTAAATGAATAACAACTTTCAAGTTTAGGGGCCAATATAGACCTGCTTGCCAAGTTCAGGGGCCAAAAGTTACATTATCCCATAAATTAATAACCATTCTACACTTGTTTAAAGTCTAATTCTAAACCCGCGTCGTCCAAAACCCCTGCCGGAATCCGAGTTTGTAAAACCTCAGCGGGTCACTGCAGCTGCTTCATGGCTGCCACTGTATCAGTTGACGAAGATTAAACCAGCATACTGCCATTGGTCCTCTCAAAACTTACCAAATCCAAGGTATATTACCTAAACTTAGGCCATCTTTTTTTTTGTTTTCTTCTTCAAGCTTTAAAAGTTCCTCCTTTTTCTGCTCTCTCTACCTATTTATTTTTAGCAAAGATTCATATTTTTTTATCAAATTAATAATGACCCATTTTCGAAACCTTAGAAAATCAGTTATTCTCAAATGGGTATCTTCTTGTTTCTTTGAAAACCAACTCAACCCCCCAGTTTTTGTAATGGGTTCGTTTCACTTATCACAAAGGCAAAACCCTAGGTTTTATAGGTCAAAAGGATCAGCTGTAGCAGTGAAGCGTGAGGTTTTAGAGGTTCCCAAAATCCCTCGGGCCACTTTGAAAGAGGCTCAAGCTGCTTTGTTGGAATATTTGCATTGGACTAGGAGTATTCCGTTTATGGATGCGGAGAACATAAGCAAAAACTCACCTCATTTTTTACGAAACCTTTTGGAAAAGGTTAACATTGTTAAGGATGTTAGAAGCTCTATGGCGCGGTTTTTACGTTATCATCCCATTAATGAATTCGAACCTTTCTTTGAGAGTTTGGGATTGAAGCCTTGGGAGTATACTCCTTTACTTCCTAGGAATTTGATGTTTTTGAGTGATGATTCTTTGTTTTTTGAGAATTATAGGGTCTTGTGTCAATTCGGGATTGAACGAAATAAGATTGGTCGGATATATAAGAAAGCAATTCAAGTGTTCCAACTTGAATCTGGTGCTTTGTCATTAAAGCTTCAAGCTTATCAAGAACTGGGGCTTAGCCACTCTTTTATGGTTAAGATTATTGTTTGTAGCCCTTGTGTTTTGATTGGTGATGTAGATATGAAATTCATTAAGGTATTAGAGATTTTGAGGAGTATGGGATTTGATCATGCTTGGATTCAGGAGCATTTGGCAGATCAAGATTCATATAATTGGGGTTTGATACTTCGTGTTCTGAACATCTTTAGTGAGATGTTCTTCAGCAATGAGTTAGTTAGGTTAATCAACCAGCATCCAGGGCTTTTGTTTGAGGGTTCTGGGTATGCTACGTTTTCACTAATCGGGTTCCTGTTGAAATTTGGACATCCAATAGATCAGATATCTTCTATGTTCCTACAGTTTCCAAAAATCCAAGTTCAGCAATTCGTTTCAAATCTTATTAAATGTTTTGTGTTCTTTCACGAGATTGAGATGGAGGTGGATGAGATTGCGAAACTTGTTTGTTCATACACTGTATTACTTGGTTCATGCAGGTTGAAGAAAACAAATAGTTTACTTAGTAACTTGAATGTTGGAAAAAAGAGGCTTTGTAAATACATCCAAGAGAATCCCCAAGAATTGAGTAAATGGGTTATTGGATTAAGAATTGTGCCATTACCAGACTCAGGAGAGGATATAGAGTCAAAAAGGTTGAAGATGAAGTTCCTTTTAGACTTGGGATATGGAGAAAACCCAAACATGATGAACAAAGCATTCAAGGTGTTTCGAGGCAGAGGAGGGGAGCTCCAAGAGAGATTTGATTCGATCGTGAATGCTGGTTTGGATAAGGCAGACGTGTCTGAAATGGTCACCGTATCCCCTCAAATCCTAAATCAATCAAAAACTGTTATCCAATCTAAGATTGATATTCTAGTAAACGAATTGGGTTACCCCTTATCGTCTTTAGTATCATTCCCCTCTTTTCTTTCCTATACAACACAAAGGGTCAGGCTTAGAATGGCAATGTATAATTGGCTCAAAGATCATAAAAAAGCAGAGCCTGACTTGGCCTTGAGCACCATTGTTGCATGTTCAGACAAAATATTCCTGAATCAATATGTGAATCATCATCCTAGTGGCCCTCGAGTTTGGCAGGATCTAAAAGCAGAGCTTAACATGGATAAATGATACATTATTTACCTATTTTATTGCACCATTATGAGTTATCTCTTGCAATTTTCCACTGATACTTTATGCTGTTTAACATCACCCATCCTGCATTCATACATAGTAAAAAGGAACCAGTTTTCTTCAACTGCCAGATTAGCCTGTATGGACAGAGTTTATTTGCGTCAGGTAATAAAGTTTTAGATTCTGGTTCCTACTCTATGCTTTATTTTCCTTTTTTTAGGGTTCAGCATTTAGACATCCATCCATATGCGTTACTTATTATAACCATTGACTTCAAAGTGAGTCCATCATGATACTAATAACTTGTTACCAGCTTTGTGTTCTGGTGTTAAAAATACCATAGAGGTCTCTGTACTAAGAATCAGATTGCATAACCATGTATCACGTGGTGTGTCACATGTGCCTTATGTTGATGTACAAGAACCAGTTTGTTCTTTGATCTAACGTACATATACCATAGTATTTTTATCTGTTCCGGTTCTACATATTTGTATGAGAGTTATGCTCTTTGTTTGTCAATTATTTGTTGGGACTTGGGAGTGGCATAATATATAATTGACAATAACTTGTCAAAAGGAATTAACTCTTTGTTTTCGCTTTTTCACAACACCACAATGACTAAATCAACTACTTCTATATAATCATACTTGGAATTTGGTTAAATTTTCAAGGTAAATTCATTGAACAATCAATTAAGCCTCAGCTATCTTTATTTTTATGTCTTAATAGAAATGTGGCTAGCGTGACTTGAACTCGGGTCACATCTGAGGTGGTGAATACCGTAGTCAACACATGGGTTTTTTTTTTTTTTCTCCCTTTAATTACTAAGTACTTTATTTTGGTACTTGAAACTATTTTATTAACACCCCAAGTGCCTCAATAGGGAACATTGTCCATTGTTGGAACTTGAAAACGTACAATCTCTAAACCCAAGTTTTTTTTTTTCCATCCTCCAATAATAAAAGTTATTACTATATAAATTAAAAGAAAAAGGGAAAAAAACCCTTCTTTATCTTTTGTAATGGTGTGAAAAACACCATTCAACTACAAAGACAGATCCATTTCATCAGATACAGACATTTATCGTTTATATATTTAGATATAATATAACTCCATGTGTAATTTTCTTTTTCCTTTTGGGATATTCCAATATTATTACTCAATGACGATTATACCCTCATGTCAATAGATACTTATTAAAATTATCTGTTTTAGTTTTAGCTTTGAAATTCCCCTTCAAGCCTTTAGCCAACCATGAAAAGAAACAAATAAAAAATGTAAAATGCCTTGGTAAAAATATCATAGAAATCCTTGCATTAAGAGTTGGATTACATTTTACTTCTTCTACTAAAAAAATGGGTAAATTAATCTCTGTACATAAGATCTAAAAGTAAACTGATTTTTCTGTTAAAAATTTTATTTATTTCTATTATTAAAAATTGATCCCTATACATTGATATAAGGTACACATGGTCTGTCATGTGTCACATTGTTTGATTATTATGTCAATCATGTTGGTTTTGTAGTAGAATTAGAGTTGGTCGGGTCAGGTTTGGGTCGGGCTAGTGCAAAAAATCAAGTTTGTTTTCTAAGCTCAGGCTTGACCCGAAAAAGTGGGTCTAAAATTTTGCCCAAGCTCAGCTTGGATAAAAAATGCTAAACTTGAACCCGTTCGACCTGGCTATATTAATTTTTTAAAGATTTTTTTATATAAAAATGAATTTTAAAAATATAATATATTAAATATAACAAAATTATTGAAATAAATGTTTCCTAACAATTTAGAAGTACATATAAAAAAGTTTTTATACTTAAATAATACTAATATAGTTGCAACTAAACAAGGAAATATCTCCAAAATAGTAGTAAAATTAATAATAAAATAAGAATTATATAATATTCAAACAATAACAACAAAATAGTAGCAATATAGTATCAAAATAGTAGCAAAACAACGTAACAACAATAAACAATAAACAACTAAATTTTTTTGTTGAATTTGGGTCGGGGCTGAGCCAAAAAAGTATTGTTTGGAGTTTAGTCCATTTTTTAAAAGAGCTTTATTTTTTATTTAAGTTTATTTTTCGGGTCTATATTTTTACCCAAATTGTCTTATTTTTCAGTTGGGTCTTCAAGCTTAGACGGGTAGGTCTAAGTAGAATTAAAATTTTTAATAAAAAAGATTAGTTTGTTCTTTGATCTAATGGATATGAGTTAATTTATCTATTTTTTAAGTAAAATCAAATATGATATCTAGTACAAGGACCTTCATGAAATTTTTACCCAAAATAAACCCTTACTCTTCTGATATAATGGCCATTATCACCCTACACGTGTCAGTCAAAACCCACCAATTTGAGAGAGTGATGATGATGATGATCTAAAGTGTGGACAAATTGTTCTTTGGCAGTGAGGACTGAAGCAATGTCTGTTAAGTTAACCTTTTTTCTACTTTAGTTTTTTACCCTACAAAATATTTTTTCTAACTCTAGAACTAGGACTAGAAAACAACCCTTCTAAGGAACACCCAAGAAATAAACAATACATATCTTTTTGACACTTTTTTCTCTTCATCTATTACCCTTCTTCCTTCTCTACATTTTCTCTTTCTCAACTCCATGGCTTAGAGCTCTGTTAAAAACCCATTGTGCCTTTGCTCATCTCTCCTTTTAACTGATCTGGGTTTTCTTTATTTCTCATTCAGATCATAGTTTTCCAAGAAAAAAAAAACTTCTTCCTTTCTTTCTTTCTTTGCTTCACTCAACCTTTGAAAGAAATAAAAAATCCAGCTTTTCTTTTTTCTGTTATAGTAACTTATTGGATTGGCCAACGAGATTCTGAAAAATGGGATTTTGTTTCAAAGATGCAGAATATTGATGTATGTTTTAAGATCAGCTTCATTTTTCTTGGTTCTTTCCTTATTCATAGAGAAAAAGCTGTGTATATAAATGTTTCTTTTATGTCGTATTGATTTATCATTTATGAGGAGTTAATGCTGTGTTTGGTGGTGAAATTATAGGAGTCATAGATGCTTTTATCTTTTAGTAATTCAGAAAATGATAAAAACTTTTGCTTTACTTAAACCTTAGATTGATATACTGAAGATGTTATGAGTTCATATTGCAAAGTGAATAGCATGAAGTTATGTATTTGGTATTGATTTGGGGGTTTCTCTATTCTTTGTTGGTTACTCAAACTTGAAGATTTGTATGGCTTTGTGGTTGTTTGGATTTTCAGGTTAAATTCAGTTTGGGATAAGGTTGATTTGTCTTGAATCTTTTTTATTTGATTTATTATAGTTCTATTCAATGATTTATGTGTTTATGAACTCTTTTATCTTTGATTTATTCCTAGAAAATGTAGAGAAAAAATAGGAACTAAAACAAGAAAATGCATTTCTTATTAATTAAAAATGGGGAAAACCTGCAGTTGGATGAACCAAATAGGAGTTTCTGTTTTGAGTTAGGTGGGTTTTTACAAAGTTTCTAGGAGAGTGAACATTATACATACATACATATTATATATATACACAGACACATAAACAAGCAATTTCTTTTGTTGTAATGATGGAATGACAGCATGAATGTTTCACTTATTTAGTATTGCCTGTATGTATATAAACTGATGACATGCTATATGTATTTTGCTTAATCTTTAATTGGTTAATCTTTTCTTACTTAATATGGATTATTTTGGCCTGAATCCATCTTTTCTTCTTTGCAGAAACCTTCTTTAGTTGTTTGAAGTTGTTGTTTTATGATGAGAAGAGGAAGAGGAAAAGCAAAGAAGCAGAATGTTGTTTCGTCTCTCGAAGATCCGGGTAGTGGTGAAGATGAAAAAATACCGGCATATAAGAGAAGAGGAAGGCCACAAAAGCAGATGAAGGATGATATCGATGAAGATGAAGCGGAGAAGGTTGAAGAAGATGGTGAAGATATAAAAGTTTCAGTTCTTACCAAAGAGATAAAAAACCAGGCTGTCACAGAGAACGGACGGAAGAGGAAAAGATCAATGCAAGCAAAAGAAAACATAGATTCAATCAAGAAAGGAAATGGCATTACGACAAAGTCAAGCACCGATGATGCAACTAAATCGGTTGGGTACCGACAAAACGGTAGCAGACGCAAAAACAAGCCTCGACGGGCTGCTGAAGCTGTTGTCGAGTGCAAGTAATGCTTGTGAGGTTATGTATGGATTGAGATGTTTCTTGTTGTTATATGGTATTTGTTTTTTGGGGTTCCAAGTATTCCATTTTGATAAGTTTGCAGTACATGCTTGTAATATTCCATGGTGTCATCACAAATTTTAAAGAGAAAACTAGTGATTTTTTTTTTCTCTGAGAAAATCTTGTTATTCAGATGAGAAATTTGTCTCTCTGCAACATCTGTAAGGAACCTTGTTTTTATATCTATCTTGGTAATTTTCTTAATGGAGACCAGGTTATATGTAACATAGTAGAGAGAATGAGTGGTTTTATGCAGAGTTAGAGAAAGAAGATGAAGTCTGTAAGCTCGAGAACCGGTGGAGAAATGCTTGCGTATGTGCCGAGCAGTGAGCCAAAGGGAATCTTTGTGGGTTACTTGTGCCAATTTTTTCCAAACTTTCGTACTCAATAATGTGTAATCATTCGTTAAATTAAATTGAATTCAATTGGAACGGGGTGAGAACTCGAGTAATTAATAAAGTTACTTTATTTATTTTTGTTAATTTTAATAGTAATTATATTGTCTAAGTAGTTCTCTGATTACAATTTATACTATCACCCCATAAACTTAAAAATTTAGAATTATTAGTTAATTATTAAAAACTAATTATTTATTACAATACGTCAAAAAAATGAAAGTTAATTCATATTAATTCATATTTATGTATTTTTAAAATTTTCTAACGAATGAACCTTTCCAGACCCGAATTTATTGGAGCCGGGCGGGGCGGGTAACAGGTTTAGTAGCGCATCTTCAAGAAGCAAATGAACTTCTCGAAAACCTTTCTGAGCTAAACTCCCTCACTCTTTCACTTCGTCTTCTCCAATTTCCTCCGAAAGGTAATTTTCCTCCATTTTCTCTTCCTTCTCTTTTTTCTCTTCTTAATTGATTACCGCTATTTTCCTACACCTTATCGCTTTCAATTTATTGGAGTCAGCTGCATAATCTAGGGTTTTCTTTTCATAAATCTAATCTAATCCTTTGATTTGCTTGATTTGATCTATTCTCAATTCCTTCGTTTTCTCTCTCTTTTTTTTTTCAATTTAA
The DNA here is from genome assembly GCF_007990345.1 of Gossypium hirsutum. NCBI lineage: Eukaryota > Viridiplantae > Streptophyta > Magnoliopsida > Malvales > Malvaceae > Gossypium > Gossypium hirsutum. The sequence continues at coordinate 59,572,037 of NC_053437.1, forward strand.
TATGATTTTTTCCGTTGGGATCTGACCGATAGTAAATTAGCATTTCAGAAATTCTTTTTTCTCATTTTCGAAATAAAAAAGATGTTTTAATTTGGTACATAGGCATTGTTGGTTCGCAGCTGTGCAATTAAACTGAAAATGATTGGTTCATTGCCCTTTTTCACTGTATTTAACGGTTTCAAATATATGGATGTGTTTTTATTTCAAGTTGTAAGTGCTTTTCTATATTATTTTGAACATATGACAGTATGATTATGTTGATTTTATGCATTGAATTTGTGTTGTTTTCCGGTATTATCGAAGGTCCATTTTGAATTCTAATTTGCTTTAGATGATATGCTCGTTGTTGTGTTCCAGAAAGTATACCAAATGGTTAAAATTTGAAATTGAACTTAGAAGTCTGAGATTCTCAAGCTTGAGTCTCAGGAAAGGATGGGATTTATGGGATGGAGAGAACTACCTTCCTCTATGTATCCCACGCCCAATCCTTGTTACTTTGCAGATGTATTTTAATTGGGTCATTTCCTTTTCCTATAATATATATGCTAGACAAAGTTCTGTGGCTCAACACATTCGATATTGGTTGTTATGCAGTAAGATGGCTGCGGATCCCTCAGAGCTTAGGTATTATGAGGATGATGACACTCCAACAATGAAAACAATCAAGGGTGCAACTACTGGTTTTGTTGCTGGAACTATCTGGGGAACCGTTGTTGCTACATGGTATGATGTGCCTCGTGTTGAGAGAAGTGTTGCCATACCTGGGCTTGTAAGAACGCTAAAGATGATGGGAAATTATGGAATGACATTTGCTGCAATTGGGGGAGTCTATATTGGTGTTGAGCAGCTGTTGCAGAATTATAGGATGAAGAGAGACTTTGTCAATGGTGCCGTTGGTGGTTTCGTGGCTGGGGCTTCCATTCTCGGTTTCAAAGGTATAAATTTTATTCTGAGTGCTAGTCTGGTATGCTTTGTGCGCCTTGTGACTTTTTATCTGATTTTATTATTTCTTACATCAATATTTTCTGATAATTGGCATAGCTTGGATGATTCATCTAAACTAAGTCACTGAAAACTTTAACCTTAGAAAACTTTACCTCTTCACAATTTCAAAACTTGTGATGGTTCTTAGGATCTCCTCTACCATCTAAGGAATGGTGCTAAAGTTTTACTCATATATTCCAGTATTGCTTTGACTTGTTTTTGTTTGTCTTGTTGATATTTACTAAACATATTTACTTGTTATACGTGTAGTGGTAGGAGTTCTGCATCTTGTGAATGGTAAAAGTTAATACTTTCTGATGTCACCTATCATTTCCTTCTTCTTTTTTTCGTACATTTCGATAGTTGCTTGCTTTGTTGTTTCATCTGTACTGTGAACTATCTGTAGAGTCGAGCAAGACTTGACAATTTTGAGCTGAAATATGTTGTGATAAAAATCCTTGAGTTAGGGGTCTGAGTTTGACTTTCGAAGCAGAGGGTTGCGTAAAGGCATTACTTAATATAGTTGATCTCCATAAGTTTTTGTGCTTTTAAGGGGAATAAAATGGATTGTCGATGCCCTTTTATGGGTTTCTTGATCTATGTTAAACGTAATCAGCTTTGGCCACTTGTAATGTTACGTGTTATGTATTTCCTAGGGAGGAGCATCTCAACAGCTATTTCTGCCGGATCAGCTCTGGCATTCACCTCTGCGGTGATTGATGCTGGAGGTCAGACTACAAGGCTGGACACAGGGAAGGAGTATTACCCATACACCACCAAGAAAAGGCCTGTTGAGTCATAAATCTTGCATGTCTCTGTTGAGAAGGCACTTCCAGTGAAACGTGAGATAATCGATCCTGTTCGATGATCTGTCTTTGTTTTTTGAAGATATAATCATACTCGCGGACTCCATTTTGCTTTTTGCTATTCACTTTTAAAGTGAGGATGTTGGTTTGAATAAAAATGCATCCGAATTTATGGAATTCTTGACGACGAATTGTTGCATTTGTTAAATATTGGTGCCTGTTATAATGAGTATCGTTGTTAATGAAATGAAAGAGAAGATCTTTGCCATAAATCTGTTATAGCTTTAGCTAAATGTGAAATCCATAATTGCACTTGTTAAATTTAGGGTTCCATGTTGACATTGCCAAATGACATGCCATCTAGGTCCCAATGTTCACGTGCCACACCATAAATTAGGACGAATCCCGTGACTCACGTTTATCAGTTTTGCCAATTAGCTTCAAATTTAAAAGCAGAAGGGCCTAAGCACTTCAATTCATTATGACGGGTCCAATATGCCCACTTCCTAATAGTAAAAGGACTGAATAGATATATTAACGGTCGAGTTCTTAGCTTCTATAAATTACAAGTGAGATTAAAAAAAATGATTTGTCTCATTTATTTAATTTTTATTTTTTCTAAAATGCTAATTAAGGGCACGTGTCAATTTATGAAGTTAAAAAATTTCACTAAAATATATCAAATAATAATTCAATTTTTAATACAATTAACTTATTTAATTACCAATTTTAATATTTGATTATTTTTATACCTTTTATCTTTTCACAGCAATGGGGTGTCTCAGATCCATTTCTCATGCCATTTTTAGAACTTTATGAGTTTGCCTTATCAACAATTCATTTTCATAATTAATAATTCTATAACTTATAAAAATAAGAGTTAATGTATCATTTTGTACTTAAATTTAATTTCAATGTTGAATTTGATATCTAGATCAAATGATATTAGATGTCCCAATTAATATTTTTTATGTGTACTCTAATAAAAAAATATACAACGTTTAGAACTACTTATAACCCCTCCCAACTCTTAAATAGGAAGACTGTTTATGTAGAATATCATGGAAAAAGAGGAGAGCGGGTGGTGCCGAAAAAGATAGGTTCACCCAAGCCGAGGCCGAGAGTCGAAAAAGTAGGAGAATGGAGAGGAGAAAGATGAGAGCTTAGCATCTTAGGATTTGTTGGTGGGAAGGAGAGAGCCTCCTTTCTATGTGGTAACTTGGGATATTTACAGGAGAGGTAATGGTTTCCGGGTGATCCCCTCTTCAGGAGAATGCACTTGTGATACAAGCAGCTTGGTCTAATTCAAATGTCATAATGGAAATGTGATTAGTTTCCCTCAAGACCCAATCACAAGATCCAAATCCAAGCAGCTAAAGTCCTACAAAAAAAAATTCAATTTATTCAATTTATTCGTTCAAGACTTTATCACAAAAAAAAAATTCGAGAAGAAGAGTTGAAGCTTCAAGACAATAGATTTTGGAGCAAGGATGAATTAGAAGCGATTAATTTTGTTTGTGGGTCTAAAGTCCCAATCTATGATGACAAGCTCATGTGGAAAATGTTAACAAGCTTAAGCGTTTCATTATAAGGACCCTAATCAATCCCACAACCTCAAGCGTTTCATATTGGATTCGAGTCCTAGGTTTAATTTTTATTATACATGAGTCTAATATTGTATTTAATATCTCTTATTATTTTTTTATTTTTTATTACGAATTTTTTATAATTATTAAGTATTTTAAGTTATTTGTTAACAAAAAACAAGGTTCAAAACTACTTATTTAGATTAAATAGAGTTTTAGTATACTTTAGAGTTTTAGTTGGATGTACTTAGTAGCTTATATAAAGGTTTCTTTATTGTTCATTAAGCAGATAATTTGGTTTTCATTAATAAATTTTTCTCTGGGAGTTTGTTTCTTTGTGCAAGATTTTTTTTTTTGTAATTTTTAAAAGTAGTTTTTTTCTCGATTTTCTTCAATGAGTCGTGGAATTCATTCTTCACCTTTTAATTTTTCCAAGGATTATTTCTCGGAGGTTTTATTAGAGCCATTAATTGAGTTTGTTGGGATTTATATCTCAAATGCTTCAATTGGACCTTTATCTTTCTATTATCATATCCATCGATTTACTCGTCTATCTTTCACTTTTTTCTTTTTTAATTTCTATTTCTTATTTATTTTTATTCTCAAATTTCTTCTTTTACTATTTTTGATTTCTTTATTACTAAATTTCTTTATTTCTTCTTTTTAGATCGGATCCAAATCTTTCCTTTTCAAGTCGAACAACTTAAATTTGATTTTTCTTCTGCTTCCTCCATTCATTCCGTATCAACCCGTTAATAGCATATGGCTTAATAGAGGATTTAATTGGATGGACAGTCCCTCCCATGAGGGGGTACGAGGCACTTGGGTAGTTGGTCACTAAGTGACCATTCGGATGGTACAAGGCAAAGAGTTGCTAGTGAGTATCTTTGGTTGGTTCCTGTGTTGTCACGTTTCCCAATCGAGGTAAGGGTATAATAAAGATAATAATGCTTCAACGCGTTTAAATACATGCCCTCTTGCGGTGACAATAAGCTCGAGCTCAATTGAGCTAAAACTCATTAGGTAAAAAAAGTATAGATATCAAATTGAGAGAAAAGAAAAACTCAAGAACCAAATTGAGACAAAAAAAATATTGAATATAAAATTGAGAAAATTCGGATACCATAATAAACATTTAAACCAAACTCAATTGCCAAAATAGGAAAAAGAACTTAAATATCAAAGGAGTGGGGAGTGGGTCAATCTAAAATCATACAATATAGTTTCAACTTTTTATATTGCTTGTTCTTGTAAAGCAAAATCAAAGGAGGAAGGCTCCAGAAATAATAATATCATATATCCGATTTTGATGTACACGTGGCAGAAACCCATTGCTCCTTCCAAATTTCTTGGGTCAATCTCGTGGCTATCCTCAATTCTAAGCTGGCTCCAGTGTAACCACTCTGAAAACACGGAGAGGAGCAGCAGCAACAAAACCAAGTAGATATTTCTTTCAATGGCTGGAATTGCTACTACTTGTTATTATTTGACCCTCTCTTCTACAAGGTAAACTTCTTTTCTTCTCAAATTTGCTTAATTTCGAAACCTGATATTTGGGTCTACTGTTTGGTTTCTGAGAAAATTAGAATGCTCCAATATTGAGCTTTATTTTGAGTTTGGAAAGACAAGTTTCTCGAAGAAATATACATATTGAGTGCTAAAATTGAAAATTTTCAACAGTAAAGATCACTGTGTTTACCAAGAAATGTGGGATCGGAGTAATTTGTTGTGTAAATTTTTGTTTGGATTCCTTAGAAAATGGACAAAAAAAAAAAAAAAAACGAACATGAATTTTTGAGTTTTCCTATGTCTATGGGTTAGTGATCTTAGAATGGAGTAGTTTGTTCAATGCAGTTTGATTTTGCTCTATGCATGAACATTTTTGTTGGGATATTTGTACTTAATATCACAACTACTGTAGAAATTTAAATAAAAAAGAAGATATGAACATTGGAAGTAATGAATTGAGATGAGATTTCAGCACTAGGAAAACCTGGTTGGAATTAAAGACCAACTATGGAAGAGCCACACCTATCCGGAGAAGAAACTTAAGCATTAGAGCTGAAGTCAATTTTGTAAATGCTGAAGAAGCCAAAAAACTTATAGCTGTTGAGGGTTATGCCGTTCTCGACGTCCGCGATAAATCTCAGTTCGATCGAGCTCATATCAAATCATGTTATCATGTTCCCCTTTTCATTGAAAACACAGACAATGATCCTGGTGAAACCTCCTATCTCCATTCCTTCTAAACTCAGCTCATTTCTCAGTTTAAGTACTACATAACTTACATGTTGATCTGTTCTGTTTGTGCAGGCACAATTGTTAAGAGGACTTTGCACAATAACTTTTCAGGCTTATTCTTTGGGTTGCCATTTACAAAACTCAATCCTGAATTTGTACAGTCCGTGAAAAGTCAGTTTTCGCCCGAATCTAAATTGTTACTTGTATGTCAAGAGGGGCTGAGGTTAGTTCTTACCATGCTCTGGATATGCTTGATTTGCAATCTGATTTATTAGTATACATCCGAATCCGATTCATTCTAGATCCGATTAAAGGCTATTCTGCATTGAATATACTCAACTGATGAATGGTTATTTCGATGCCCTTATCTTCATTTTAGCCTCAATGTGAGTAATCATTGATGGAACTGAACTTCTTTTTTCAATGTGAAGGTCTACTGCTGCTGCCAATAAATTGGAGCAAGCTGGTTTCCAGAATATAGCATGTATAACATCAGGGCTTCAAGCTGTAAAACCAGGTTAAACATCAACCGCGTGCTGTTGTAATGACCATGCTTGTGATGTATGCAAGGAACAAAAACATGAAATGGTTCTTGTTTTTTGCAGGTACATTTGATTCCGTAGGTAAAGCTGAGTTGCAAGATGCTGGCAAAGCTGGTTTGGTGACAATTCAAGGCAAGATTTCGGCTGTGCTCGGAACTGTACTCATCTGTGCATATCTGTTTATAACTTTGTTCCCGGATCAAGCGGAGAAGCTGCTTCTGATGAGTCCTGTAAGGTAGCCCTTTGCAAGGAACCTTAAAGTTTTGTAGTTTTCACAGTGCCAATGCCAACAAGGGAATTCTAAACATGGAGTTTCGTCATTCACACTGTATATTTTATTTTGTTAAATCCTTTTCTTTTAAAGATGATTGCTCAAAAAATATACTGAAAATTCAAGGTTGAGTATGAAAGAAATGATGGTGGTGAGATTTGTTAAAAAAGTATAGGTTGTCACAAGTTGAGTTCAATAGACGAAACTGAATTCAAATATTAGTTAAATAGTAAGTCGGTTTAGTCGTGTTTCATTATGAAATTCAATAATCAACTGACATAATCAAATAAACCGATCCTACAATTGAGTTAATTTCCAAAATCAACTGAACCAAATTGATTAAATCGATTCCATACTTACTTCAATATTCTTTTGTTAGCTCATTTTGCTTTTTCAAGGGGTCGATAATAGATCTATATATATATATATAGCACTATCATTTTGAATCGTCGTTTCATTTTCTTACTTTTATCCGTCTAATCATTAGTTTTTGACGTTAAATGTTAACTTGAATCTAACATATTGAAAAAATTAATTATTAATGCATATTTTTAAAAAAATATCACATCAGATCCAAATTGAAATTTAATGCCAAAGTTAATTGGCTAGCAGTACTTTAGTTCAAGGATTAAATTGAAACATTTTGAAGTTAGGGAACCAATTTAAAAATTAGTTTATAGTATGGAGGGTATCAAGTAAAATTAACCCAAGAGGAAATGGCAGTCAGGGGCTGGACTTGAATGGATATAAAGAAAGTTAGGCTGATTTGGACCTAATCGAAGTTGGATTAGAAATAAAGCCCAAAAAGGACCTCAAAATGGCTAAGATTCTTTTGGATTATTATGGCCGTGAATTATCAGCCCTAGCTACTAGCTATTAAATATCTCTATCTTTCAACCTTTTTTCCCACTCTCTCTGGCTTTGTTTCTCTTCCTCATCTTCTCCCAAGCTAGGGTTACTCTTCTTCTTCCTTCTCTCTCTGGGCTTTTACATTCCTCTTTCTTTGGTTTTTAGGGTTCCTGAAACTCTTGCAGTCATTTGATTTTTTTGTTGGTATCTTTTTCCTTTGGATATGGATCTGTGATTTTTCATTAAAAGCAAAGTTCTCAAATGGATGCTCGTAAAAGAGGAAGACGTGAAGCTGGGTTTAATGCTAATGGCGGCATCAAGAAATCTAAGCCAGGTTTGCCCCTCCCCTCCTTTTTTCTCTCTAATATGTGGTCTTTGTTCCTGTTAATATTCACCAGCTTGTTCAAGTGTTAATATAGAAGTAATTAATTATATAATTATTAGTAATTAAATTTCAATAACAGCTTAAATGAAGAACTAATAACGTGTAATTTTTTGGAGGTAATTTCAATAAAAGAGAAAAAGTAATTAATTAATGTTGTGCAACAGAAATGGAATCTTTATCAACTGGTGTAGGAAGCAAATCGAAGCCTTGCACCAAATTTTTCAGGTTAAAATTCTTATACCTACCTAAATAATAAATATTGGTGTTGTTCAGTTTATATTGTACTTAAATTCTGTTTTTTTTTTAATAATTCATTTCTAATGCATATACTGTAAAGAATTTAACTTTTTAAATTAGCCAATACTGATAGTTAAAAATTTGTGATTTTGCTAATCAAATGTGGGGTATTGAGCTATGACAGGTACATTACTGTTGTTTGATCATAATCAAGTTAGTGATTAACAGAGATCTGCTTGGTGAAAAAGGCAAATTATATCAAAGATGTATCATTTGTTTCAACTTATAAACTGTACCTAAGATTGAATTAAATGGTAAAAACTTTCAAAACCGGTACAGTTATCGAGTCCGATGGTAAGTTATAATTCGAAGCATGATGAAATTCAGGTATGATGTGTTTTTGTCAAAATTATGTCATTGGAGCTCTTTCATGTTTGATGTTGTTTTACTATTTTCTGGATGAAGGTTTTGTGGTTTGTTTTGTTGATCCGGTGATTGCAAACTCTAATAGAAAACATGACAGGGAACTAGTGTGGTCTGGTTCTTTTCGCTGTTATGCATTTAAGATATTTGCTGTGTGCTTGCTCTAGCTAGGTTTCTGGTCTACTGAATATCTGGGTTTGACATCTTATACCGGTGAAGTGTATGTATGTCATCTTCTAATGGTTTATATTTAGCTGATTCCTGTGTTGTTTTAATTGCAGTACTGCTGGTTGTCAATTTGGTGAGAGCTGCCATTTCCTGCACTATGTTCCTGGAGGTTACAATGCGGTGGCCCAGATGATGAACCTTGCACCAGCTGTTCCACCGGCTTCTAGAAATGTGACAGCAACAGCTGCAGTCCCGCATGGATCTGGCTCCCAAGTCAAAACTCGCTTATGCAACAAATTTAGTGGCCCTGAAGGTTGTAAGTATGGTGACAAATGTCATTTTGCACATGGAGAGTGGGAACTTGGCAAGCCTATTGCTCCATCTCAAGATGATCCCCGTTCCATGGCACCTCTTCCTGGTCGTATGGGCAGTCGGATGGAACCACCACCCCCATCAGGTCCTGCTGCTACATTTGGTGCTTCAGCAACTGCAAAAATTAGTGTGGATGCTTCCCTTGCAGGAGCCATCATAGGGAAAGGTGGTGTGCACTCGAAACAGATATGTCGTCAAACAGGAGCAAAGCTATCTATTCGGGAGCATGAGTCAGATCCATCACTTAGGAACATCGAGCTTGAAGGATCATTTGAGCAAATTAAAGAAGCGAGTGCAATGGTTAGAGAACTAATCAGCAGCCTAGGTCCGGTTCCAGGTCCTGCCAAAACACCTGGTGCGCATGGTGGTCAAGGGCATCCAGGAAGCAACTACAAAACGAAGTTGTGCGACAATTTTGCAAAGGGAAGTTGCACGTTTGGAGAAAGATGTCACTTTGCACATGGTGCAGCGGAGTTGCGGAAGTCAGTAGTGTGAGGGCTTGCATTGGTTACTAGTGCATTCCAAGTAGTTAATAGCAGGAGATTCATGTAATGAAGTGTTGTATCAGATAGAGCCCTTGTATAACATGCTAGCCGTTGAATTGCTGTGTTTTTACTGTTTGAGTTTTTTACTTAATTAGTCTTTTACTTCATGACTCTCAGGTTTGGTATCCGCAATTTTTCAGTATCTAATGTTGTTTTGTAAGCGTTTTGATTGGTAGGCCAAATAATCCAAGTTTATGCGTTGAAGTCTTTTTTTTTTCTTTTTTTTTTTTACCAGACAATTCCATTTCATTAAGGAGATACTTGATTTGAGTCATTTCAGAGTAATCCTGTCGACTGCTGCATATTCTTTCAGTAATAAATCGGTGCAATACGTTTTGCACCCATCAAAATTTCAAATCTGTATTAGTAGAATTCAAACTTTGGTTAACAAATTAATTGGTTAAATTGATTTAATTCGGTTAATTTGTCAATGACTGAACTTAGTTCGGTAAGAAGTCGGTTGATAATTTTTTAAAATTTTGGATATTGATTAATTCGACTTAAAATCAGATAATTAACTGAATTAATTGAACTTAATAATTAATATTATGTGTTGATTATATGTTAATCTCAAGACTTAATGTAGTGTTTGAAAACATAAAATTTCAATTAATTCGGTTAACTTTCAAGACAAAAAGTATATATATATTTCAACTAATTTCAATCTATTCTTTTATATATTTTATACTTGTTTTAACCAAAATGCAGAAACATATAAATTCGGTTCGGTTAATTCTTTTTGAAACTTTTTTATTCGGTTAACAGTTAAAAAATTATACAATTCAATTAATTCAGTTAATTCTAGCTCGGTTCGATTAATAACCGAACCGACCATCTAGATACCCTACTAATTGAATTAAAAAATATTAAAGTTCCAAATTTTTTACTCGTAATAAATAATAATTTTTTATTGAAATTCATGCATCAATATTTCACATTTCAAATTTTTTTAATATTAAATATCTATCTATATATATATTAAATATTTACTCTTTTTTTTTAATTTTTGATAAATCTGAAATTACAGAACAAAATAAATTAATATTAATTGATATTTGTTGACACCATTTTTTTGATAAAACGGGATCGAATTCGATTTTGAAAATGAAAATTAAAATTGGGAGTCGCCACCGATCCTTTTTGATGAGGTGTGATCGGATCACCTCGAAAAGTGGTTGTTTTCAATAAACGATTTGATTTTATTAAAGCAACGATTTTGGTCCACGAAATTCTGAAAAATGGGTTCGGGAGTCGGTTACGTACGAGGAAGGATTAGCACCCTCGTAACGCCCAAAAAATTGGTACCTAGTTGATTAGTTAATGTCTTGATGTCGAGAATTAAAAAACTTTGAAGAATTTTAAAATTACGATCATTGTATTAAAATGTTGAAAATTTTTGCGAAAAGAAGCATATTTTACGTTAATCGAGAAAAAAAGCATCATATCCAGTAAGTTAGGACACAATGTCTCGAATTCCTGATACGCGAATGAATGTCAAAATTTATTTATTTAAAAGATATTTAGCTATCTCGAAAAAAAGGGGTCACGACCAGTAAGTTAGGACACAATTTTTTTAATTCCTGAGATCGTTTAAAACTTGAGTTTGAAAATATTCACGTATTTAGATTTATTGTGAAAATCGAAACCCAGTAAGTTAGGGCACGACTTTCTCAAATCTAAATGCAAAATACTGCCTTTATTATTTTTTAGAAAAAATTCTCATCTCAGGAAAACAACATGTCATATCCAATACGTTAGGACACAACGTATTGAATTCCCGATAATGAGTTTTTTATTATATATATTTAAAAGAGTAATCTTGATTATTTAGATTCAACGAAGAAAATCGGAACCCAATACGTTAGGACTCGATTCTCTCGAAGATCCCAAATATCGAGTATTACTTATATTTTTAAAATTTCTTTTTTTTGAATCTAGGTAAAAATTGACGTAATGGAATGACAATTATGATGATGTAAGCAAAATAATACAAGCAAGGGCTACAAAATAAAATAAATACAAAGACAAACTAATATAGTACACAATCGCAAGCATATAAGCAATAAAATTAAAACATTCTTTCAAAACAAATAATGAAAATATAAATAAAGAAATAAACAAAGAAAACGTATAAAACTATAAAAATATAAAAGATATATATGTGTATTTACATAAAATTATGGAAATATGAAAAATATATGTATGTACATATTTTAAAATTATTATATAAATATATATATAAGTAAGCATATACATATATACGTATGTAACTATCATAAAATATAAAAAGTATATATATAGGTATATATATGAATCATAAAATATAAAGAACATATATAAAATACATATCTAAAAAATATGAAGAACATGTAAGTATATATATATATTTATGAAAATAAAATACATATATAGACATGTATATAGATATGTATAAAAATTATGAAATATAAAAATATATATAGGTCCGTATATGTATATATAGATAGATTATAAAAATATGCATATTATATATATTATATAAAAACACATGTATGTATATATAACGAAAATTTCAAATTTAAATAATATAATGAGCAAATAACAATAACAATAATTAATAATAATAGTAATAATATGAAATTTATTAAGAAAGTAAACAAATAACGAAAAGGACTAAATTAAACTTTAAAACGAAAGTGGGGGTTTAAATCTGCAAATAAATAAGGGGAAATGACTATTCTGAACACGCGCAAGACATGGAGGGACTAAAAAGGTAATTTGTCCTTCTCCTTTAAAACGACGTGGTTTTAGAAGGGACTAAATTAAAAAACGAAAAAATCATAGGGAGAAATTAAAAAAAAAACTAAAAGACTTGATTATAAAACCATTAAAAAGCGGAAGGGCTAAAAGTGCAATTAGCTCATCCCTTGAAAAAACGCGGATCCCCCTGGAGCGGGTCGGGTCGGCCAACGGGTCAGGTCAAAACGGCGTCGCTTTGGTGCCTGAGAAGGCTGCCCAAAACGACGACGTTTTGGAAGCTTATTTAAGCTAAAAAATTTTCAAAAATTTCATTCTTCCTACTTTTCAGAAAAGAAAAAATTTTTCAAAAAACACTCTCCCCCGCTCCAGAAATTGGCCAAGGTCCAGCCAAGGAACCGGTCATCGGCCGCCGCGTCGACCGCCGGTCACCGGCGCCGGTGCCGCCAAACACGGCGGCCGGAAAGCTAAAAAGCCTCTTTTTTTTCCGACGCACTCCTTGGGGCCTCCGAACACTCCGGTGACGGCGAATAGAGGTAAACTCTTCCCTTTTCTTATTATTTCGAAATAAAAAAAAAAGAAAATAAAAGCCAAAAAATCACCTTAAAAACTTCTACTTTTTTATTTCTTTTTTTAATTTTTTTTCCAAAATCTCCCCTTTTACAGATGCAAAGATCGGTCTCTTTAAAATCGATTTCCCCCTTACAATCGGTTTACAATCGGTTTTTATATCGAAATAAAAAAACAAAATCCTATCCCCTCCACTTGTGTTGTGCTTTGCTTTCTCTTTATTATTTGCAGGTAACTGATGTTGATGGAGCAGGTGGGCGACGGTGACAGGCGGCGGCAATGTCAGAAGACAGGGCAAGTGGAGGACAGGGCAAGTGGACGTGTGGCTCTAGGCTAGGGCTTCAGAAAACTGAAACCCTAGTCTGACTATTGGGAATTTGGGTATTGGGCTTGGTTGGGCTTGGGTTTTGGTATTATAATTGGGTTCTGGGTTTTGGGGATTGGGTTTGTAATTGGGCCCCGGGTAAAAAATTGGGCCCTACAGCTGACCCTCTTTGCTCATTGTCGTGTAACGAGAATAGAGCAAAGACATCAAAAGGGATCAATTTTTGCTCGGTGTTGCTAAATCTTAACTTCTTTTGGCACTTCTATTCCTCAAATAGTTTTACTCTAGTCTACTGTGTCGTGTTGCGTCAATCCACTACACTGCACTTCAGAGAGATCTGACTTGTAGCTTCAATCTTCTTCGCAGCAACTTCAGGGGGACGAGATTCGTGGTTTTAGTCTGTTCCACTGCAACATCAGGGAGATAAGACTTGCTATGATAGATTTAATTTGACCTATTGCAACTTCAGAGGTATAAGATTTATCATTTTAATCCGTTCTACTGCAACTTCAGGGAGATAGAATTAGTAGCTTCAATTTGCTCCATTTCAACTTCAGGGAGATAAAGTTTGTTATCTCCAGTCTGCTCTACTGCAACTTTAGGGAGATAAGACTTGTCATGGTGTGATCCGTTCTACTGCAACTTTAGAGAGATAAGATCTGTCATTTTAATCCGCTTCACTGCAACTTCAAGAAGATAGGATTGATTTCTTTAATCTGCTCCACTACAACTTCAGGGAGATAAGATTGGATGCGATCTGCTCTACTGCAACTTCAGAGAGATAAGATATGTGGTTTTAATCCACTCCACTGCAACATAAGGGAGATAGGACTAGTAACTTCAATCTACTTCACTGCAACTTCAGGGAGATAAGATTGGATACAATCTGCTCTACGGTAACTTCAGAGAGATAAGATCTGTCATCTTCGATCTACTTCGCTGCCAATACAGGAAGACAAGATCTGATGCTTTCAGTCTTAACGCTGGGGAGATAAGATTCGTTGTTTTTCAATCTGCTTCGCTGCCAGTACAAGAAGGCAATATCTGCTATCTTCAGTTTGCTTTGCTGCAAACTATGGTGTCTTCGATCTGCTTCACTGTTAGTACAGGAAGGCAAGATCTACTATCTTCAGTCTGTTCCGCGGTCAGTATAGGAAGACAAGGCTGGTGTCTTCGATCTGCTTCGTTGCCGGTACAGGAAGGCATGATTTGCTATCTTCAGTCTGCTCCGCTGTCAGTATATGAAGGCAAGGCTAGTGTCTTCGATATGCTTTGCTGCCAGTACAGGAATGTAAGATCTGCTATCTTCAGTCTGCTTTACTGAAAACTATAGTATCTTCGATCTGCTTCACTGCTAGTATAGGAAGGTAAGATCTGCTATCTTCGATCTACTTTACTACCAATACAGGAAGATAAGATTTGCTATCTTCGATCTACTTCGCTGCCAATACAAGTAGACAAGATCTGCTATCTTCGATCTACTTCACTGCCAATACAGGAAGACAAGATCTGCTATCTTCAGTCTGCTTTATTGCAAACTATAATATCTTCGATATGCTTCACTGTTAGTATAGGAAAGCAAGATCTGCTATCTTCGATCTACTTCGCTGCCAATACAGGAAGACAAGATCTGCTATCTTTGATCTACTTCACTGCCAATACAGGAAGACGAGATCTGCTATCTTCGATCTACTTCGCTGTCAATATAGGAAGACAAGGTCTGCTATCTTCAGTCTGCTCCACTGTCAGTACAGGAATGTAAGGCTGGTGTCTTCAATCTGCTTCGCTGTCAGTACAGGAAGGCAAGATCTGCTATTTTCACTGATCTGTTCTCTGGGGAACATGACATGTATGTTCTATTTTATTAACCTAATTGTGCCTAGTGATTAGGATGACATGATCAGAATGAATCAACTACTCCTAACTAGACGCGTATGAATGACATTTGCAGAATGTCATGAAGATGATTCCTTAATGTTTGAGTTGTTATTCCTCGTTCTTCATCAAGGTTTCATTACCAATACGTCAGAATGCTATCTTGCTCGGCTGGTAACACTCATTTCTTACTTAATCGGATTACCCCTACTATAATCTCCAGAGTTCTATCCGCTGTAATCTTCAAGGTTAAGTCCACTGTAATTTTAGGACACCATCTTCTTCCCACTCGGATATCACTGCTTGCTTGTTCATTGAAGCTTTGTCACCGACATGATATCTTGTCATTTTGTTCCATCAATGCTTGGACAACAAAATCTGAAAGGATAGTCTGAATTTAGACTTTTCCTTCTTAGACATTTCAACCTTTGAACTTGGTGTGTTCTAAACAATAGTCTTGTTTCAGGTTCCTATATCATTTAAAAACTTCTAGAGTAAATATGCAAAACTTCCATTGTGAAAGTATTATTAGTCCATTAATCATTATTCCAATGCAACATGCTTGCAAAAGGATCATAACCGTGGATAAAAATAAAATTAATTTGGAAGCATAGCTCGAAATGAATAAATTATCAAGAATAAAAGATGAATTGATTGAGAGCATGTATTTTGAGAAAGAAATATTCCAAGATTAGCAAATTCAATATATAAATAGTATGAAGGTTAGGTGCCCCAAATATCGCAGCTTGAACTTCTCTGTACAAACTTTCTAAAGACCTTTCTGAGTTTGACATGTGTTTAGGAGATCTACTGGACTTTGTCGATGCCTCAAGATGTTGCCTACCCTTTCTTGTTGATTTAGGTATAGCAAGATCATCACATGCCCCGATCTGATCAAAATTTGAGCTACTCTGATCACCTCATGCCCCAATTTGATCCAAAATTTGAGCCGCCATTTTCGGGTTTTCAACTCAAATCCCTTTTGGTCTCAAGGCGCCATTTGCGGGTTTTTACTTTGGCATCTCCTTCTCTTTTTTTCTTTTCTCTTCTTCTTTCTTTTTATTCTTTTTCTTTTTTTTTTCTCTCTTTTTTTTATATTTTTATTGAATCTGAACTCATAGGATTAGGCATGTTCTTGTTATCCCTTCCGATCAAGATTGACGCTTTTCCAGATAAGGTCTTTCACATAAGGTTCTTCCCAGCTTGGCATGAAGTTCTTTTGTATGGGGAAGATCTTCTTCAATACCAGACCCCTCTCGTGAAATCATCTAGGGCGAACTCTTCTCCTTTTTCTTCTTTTTCTTCTTTTTTTGGGCGATATGGCATTAATCGTGAACATACTACAAACTTTTGATATTGTGCTGTTGTTCAAATTTAGTGCGTGTCGGATATGATCCTTTTTGGCATTCTATACCGACATATGTATTTTTCAAGAATTTACTAACTGTCGACTTTGTGACATTGGCACATGAAACAGCTTCTACCTACGAAGATAAATCGATGACCGCCAAACTCTTTTGGCGAGATTGACCAAATGAACTTCATGCCCCACATAGAGAAAAGCCATGGACTCCATTGATTCTTTGTAAGGTAGGATCTTATTCTACCATCCTCAACAAGTCCGGAGATAGGCTACAATCTATGTCACCTTCAAAGTCATGAGATCCCTCTAAACACATGTCTCACTCAAAAGGAGATTCTGAGTTTGTAGCAGCGTCACTCATGTCGTTGATATCCAATGACCTATTGTAGGTGCAAAAGAATATACAAAGAATATATGAATTTAAGAATAATTATCTGTACAATATAATTATGAATGAAAGGTTGATTTGGAAGAAAAAGAACGAAAGAATAATTATTCATAAAGAATGAAAGAGTATTGGCTCAAAAATGATCGCAAAGATATATTTCATTAAAATAACGACGTTCAGACATGAGCCTGTTTCACAAAAGAGTTTTTGTTGCCTCTAGGATGAAAGCAACAAGAGTGTTCTGAATATTACTCTAAGTAGACTCTAAATACTACAGGGTCTCTTCTGCTGTCCCATTATTTAGAACACTCCTAGGTTTATAAGGGCGAATATCTAATAAGGTCTCTTCTTCAATTGCTTTTTCACAAATAGCATTGATGTGAACATTTCCCAAATTCTTCATGCATTGTATTCACTCAATTATCAATCATGATTGGGTAGTGGAATTTTTGCACTAGATAAATCATCCAATTTGACAATGCCCATACTGATAAGCCTTTCAACCACTTTTTTAAAAACAATGCAATTTTCTATGGAATGCCCCGTAATTCCCGCATGATAATCGCATTGTGCATTCGCGTCGTACCATTTGAGGTATGAAGGTTGTGGGGGTTTTGAGTAGAAATAGACTATTACATGCGCATCAAACAGATTCTGATATAACTCCTTATACGTCATCGAAATGGGTGTGAACTGGAGTCTTCCTGTGTTTGGCCTCGAGTTAGATTATTGCTTTGAGAGGCCTTGATAGCTAGCTGCTACCGTCCTTAGCTGGCCTACAGTGACTGATTTTGAATACCCATTATTATACAAGCTCATGTTGCTCACTTCATTTTCTTTGTGCTTTGGGGTTGATCTTTTGGTACTTTCCCCCACATCTATCTTCCCACTTCTTATGACGTTTTCAATTATCTCGCCAGATATCACTACATCTGAGAAGCTCATGGTAGCACTTCCTAACATATGGTTAATGAACGGTACTTTCAGAGTGTTGATGAAAAGCATTATGGTTTCTTTCTCCAAAAGAGGTGGCTGAACTTGTGTCGCTACCTCTCTCCATCTTTGGGCATATTATCTGAAGCTCTCACCTGACTTCTTTTCCATATTCTGCAGTGTAATTCTGTCAGGTGTCATGTCTGTTACATGGCTGTATTACTTCATAAAAGCCTGTGCCAAGTCCTTACATGAGTGGATGTCGACACGGCTCAACTAGTTGTACCATTTGGCAGCCGACCCGGTCAAGCTATCTTGGAAGCAATGAATTAACAATTGATCATTGTTGATGTATCCCGTCATCCTTCGACAGAACATAGTGACATGAGCTTCAGAACAACTAGTCTCGTTATACTTCTCAAACTCCGGCATTTTAAATTTGGGAGGGAGCACCAAATCTGGTACCAAGCTCAAATCTTTAGCGTCCATTCCTCGATGGTAATCGACATTTTTCATGGCTTTAAACTTCTTCTCTAGCCACTTACACCTGTCTTCTAGTTGTTTTGGCAGGTCCGCTCTTACCTTTTCTATTTCTGCTACATCGTCGAGATCAGGAACCACGAGATTGGTAGGATTATCCCCGGGATTAGAACCCGAGCCTGTTGGAAAGTTCATCGATACTGGGGTACCAACTTGGTATTGGAATCTAATGGTGACAGGTACCCTTTTTGGGTACACCTCTAGTTGCACCTGGATATTAGTTGAGGCGAAACCTGGAGGATAGGAAGAGTCTTCGTGATCATCCCTAGAATTTACCACAGTGTTCTTTCCCTTATCATGCCCCCCAGCCATTAACTGCTTTAAATGACTCAATAAATCTCTTTGGGATTCTTTCATGTCTCGCTGCATTTTAGCTAGCTTTTCTTGCATCTGATATTGCATCCCCTTTTGCAATTGTTCCAGTCTTTCTAATCTCTGGTCCATTGCTTTGGTTTTACGACGGGTACCGTAGTGATATCTAGTTGGCAAATTTTTGTTGGTTTCCAGGGTAACTGTCATAATTTTAATTAATTAGGGTCATTTTGTAAAAATCTAATGCATATGATGCAATGTAATGCAAATGAATGAAATGAATGCAAAAAGAGACGTTGATTCTTGATTCAATTCTATTAGAACAACTTTACTAGAAAACAAATCTCTTTACATAAAACGAATATATATACGGCTTTGCCCTCATAGGCGGAGACATTCGATCCTCTTCTTTATTCGAGCGTTAAGATAAATTTCACAAACTCCTCAAAAGGGACATCTCTTTTATCTCCTTTTTGCTTGATCTGGGCCGCGACTCGTTACTCATTCATCGTCGTGATGCTCGTTGGCTCCTCTTTAAGAAAGTTCAGCGGCTTTCAAATAATCTTTGTCATCTTGAATCCTCGGGCAATGGAGCAATAGTCGTGTAGTCATCCATTAAACTATCACGTTTTCTTGGACCATATTCGGACAACCGTATTATCATCCACTTTATCAAGAAACCTATTTTCTTATGACAAGCTCTCTATTTAACAACTGAACGTGAATCAACACCTCTTTTTTTATGAAGAAAATGCAATGCAATCATAGCAAAAAAGAAAACAGGTTAGTACAAAGCAAAAGCAAGCAGGAATAAATAAAACACCTATTTGGGTGACTACTAGGGGTTTGAAGTGGTTCTACCTAGGGTGGGCTCCTAAGGTATTCTACATGTGGTTTTAGTTCTAAAGCAAAGGTACCCGAACCAGTAGATTCCTCGATTCTCACCCATTATAGGCTCATATGGATCGACTTCGGTTCAGGGGAATACATTTCCCTATGGCTGCACGGAGATGAAAATCTCACGAAGACATAGGTACAGATGTATCCTGAAAGCGATCCACTATCCTGCACGGAGGTGAAAACCTCACAAAGGAGTAGCTTCTCACTCCCACTTGAAAAGGGTGTGACCAAAGGTCATGCAATGTAATGTGCAAAAAGATACCAAAATTTAAACCAACACAGCAATTATAAACCACAACAATGAAAATTGTAATAATGATGAATGAAATGCAATGAAAGGGTGGTATATTTAAATCAAGTTTTCAATTTTCAACAAAAAGACAAAAAGTAATCAACTTGTGGCTCGACTCACTTATTTTGGTTCCCTAGTGGAGTCACCAAGCTGTTGACACTATTTTTTTTGATAAAACAGGGTCAACTTGGATTTTGAAAACGAAAATTAAAATGGGAGTTGCCACCGATCCTTTTTGATGAGGTGTGATCGAATCACCTCGAAAAGTGGTTATTTTTAATAAACGATTTGATTTTATTAAAAAATGATTTTGGTCCACGAAATTCAGAAAAACGGGTTCGGGAGTCGGTTACGTACGAGGAAGGATTAGCACCCTCGTAACGCCCAAAAAATTGGTACCTAGTTGATTAGTTAATGTCTTGATGTCGAGAATTAAAAAACTTTGAAGAATTTTAAAAATACGATCCTTGTATTAAAATGTTGAAAAGTTTTTGGGAAAAGAAGCATATTTCACGTTAATCGAAAAAAAAGCATCATATCCAATAAGTTAGGACACAACGTCTCGAATTCCTGATACGCGAATGAATGTCAAAATTTACTTATTTAAAAGATATTTAGCTATCTCGAAAAAAAAAAGGGTCACGACCAGTAAGTTAGGACACAATTTTTTTAATTCCTGAGATCGTTTAAAACTTGAGTTTGAAAATATTCACGTATTTAGATTTATTGTGAAAATTGAAACCCAGTAAGTTAGGGCACGACTTTCTCAAATCTAAATGCAAAATACTGCCTTTATTATTTTTTTAGAAAAAATTCTCATCTCGGGAAAACAACATGTCATATCCAATACGTTAGGACACAACGTATTGAATTCCCGATAATGAGTTTTTTATTATATATATTTAAAAGAGTAATCTTGATTATTTAGATTCAACGAAGAAAATCGAAACCCAATACGTTAGGGCTCGATTCTCTCGAAGATCCCAAATATCGAGTATTACTTATATCTTTAAAATTTCTTTTTTTTGAATCTAGGTAAAAATTGACGTAATGGAATGACACTTATGATGATGTAAGCAAAATAATACAAGCAAGGGCTACAAAATAAAATAAATACAAAGACAAACTAATATAGTACACAATCGCAAGCATATAAGCAATAAAATTAAAACATTCTTTCAAAACAAATAATGAAAATATAAATAAAGAAATAAACAAAGAAAATGTATAAAACTATAAAACTATAAAAGATATATATATATATATATGTATATACATAAAATTATAGAAATATGAAAAATATATGTATGTACATATTTTAAAATTATTATATAAATATATATATAAGTAAGCATATACATATATACGTATGTAACTATCATAAAATATAAAAAGTATATATATAGGTATATATATGAATCATAAAATATAAAGAACATATATAAAATACATATCTAAAAAATATGAAGAACATGTAAGTATATATATATTTATGAAAATAAAATACATATATAGACATGTATAAAAATAGATATGTATAAAAATTATGAAATATAAAAATATATATAGGTCCGTATATGTTTATATAGATAGATTATAAAAATATGCATATTATATATATTATATAAAAACACATGTATGTATATATAACGAAAATTTCAAATTTAAAAAATATAATGAGCAAATAACAATAACAATAATTAATAATAACAGTAATAATATGAAATTTATTAAGAAAGTAAACAAATAACCAAAAGGACTAAGGGTGGGTTTGGATTAGCGATTGGGTGCGGTGCAGTGCGTTTAGCTTACTTTTTGTCTCACGCTACAGTATCATTACAGTATCTAATCTCACCGCTACCACTGTTTTTACACTAACCGCAAGTAAACGCACCGCCCATCCAAACTCACCCTAAATTGAACTTTAAAACGAAAGTGGGCGTTTAAATCTGCAAATAAATAAGGGGAAAGGACTATTCTGAACACGCGCAAGACATGGAGGGACTAAAAAGGCAATTTGTCCTCCTTTAAAACGACGTGGTTTCAGAAGGGACTAAATTAAAAAAACAAAAAAAATCATAGGGAGAAATTAAAAAAAACTAAAAGACTTGATTATAAAACCATTAAAAAGTGGAAGGGCTAAAAGTGCAATTAGCCCATCCCTTGAAAACACGCGGATCCCCCTGGAGCGGGTCGGGTCGGCCAACGGGCCAGATCAAAACGGCGCCGCTTTGGTGCCTGAGAAGGCTGCCCAAAACGACGACGTTTTGGAAGCCTATTTAAGCTAAAATTTTTTCAAAAATTTCATTCTTCCCACTTTTCAGAAAAGAAATTTTTTTTCTTCAAAAAACACTCTCCCCCGCTCCAGAAATCGACCAAGGTCTAGCCAAGGAACCGGTCGTCGGCCGCCGGTCACCGGCACCGGCGCCGCCAAACACGGCGGCCGGAAAGCTAAAAAGCCTCATGTTTTCTTCTGACGCACTCCTTGGGGCCTCCGAACACTCCGGTGACGGCGAATAGAGGTAGACTCTTCCCTTTTCTTATTATTTCGAAATAAAAAAAAAGAAAATAAAAGCCAAAAAATCACCTTAAAAACTTCTGCTTTTTATTTCTTTTTTTAATTTTTTCTTTTTTTTTCCAAAATCTCCCTTTTTACAGATGCAAAGATCAGTCTCTTTAGAACCGATTTCCCCCATTACAATCGGTTTTTATACTGAAATAAAAAAACAAAATCCTATCCCCTCCACTTGTGCTGTGCTGGGTTTTGGGTATTGGGTTTGTAATTGACCCCGAGTCAAAAACTAGGCCCTACAATATTGATATGCATCACTACTAATAGAAAAACAGTAATATCATTATATCTTTATGACTCTTATAATTTTAGATTTCATTTTTGGAATAATAAGTTCACATTATTGATAGAATGGTCTTTGTTCTCTTGTCAAATTACTACATTCTAACAGGCCTGTAAATTATCACACCATTTAGTTTAATAGCTTCCATTTTGAGTCAATAATATGATATAATTAATTAAATTTTTAGTATAATTGTAATTTAAACCTAATTATATGTGGATAAGGTAAATAACCAATCAATAATATTTAATTAATTTGCTATAGTAAAAATTGCACAAATAAATTGTAACAATTGGCCATACTTAAATTTTTTAAGCTTCGAAACAAGGATCAACAATGAGAAGATAACGGCGGGAGTTGGAAGGGGGAGAGGGGAGAGGAGAAGGTTGGAGAATGCCAAGTTAATAGATTATTCATGTGGTCAGCTAATTGATAAAATGTTAGCTGTCAGTTAGTCAAAATAAAAGTGAGTGACCAAAAGCGATCACCTATCGAAAACTTTGCTTTAATTCCCTAAAAACATACAGATTTAATTTACTCATTCAATAAAAGTTGATTTTTGTTGAAGATAATGTCTATGCGTTATCATAACCATTAGGCTCAAGATTCATGCAAAAACCTTGTTTCAGACTATGAAGCTCAATATTTGATTTCTATCATAACATAACTGCATCATGTTTTGCATTACTTATTTCCTCAAATAAAACAAGAAAAAAGGGATTAACTGGTAGTCCCTCCAGTACCATATCCATGGGGATTTCCCTCCACTCGAGTATTATGTGATTTGGCCCCTCCCACACCAAGATTTGACCCAATAGGATGGGCAGCAGCAGTACCCTCAACCACTTGCCCTGCAGGCTGCCCACTCCCATGTCCAGGCAACGCCGACATCTGATGAGCTCCAGTGGATTGTCCACGTTCCCCTGTGGTGGAATAAGAGTGAGTCCCAGTTGCTTTGTAAGTACCAGTTCCCGTTGCGGTGAATCCGCCCTCCGCTCCGGCTTGTTTCGCCGCCGCATTATGCTGACGAGCCTCTAGTTTGTTAAGCTCCGCCTGGTGGATCCTCTCCTCTTTCCTTTCCTTGGCAATTTGTTTCTCCATTTGGTCATTGCTTCTTGCTTTCTCCACCTGCACCATAATCCAAATTAGAATAAGTTTTTGGTGTATAAAATACAAGGAGAAGGAAATGAAAGGACCACCTTCTCTTCCATGGTAGCCTTGGTCTTTTCCAAGCCAGATTTGGCCGAAGCCGCGACGTTGGCTGCTTTTTCCTTCATGGACTGCATTTTTCTTTTCTTGTTCAATGGATCAAACTTGTCAAAATGAACATGGTTTTTTGCAGCTTTATCGTTTTTCAATTAAATAGAAGCAAAGGGGGATGTGGGTTTCTGCCACTTATTGCTAAAAATTACACGTGGCACTTACTGAGATGTCTTTTTCTAAGGTGCTGCCACGTTGTTATTTATTTATGGCGGTTTGCATTTGGCTTATGATTCGGCGCATCAAACTGTTAAATAGTAGGAAATGGAGCATCCTTTTTCGATTTGCTACAAAAAAGAAGCAAATATGACATTGGATTATGGGGTTAAGTGTAAGTGTATAATCCAAAATATAACCCCATTGCTTGTTATAATAAATAACCAAGTCCTCCAAATCCAATCAGCTAGAAGGACACTTGGAGAGAAAATGATGCGTTTAATATAAACCCAAAGAAACTGCCCGCTGTGGAACTACTTCTTCTTCCCTTCTCTTCTTCATCGCCAGTGTCCGTTTTCCAACTCCGGTTTCTTGACTGTGTCCAACTCTTTCTTTTTGTCGTATCCCAGCGTGTCTTGTACATATCCGAGCTTACCAGTATGACACCGGTACGATGGCGGAAGAGCCATGTCGGTGCTTCATAGTTTCCGGGGGACAAGTCTCTGAAAGTAGCATAGCCCATGCAACCACACAACATGCAGAACAAGGTTGTCACTCCAACACCTAACAAAGTTGCCTTGTTCATTGTCTTTGATTCGGATGGTGGAGCGTTAAGTGTGTCCTATACAAGTATCATACTGCTATTGGAGTTAGATAAATTAGATAAAATGAAGTTACATGACATACCTGAATTTCAATGAGTATGAGGGAGTAAGAAAGGCAAAAAGCTATATCTCCAAGTCCCTGGAACCTAAATGTTTTTTGTGTTTGAGTAACGGTTCCAACACTGGTCCTAGTCAGGTTTTCCCTAATTTTTCCATTCGCTGGTACATTATCCAAACAAAGCACCCTAAGTCAGCTAAACCGTACCCATTTTCCTTTCTAAAAAGTTCATCTCAACAACATCAGGCTGATTGCATTTTAAGTGTCTAAAAGAATGCTGTTAATACATACCTACTATTTTAGTAACTCCAAGAGCAAGTCCAATCCCAATTGTTGAGTAACTGAAGGACAACAGCAGCAACAATGGAAAGCCACCATAATAGATCAAAGTCAGGAACTTGAGAGAACATGATTTCAGCAATGCCAAAAGCAATCCTACAAGGGTTGCTATTCATGTGAAATCGATTCTTGCCACCGCTTTCATGGAAGCAACTAGACCTTTTTATAGCCCCGTTATAATGAAAACACCAACAAACAAAGAAAAAAAGAAAACCTGTTAGCCCCCCAAACAAACGCAAGTAAGGAAAGCAAACATGTTCTGGCTGGAACCCTTGTGTTAAGGAACTCACATCATGCTAATTGATGATGCAATTGTGTATCCAATGGCAATTCCAAAAAGGTTCAAGTATTGAACCCACCCACATATCTTCACCTTAAACCCACCTGAAAAACAAAAAGGTTAAGTTTACAAGTTTAGGAAGAATCCTCCCATTTTGTTAATGCAAATGAAAGTTTCATTTTAGTTTACCAAGATTGGATCTGACAGCATCCATGTAAGTATAGTTTCTCTTGCCATTAACAGGGTCATCACAGCGGTAACAAGCAGAAAGAAGAGTAGAAGTGTAGTAAGTTACAAAAGAGAAGAAAAACATAACTGCTGGACCAGCTATCCATCCAAGCTGAGCAGTGGCCCAAGCCAGGGACAGGATGCCAGAACCAATCACAGCCGTAATAATATGAGCACTTGCCGTCCATACAATTCCTGGCACAGGGAAAAAACAGTGACATCACATAAGCAAGTGTTTGGTGCAAAGGGATGTCGTCATAAACTTGGTGGAATTTACCAGTTCGCTTGAGTCGGCCGTCATCATCAAAGCATTTGGAACCACCTTGTGGAAGCACGGAGAGATTAAAAACTTGGTTGTTGTGAAGCTGAGTTTTCCCTGTTAGAATATGATTTATGCATGCTTAACTATGCAGTGCATATACAAATTTTTCATTGATTGCAGAAATGGATCGATACAACATTTATAGAGACTACTGTGAAGCTGTTAGCTTTTTTTACCAGAATAACTACTAACAACTTAACTGCTAACTAACTAGTAACTGACAGCTTAACTACTAGCAACTGACTATCTTTTATATATTCTATCATTCTCCTCGTTGTCAAAATCATTTTAAACTGAGTTCCTTGCTGTGACTCGAAGCGCTTCCCGAAAATCAGAAAAATGTTTGGGGGGAACAGGTTTTATAAGGACATCTGCGACTTGGTGCGCTGAGGGTACATAGTTGACTTGGAGCAGTCCTTCAAGGACTTTTTCACGAACAAAGTGGTGGTCTATCTCAACGTGTTTGACTCTTACATGATGTGTTGAATTTGCTGCCATAGACACAGTGGAGGTATTATCACACCAGACCACTAGTGTTTGTTCCATTGAAACCCCTATTTCCTGTAACAACTGCTGAACCCATACCAGCTCAGAGACACAATTTGCCAAGCTGCGATATTCAGCTTCAAATGACGACCTGGAGACCACAACCTACTTCTTTGAGCACCAGGCTACTGGATTAGGCCCTAAATACACCACGTAGCCCATAGTAGAGCGCCTGTCTTCAACTGAAGATGCCCAGTCAGCATTCGAGTAGCAGATCAGTTGAAACTGCCCCTGTGTAAAGAACAACCCATGATCTAAGGTGCCCACCAGATAGCGTAGTACTCGTTTAATGGCCTTCCAGTGAGATTCACTAGGAGCGTTCATATACTGACTGAGTTTGTTAACATAGAAAGCCAAATCAGGTCGTGTAATGCATAGGTATTGAAGCATACCAATAGTGCTGCGATAAACGCGTGATATGTTGGCACAAAAGTATCGGTGCTGGACTGTGCAGGCTGCTGAGACACCAGATTAGCAGAACTGGGAGTTTCAGCCAAGATAACCTGTTGCCTTGCTTCTGCATCCAGAAGCATCGTTGTGACACTCTGAACTGTGTAAATTTGTTGAACAGCAAGGATGATGGAAACAATAGGCTCATACTCAAACGACAGCCCATTGAGAATAGCCGTGATGTGTTCATGAGCACTTATGACCTCTCCACAGCTAGCAAGATTGTCACAATAGGACTTTATTTTTAGAAGAAAATCTTTCATAGACATATCACCTTTCTGTTGTGAGTGAAGAGCTCGACGATAAAACATCAGTCGAGAGGTAGTTTTGCTACCATACAGGTTGACAATAGAATTCCAGATCTGGGCACTAGTCTCAAGACCAATGAGATGAGGAAGAACGTCAGAACTTACCGAAGACAACAACCATGAAGCAAGAGCACTATCTTGCTGCTCAAACTTCACAAATTCAGCATTTTCTTGTAGCACTCCTTCACCATCGGTGACCATCGAAAGGGGCGGTATTATGTTGATATCAAGAAACGACTGCAGTTTGTGAGCTTTAACTGCTAGCAAAACTTGTTGCCTCCACAGGAGATAATTGGAATCATCAAGAAGGACACTTATTTTCTTGGTAGAGAAAAACTTACTGTCAAGAACACTATTAGCAAGAGTGGACACCATCGTTGGAGCAGCTGAGTGAGCAGCGGAGGGACTCGACAACGGTTCCATGCAGTATAAGCAACTAGAACCCGAACTGAACGTATGATAAGAAAACCTCTGATACCATGTTAGAATATGATTTATGCATGCTTAACTATGCAGTGCATATACAACTTTTTCATTGATTGCAGAAATGGATCGATACAACATTTATAGAGACTACTGTGAAGCTGTTAGCTTTTTTTACCAGAATAACTACTAACAACTTAACTGCTAACTAACTAGTAACTGACAGCTTAACTACTAGCAACTGACTATCTTTTATATATTCTATCATTCCCAGCACACTTCTCTCCCATCTTTGCCAAGTGACACTGAGATTTACACAGAAAAAAACCAAAAAAACGCCTAGAGATCAAGGAAGAGAGTGTTGCAGGGGTGGAAATTAAAGAAGAAAAGAGAAAAGGCCGGTGAGAAATGAAGAAGAAGAATAGAGTGGAGTGGAGTATGATGTCAAACCTCCCCTGCCCCTCCATTCCCCCACAACATCATTGGCCCCAAACCTACCTCTTCTAGTACGCGGTTTAAAATTTATTCTTACTTTTTATTTAAAAATCTTCGAAATGCACATTATAAAAAAAATAAAAAATAAATCAATTCGGTACTTAATCTTTAAAATTACATTAACAATTACAAAAAATTTGAAAAATTATTTTTTTCAATAAAAATATAACAATTTTGAAAAAATAAAAAAAATCTTTAAAATTAGAAAAAAACATTTTAAATAATATTAAAAATATGAAAAACATAAAAATTTCTAAAAAATTCAGAATTTATGTTATTTGTTCATAAATGGTAACAAGGCTATTCATTAAGTTTATATTAAATCAAATTTAAGAAAACTATTATTATTATTTTCAATCAAATTATTTATATACCAACAATATTTTTATATAAATTTATTTATAAAATATATAAAATATCAATATAAAATAAATTTTATATAATGAAGCAAACTCTAAATCAATTCAAATTAAAAAAAGAAGAAGAAGAAGAAGTTGATTTCGCTTTTAATTTTTGAATAATGTGTTACACTTACATTCACATGCTTTACTATTGAAATAAAATTCTATTCGAAGTCGCAAGTTCTTATTCATTAAATTCTGAAAAAAAAATTAATCATTAATATTATCAACATTTATATTTTAATTACTGTTTGATTAAATAATTAGTGGAATGTTAATATGGTGTTTTTTTTATTAGCATGATAATAAATTTAGTCATCTAATATTTACAAAATTTATTAATTTGATATTGAATTTTAAAAATTCAACAAATTCCATCATTCACTTTACACATTTTTTCAATTTAATTTTATTCTAAAAACGTTAAAAAATAAAAAATAAAAATTATAAAAAAAATATTTTCCATAAAAATACTTAAAATTGTAAAAACTATAAAAACAATAAAATATATAAAAATTCTATTACTGTTATATGTTTTTGTAGAAAATGAATTTTTAAATAACTTTTTATTTTAAAATTTTTAGAATCAAAACTAAATTGATAGAATATGTAAAGTTGGTGGTTAAATTTATTGAATTTTTTAAAATTAAAATTAAATTGATAATATATGTAATTATTGGAGGACAAGATTTGTTACCAAGCCATTAAAAAAGGCCGCAGCAGTATTTTATTAATGATTTAATGGGAGAGTGACCAAAAAATTAAATGTCAATAACATTGATGATTAAATTTATTTTTTAAAATTTTTAATAATTTATTTACTTAAAACTAAATGAACCAATCAACTCAAAAATGGATGGTCTAATTAGTCTTCCTATCATTCGATTCCAAAAACATTGGCAGTAATAAATTTAAACCTCCTTTTTGACTAAAATAGATTAAAGAAAATGACAATGTAGATAATAAAGAAACTAATATTTAAATATTTATGGGTGTAATTTACCCAAAATTAAAAAAGAATACATAAATTAACTCAACAAGTGGTTGAAAATATATTTAACACAAAATCAATTCAAGTACCATGGTGACACAAAATCAAGATACTGACATTACATAATGAAGACTACTACTTGAGAGAAAAACTGCGAGCTCCATTGTAATGTGCAGCGGTTGGATAGATGGGAATCCACCCACCTTGAGAGTTAAGATCAGTACCTGCAGCCGTGAATCCACCGTCTCCTCCCATATGCTTGGTCACAGCATCGTGTAGGCGTGCCTCTTCTTCATCGAGTTCCGCCTGCTCCATCCTCACCTCTTTCTTTTGGCTCACCGTTTCTTCCTGCTTAGCGTCATTACTATTATTACCTTTCGTTTTCACCAACTGCACCACCACACATATATATATATCCACCATTGTTAAAATCAAACATATCGCGTTAAAATAATTGTAATAACAATTTACTTTGTCATTACACTTGAAAGACATAAAAAAAAAACATTGGGTTCCTTCATGTTCATCTAATAGACCACCTTGTCTTCGACGATGGCTTTGACCTTTTCCAACCCAGATTTGGCTGAAGCCGTTGCATTGGATGATTTTTCCTTTATAGCTTGCATTTTATGTTCTTCCTCCACACACTAATCAAAATCTTGCATGGTATTCCCAATTTAACATGATTTTTTTGGTTCGTTAAACATAAAATGAGGGAAGTACTGTTCCATTCACTTGTTTATCTAAATCTAGAACAAAGATCCAATAGACCCGTTCTTTTTTGGTTAAAATATGCACTTAGTCCCTTTACATATTTAGAATTTGAGATTTGGTCTCTATACTTTAAAAGTTAAATAATCAATCCTTTTATTTTTTTAGTTTAAAATCATAACTCAAGCATTATTAATGTTATTGGTAGTTTTATCCAAATTTGTCAGTTTAACATGTTTATTTTTTTGTTACTCATATGTCACATTATATGAGAACCTAACAAAAATTCCAATTTGACAATTTGACTAAAAATACTTATGATTTTAATGATTGGATTAAGATTTTTAAATAAAGAAGTAGGAAGACTTAATTTTTAACTTTTAAATACAAGGACTAAATCTCAAAATTTGTCATCGTATAAAGACTAATTGCAGGCTTTAACCTTCTTTTTTTATCCATTTTAATCAAAGCATTTGAATCTATATTTATTTTCATTTATTAATTTCGATAAAATAAGTTCATCAAGCTTTAATTTCAAATTATAATGGCCCTTGTATTAGGGTATAATTTTGATTTGTTATATAAACCTTTTTTTATGCATGCAACAAAGTTTAAATCTCAATTAACTATTTGAATAATTTTAATATCACTTCGTTACATTTTGTTATGATTTAACAAGAGAAAAGTGTTTTAAGACACATTAATTTTTTTCAGTAAAAAATACAGCAAAATATTGACTATAAGGTAAAGAAAACACTAACGGGCGACATTAGATATGGTAGCAAGATTGTCATTAAGTAAATCTTGGATCGAAATCGGAAGTTCTTCAAACAATTGCAAGTTGTTGTAATTTAAGCTGGCAATTTTAGCCATAAGATTAGCAACTTTGTTGTGGTCCTTAGGAATATGTTGAATTCGCACTTCCCAGTCGTGGCATAAGAGATAGTGGATCGGGCGCAACTCCGACATCCTACTATTTACAACACCTCCAGCTAGGATTGTTTCAACTTACAAAGCATTATCACATTCCAATTCTGTTGGTCTAAAACCAGTATCCCATACTATGACGAGTCCTTCTAAAATAGCTCTTGATTCGACTTTAAAAATTATATCCTTGCCAGTCCTTATAGCAAAACCACACAGCCAATTTGCACAAGAATCTCTGAAAACTCCTCCAATCGAAGCATTATTATTAAGAGCCGAAATAAGACCATTTGTGTTGAGTTTGACTAAGTGTAATTTAATAAAAGATTGCTGACATTAAGCATTAATTTAAATCATTTTTCCCAAGCTTGTGTTATATGATGTGATGGGGGAAAATATTTTATGGAACTTATACAAATATTCAAAACTTGACATGTCGTAAAAAATATTTTTAAAAATTTTGAACAATATTTCTTTATAGGATACCAGATATGAATTTTTTCCCCCTTCAGCATAAATTACACTTTTTATTTATTTATTTATTTATTTATTTATTTATACAACTTTACCTAAATTACATCGCGTAATACTTATATATGCCTAATAGTTCTGTGCACAACGTCTAAAGTAGTTGTTGCATAGTCTCTCAAACTATGACGTATTGATTAAGTCTTAACTAAATTTTCCCCAAAGTTTGACCTTCCATTTTTACAAAATTTAATGGACAAAGTTCTTTTTCCCTATTGTTTTTCTAATGTGACAGAAATGGAGATTGGATTCTGAGGTACAACTGTTATTTGAGGCAGTATTTGATACCAAATTATAGGTATTTTGAATGATCTAATTCTTTTTCAAGGCCGAAGGTACCAAAGGGTGATGATTCAAAGTAATTGCTTAGAGGTCAAGGTTCTCCAAGACACTTCATCAGCAATATTGAATTTACGACAAGTCTCAAGGGAGGATAACCAAGCTGTTGATATATATTTAAAATGGTCTCGGAAGGGAAAGAGGGCCTACAGGTGATCCTCCTAAGGAGATGCTAGCAATCCTTTACTCTGATAAAATAAGTGGTGTTTCTGCTCAGTTTAATATAATGCAATTCAACTGTTTTAAGTCTATTCACCAAAAAAAATTGATTCATAATTTTTTTTTGACAATCAACCCAAGTAACTTGGTTTGGCTAAATTTGAATCATAAATCTTTCACAATAAATTTATTTTATTGATGAAGTAGGCGGATCAAACTTAAAGAATCAAAAAAAGATAAAAATTACAAATATTGTAAGGGAGAAAGCGTCATGCTTAAGATCCTCTTCATCGTCAAGTTTCATCTGTTGGTTGGATGCTCTCCTCTTTCATTTGGCTCGCCGTTTCTTTATGCTTTTTGTCTGTGCCTTTTGCTTTCTCCAGCTGCACCACCACATGATCCGAATGTTAAAATTTTATAATAAAATATTAAGCTTCGAAGCAATAAAACTTGGGTTGGTTTATGTTGGTGAAATAATAAGTTGTGGTCATAAAACAACACTAATCTATTAGACCTTCTCTTCAACAGTGTGCTTGGCTTTTACCAAGCCAGATTTGGCCGAAGCCACTACGCTTGTTGCTTTTTCCTTGATCGCCTGCATTTAGTTTTCTTCTTCATACTAATCAAAACCCCGCAATTTAACATGTTTCTTGTCTGGTGGACATGATATGAAGTCAGTTTGGGTACTTGTTAATAGAAGTTTAATCTTGAAATGAGGTGTTGCTCTTGTTTTCATCCCATGACCAACTATTTTGAAATTTGACCCCTTTTTTTAGTTTTATTGTTTTCATCCCAAACACCAATGTTGCACTTTTTGTCTAATTTGAGACTAAACATCCATCACAACCATTTTTTTCATCCACTTTAATTCAAATTAAATGAGCTCATCAAGTCTGACCCATTACTCTAATATGATTGTTCGTTAAAAAATTAAACTAAACAATGACATGTTGTCATGTGTCAAAAAATAAAATAAAAGTTACATAAAGACCATTAAAAATCCCAAAAAAATTTTAAACTTGAAAAATTATAAAAACTAAAAAAATAATTAATTATCGATTTTTTTAGGATAAGACATTTGAGACTTGGTTTTCTATGCGTCACTAGTGCAATATGATCTCTTCGGGACTATTGAAAGTGGTTAATTGTTTGACCGAAATTCTCTGTCAAATTAGTCTGATAATTACAAGACTAAGATGCAATTATTGACCGTTGATCAAGATAATAAACCTTTTGTTTGTTTCCAAACTTTTCAGTGTTATAGTTGCACTCTTTTTTGAAACAGTGGCATTCTTATACTATTATGTGTAAGGTTTATATTTCTATTTTTATATGGTTCTTTTTGGGTTTTTTATAAAAATGTTATAAAAAAATAAAAAAATAAAAATTTACCAAAATATTACAACTTTTTTATTTACCAAAATATATAAACTTTTTTTTATTTACCAAAATATATAAAAAAAAACTAAAAAAAAATTAGACTGATGTGACAATTTACTGGTCACGCCAATGGTATTGGCGGCACCAGTGGTGCCAATGCCATTGGCGGCACCAATGGTGCCATACTAATTGGCGGCACCACTCGTATTATAAATACGACCTCTGGCCGGCTGAAGAGAGAAAAATCAAAAAGAAGAAGAAGAAGAAGAAGAGTTGGCGCGGAAAAGAAGAGAAAAAGAGAGAAAAAGAGCAGAAAAAGGAGGTATTTTTTTAAAAATAATTGATTATATTGTTGTTATTATTTTGTATATTTTGTAATATTTTTTGTTTTAGTTTAGTTATTAAGATTAATAAAACTCAAAATAAAAGTATTAGTTAGTATTATTATTATTATTGTTGTTGTTGTTGTTGTTGTTGTTGTTGTTGTTGTTGTTGTTGTTAGTATGAAGATGTAACTTAGTAATATTATTGTTAGCAGAAAACTAGTATTATTATTGTTACTTATTATTTTTATTTACGAAAATAAACTAGTTAGTAAAAAATTAGTATTATTATTATAGTTAGTTATTATTTTTAGTAAAATTAATAATTTTAGTGTGTATTATTTTGAGTATAAAATTATTAATATTATTCGTAATATAAAATTAATAATTTTAGTGTGTATTATTTTGTGTATTATTTTGAGTATAATTTTTTTTAAGTAATTCAGTTACCGTTCGAGATTTTTTATGAGATTTTGTTTTTTTTTGACAGATTAAATATTGAAGATGGATGCTAAGTTTCTCGTATGCGTTTATTTCGATGGAGTCATATTGACAACAAGTGTTGGATGTGTATTTGAATATCGGCAACAAATAGCAATGAGATTTAATAGAAATGTATCGTTCGATGAAATGAAGGCAATGATTAATGCAAAAATCCATAGACGTTGTGGGAGAAGGATATCAAAAATTTTCTACAAGTTTCCAGTTTTGACAAACCCGGTCAAATTCGTCGAAATGGAACTTGTAGACGACGAAGACGTGGAGACAATGGTCGATCTCTACTGTGGGAATGGGAGTGAGAAGAATGCACCGATTCACTTATTTGCTGAGTTAGTCGGTATGGAGCAAAATGCATCTGATGAAGAAGACGGGGCTGAAGAACCGCGGATGGTGGCTCCAATATCATACGTTGATAGTGAATCAACTATGGGTGGGATGGGTATCGACCTGAATATTACACCCGATGTTGACATGGTTGGTGGTGAAGAAGAAGGTGCCGGCGAAGAAGAATATGGTGGCGATCATTGGGATGAAGAGGTCGATAGTGACGCTGATCCCGATGTGGACGATGTACCTGATGATATTGACGCTGAAGATGTCAACAACGATGAAGGCATTAGCGTTTCTTCGGTCGGGGAGCAGATGCGGCGTATTGTGATACACAATAATCCTAGGCCACACATGTCGCTCATAGATCCCGACGCAGCGTATGTATCTGAGTTTCCGGAGTACCCTGAAATAGTTCATTCTCACGGGCTGGCCGTAACATCTGATGATGATGAGTTATTCATAGGCCAGAGATTCAGTTGCAAAGAAGAGTGCGTATATGCCATTAAACTGTACAGCATAAAGATATCGGTGGATTATAAAGTCTCCGTGTCTACTCCGACAATATATGTTGGGGAGTGTTGGAAGGCAGCGGAAGGCTGCAATTGGCGGGTACGAGCTGCATTCATTAGAAGTTCTTAGATGTGGGAGATACGGAAATTTGTTGGTCTTCATACATGCACATTAACACGTATGACAGAAGATCATGGAAAACTTGATTCGAAAACTATTTGTACGTGTATCATGCCAATGGTGAAGGATATGACAACCATTAGAATTTCGGTACTCATTGTGGAAATGCAAGCACGATTCCAGTATCGAGTCTCATATCGGAAGGCATGGGTAGCTAAACAGATGGCGATGGAGCAACTGTATAGGGATTACGATTCGTCGTATAATGAGATTCAAGGTTGGATAGCTGTTATACGGGAGTACGTACCGGGGACTGTGATTGAGTTGCAGACCAGTCCATCTTACGGCCCGGATAAGCAGTTAGAGCCGGCAAAAAAAATTTTCCATTGGATGTTCTGGACGTTCGATCCATGTGTGCGGGCATTTCCCCACTGCAAGCCACTTGTGCAGGTGGATGGGACCTGGCTGTATGGAAAATATACACAGATACTGCTTCTTACAGTTGCTCAAGACGGTAACAAAAACGTACTCCCGATAGCATTTACTATCGTAGATAAAGAGAACATGGAGTCTTGGGAATTCTTCCTCACAAATCTGCGGAGGTATGTTATTAGGAACGATAACATTTGCATAATCTCTGATAGAGGGATGGGTTTAATTGCAGCTATTAGGCATTTCGGTGTGCCGTGGAAATCCGTTTACTGCATTCGTCACATTGCGTCACACTGCATTTTCAATATAAGCTGTCAACGCAGTCTTGTTAAAAACACGTCATCTTCCAATTGCATCGGTATTTTCTGCTACTTTCTACAGGCTGGCCACTTTGATATCAAGAATGGGTCAGCAGCAAGTCGACCAGATTCAGGCGGGACATGTGTTTGTTGAACGTATGAGGGATACAATGGTCGTAAACCATCGGTTGGCGAAGTCAATGAGCATGGAAATATATTCACGACGATTGGAAACGTTTCGAGTTACTGAGAACATCGATCGTCGACCTAGGTCTTACGGAGTTGATCTCCGGAACAGACGGTGTGAGTGCAGGAAGTTTGAAACACTTCATTACCCCTGTGTGCATGCCGTAGCAGCGTGTGCTAAAGTCAACCTTGATGCTGAACAATATGTCGATGATGTGTACACGCTGGAGCGCACATTGCGTGTCTGGGAGAATGAGTTCCCCGTCCTGCCGGACCTATCTACGTGGGAGGTGCCGCCAATCACTTTCGAGCTTCTCCCAGACACAGGGCTACTGAGGAATCCAAGGGGTCGTCCGCAGTCAAGCAGAATTCGTAATGAGATGGACATTAGGGAGAAATCTGACAGAAAACGCTGTGGAATATGTAGGTTAAGTGGTCATAGTCGGAATAAATGCCCTAACTGAAACTTTTATGTTGGACAGTCGTCGGGATCGGGGCGAAATTGAGCTAAAGCTATAAAATTTTTATGTATGTTGTTATAAAAGGTAATTTTATAACATTTGTAATTTTTCTTATTCGGCTTATGCTTACGCTTAAATTGTATCCATATTGTTTCCAGATTAAGTTATAAGATACCATGTGAGCGTTGTGGAATTATTAAGATTATATCGAAAATAGAGGCATTCATAATTCGATTGAGCTTTAATATAATGAAAAAAATTGAATAATTGATATCTATACATAAAATTCAGAACATCCGAGATATCTAAAATACAAATAGTACGAGTTATAGAAAAAGTGCATTAAACCCCTACAGTTGATGGTTCGGTGGTGTTGTCCGGGGGGTATACCTACGCGGAGGTCGACGCTCACGGCCTGGGCGACGACCAACATCCTCATCGTCCGCAGGTGGGGGCATGGAAAACATAGAGGGAATGTCCTGTCGCTCATTCACTGTCGACGAACTTGAACCATCACGAGTCCCATAATGCGGTGGATACGTGTCAGACGGGCCGGGCATGCCGTACTGCGGCCGGGGGGAGCCAAACAGTTTAAAATCGTATGCATATTCGCCCTCTGCGTAGCTCGGATAATATTCACCGCCCAAAAAATCCGGATGATAGCCATGTGATTCTTCAGTTGATTCTGATTGTCCGGGCTCTGCCTGTTGTGGAGGACAAAATACCGTCGAATCCAGATCCATCGAGTTGTGTGCTTCCGATCCCCCAACTTACTGAACGTACGGGGGGATTATCGTCGATTGCGCTCCAAGTAAATACGGCTTCCCGCGACTATGGTACCATTCTGTATACTGTCGAGATGGCTGCAGGTCGGTAGCCATAACCATCTGAGGAATTCGGTGCAATCGGTCGTACCACAATGTAACGTATTTTCGGTGATATATTCCCCAGTCCAATTGAACTCTTCCTCTCTTTGTCAAGCCGTGATCTTTCCCCAACTGGCACGGCGAATCCGGGATAGGTTGGATGCAGCCAAACTGCCGAAGCACCCGA
This sequence comes from Gossypium hirsutum, assembly GCF_007990345.1. Classification (NCBI taxonomy): domain Eukaryota; kingdom Viridiplantae; phylum Streptophyta; class Magnoliopsida; order Malvales; family Malvaceae; genus Gossypium; species Gossypium hirsutum. The sequence continues at coordinate 59,609,653 of NC_053437.1, forward strand.
TCGCCGTGATACCACTCGACGACGTTGAAATTTATAATTGGTGTGTTTGTGCACCATGTGTGGGAATCAACGAGTGCGGACGGGGGTACAACGTTTGTAATTTCCGGCCTCCGATACGGCATCCATATAAACTGCATGAGTAATAACATTGTAACGAGTTAGACCGATAACATGTGAGTAACATATAGAAATACCATGTAAATACGGATATTAGAATAGAAATTTACCCCTTCCCGGGCATGCTGTTCAATCCTCATGCGGTATATCGGGACATCACACGACTTCCCGATGCCTGGATAAGTCGCCCACCTACCAAAAATAGTATAGGGTTTAGGGTTGGTAACATTACTCAATATATTATGACTACAAATAATGACAATTTTTATTTTATCACCTGAGTGGCAGTGGATATAGATAGGGTTGGTAACTAACGCGTGCCAAAAATGGCATCCGATAAAGTGCCCATGATGCAGCAGTATGAGGCATCCGCCGATGTCTTTAACTTTCGGCTCTGTCGCTCGACAAAGCTCATTGTACAGCGTTGCTAGAACGGCCGAACCCCAACTGTACGACCTAGCCGTGGACGAATCAGCAAGCAGAGGCAAGTACAACAAATGCACACTGTCGCCGTTTACATCAGGCATGAGTAGTGCCCCTATCAAATGCATGATGTACGCTCGAGCAGCGCATATTAACTCACCTTCACTGGCGGTCGCTGATAGTCGACAAATTTTAGCTCTTAGCCATGTAAATTTTATTCCGAAAAAATATTTATCACTGTCCTCTGGTGACTCTCCTAGGAGTTTATAGCAAACTGCATCCGGATCGGTTAATGAAGATAGTCCCGTAACGGGACTCCCGTCAACTGGGAGCCCAAGCTGCACTGCAACGTCCTCCAACGTCACCGTGCACTCCCCGCACGGAAAATGGAAAGTATGGGTCTCCGGACGCCACCGCTCCACTAACGCGGATAATAAATCAAATCGCAAGTCGGAGGACCGGATCAATGCTACTGACCCAAATCCGGCTAGCTCCAGGTACGGCATAAATTGTGCATCCGGAGCTATCTTTAAAACACTCACGCGGCCCTTAATACTCGAAACGAGTCCTGATAGTGTTAAATAACAGAAAAATATTACGATTGCATAATTTATTTCTATATACTGCGTATATCCTTTTTAAATAAATAGAACTCCTGATTAACAAATAATAAATCATACCGCGTTATTAGCCGCATCAGATATGTGTCTAATACCGCTTCGAATCAATTCAGCCATTGCGATGCCTGCAAGTTGAAAAAAAAGTTAGTAAAAAAATCTAACTTCGGCCATTTATTCGTTTTTTTTTTCTGCGCATTTTATTCCTTTAAAAATATCATAATTCCTAATTTTATATTTTTACATTCTTTCAGTGCATAATGTTTGAAATTTATTAATCGAGTGTGTTATTTAAATTAATTTGCTATAAAAAATTAACCCTTACCCCTGCCCTTTGCTCGTATAATTTTCTCAATTTTTATTACTTTAAATAAAAATATATTATTCTCCTATTTTATTGTTTTAAATTATTTCAGTACATTTTCTTTGAAATATTTTGTATTAATTGTTTCTGAATTTTAAAAAAGTTAGTAATACACTCTTACTTCTGCCATTTGTTCGTATTTTTTTCTCCGCATTTTATTACTTTAAAAAATATCATTAACTTAGTCTTTTATAATTTTACATTATTTCAGTGCATAATGTTTGAAATTTATTAATAAATAAGGAGGGATTAAAAAGTAATTACCCACATATTGGTACCGCCTTTTTATTTCCCTCCATAACCATTTTTTTCCCTCTATTCTTTTGGTAAATAAAATAAAACTTTATAATATTTTGGTATTTTTTTTGTAATATTTTGGTAAATAACCCGAAATAAACCCTTTCCTCTGCCCTTTGGTCGTATTATTATTTTTCCGATTTTTATTACTTTCAATAAAACTATATTATTTTTGTATTTTATTATTTTATATTATTTCACTACATTTTTTTCCAATTATTTGTATAAATTATTTCTGAATTTTTTAAAAACATTTACTAATACAGTCTTACTTCGGCCATTTATTCGTATTTTTTTATCCGCATATTATTATTTTAAAAAAATCGTAATTTTTTATTTTATAATTTTACATTATTTCAATTGATTATGTTTTACATTTATTACATGTACATTTTTCGCATTTTTTTTCGCATTTTATTATTTTCGATAAATATACAATTCTCGTTTTTTCTTTTCGTATTTTATGTTTTCTTAAACATACTTCTTTGTCATTTTTCTTTTAATGCTATTTTCCTAAAATTTTAATTTCAAATTCGTAAGTAAATTTCATAAAAAAATTCCCTAATCAACATACAATGTACTTTAACTTATTTTTTTCATTCTAAATATATTTCATAAAATATATATGCTAAATAAAATAATAAAATAACTATAATGTACATTACATAAATTTTAAACACACAAATATTACAAAAAAATCAAATTTATAAATAAAATTACCTTTTTTTTCCTTTTTTTTCCCTTTCTTCCCTCTTCTTCTTTTTTTTCTCTTCTCCTTTCCCTTTCTTTCCTTCTTTCTTTCTTTTTTCTTCTCTTCTCCTTTTCTTCTTCTTTCTTTCCTTTTTTCTCTTCTCATTTCCTCTCCTTTCTTTCTTTCTTTCTTTCTTTCCCTCCTTCTGCCCCCACCACCGACCCCCCATAATACCAATTGGTGCCGCCAATGGTTTTGGCACCTTTGGTGCAACCAATACCATTGGCGTGACCAGTGCATTGTTACATCGGCCTGATTTTTTTTGCAGGTTTTTTTTATATATTTTGGTAAATAAAAAAAGTTTATATATTTTGGTAAATTTTTATTTTTTTATAATATTTTTGTAAAAAAACCCGTTCTTTTTCTTAAAAAAATGGTAATCTTAATCAGATGCAGGTATATAGAAACCCAAGCAGCTCCACAAATTTTGTACTGATTCACATCGATTGGGGAGTCTTGGTAGTAGTAGGGTAATGCTTACTCCGCTTTGGCGACTCAAATTTTCGAAGTTACTATTTTACACCTTATGGTATTCTATATACTTTTTATATAATATTTTATATATACCAAGATTTTTAAAATTAGATTGATGATCAAATCAATCAAGTCATCAATTCTTGATTTGTTCAAATTGATTAGTTTGTTCGGTTTAATTAAATAAATGATTAAAAATTCGTTAAAAATTTAAACAAAATTAGTTCAATCGAGTTTTTAATTTAATTCTGTCGAAACCATTTTTTGAAAAACAAAAAAGTTTGTTGTCGACTTTAAAAAATGAAAATTAGAGTCGCCACCGATCTTTTATTGAGGTGTGATCGGTTTACCATTAAAAAATGATTTTAGGTCTGCGAATTTTGAGAAAACAGGTTCGGGAGTCGGTTACGTACGAGGAAGGGTTAGCACCCTCGTGACGCCCAAAATTGGTACCGAATTGATTGTTTAATGTCTTAATGTCGAAATTTTAAAAAGATTTTAAAATACGATCCTTTTATCTTGAATAAAAATGGATTGAATGATAAGGCTCACTTATTTCAAAGGAATAAATTGTCGCACTAAGTAAGTTAGAGTGCAACATTTTAAATCCTCAAAATTAAGTCTATCTTTTGATTTTCGAAACCTATGCATTTTAAGAAGGGTATTTGGTTATTTGGGTCAAATGAAAAATCAAAACCCAGTAAGTTAGGGTTCAATTTCCCAAAATTCCTAAATATCACATATTGTCTTTATTTTTAGAAGAATCCTCGTCTCGAGAAAATAACATGTCATATCCAATGCATTAGGATACAACGTATCGAATTCTCGAGAATGAGCTTTTATTTATGTGTTTTGATTAAAGCATATCCTCGATTATTTAGATTCAACGAGGAAAATTGGAACCTAATACGTTAGGGCTCAATTCTCTCGAGGATTCCAAATTTCGAGTATTGCGTCATTTTGAAAATTTTTGTATGAAATAACTTTAACATTTGTAATCTTTTGAATAAATAAAAACGATTGAATAATAATGTACAACGCGAAATGATAATTTATAAACTAAAACATGCATTAATGAATAACAAAGATTCGATATATACGAATAAACAATATCATATACATAAGAGCAACAATTTTATATCCTATATTACGCAAATACTAACATCCATATTAGCAAGCAAAATGAATTAAAAAGTTAATCTTAAAAAAGTGACAAGCGAATCAACACAAACACCAACCCAATGTACAAATTTGAAATAGCTAAAAAAAAATATGAAAGAAAGGAAGTTATATATTAAAATGAATTTAAAATAAATAGTATATAAATGAAAATTTGAAATAAATTAAAAAATATGGTTAAAGATAAATACTACATAAAATAATAGTGTCCAAATAAATTTTAAAGTAAGTATTACGTAAAAGTAAATCAAAGTACATTAAATAATATGTATATGTACGTATATTTATAATAACAATACATAATGAAGATTAAACAACAATACGCAATAAATTTTAAAACAAATGTATAATAAATCTAAAGTGGTAATATAATTTTATTTATAATATAAAATAATACTACATAAAAAATACGTAATGAAACTAACTATTAATATATGATAATGATTCAAAACTTAAAGAAATAATATAAATAACAAAATAATGGCATATGTACATAGGTAAATAGACGTATAACCCAATATAAATAATAATACTAATAGTTATAATAACATTAACAATAACAATAATAATAAAAATAGTTGAGTAATTAGAAAACGCAAGAGGGACTAAATCGCAGTCAAAACAGAAATAACAGGCCACAAATGTAGTTTAAAAACACGGAGGGTCCAAACTGCAACTCGAGAATTATGAGGGGGCCAGGTTGGAAATTATTCCATTCCCCAAAACGCAGCGCAATGACGCAGACTGAAATGAAACAATATCAAAATGCGGGGCAAAAATGAAAAAAATAAAAAAAGACCGATTTAAAGATCCTGCAAAAGAAAAAGGACCTTTTGCGCAATATGCTCAAGTGTTGGAAAACGCGCGGATCCTTCCCCGGGTCGGGTCACCGCGCGGGTAGCTATGGGCAAACAGCGTCGTTTTTGGCCATTGAGGTTGAGGCTCAAAACTGCGCCGTTTAGGTCCTCTATAAAACCAGATTTTTTCTTAAAAAATTCATTTCTTCCCTTATTTTCCAAAAAAAAATCAGAGAAAACCTCTCTCTCTCTCTTTCAAAACCCAGAATCCGGCCGGCCTGCTCACCAAACCACCGCGTCGGCTGTGGTCGCCAGCGACGGCGCCGCCGTACGCGGTGGTCGAGAATCCAAAAACTCTCCATTTTCCCTCGTTCTTTACCGTTTCAAATCCTAGGCCTCCGCCCATTCAACTCCGATTCGTCCCGAGGAGAAGAAGGCTTCATCGGCGCACCCACGAAGGTAAAACTCCTTCTCCTTCCCTCTCTTTATTTTATTACTTATATATATATAGACAACAAAACGAAGAACAGGTTGAAGAGAGAAAAATAACAACTTTGAAATCACCTTTAAGAACTGTTTTTTTTATTGCTTTTCTTTCTAGGATTTCATACAATATTCGTCCCCTTACAGATTTTTTTTTAAATTGGCCTTTATAGTGCCGAAAAATCCAAAATAAATAAAATTTGAATTTTTTACAACTGTTATCTATCCTTTTTTTTGTTTGGTGCTACGTTGTTCGTCTTTCGTTTGTTGCAGGTACGGCCTGGAGGAGAAGAAGCACGTACGCGCGGAGGCGTAGCACGCTCGGGAGGGGGCCCTGATTGTTGCGGTGCTAGATGCTGCAGAAACCTTAGGGTTTCTTGTTTTCTTAGCTTTGGGCTGATTGGGCTTTTTAGATAGTGAGTTTTGCGGTTATTGTAATTGGGTTTAGTGATTGGGCTTGGCGTTAGGTTAAATTTGGGTAGTTTAGGTTAAAACGGTTTGGGCCACGTTGGGCCCATGTATTTAGACTGTGAACATTTAATTATTTTTTGGTTTTTTTCTTCTGCTTATTCTGAATGGGCCCCGGGTAAATTGGGCCTATTTCAAATTCAACCTTTTTTCGAATTAATACCTTAATTGATTTTTGGTCTAACCGATCCGATCTATCAATTCAATTGATTATGAAGAGAGTGATAAATATTAAATATATATTAAAAATATGTGTTATTACCAAAAGAAAATTATCTATATGTGAACATATGTTGTACATATTTTATATATGCTACCATATAGATATACTAAAGGATCATATATACTGAAATTATTTTCATGAATAAATTATAAATATATATAGTTTTATAATACTATTTTTTTAAAAAAAATCAATAAAAGAATTTAGGTGGAGCATATATAGAATCAACATTTATAAATGTAGATGTTTTTCCATAACCCTAATTGAATGTGTTGGGTAAAATTCATCAAATTAACTTAAATTTTAAATATAATTTTATCCTGCCTCAAAATCCATTCGATTCAATTGAAATTTGATTGAAAGAGAAAATATTAAGATTAAATATGAAAAATAGAAATAGCGAAACATGTTAAATTGTCTCAGGGTAGGGCTAGTTGGTCCACACAGTTGTTAAGTACAAGCAATATATAAATATATGCACGATCAATTATAACGCAGAATTCAATTAATATAATATACAATAAATAAAAAAATTGAACAAAAGTTAAATTAGTTTATAAATAATTAACTTCAATTTTTACGAACAATAATAAGGTTTTAAAAAATTTATATAATTGATGTATTATTTCAAAAAAAAATCAAAATATAATCTCACAAAAAATTGATCCCACAAATTTTCTTTTAAAAATAATTATCTTATAGAATAAATTATTTTATATAAAAATAAATAAATGAATTCCTCCCCAATCACTAAAACCCAAAAATCTCTAATTTTTTTTTTTATTTTCTTTCGACACTCATCCCTTTTTTTCTCAATTTTTTTATTCTCTTACTCTCTACAACTTTTACAGGATGAGTGTTCAATTTTTCATGTTGGTCTCCCACTTTGTTAACAATTCTTCTTTTTCTTTTCGTGATTTACTGATTCATCTCTAAAAATATAGAATTATGGCTTTTCTTATGATAGATTAGGATTTTATGCAATATTTTGTTTTTTTTTCATTGAATGATTTTGTAAGAGATTCCTAACATCGTGAGTGGGTAATTATTTTTAGAAGATGATTAATACAAATCATTGAAGAAATTAGGATTGATTAAAAATTTAACATTTTTATTTAAAAATTGGTGTTGCTAGTGTGATTATCGTGAATTTTGTGTTTGGAAATTTGATATATTGCATTCTCATGACACCAAAAAATACTAAGTAATGTTTATTTTTGTGAAAGAAAATTATTAATGATTTATTGATTTCATGAAAACTTTTATGTGTTTAAGGCTTAGACATATTTGGCCTAAATATTTAAGAAAAATGGAAAATATTTTAAAAGAATGCCTACTAATGAAGTAAATGAAGAAAAGAAAAAATATTATATTTTGACTTTTATCAACATTTTAATTTTTCTTAAAAATTTGACCCCACGGTCCAAAATTTCCTAACCACTTTAACTACCTAATTTTTATCTAAGAGCTACTTTAAGCCGTACTAAATAAGGTCGGTTTTGAGATAACTATTTTTGGAAAAAAAAAACAGATATGGTGAGAATGGATTGTATGAAACTACGATTCTATGTCATTTTTATCCGTTTCCAATAGGAGAATGACAAATCAGATTTTTTTCTCTTGATTTTTAGCATATTTAGTTGGATTTGAATTGTTTCAAGAGAAAAAAAAAATCTAACTTGTCATTTTTCTATTGAAAAGGGATAAGGATAACATGGAATCACAATTTTAACAATTCTTTCTCGAATTGAGAAATTTGGTTCGAGAGACAGAATTTTTTTATCAAAATAATTTGATTCACTATTATATTAAGTCCTATATGAAAATATATTGGGTGATCGCTGAATGGTTGAATTTGAAACATAGATGATCTATCACAGATTATGAAGTAGATGAGATAAAATTTGAGAAATATAAGGATTATAAAAATATACAAACTTACAAAAATTAGAAGGGAGAATTAACATTTGGTTGGTTGGTTGGATCCAAAATTTATTGATATAGAAGGAAAGAAAAATTAAATCGAATTAAAGTTTATTGAATTGACAGTTAAACTAAATTTTATAATTTTTAATAATTTATCAAATTAAACATCATGATTTGACCTATCTGTTTCCACGTTATACGGTGAACATGTAATGAGACAAGTTTTGGTAATCTTTTAAACGAGGGCCAAGACAGCTGCTGCTTGATTTTTCTCCAATTACCATGCTTTTTGAATTTTGAATTTTGACTCTTTTTTTTAGTTTTTTCGTGTTTCACATATTAAGACAAGTAACACTGAATTGTTATTATTTTTCTAAATCTAACAAATAATATTTTCTTCGTTTATTTTTTAAAATAATTTTATTATAAGTTCTGATTATATTTTACATAATATCAAGAACTACTTATAACTCCCCCTCAACTCATAAATAAGAAGATAATGCGTTTAAGCACACTTGACCTCATACAATATCTATGCCAATCAACTTTTTTTCATCCATTTTAAATTGAAGAAACAGAGGTTAATAAACATGGGTGAATGGATGTTTATCTTAATTTTATTAATTTCCTTAAAACAAGACTAAATCTTTTTGTGTCTTAATTAAAACAAGAGTTAACATAATTAATAGTTCCACTTTAAGATTGTATGTAAAAAATAACTACTACTACCGCCACCACCATATATAGAATAAAATAATCAAATACATGTAGATTCTAGAATATGATTGCTTTTTTCTTTAAGGATATCTAGAAGCAAATATTAGATACCAGCTTGAATATATTTTCCCCAAATCTATATTTAAGTAAAATGCAAAATTACTTTTCTTGTAGGGTAGTTAGAGGTTGTGTAATAAAATAAACATAAAGTTACAAGTAATAGTTAATTAGAGCTAGGGATATTCATCCCATTTGAGTCTCTATGGGAGCAGTTCAAACGTCCAATCTAAGGACAGCTCTTTGTTAGATATGGGTATGTAAGTACTAAACTTTTTATTATATGCTACTTTAAAATAATGTTAAGATAAAGATAATACATTGAATCATCGATGAGGTCGTCGAATTTAGCTGTAGGAAAAATAGAAAACCGTCAAAGTCTTCTAAACACTCGAAAATCTCGCTAAATGATTGTTTTTTTAATTTTTTTGTACCTAAAGACCTTATGATAGTTAGTATTTATAGTGATGGTTCCCTATCAACTATACATCTCATTATCACACATACAAAAGTGTAAAATATGAGCATGTGGAAGTGACCCCAGTAAACATGGGAATGTGGGAGGCCTTCCCACGAACCAGTTCCAACAATCTAAATTAGTTAGTTAGTTATAATAGATTATAAGGCTATAAATACATAGTTTTACAGATGACAGTCAATCCTGTTTATCATGAAAGAACTAAATACATAGAGAAAGATTGAACAAGACACAATATGTTTAAACAAAAGAACATATTGCTGACATTAATTCTACAGCAGCATGAGTATCTTAGCTCCAAGCTGAGAAAGAAAGACATTTTTCATCTGTTAATATAGGATAGAAGTTAACTAGTTAGTTTAATAAAGCTATAAAACATAGCTTGTGTAAATAAACATTATGCAAAATAGAATAAAGATGTATTTTTCAATGTTACAGCTTGAGGTTCATCAGTTTTAACAAAAATAATACTATGGGTTTATAGGTTTATACATGATAGAATTAGACAGAGTAATAGCCCACACCATTTAGCAAAGCATGGCTCATACAGACCACCGAAAGAGACGATCATAAAACATACCTAAAAACACCCATCCAATTAGCATAGCATACAAACTAGGACACCTCGAAGCAGGAAATGCATATTAACACCACGTTAAGAACAAGTTCTCTGACAAAGAGTACTTATGCTCTCTCCCACACAAGAGCGTCAATGCTCTTCTAAGCATCCTCATTCATTGTATTCGACAAACTTCTATACTCTTTCCATTCAATTTAATCAAAAGATCAGCATAAAATGTACAAGGATGAAATTTGGTGTATTTATTTCTTTAAATTCGTATAATTTAATCAAAATTAAAGTTTTATATATACATTTAAATCACAGTCAAAGTTTCTTATGTATAATTGTACCAAAATAAAGTTTATGTACCAAGTTGTACACTGAATCAAAATTTATGTGTAATTTTGAGATTTATCTATTTTTTATAGAGACTTGGCTTTTACACAAGGTATGCAATATATAAAAGGGCTAAGCCAACATTTAGCCCCTGAATTTGGTCCTTTTTTTTCAATTTAATCCTTGAAAAGGTTCTTTTCACATTTGTCCCTAAACTTATTAAATTTTCTCAATTTTTTTCCTTATGAATGACGTGGCACAATATTTAAGTACCACGTCAATACGTCATCACATGGATCAAATTTTAGAAAAAATATTATCAAATTTAGGATCAATGTAAAAAATAATTATTGAAAAAGGAAAAAATTGCCAAGTCCCTATTGGGTAAAACGCGGAATATGGAAGGCATGACATTGGTTTTTATTCCAACTACGTGGGCGGGTTGGTACGTAAAGTAGTGATATGGTCACTTTATTAGGAACAATGATATTTATTCTTAGTGCAAGGTTCATGACCAGATCAGCGACCCTAAGTTTTCCAATTTTGAAATTTTTTTAAAAATAATTTTGTTATATATGTTTTTTTTATATAATGTTTATAAATAAGAGAATAATGTGCTTCAGCACATTCGAACCAATGCTCTCCCACATTTACAATAATTCTCGTGCCAATCAAATTAAGATCCAATCAAATTGATTTTATTTTTTTCAATTTTGTGTTATATATAAACAAGCATATACTATCTACCATACAATAATCAAGATGTGTTTCAATGAATGATTTTAGTTTTCCTATTGATTTTAGCCAGGGTTTGGGATTTGTTTTTCTTCATTTCTCAAGTGAAACATTAATGTATATACTTTGGGATTTATTATTACTACTTCAAACTCAATAAAAGATATATATTTAATAGAAGAAAAAATCGGTTTAGTTGGTTTGTAGTTTAATTCAATTAGATTGTATCAATTCACAGGTTTAATTTCTTGTTTCAGACTAATTATAATTAAATAATTTTAATTATTAAATAAAATAATAAATATTTGGATTTCTCAAGTTTTAATTAATTTTTAATTATTATTAGATATAAATATGATTGTAATAATTTTTAATTGTTTATTAATTTTTTAAATGTTAAATAACTTTTTTTATTATATACAAGATTTAACCAAATGTCATTAATAGTATTTTTTTTTATAAATCATTTCTAAATCTATTGTCGTTAATAGTTATTTTCTATTCTCATCTCACTTCCACAGTAGTATTTGAGTCCAAACATACACTTCACGTTTTTTTTAATCTCATTCCTACAATAATCAATGTCACCGTCTCCGCTGTTTTTGATATCGCTGAAAGTAAACACACCGCCTTATCAAAGAAAACCTTGATGTCTCTTAAGATTTTAGATTCGAGTCTCACCTCTAAATTTATTATATATATATGACCAGCTACAAATACAAATGTAGAATCAAACCACTATAAAATATATAAGATGAAAAACTAAACAAAATTCACACATAAAATTATACATAGTAAAACTTAAACCCCAATACTTGAATCCTAGTCATGTTAGACTTAACCAAAAATTTAAGAGATTATTGGTAATTAATTAATGAATTTATGTTGGTAGGGACGGTTTAAGTCGTCTATATTATTTTATTGAATCTCTTCCATTTGGAGAGACAAGGATTCATCGAGTCGTTTGTCCCCAATTCTCAAAGACAGCTTGTCTTTTTGCATTACAAAATCTTTCCCATCACTTTCTCTCCTTATATAAGATACCCCCATCGATCTTTACACACCAACTCATCCATCCCTTCTTTGGTTTTCCCTTTGATTTTCCTTTGTCTCAGACATTCATTTTTTCCATGGAGAATTTGAGGATGATGAGGAACCAAACCAGAATGTCTCCTTCAAACTCATCACCATCATCATCCCTATCCATTCATAAAGATTCGCAAACAATAACAAAGCCAAAGATACGGATCATTCACATATTTGCACCAGAGATCATCAAGACTGACGCAGCAAACTTCAGAGAATTGGTGCAAAGACTCACTGGGAAACCACCTCAACAAAAGGGTTGCAAAAGGAAACCAAGAATCGGCGGAAAAGATGACAAGCCAATGGAGCTAAGAACTGGGTTTCTTGCAGGGATTGAAACAAGAGAAAGGGTTAAGGAAGAAGGAGGTGGTTTCTCAAGTGGTTTTGGAGATTTAGATGATTTTATTCAAGAGATGGGTGAATTCCCTTTGCTTCCTTTGGATGATTCTCATCACATGCATGGATTTGAAGAAGCTCAACTAATGGCATAAAAATTGATTCTGGGTCTTTTAATTTTGTAATTTTATGTTCCATCTTCCCTGATTTTGGTTTTGGTATGGGGTTTAGTTGTAGATTTTACTGAATTTTATGATTTTCTCATGCATCTCTTTCTCTCTTTCTCTGTAAATATAAGAGATTAACTTAATTTCATACTCTCCCTTTTTTTCTTTTTTCTTTTTTGAACTTTCTTGATGCCTCATTTCAATTTGGATGTAATAGAATTAATCAACTGATCAAAACCTTTTCAGTTTTTTGAATATTGAATGGATTTTTTTTTTAATTTCATTTTCTTCTTACTTTGGGAAAAGAATAGCTGTTTGGCAGACCAAACATGAACTTGCAAAAAAGAAAAAAAAAATGTCTTACTTTTCTTGAAAGGCTCTCTTTAATTTTATAAAATTTCTACATAAATATAACAAATAAATTTATCCCTTCAAGTCACCTCCAACTAGTATGATGTTTTGTGCATATCTCATAAGCATCCCAAATTTGAGAAAAAACTATTGCTTTTGATTTTGATGGAAAACCATCTTTTAAAATGTTGAACTTCTATATGAATATTGGTCAATTATGTAATTTAATATATAAATTTTCATTCGGTGTAATTATACACATAAAACTTTAATGGTAGGTAAACGTAAAACGATGTTGTATTGATAATGATATTAGTAGTTTAGTAAATTGCAAGAAAAGGACAAAGCCCTAACAACAACACGACTTACGCAATTTAAACCCAGATCACATCTTAATCATTAAACATCCTGAACATCAAATCAATATACGGATTCGAATTTCAATTATTACTAAATTCCTGATAATTACTCAACCAAATAAGTCAACTCGTTTTAATCATTTATCAGAAAAGTTTTGGTAGATAAAATGTTGTGTCCCTTAAATTAAACGTTATGCTTTAAGAAAGACATGGATTTACAAATCATTAGGTTTTAAATAGTTGACTCGCTTTGTGAATAAAATATGTGTAAATGGGGTTGTATTTTAAAATTAATGTGTAATTTCCAGATAAGATGTTGCATTTTAAAAGGATTACATTCATCTAATTTATTCTTCTCAATATTTTATAATTTTAATATATCTGATTAAATAGAACTAATGTGTAAACAATGAAGGTTAATTTTTTTAGAATTAGGACTAAATTGACATAATATGTAAAAAAAATATTTAGAGCTAAATTTGTTATTATCCTTTCGTTAGCTATTTAACGGCTTGGTAACCAGAATATATAATCTCGAATAGTTGAGTGATCAAATTGTAAACTTTCATAGTTGGATTAGAAAACTCACCTTTTAAAATTAAAAGACTTAAATATCCATAATTTTCTTTTGTTATTGAAATTATATATCTATACTATATATTAAGTATTTTACTAAATTGATAACACAAGTTAAACGGACACTAACTCAGTTGGGTAATGAGAAAATACTCTTTACAAAATAAATTATATTATTTTGAGGGTGATTTTATCTTTTTATATCTTTTATATAGAAAAATGCACGTATATAATAAGATTTAAACCTATGCCTCTATAATTTTTATCAGCTTAATGGTGTAAAAAGCTCTCAAACTTTTTCAAAAAAAGTAATTAAGCCCCTGCTTTGTTTTTTTTTTTTTGCACCCATTTGGATACTTAAACTTTCAAAATGCATAAAAAATACCCTCAAACTTTTTGAAAAAAGCAATTAAGCCCCTGCTTTTATTAAAAATTATAAAAACTTAAATTCAATAAAAGATATAAATATTATTAAAATTTAATAAAAAATTCAAATATTAAAAATTTATTAAAATTAGAAAAAAATATAAAAAAATGTAAAAAAATAAAAAGTTACAAAATTTTATAAAAATCGTAAAAAATTATAAAATATATAGAAATATAAAAAAATTATAAAATTTTATAAAGTCATAAGAAAATTATACAAAATGTAAAGAAATATAAATTTCATAAAAATTTATAAAAATTATACCAAAAGAAGTATTTTATAATTTTTCTATAACATTTAATGATTTTTATTTTTTTTTATCATTTTTGCCACATGTCACCCTATGTTGCGACACATGATGACTTTAATTGAAAAAAACTAAGTTTTGTTAACTTTAATGATCAACAATTAAAGTTAATTGCATGTTATAATTTTTTTTATAAATTTTATAAAATTTTACAATTTTTTTACGATTTTTATAAAATATTTTATTCTAATTTTTAATAAATTTTAATTTTTATATTTTTATTAAAATTTAATCATTTTTCTAAAATTTATTATTTCTAATTTCTAATTTTTTTCTAATTTTTAACAAGAGCAAGGGCTTCATTGTTTTTTTGAAAAATTTTGAGAGTCTTTTTTATTCATTTTGAAAGTTCAAGTACCCAATTGAGTGAAAAAAAAAGGCAGTGGCATAATTGCTTTTTTTTTTTGAAGAAGTTTGAGGGTCTTTTTGATGTATTTTGAAAGTTCAAGTGCTCAATTAAGTGCAAAAAAAAAGAGGGTCTTAATTGCTTTTTTTGAAAAAATTTGAGAACTTTTTACACCCTTAAACTAATTTTTATCATTTATTCTTTACTATTTAACCAAAGCCTTGTTTGTCATTTATATTTGTCACATAATTTTATTTTCACCCACATCGTAAATGTGTCATATATTTTAGCTGAGTTGGTAGACACATGTTATAATGACACAAATTATTATTATTTTTTTAAAAAATATTTGTATATCTTTCTAATTAAGTTATATTCATTTAATTTTGGACACCAATTTAATGTAATCAAACCAAATGATTCGAATTATGTTTCAAGTCATGCACATGTGTTTTACTTTTCTTTTTTCTTAGCAGTTTAATTTCCAATCGACATTAGTGCTTGGACTTTCCAAATTGACCATGAAAGCTCCTTCATCAATACCCCATTATTCTATGTTATTATTTTGGGATAATTCTAAAAAATTATATATCAACTGTTATCTAATATTTAATTATATACGAATTTTATTTTGGTGTAATTTTATACATTAAATTTTGATTTGATCTTATTCTCACAAATTAACACCATTATTAATATAACATCATTTTATATTTATATATGGCATACACAAATAATTATATTTATCCAATATAAAAAATAAATTAATGTATTTTTCTTTAAACGATTATGATTGAATTAAAATTAAGGTTTCATGTATACAGTTGAACCACAATCTAAGTTTCATGTATATTATTGCACCAAATCAAAATTTATATATTGAATCAAAGTTCATATATAATTTTAAAATTTATCCCAATTATTTTTCAACCGATATGTAACCTTGATATAAACCTAAATATGGGACCATTAGTGAAATTCTATGTATAACTAATAATCTTTTATATGACCAAAAGGATGAAAATCATGGAAGAAGATTCATAAACTTGATATAGGTGCAAAAGGCCACTCAATTAGTCACTTTCAAGCTCATGGATAAGCTCTATCTATTGAATTAACCCCATTTGAAGCACATGGATAAACTCAATCAATTGAATTAATTAACCCCTAATCATTAAATTTATTTTAGTAGAACTTGTTTGAAACTAAGGAAGAATGGGAGAATTGTAGGCAGGTAAAAAGATGACATGATTGAATTTGATTATGTGGTGGACGAAATTGTAAACTTGTATTTAGTTTCTCCAATGGTAGAGGATAGAATATGATGAAACTGAGGATTATATGTTGAAATTTTAGTTATAAAGTATAAAAATGAAACCCACCATTGTAGCCAAAGGCTAGCCTTCATATTTGACTTTACCCACTTTATGTTTAAGTCAACATTTTTGGTTAACTTTATCACAAATTGCAATTAATATTAATTTACTTCCTTTGGACGGTATTTTATCACAAATCACAAACCGTCTAATTTTAGAAAACTGAAAACTAGCAGGATGAAAATTGATGTCTTAACCAACACCTTAGTTGCCATTTGAGTATAAATTCGATTGGTATGAACATTGTTATTACTACATGAGAATGTAGGCATTTATGAATTGAGAAAAGACTACGAATAGTTCTAGGTATTACGTCAAAAAGAACATATATGATTAAAAGAGAAATATAAAATTCTAATCATACCGTACCAACTCGAGTTGTTATATTGACATTTACTAATTATTTTCAATTAGTTAATCGACCAAATAAAAATTGGAGCGTTGACAAATGATATACTTTTTTTTCTTTTGACTATATCAAGAACTTGAAGATTAGGGTATTATTCTAACAATTTAGATACGAATGTGCAAAAACTATTAGGGTATTTTAATTACATTTGGAAAGTATAAAATATGCAAATTAAAAGATAATATGTAGTTAAAGATATTTTTAATTATTATAATTATAATGATATTTATTGAGAATTTTAAATATCAATTAATGATTAGAATTAAAACATTAAAATATTCTGTGTTTGAGGTTTAGGTTCCTACTTTCATACAAAGATGAAAAAAAGAAGGGCCAAACTTCTTTTTATTACAATTTGATTGAATGTAAAAAGGCTGTTAGATATAGATGTGAGCCCGCCATAGCTTTAAGTAATTTATTAATACCAAATATCCCACTAATCGGATCAATATGATGTGAATGTCAAACAGGATTTTTCTTTTATCTATTAATTCGATTAATATTAATATTGTTATCAATGTATGAAGATCTGGGTTCGAGTGTTGAAGCATATTATTTTCTTATTTAAGGGTTGGGGGCTATTGATAATTCTAGACAAAGGCAAAGTTAGAAAAAACTTTTAGGGGACCAAAATTAAATTGTAATTTTTACGATAATAAAAATGTAATTTCACTATTTTAATATCCTATCTGTTTATAATTTTTAAAAGATTAAATCAAATTTTTATCATTTTAAAGGAAATCAAAGTGTAATTTTACCTTAACTAGGGCCTAAATAGTTTTTTTTCCCAAAAAAATCATATAAATTCTATTATAACACATCACCACGTGTTTCATTTATTTATCTACTTTTAAATATTAATTATGGATGTCTATTAGTTTCTTAAATTCCTTTGGGGAATTAAAAAAAAATTATATTTCATGTATCAAATAATAATCTTTATATATACTAAAATAAAATTATATTGATTTGTTAATGCACAATCCTAAATTTTATTAAGGTATAATGAGTTTTTTTCCTCTCTACGGAACCAAGGTCGAAAAGATTGAGAAAAATGAGTCATTCACAACCACTGATGAAGGATTCCTCGAAAAGTTAAGGATTAGTAATTCGTTTTAGAAATCGAATGAGTTCGATCTTATACATACGCAAGGAAGATAATAAAAAAAAAGAAAGAAGATAAGTTCCTCTTTACTTTTATCACTTAGGAGCCGTGCGAGATGAAAGTCTCATGCACGGTTTTGAATGAGAGAAAGAAGTGAGGAATCCTCTTTTCGACTCTGACTCTCCCATTCCAGTCGTTGCTTTTCTTTCTGTTACTTCAAAAGTAGCTGCTTCGGCTTCAGCCACTCGAATTTTCGATATTTCTTTTTATTTCTCATCAAACGAATGGCATCTTCTTCTGGAAATCCTAGCTATTCTTAGCATGATATTGGGTAATCTCATTGCTATTACTCAAACAAGCATGAAACGTATGCTTGCATATTCGTCCATAGGTCAAATCGGATATGTAATTATTGGAATAATTGTTGGAGACTCAAATGGTGGATATGCGAGCATGATAACTTATATGTTGTTCTATATCTCCATGAATCTAGGAACTTTTGCTTGCATTGTATTATTTGGTCTACATACCGGAACTGATAACATTCGAGATTATGTAGGATTATACACAAAAGATCCTTTTTTGGCTCTCTCTTTAGCTCTATTTCTCTTATCTCTAGGAGGTACAAAAGAGTGAGATTTCTACAAAAGAGAAAATTTGAGAGTTCAAATAAGAGGATTTTGTTGATTCATTTGTCGATCTAATTGATATGTATGTCATTAAATTAGTATCGTGTATCAGAATAAAATGTAAGACAATCCTTGTGACCATCTATTTGTTTTCATGCACCCAGCACGATACATACAAAATATAGGGGAAATGTATCATTAAAATAGACCATTAACGAATTTTCAGACGCGGATACATACGGATCCTTATCACACTGAAACAACTGCCGTTATTAGTATTAAACCAGTATCGATTCATACAAGCTAAATCTTCTAATCGGTAATTGAGCCAAAGAAAGAACTTTAAAACTTATAAAAAATTCATTTTAATCCTCTATTTAATTTTTTACTTATTAACTCTTAAACTTACATTTTTATATTAAATCACCCCAAAATGAATAGAAAAATTAACATTATTTAACTTTGCTGAAGCTACATATATATATGGATTGTTACATGGATGACACCTCAATATTTAATTAATTTTTTTAAATTAAAAAATTAAAAAATTATGAAAACTATTTTTCAAATTTTAAAAAATTAATTAAACGTTGATGTGTCATCTACATGGCAATCTATGTGTAAGCCACATCAACAAAGTTAACAAATGTTAACTTTTCCATCTATTTTGGGCTAATTTGACCAAAAACTGCAAATTCAAAGAGTAAAAGAGAAAAAAATTAAATGAAGAGCTAAAATAACTTTTTTTTATAAAGTTAGAGAACCAAAAAAATTATTATGCCGAGGTTGGATTCTTACAGCATACATGCAGTGGTGGAGCTTTAAAATTTTTTGGGGGGAATCGAAATTAATTTGTATATTTTTATGATAGTAAAAATGTAATTTTATCATTTTAATAACTTATATCATTATAATTCCTAAAAGATTAAATCAAAATTTTATCATTTTTGAAAGGAGAGAGAAAATATAATTTTACCATTAATAATTTAAAATTTAATAAATTATAAAAGATGTACTATTTTAGGGTGGATACTAATCATCCACCACTGTCTACATATATAAAAGATTGGAAAATGATATATATATATTAGTGATTAGTCATGCAAGCAGGCTGTTAATTTGTTGTTAGTCAAACATCATGGCGGTCAAACATGTTTACATTTAGACACTCAGGATTATGAGTTTGAAAAATGATATTAACATAGTTTAAATTTACCTAATATATGGACTATGAATACAATAAAATTAATTGAAAGCTTTATTCACAATTCACTTACTCCAACTTCGACTATTGCATGCAACTTGCTTCTTCCTCTTCCAAGGGGTGATATTATCTTTCACAATAATCTATGTGTGAATTCAAATATCATCCAATACCCCCACACCACTTCAAACTTTGATTTTTATTAAAGTAGAATGATCGTAAAATAAAAATAAAAATACATAGATTTTATGTGAAAATCTTTTCGAGAAAAAAATTATGGGTAGAGAAGGAGAAATTCGCTAATGTTGAAAAACAAATGATACAAGAGGAGTTTCGGCTGCATCTATTTAAGAGTTGAAAAATCTTATTGTGATCAAAGTCAAATAAGAGAAGAATAGTTCTAAACGGATTCAATTTGTGCCATATGGTCTGTACCGCCTCAGTCGCAACTACAAATCCCCTTTTTTTTTCAACAAATGACGGAGTTCAGGTCACACAATCTCTGATATGAACAAATACAATAAAATATAGTTACCTATTAACATTAATTTAATTTGATACATGCATATATATATGAATTTTGCTAAAGAGCCTCGTCAACATAGTCTTTTAAATATGGTTGTTGCATTAGTACACTAAAATATTGCAATAAGGTGTGGAATAATTTACTTTTAATAGCGATAGTTAAATACTAAAGATGTTAAAAGTAGTTTGAAGATAAGTCTTAAAAGAATAGTAATACAACGAATTCAAGAATTATGACCGTTTCTATTGAGAATAAATTAGTGGTTCTTAAAAATAATTAGGTGATATTTTTTATTTTACACTCAAGAAATTGTTGTTTAAAATTGGTAAATAGGTGAAACATAATTGGTATTATTCTTTTCGAAAAGAATAAAAAACTAAATCGGAAAATAAAACAAAAAATCTTAGTTAAAAATTTGACAAAAAAAAGAGAAGAAAACATACGAGCTGAGAAAAGGAGAATGAGAGAAAAAGTTGTTTTGCTTGCTTCCAAATGAGTATAATGACTTGTTATATATAGGATTTTCTGAAGGGGCAAAATGGTAAATTTATAATGTAAGTTTCTAAAAAATATGCTACGGAAACTGATCAGACAAGGGAATTTTTTTTGAAAATAACTTATATTGTTTAAAAAAATATAATTTCATCCAAAAAGAAGCACATGCACGATACATATTAACACGAACCAAGTCGGCAGCAACAAAAGCACACAAGGCACACATATGTTGAGTCTTTAGCCTCAATTATTCAATAAAATAAAAAGCGAGACTATATTTAAACCCTCTTAATAACCTTTTTCTCAACCAGTATAGTATTGATAATCCACTTTGCATTACCAACCCTTTTTAATTGTAGGAATAAAGATAATATATAAAAATGATCAAAATAGAAAAAGTTAATCCCTTCATCACTTTAGTCAATCTCAATCCCATAAAAACTAGATTCACTTCATCTAATTTTCATTTTTACAATTAAATTATTTAAGCTTGCAACCAGTGAAAGATAAAACTCCAAAGATTACAAGTCAAAATTATCAATAATAAAAAAACTTGAATTACCCATAATGTTACAAGCAATGTTACAACATATTGTGTAACACTCTATTTTCAAGCAATTTACACCAAAAATCACCCTTTAGCATTTTCTACTTACTCATCCATCTTAACTCTATACTTTTTTCTTCAAAAACACAAAAAAGAAAATCTCATCTTACCACTAATTAAGGTGTAAATGAACAGAACGTTCGATGAACAGTTCGTGAACCGATCGTATAGCATTCGTTTATGTTTGTTTATTATGCTAAATAAACGAGTATGAACAAAATTTTTATATTGGTTTAATACGAACGAACATGAACAGGTGAGTGTTCGACTCGTTTATATTCACGAACAAACTCGTTTATTGACTCGTTTATTTATTGAAAATATATATTATATTTACAATCACTATTGATAATTTCACAAAACAAGTTATGGGCAGCGTGCTCTAAATGCTTTACTTGATTGAAACAAAAAATAATATACAACTTAAAAGTAATGAAAAACTAAAAATATAATTTAAAAAAGCCTTAGCTGTCATATACTTTCTTTCTTTATGACAAAAAATTGAAATTAAATTATTTTTGTTATAAAATAAAGAAAGATAGAGAGAATAAAGAAAATATGAAAGTAACAGAGAATGAACTTTATTGATTAAAAGGAATGATTACAATGCTTCATAAGAGTCTCTATTTATAGGGATAATAACTATAAAAGAAATAGAGATCTAATTCTAATAACTATTAGAATTTAAAGTATATTAAAACTTTATCTTTATCATGATGGACATCCACTTAAAGGTATTCATAACACTCCCCCTTGGATGTCCATTGGTAGATAATGTGCCTCGTTAAAACCTTATTAGGAAAAACCTTGCGGGATAAAAAAACCTAATGAAGGAAAAAGAGTACACAAACTTCTATTACAAGCTGCCTCGTTAAAAACCTTTACCAGGAAAATCCAATGGGGCGGAACCTTGATTAAAGGAAAAGAGTACAACTTGTTTTTAGACTCCCCCTGATTGCAACATTACATTACATCTTTGAGTCGACGCATTCCAATCTTGTGTAGTAGTCTTTCAAATATTGAAGTTGGCAATGCTTTAGTAAAAAGATCTGCTAAATTCTCACTAGAACGAATTTGTTGAACATTTATATCACCTATTTTCTCAAGATCATGGGTGAAGAATAATTTTGGTGAAATATGTTTCGTACTATCACCTTTGATATAGCCACCCTTCAATTGAGTTAAACATGCGGCATTATCTTCGTATAAGATAGTTGACATCTTTTCTTGTAAAGGCAAATTACATACCTTCTGGATATGTTGGGTCAAAAACCTTAGACAAACACACTCTCAACTTGCCTTATGCATTGCAATTATATCTGCATGATTTGAAGAAGCAGCAGCTAATGTTTGCTTTGTTGAACGCCATGATATGGAAGTATCCCCACATGTAGATAAATATCCTGTTTGAGATCGACCTTTATGTGGATCCAATAAGTATCCAGCATCAGCAATATCCTATTTGAGATCGACCTTTATGTGGATCCAATAAGTATCCAGCATCAGCATAGTCGACTAATAGGGATTTTAAATCATTTGAATAAAATAACCCCGTATCAATAGTCCTTCTGAGATATCTAAATACATGTTTAATTCTATTCCAATGTTTACGTGTTGGAGAAGAACTGAATCTTGCTAACAAGTTTACAACGAAAGCTATATCAGGCCTTGTGTTGTTTGTAAGATACATCAATGCCCCTATGGCACTTAAATATGGTACTTTAGGACCAAGAAACTCTTCACCATCCTCGCAAGGACGAAATTGATCTTTATTCACATCTAACGATCGTACAATCATCGAAGTACTTAATGGGTGTGCTTTATCCATGTAAAATTTCTTTAATATCTTTTCCGTATAAGGTGATTGATGAACATGAATTCTATCTTTTAAATGTTCGATTTGTAAGCCAAGACAAAACTTTATTTTTCCAAGATCTTTCATTTCAAATTCTTTCTTTAAACAATTTATTGTATTTTGGAGCTCTTCAGGAGTTCCAATAATATTTAGATCATCAACATAAACAACAATTATCACAAAATTTGATCCAAACCTTTTTATAAAGACACGTGGACAAATTGGATCGTTTTTGTAACCTTCTTTTAACAAGTATTCACTAAGACGATTGTACCTCATACGTCTAGATTGTTTTAATCCATATAAACTTTTCTTTAATCTGATCGAATAATTTTCCCGAGAAACTCTATATCCTTCAAGGATTTTAAATCCTTTAGGGATTTTCATATAAATTTCACTATCAAGTGTGTCATACAAATAGGTTGTAACAACATCCATTAGATGCATGTCAAGTTTTTTACGTACTTCCAGACTAATAAGATATCTAAACGTGATTGTATCCACCACAGGAGAATATGTCTCTTCATAATCAATGTTGGGCCTTTGTGAAAATTCTTGTGCTACAAGTCGTGCTTTATATATTACGACTTTATTTTTTTCATTTCATTTTTGCACAAATACCCATTTATATCCTACTGGCTTTACACCTTTAGGTGTTTGGACTATAGGTCCAAAAACCTCA
This sequence comes from Gossypium hirsutum, assembly GCF_007990345.1. Classification (NCBI taxonomy): domain Eukaryota; kingdom Viridiplantae; phylum Streptophyta; class Magnoliopsida; order Malvales; family Malvaceae; genus Gossypium; species Gossypium hirsutum. The sequence goes on from NC_053437.1 coordinate 59,633,500, forward strand.
CATTTAGAAAGTGAATTCAATTCTGCTTGAATTACATATTTCCATTTTGCCCAATCTTTTCTATTTCTACATTCATCAATAGATTTAGGCTCAAGATCATCATTTTCTTTTTCTACTTGAATAGCAACATTATATGCAAAATTGTTGCTGATAACTATATTTTTCCGGTTCTATCTTTTCCCCGAAGTAACATAACTTATCGAGATCTCTTTGTCATCATCATTGTAATAGGCCCAATTTGCCCGGGGCCCATTCAGAATAAGCAGAAAAACCAAAAAAAAATAAAAAAAATCAAATTCAGTCAAAAAAAAAATAGTCCATTTACAATTGGCCCAGATCAATTTACCAAAAAAATACAGACTCTAACCCCAAAAATATATCAAGACCCAAAATACAAGCCAAGCCCATTTATAAATGGCCCAATACAAACCCAAACTCTAGCCTAGCCCAGAACCCAACTCAGCCCAAGGTTTTCCCCAAACACCGAAAACCCTAGAAACAAGGGTTCTCAGCGCCGCAGCAGTGACGTCCCCTCGCTCTCCCTCCGCACGTGACGAGCCCTCGTACGCGCGTGCCTTCACCACCATACGTGCCACGTCTGCACCTCTGCACTCCGTACCTGCAAGAGACGAGCAAACGCGTAGCAGAAAACAGACAACGAACAAAAAGAGAGGCAGAAATCGGCAGAAAAAAAGAAAAAAAAAGAAAAACAAAAGGAAATATAAATTTGTATTCTTTTTTTTTATTTTATTTTCGGGTTATAAAACCCCAGGGATGTGCCCTTTTTTCAAAAAAACACACATTCAATATACAAAAAAATCGAGAATACAAAAATTGAAAAACAAAAGGTGATTTTCTGGGTTTTTGGTTCTTCTTTTATATTTCTTTGCTATTGTTATTTACTTCTCTTTTTTGATCTCAGCGTTCATGAAAAGTTTATTGAAGGGGAAATGGAAAACGAAAAGAAAAAGGCGTACCTCGCGATTGGATCCTTTGCTCTTTCTCCGTCGTCATCAAAGTTTGGGGGCAAGGTTTGAGAGTCTCCGAAGGAGGCGATGAACCGTCGAGCGGCGCATGAAAGGCCTAGGGTTCTTCTTTTTTTTTTATTTATCTTTTTAACTCTTTTTTGAAAATAAAAGGGGAGGCTGCTGGTTAGGTTAATAGGGCATTAAGGCGCGTCGAAAAACAGCGTCGTTTAGTGCTGAGACCCGCGCGGTGACCCAACCCGAGGGCAGGATCCGCACACATGAGTTTTTCGGTCTATTTGAACAACAAGTCCCCCTTTCTGTTGTGTTTTTTCAATCTGATTCTGTTTATTTTTTTATTTGTACCACACATTTGGTTTCGATTCCATTTTGATCCATATTTAAACGGTGCCGTTTTCTGTGTTTGGTTTTGATTATTTATTTTTGCGTAATTACCGTTTTGGTCCCCTATGAAATACGCACATGCCATTTTGGTTCTTTAATTTTATTTTATTTTCTGATTTTCCTTATGATTTTGGTTTTGAATCTGATTTAATCCATGATTTAATTTTTTCATTTTCTAAAATTTTATTTTGATTTTGTTGTCTTTAGTATATATTTAGTTGTAAACCTAGCATTATTTGAACATTTAAGTTTTAATATTGTTTTAAATTTATCATTAGAATTATTTAAAATATAATATACTATTATTTTAAACTAATATTATCTAAAAGTACCATACATAGTTATTTTAATTATAATTTTAAATGTATTATGAATTTCTACTTAGGATTTATAATTAACATTTCTTTTTATATTTATCTAATATGGTTTGTACATTCTATAACTTCATAATATTTTTCAAACTTTCTTTTCTTTTCCATCCAAATATAAAAAGTTATGGGCTGATACTTTCATGTATGTAATTTTAACTTATTTTGAAATATATATTTGTATATATGTTTTAAATCTTATATACAATTTATTTCTTTTAAAATACTGCTATATATACTTTACTTACTTCAATTTTTGTACATATATGACCATACATATACTATTATAAAATTTTGTTATTTTGAAGGTATTGTTTATTTAAATTAGCGTATACATTATTTTGAGTTTCTTTTCGTACAATACTTATTTTAAAATTTATTTTTATATTACTTCATATAGTATTCCTTTTAACCTTTTAATATATTTCAATATTCATTTTGTTTTAGTTGAAAACTTATTATATTTTATCTATGTTATTCCACTTGGCATTTCTTTTAAGATTGACTATTAATTCATTTAGTTGTTGAATGTTGATATTTGTATTTGCATAATGTGTGTTGGATATTATTGCCCGCATAGATTTTATATTGTTTATTCGTATTTCTTGATTACTGATGATTATTAGTATACTTTAGCCTATTATTTTGAGTTGTATATTAATATCCCATTGCATGTTTTAATATTCGGTTCCACTAAAACCCTAAAATCATTTTTATTTCATAATTTTAAAAAAGGGCCTAACGTTTATAATTCTCGAGAGAATTGTGCCTTAACTTACTGGGTTCCAATTTTTCTCGATGAATTAGATAGCTATGTGCTTCTTTTATTAAAACTATACCATTTTAAAACTAAGCATTTAGTGTAACACCCCTAACCCATATCCGTCGCCGAATTAGGGTTACGAGGCATTACCGAACAAACACAACCATTTAAAAAACAATAAACTGATCACAAACATAGAAATTAAACCATATTCGCATGGCTAATTATATTATACAATCCAAATCTAACCAAAATCATACTCAAACCTATACATGCCATAAGATCAAGTTCAAACTGTTAACAAAATACCAAAAGAAGTCGATAGTGTGATAGACTATGCTGATGATCCCCGAGCTCGTAACGCGTCTCCAAAATCTATAAAACAAATAAACAAAAAAAAAACAATCAAAGTAAGCTTCTATAGCTCAGCAAGTTTATAGCATGTCCAAAATACATATAAACGATCATATGTATTATCATTATATACCTAAAAATCAAGTTATATACATACTCATTAATCGCATATATAAATTCCAAATATATTTATCATTGCATTTCATTGAATGCATGTTTATGATCTTTCATATACATATGTCAAAAGCAAATAATTATACTTATCAACCACATGTGCCAAATGCACATACATATATATATACTTTAGTTCACATATGCTGAACGCATAGATATATATACTCACCAGACACCAAGATTCGAGCTTTTATATGCTTATCAAAAACATAGCAACAGATGTTCATATATTAATCCAATACAAATAACCAAATCATATACATATATACCCAATGTATACAATCACTTAATTAAAACAGATTCAACGACACTTAGCCTGCTAGACTTATAGCTTAATTCAGATCACCGGCACGTAGCCTGCTAGGTTTATAACCTGATTCAGATCACCGGCATGTAGCCTGCTAGGTTTATAACCTGATTCAGATCACCGGCAATTAGCCTGCTAGACTTAAAGTCTGAAAAATTCACCGGCATTAAGCCTGCTAGGCGCTTAGCCTGAAAATCTCAATTTCACAGATACAAAGATGATTTCTCGTATATTTCTTAATAGCAACACACGTTCATAACACTTATATATATTTCACAATCTCAACTCTATTCCAAGAAAATTTGTAGTCCATGTTTGAATCATACAAGCATTTAAAATTTATACAATCTTTCTTGCTAGGTGTCAACGGTAAACCGGATACAAAATCCATTGTGACTCGATCCCATTTCCATTCAGGTATCATGATCGGCTGAAGCAACCCAGATGGTACCTAATGCTCGGCTTTAACTTGCTGACAAATTAAACATTTCGAAACCAAGTCAGAAATGTCTCGTTTCATACCATGCCACCAATAGTGCTGTTTCAGATCGTTATACATTTTCGTACTACCCGGATGAATAGAAAATCGACTATTATGAGCTTCATTCAAAATCACCTGTATTAACTTTGAATTTCTCGGAACACATAATCGGTTTCTGAATCTCGAACAATCCTCAACATCAACTAGAAATTCTGAATCAACATTTAAGTCACACTGAGCTCGTTTTGCAGTTAAATCATCATCAGCTTTCTGAGCTTCACAAATCTGTTGAACAAGTAACGGTTTTTCTTTCAACTCAGCTACTATCGCACCATCATCAGATATATCCATATGTGCGTTCATTGCACACAAAGCAAACAGTGATTTTCGACTTAAGGCATCAGCAACAACATTAGCCTTTCCTGGATGATAGTCAATCACAAGCTCGTAATCTTTTAGCAATTCTAACCATCGACGCTGTCTCAAATTCAGATCTTTCTGAGTCATCAAGTACTTCAGGCTTTTGTGATCGGAATAAACATGACATTTTTTGCCAAACAAATAGTGGCGCCATATTCTTAATGCAAATACAATAGCTGCCAATTCCAAATCGTGCATCAGATAATTCTTTTCGTGCGTCTTTAACTGTCTCGAGGCATAGGCTACAACTTTGCCTTCCTGCATCAAAACACAGCCCAAACCATTTAAAGATGCATCACTATAGATAACAAACTCTTTACCCAATTCTGGCTGAACTAATACTGGAGCTTCGGTCAAAAGAGCTTTCAAGTGATCGAAACTTTTCTGGCAATTTTCTGACCATTCAAACTTAACGTCTTTTTGTAGTAACTTTGTCATCGGGGTCGCAATCATAGAGAACCCTTTCACGAACCGTCTATAATAACCAGCGAGCCCCAGAAAGCTTCGAACTTCTGAGACATTCCTCGGAGGTTTCCAATCAAGTATAGCTGAAATTTTACTCGGATCAACCCGAATACCCGATGCTGATACAACATGGCCCAGAAAACTGACTTCACGTAACCAGAACTCACATTTACTAAACTTTGCATACAACTGTTTATCTTGCAAAATTTGCAACACAAGTCTCAGATGTTCGGCATGCTCAGTTTCGTCACGAGAGTAGATCAAAATGTCATCTATAAATACTACCACAAATCGATCCAGATACTGTCTAAAGATCCGATTCATCAAATCCATGAAAACAGCAGGTGCATTAGTAAGTCCGAAAGGCATAACCAGGAACTCGCAATGTCCGTACCTCGTTCGGAAAGCTGTTTTTGGTACATCAGAGTCTTTAACTCGCAACTGATAGTAACCCGATCTCAAATCTATCTTCGAAAACACTGAAGCCCCTTTTAACTGATCGAACAAATCATCAATACGTGGCAACGGATATTTATTCTTTATAGTCACCTTATTGAGCTGCCGGTAATTAATACACATTTTCATCATTCCGTCTTTCTTTTTCACAAATAGAACTGGTGCCCCCCAAGGAGAGAAACTCGGTCGCGCAAAACCTTTATCAGTCAACTCTTGCAACTGTGCTTTCAATTCTTTTAATTCGATCGGTGCCATGCGGTACGGAGCTATCGAAATTAGAGTCGTCACCGGTACTAACTCAATACCAAACTCTACTTCTCGAATAGGTGGTAAACCCGATAATTCTTCAGGGAACACATCTGGATACTCACATACAACAGGTACTGATTCAATCTTCTTTTCTATCACTTTACTATCAAGAACATATGCAAGATAAGCTTCACAACCTTTTCTCACATGCTTCTGAGCCAACATAGAGGATATCACTGCCGATAAACCATTCAGATCATTAGATTCAATCCAAATAATCTCATCATTCAGACATCTTAAATCAATAGTCTTCCTTTTGCAGTTAACCACAACATCGTGTAAAGTCAACCAGTCCATACCCAAAATTATATCGAACTCGTCAAATGGCAACAACATCAAATCAGCCATAAAACACAAATCTCGAATCATCAACGGACAATTCTTGCACACTTTGTCAACCAACACACACCGGCCTAGGGGGTTTGATATTTTAATTACAAACTCAGTAGACTCAATAGGTAGAGTCTTACTGAATACTAAGGTCTCATACACATAAGAATGAGTCGAACCAGGATCAATCAACGCAATAACATTAGTATCATAAAGAGTGAAAGTACCAGTAATAACATCTGGAGAAGAAGCCTCCTCTCGTGCTCGGATGGCATATGCTCTAGCAGGTGCACGAGCCTCAGATCGAACTGCTGTGTCCTTTGTCCCTCTTTGACTACCACTTACATTACCCAAGTGCCTTGGCGGTCTACCCCGTCCTGACATATTAATCGGTCTGGTATTCTGCATAGTGTTTTGATCAGCTACCATCGGGCACTCTCGAATGAAATAATCCTTTGAACCACACTTAAAGCAAGACCGAAAATGAAATCTGCAATCTCCAGGATGCTATTTCCCATAATGCTTGCATTCTGATCTATTTTGTCGAACACTACCAACGCTAGCAACTGAAGTAGCTCGTGAACTCACAGGGGGTCGATCTCGATCATGCTTAGGAGACCCTGCAGTAGCTTTAGATCGGCTATGATCCTCTCTGGATTTCCTTGAGGCCGACTGGAATGATTTACTAAATAATCTTTTACGGGAATCTCGAGCTTCATAGTCAGCTTTTCTCTTCTCTTTCCTGAGCTCCTCGGCTTTACAAGCTCGTTCAACAAGTACTACGAACTCCTTTATCTCAAGTATGCCCACTAATAGTTTAATATCTTCATTCAGCCTATCTTCAAATCTTTTACACATAATAGCTTCAGTCGAAACACACTCTCGAGCATATCTACTGAGTCTCACAAATTTCCGCTCATATTCTGTCACTGTCATCCGACCCTGTTTCAATTCAAGAAATTCCTTACATTTCTGATCAATGAATCTCTGGCTAATATATTTCTTACGGAACTCAGTCTGAAAGAATTCCCAGGTCACTCGCTCTTTCGGAACCACCGATACTAGTGTATTCCACCAGTGATATGCAGTGTCCTGTAGCAATGATATGGCACATTTCAAGCACTCGTCAAGGGTGCAAGATAACTCATCAAATACTCGAATAGTATTATCAAGCCAAAATTCAGCTCGCTCAGCATCATCATCATCAGTAGCTCTGAACTCTTCGGCCTCGTGTTTTCGAATTTTATCAACAGGAGGTTTAAGTAATTTCATCGGATCACTTACTTGAGGTATAACAGGAACCGATTAGTCGGGGGTGAAGGTTGTTGTGCAACCGGATTAGTTCGGACATATTGAGTAAACCAGTCATTCATCATTTGGTAGAAGGCTTGTTTAGCCTCTCCCTCCTGGTTACTCGAGGTCAGTCGAGAATCTACCGGCTCTGTCCCTTGTGCGGGAGCAGGCGCTATACTCTCAACATCATCGGCTACGGCTCGATCGGGATCCATAACTATACGAAAACATATTTTAGATGTCAGCAGTCATCACACTATCTCGGTATAAAAATATGGCATGTATAGCTAGACTCATACACACTACGTTAGTCCAAGAATCGACTAAACCGTAGCTCTGATACCAATAAAATGTAACACCCCTAACCCATATCCGTCGTCGGATTAGGGTTACGAGGCATTACCGAACAAACACAACCATTTTTCTAAAAAAAAATAAACTGATCACAAACATAGAAATTAAACCATATTCGCATGGCTAATTATATTATACAATCCAAATCTAACCAAAATCATACTCAAACCTATACATGCCATAAGATCAAGTTCAAACTGTTAACAAAATACCAAAAGAAGTCGATAGTGTGATAGACTATGCTGATGATCCCCGAGCTCGTAATACGTCTCCAAAATCTATAAAACAAATAAACAAAAAAAACAATCAAAGTAAGCTTCTATAGCTCAGTAAGTTTATAGCATATCTAAAATACATATAAACGATCATATGTATTATCATTATATACCTAAAAATCAAGTTATATACATACTCATTAATCACATATATAAATTCCAAATATATTTATCATTGCATTTCATTGAATGCATGTTTATGATCTTTCATATACATATGTCAAAAGCAAATAATTATACTTATCAACCTCATGTGCTGAATGCACATACATATATATACTTTAGTTCACATATGCCGAATGCATAGATATATATACTCACCAGACACCAAGATTCGAGCTTTTATATGCTTATCAAAAACATAACAATAGATGTTCATATATTAATCCAATACAAATAACCAAATCATATACATATATACCCAATGTATACAATCACTTAATTAAAACAGATTCAACGACACTTAGCCTGCTAGACTTATAGCTTAATTCAGATCACCGGCACGTAGCCTGCTAGGTTTATAACCTGATTCAGACCACCGGCAATTAGCCTGCTAGACTTAAAGTCTAAAAAATTCACCGGCATTAAGCCTGCTAGGCGCTTAGCCTGAAAATCTCAATTTCACAGATACAAAGATGATTTCTCGTATATTTCTTAATAGCAACACACGTTCATAACACTTATATATATTTCACAATCTCAACTCTATTCCAAGAAAATTTGTAGTCCATGTTCGAATCATACAAGCATTTAAAATTTATACTTTTAATTCAATGCAAATCTTAAACATATATATATACATTCGACCATGTATATCAATATATAATTCCATACCTAATTTCAATACAAGAAATTGTACCTGTACATATATATATACACATAACTATATATTCGAACCTCACACATATGCATATATATAACATTCATACTCAACTAATTTTCAATACATATACTTTTAAATTTTAGCTCATCAATTATACAATAGATGTACATTTATATACATATATGTACATATTCGAACTTCATTTATGCATATATATATAACACTCATACTTAAAATCCATTACAAGAACATATACATATATGTAAGCATGCTTATTCAAATATAGCATATACATGTACATATAAATTACAATTCACATATACATATCTATTTGAAACTTCTCATACAATCATGGTTTACATAACTTTAAATAAATCCAAGAGTTTATACATGTATATACCTATATATATTTGCACCATATATATATTATACATTCCTTTGATTAAAATCAAGAATTTATACCTATGCAACATTCATACTTTAGCTAATTTCAATAACTTTTATATGTATATGTATATATATTCTAGCATTATATATATACATATATATACATGCTTATTCGAATATCAACTATACTCTTATACATTTCTTACCTTTATTTCAACCCATAAGTCTATACAAGATTATACTTGTATATTCGAACATGCTATATATGTAAATATCATCCATACTTCAAAAATTATTCAATCAATATATTTTTAATTATAGCTCAACACAAAATACAATTAGTATACATGTATAAATATTAACTTAATAGCTTTTAATTGCTAATAGACTTACCTCGGACGAAGGAAAATCGAAGTCGGACGATTATTCGACTAATTTGGCTTTTCCCCGATCTAACTCCGATTTCTTTGGTTCTTGATCTAAATATATTCAAAATAAGATAATTTATTTATTAACACATTCAATTTAGTCCAAAAACACATAATTTGGCAAATTACTATTTTGCCCCTAATATTTATACTTTTTGCAATTTACTCCTTATTGCATAAAACACAATTTACACAAAATTTTCCCATACCACACAAAGGCCGAATATTCATGGTTCTCATATAAGTCCACACATTTCATTTATTTCACATTTTAGTCCCCCAAAAATTTAATTTCACAAATTAGCCCTATTTACTCAATTTCACTAAAATTCCAATACAAAACATATTAATCTATCACATATCTTTCATTTTTCATCATCAACTATCACAAAGTCCAAGCATTCATCAATGGCACATTTCAAAATCATCAACAATTCACAAAATTAAAACATGGGTTTTGAAGAACACAAAGCAACGATCTCAAAAACATAAAAATTATCAAAATCGAACAAATAACTAACCTTAAATCAAGCTCATCAATGGCCGAACCTAGCTAAGTTTTCTTCTTTTTCTTTTGTTTACATTCGGCTAAGAAGAAGATGATAATTGCTTTATTTTTTTTTGTTTTATTTAACATATATTAGCATATATTTTTAGTTTACTAATTTAACCTTTGTTTATAAATTTATATACCTTATAATACAAGGTCATTCTCGACCAATACCACCCACTTACTTAATAGTGGGCTAATAACCTATTAAGGACTCCATATTAAAAAGGCATTAGCAATTTAACACTTTACACATTAACTAGCCTTTTTATTTTTTTTTACGCTATCAAGTCTTTTTTCTTTAATTAAGCACTCAAACCATAATATTAATTCACGAAACTTCCACACGCAAATTCACACATAATAAACACCAAATAAAATACTAAAATATTTTTCAGACTCGGATGTGTGGTCCCGAAACCACTATTCCGATTAGAGTCAAAACCGGGTTGTTACATTTAGGATTTCAAAATGTTGGATCCTAACTTACTGGATGTGACATTCTGTCATCCCGATTTTAAAATAAAGGAAAATTTTGGATATTTAATAACTTCAAGAAATCGAAACCTAACTTACTGGATTACGATTTCTTGCTTGACTTGAGTGACTAAACAACCTTTCCAAAATTCATGAATTTCAAAATTTGAAAATACTTAACTTTGACGATCGAATTGTTGCACTCTAACTCACTGAGTGTGATAATTTTTTCTTCAAAATAAGTAAATTTTTTTATTCAAAGCTGAGCTTTAAAAGAATCATTTTTTTAATCTTTTCAAATTTCGACACTAAGATATTAAATAATTAATTCGGTACCAATTTTGGGCGTTACGAGGGTGCAAACCCTTCCTCGTACGTAATCAACTCCCGAACTTATTTTCTCAAAATTCGCAGACCAAAAATCATTTTTAATGGTGAACCGATCACACCTTAATAAAAGATCGGTGGGGACTCCCATTTTGTTTTTAAAGTCGATCCCCGTTTTTTTAAACAAAAAGTGGTTTTGACAATCATTTCCAAGTACTTGAATCCCTTCTGGGGTTTTATGATTATAATTAGCTATATATTTGGCCTCTTCTTGGGAACTTGTCTCCATAATATAATCACCTTAAGTATTTGCTCATTTCCTTTTACGAGAATTTTTATCTTTAGAACCAACTAGTCTTCCATGCTACAAGCATGGATTACTTTCTTTTACACTAACAGTTTCTCCTATTGGGATATCAATTCATATTTGAGCATTTTCAGCTAGTATGTGAGATTTTGTAATTCTCTTTAGGTCGGTAAATGAATCTGACAGTTGATTGGCGATATTTTGCAAATGTATGATCATTTAAACTTCTTGTTCACATTGACTTGTACGAGGATCTAATTTAGATAATGATGATCCATTCCATGTAATTTCTTTTGTCAGCTGTATTTTCTCTCCTCCTAATGTTAGGAATATTGTTTCATTAAAGTGACAATCAATAAATTGTGCAGTAAATAAATCTACAGTTAATGGTTCAACACACTTAATTATAGAAGGAGATTCATAACCAACATATATTCCTAACCTCCTCTGAGGACCCATCTTTGTTCATTGTGGTGGAGCAATTGGAACATATACTACACATCCAAAAATTTTAAGATAGGAAATATTTGGCTCCTGACCAAAAGTCAATTGCAATGGGGAGTATTTATTATAACTTGGTTGCCTGATGCGCATAACTGTTGCTGCATGCAAAATAGCATATCCCCAAGCCGTAATAGGGAGCTTCGTTCTCATAAGTAATGACCTAGCTATTAGTTGGAGGTGTTTGATAAACGATTCAACTAAACCATTTTGTGTGTGAGCATGAGCTACAGGATGTTCAACTTTTATTCCAATTGACATGCAATAATCATTGAGAGCTTGAGATGTAAACTCACCAGCATTATCAAGACGGATAGTTTTTATAGCATAATCTAGAAATTGTGCTCTTAATCGAATTATTTGAGCAAGTAGTCTCACAAACGCCAGGTTGCGAGTCGATAATAAACATATATGTGACCATCTACTAAATACATCTATCCATACCATAAAATATCTAAATGATCCACATGGTGGATGAATAGGCCCACATATATCACATTGAATACGTTCCAGAAATGCAGGATATTCAATCCCAACTTTAGCTGGTGATGGTCTAATAATCAATTTACCTTAAGAACAAACATCATAAGAGAAATCTTTGAATTCAAGAATCTTCTGGTTCTTTAATGGATGCCCAATTGAATTCTCAATTATTTTTCGCATCATAATAGATCCGGGATGGTCTAACCGGTCATGCCAAATAGTAAAAGTATGTAGTTCTACAAACTTCTGGTTTGTAGTAACGTGTGCCTCAATTGCACTAATATGTGTATAATATAAACCTGATGAAAAAGTAGGTAGTCTTTCCAAAACATATTTCTTTCCACATTCAACATTTGTAATATATAGATATTCAATATTTTTCTCATTCATAGTCTCAATATGATATCCATTAATACGAATATATTTAAAACTCAATAAATTTCTTTGAGATTTAGTGGAAAATAAAGCATCATCAATGGCAAATTTTGTTCCTTTAGGTAATAATAAAATTGCTCTTCCAAAGCCTTCAATAAATTTTAAACTACCCGAGATTGTATTAATATGAGCATCACTTACTGTTAAATGAGAGAAATATTTTTTCTCTTTGAGTATCGTATGTGTTGTAGCACTATCAGCAAGACATATGTCTCCATTGATTTTGGATCCAACAAAATTTTGTTGATCATTCATATTCTTCATAAAAATAAATAAAATATAACATTAGAAACGTTGCAAATATTTATTGAATATGTATAACTTGCAAAATAAGTAAATAAATAAACATATTTTTTAATCAAGAAAATGAACATATTTAAAATAACATAATAACACCAACTTATTCCTTATGCAAGAAAATGAAACATACTTAAAAACAATATAAAATGCTAAAATAACAGCAACTCTTCTAATGATTCTCATAAAAATCTGTCACATCAAGGTGAGTTATATCATTAAGGCCATGAATTACATCACCCTCCTTTTTTGCCTCAATTTCATCATTTTTTGATATAAAATTTGTCTCAATATTATTTTTCTTCCCTTTAATAGATGCTTGATAATGTTTCACTAAATGTTCAGGCATATGGTGCAAATTGATTTTCTTAATTTTGTGTGAATCTCTTTCCTTTTTACTTTACTTTCTTTCTCAGCCAAAAACAAGAAAGTGATAAGTCAAACCCGATTCAACTTGGATTCAGCTTAATTTCATATTCAAATCAAGAGTTTGTTGCATCGCTTGATATATTTCATCGTTCAACTTCATCAGTTGTCACAAATACTCAAATTTTTATTTCCCAATGATATGCAAAAGAGTTTTCTTTTCCTTTTTTTTTGTTTCATATATTAGCAATATGCATATCCTCTTTAAGGCCCAACTCTTTTGAACAATCTCTCCAAAAATGATGTTTGAGGAAGCCGCAAAGAGTTCGGGGGAGACATTTTCAGATCTTTATTTGTGGTACACCATTCTTATTTATCTTGTTTAATCAATTTATTTTAGTATAAATTAATGTTGAGACATTTCAAGTTGGAATTATAATTTTGTAACTATTATTTTGCTATAATTATCTCCAAATTTAGCTTTATGAGATATTGCTTTAAACCTGGTGCACATTGTTGTGGTTCATACTTTGATTTTTTTTAAAGATGTTTAATATTATTAATGGTAAAAGAAAACTATTTGAAATGGTGATATATTACTTGTTTAGCCTATGTGTATTATTGCTTTTATAGAGCTTATTTATTAGATTTGGTGTTATCCATTAATAATTATTTAAGTTTTAATTTTTAGGTATGTTTTATAACTTGGAACAAGGTCATTATTCCTATTTGTGTACTGATTCTTCATCACTGATAGTTGTCATTGAAGGAAATGAAAATTTCCAATGCTCAGGATATTATTCATGAAAGACCAACCTCTGAGGAGGCTGAGTGTTTGGATGATATTGAAGTTGCCACTTATATGAGGAGAAATAGAAAGAAGACATCAATTGTCTGGCAGGAACTTATCGTAGTTAAGCTTGTTGATGGGACTAAAAAAGTGCAATGTAATAACTGTAAGATTAAACTTGCCAAGAACAAGGATGGTACAACTACACAATATAAAAGACATTTAAATGGTTGTGTGAAACGTCAGGTATCTTTAAAGGGACAAGGCAATCTTTTTCTACCACCGCAAGCACCTGGATCTGACAATACGAGTGGTATCCAGACTTGGAAATATGACCAAGCAAAGATTAGGGAAGTTGTTTCCCACATGATAATGGTTCATTACTGAGTATGAGTTATTCACTTTGTTGATGAAAACTACAAGCCCTCACTATGTAAGAATTTCTCGTGCTACAACCAAAACTGATTGTTGGACAAGTTATGAGGTTGAGAAGAAGAGATTAAATTGGTTGTTGAAGACTGTGGATAGGATTAGCATTACAACTGATATGTGGAAGTCAGGTCAAAAGATTAAATAAATGGTCTTGACAACTCATTTTGTGGACTCGGATTGAAATTTACAAAAAGGAGTTTTGAACTTTGTTGATGTGCCTCCTCCGCATAGTGGAGTTGTTGTATATGACGCATTGTACAAATGCTTACAAGACTGCAGTATTGAAGGAAAAGTGTGCTCAATTTCCGTGGAAAATGCTTCTTATAATGATGTAGTTGTAACAAATTTGAAAGATAGTCTTTCATTTCATAAAAGGCTTCCTTTGAATGGGAAATTGTTTCATGTTCGTTGTTGTGCACACATATTGAGTCTATTGGTGCATGATGGTCATTCCAAAATTGAAGACGTAATTGATAATGTAAGGGAAAGTGTGAAGCATATCAAAGCATCCACAGTGCATTTGACTATGTTCAGTGATATTGTTAAACAACTTCAGTTGCCAAATAAAAGGTTGATTCTAGATTGTTGTACACGGTGGAATGCAACATATGTTATGTTGTCATATGTATTGGAGTTTAAGGATGTATTTCCGCGATATGCTCAACGAGATGCAAGTTATAAGTATTTGCTAAGTGATGAAGATTGGGTGAGGGTTGAGGAAGTTTTTTCTTTCTTGGCACTTTTTAATGAAGTTACCAACATTATCCCAGGTAAACAATTTAAATATATCTAGTTTTATTTCATTATTTCTTAATTTTCATTTATTTTATTTAATTTAATACTTGGTAGTTCCTTTATATATATTAGGTTCTGAATATCCAACTTCAAATTTGTTTTTTTTTTGAACTTTGGAGTATCAAAGAGTTATTGATGGAAAAATCTTTAAGTGAGGAACTTTGCATGAGAAAAATGCTGATAAAATGCAAAGAAAATTTGATAAATATTGGGGTGAATTCAATTTGTTGATTTATATTACTGCTATACTAGATCCTAAGAATAAGATGAAATTGATTGACTTCAGTTTTCGTATTATTTATTCTAAAGAGGAAGCTCCTAGATAAATTCGCATTGTGCGTGATAGTCTATATGAGCTTTATCAAGAATATGTGGATGAATATATAGCAGCTAATGTTGGTACATCAATGGAAAATGATGTACAAGAAAGTGGTGTCAGCAACGCTTCTACCACTAGTAGAATAGGCAAGGAAAAGTTATGGTTGGAAGATCCGAGTTTGAGAGATATATTAGGAGTGTTGACACAGTTGACAATGTTAAGTCTGAACTAGATATATACTTGGAAGAAGGAATGTTCATTTGTAAGGAAAATTGTGGTGATTTTAATGCTTTAGAGTGGTGAAAAGTTTATAACCTCAAGTTTCGAATTTTATCAAAAATAGATTGTGAAATCTTGCCTATTCGTATTAACACAGTGGCTTCAAAATCTACTTTTAGTGCTGGTGGTAGAGTGATTGATGCATACCGTTCTTCTTTAGGAATTGATACGGTGCAAATGTTACTTTGTGGTTCTGATTGGTATCAGAACTTTTATGGGTTGAAAAAGAAAGTCAAAGTGAGTAATTTTCAAGTATTTGTTCTATTTATTTAATATATGAAATATTATTTAACTTGGTTATCTAATTTTAATTTATCATGTAGAGCAAAGTAGAAATTAAAGAGATTTCTTTACTTTGAAGTTAGAATTTTGAAGAATTTCAAAGATACTTAATTTTGGGGTGTGTACATTTTGGGTGGTATTTATGAGAAGTTAGTGCGCATTTTAACTTGGTGTTTGTCCAATAACTTTGTATGAATATGTTTTTAACTTTTTTGATATGATTATCTTTGTAAGGAAATTTTACATTTTAACTAGCTGTACCTTCTATAACCTTATTTTCTTTAATAAATAATAATAATAATAATAATGGATCAAACAAAAGGTTTGTATGTTGTTGTCTTATTGAATTTGATGGGTGAAACTCATGAATTTTTTGATTTGGTGTTTTCAGGATGTAGTATTATTGAATTCATTGCAAGGGAATATGCTATTTAGGTTGTGGTATTTATTGCAGCATTTTTGGTGTTATCTTTTTGAATTGCTTCTCTTGTAATATGTTTTGTTTTGAGTCGATCAAACAACTTATTTTCAACTTAGTTTTTTGTGATATTACAAATGCCTTCTTCAACTTTAAAACTCAACAATTCTCATGTTGAAATGTAAGTTTTATTTAGTTGGCTTTGTTTTATTTGTTTAGTTAACATTCACGAACGTTAAACGAACCAATCCCGAACACACCAAATAATAAACGAACCGAGTTCGAACATGATATTAAAAATTTAAACGAACACGAACCGAATATAAACATAAACAACTTCAAAAATAAACAAACGAATACGAACACAACCTTATTCGTTTGAGCCCGGTACATTTACACTCTTACTTACCACATTTTAAACAATGCCAAATAATCATGTATTATATTCGTATGTATAGTTTTTTCCATGTTCTTAAAAATGATTCCTTTGTATTTTAAATATGAAGAATATCAGTAATATTAACACAAAACCAACTTTATCCTTTTCTTTTCTTTGTTTTCTAAAATCAAATAAAATCTATATACTATAAATAACATAGATAAATATATAAACGGATTTATCCCTTAAATGGACTTGGAAGTGCTTTGGTTTTTTCATTACTATTATTGAATTTAGGCCCCTAAATTTTGGTTTGGACTTTCACCATATATTTGTTAGATTTTTTTTATAGGTAAGAATGACCAAGTTTAAATTCACAAAAATTTTAATCACCATTCCGAAAGAAAATAGCAATTAAACCCAATAGACATTTTTAACTACAAGTTAATTTAACATGGTATAGTTGCTCATCATTTTCAAATATAAAGTGAAATTCAAATAAAAGGATCTAAATAAAATTAAGTGTTTACAAGAATTCGTCACGTATATGATTATATTCTACCTTTTAAAAATTCCGTGCCATAATATTACCCAACTTGAAAACATTATTGTTAGTAGGGATAATCTCATACATAAAACATTAAAAAGGTAAAAGTACTTATTAAGAGTCGGATTGCATTTTGTTTCTTCACTTAGAAAATGGGCAAGTTAGTCCATATATATTAGATCAAAGAGCAATTTGGTTTTTCTATTAAAAATGGGTCTTTGTACATTAGAATGAGGCATGTAATTGTTTGGTTATTCTGTTAACAATGCTAATTTTTATCTGTGAAAAATAATAAAGTTTTTATTAGATGACACCAATTTACCTTTTAATCTAGATTGAGTTACTCAGGGTGTACATGGAGGGGTCCTTTCACCCCATTTATGTGTGGATTTCTGTCGAGATTAATAAATTAAATAAAAGTGGTTAAATTTCAATCAGGTCCCCGTTAGTCTGGCAAGCTAACATGGGAGGAGCGCATTTTTTCAGAAAATTGATTATTTTGTTATAAGTACATATCAAACCCAAATTCCCTTCACCCCTAAACCTAACGGCTATATTGTATAAATTATTCAAATCCTTAATTCCTTCACTAACCCCAACGGTCCATTCCCATTTTCCCACATTGTATTTGGCTGTTTCCCCACAATCCAACAAAAAACCAGCCCCACTTCCCCATCCTCCATTTATATTCCTACCATTTCCTCATCTACACCAAATCTCTCTCTCTCTCTCTCTAAATTTCAACAATGGAAGCTGCTACTCCTAATCCTAATGATGTTCAAGTTCAACATGTTACTAAGAAATCGTCTGATGAGTTGCTGAGGAAGTTCGCTGGGCTCGATGATGATGATGGTGGCGGTAATAAGGGGGCGGCTTTTACGAAAGAGTTAAGGGTAATGGTGGTGAAACGGCGGAAAAGGAGTGGGTTTCCCAGGTCCAGAAGGGAATCATTAGGTCACTGTGAAAGTCCTTCCAACAATGGTACCACCGGCTTAGTTGAGCGGAAATGGCTTCTTCCTCCGCCCGCCACACGCCGGTCTACTTTTCTTAAGCAACTTGGGATCGGGAGGTCGCAGATAAGAGCTAGGGAAATCAGGAACAGGTCCATCTTTGGCACCATTGAGAAGGTACCCTTCGTTAATCCCTTGGTTAATTTATGGTTTTGGTCCCTCCGTATTCTACTTAAACTTACGATTTAGTCTGTTTTTTCTTTAATTTGGTATAATTTGATCACTCTTCTTTTATAACTGGGATAAAGTAATACGTAGTCCTTGAATTAGGCAAACTTTTTTTCTGTCCTCCATCACCTAAAAATGCCACATCATCACATAGACCAAAACTGAAATTATTTTCCCAAGTTTAGGACTAATATAGATAAAAAAAAGAATTTAAGGATCAAAGTAGAAAAAATTAACAAATTTAAAGACTAAATATTGCTTTTATCTCTTTATAATAGTATTATTATATTTATACTTGTGAACCTTTCTTCTAATTAAAAAAGAAAAATCATAAATCTCGCCTATAATTTAATCATTTGTAAAATTAGAAAAATCAAATTAAATTCTAGTAAAGGGACCAAAATGAGAAATTGAATTGAATTGGTTATGAATTTCATTAGTGTATGGTATATAAAATAATAATTTGTTTTAATTATGGATGCAGACATGGCGCAAAACCATAGAAGGAGCTTCCAAAGTCTTCATGGAGAAACATTATAATAGGCATAGGCGTTTGATTAATGATGTTGTCTAGCAATTTTAATCATTTTATTATTATTCATTTTTGTTATCCACAAAATAAAAATAGTTTAATATCCAAACCAATCTTATCTACCAACATTATAATATGTGTTTGATATTTTCTTTAAGGATATTTCGTGTGTAACATATTTTTTTAAGATTCAACAAATTTTTTTATAATAAGAATTGAAATACCCAAAAATATTATGAAAAGCCTTAAAAGTTCATATATACTACTAGTTAATACAACATGCATAAAGGATGAAGAGTTTTGGTTTACATGCTTTGCAGTTGTTACACAATTTTTATCATGCTCCTAATGATTTGTTATGACCCATATAAACCTAAGTTATGGGATCATTGTAGACATCTAAATTTGGCAGTAGTCTTTTTATTCTCATCCATGTTTTATTTATTTGTTTTCTCTCTAAAAGCTATGTTTTTGTAATTGTTCTATCACATCATATTTTAGATAAATATGTCTATTTTTAACATCCAATATAAAAACTAAGTAATTAAAATTCAAACAAAAGAAATTATTGTTTTTGAGTAAACCCTTTTTCAATTAATCTAATTTTACATAGAATCACCAAGTTTAAATTTCCTATTAGAAATTCATTTAAAATTGATGGTTTTTTGTTTCAACAAGTAAATCAACTCATATTTAATATTATTTTATAAAATAGAATCAAATTATACTTTGATGTCGTTTTTTCAAAAAAAAAAAAATATCAAATAAGAATTTACATCTAAATAAAATTTTCAATTCTAAATCTTTTACATATTCTCAAATAATCATATTCACATTTCTTTTGAATAATTGGTGTGCGAGAAATATTAACAACTTTTATAGGAAATACATGCTCACAAAATTGAACATCATTTGTCTCAAGTATAATATTACGATCAAACACTTCACTTTTTAAAATAAAATAAGAAAAACCCTATTTGTATCATTGTGTTCAACATGCAATCAGAAGTTGTAGATTCTAGTTTTCTTTTCTTAGGTATAGGTAGTATTAGGTCTGATCTTGGAGGTTGTTTGAGAGTGCAACTGCTCAGGGTCTAGGGTTAGAAGGAGTTCAAAAAAATTATTTTTTTTAGCTTTTAATGTGAAAAATAAATTTCAAACTAAAATAAATTAGGGTAGGAGGATAACTCTTCTACAATTCATAAGATATCTTACTAGTTTTCTTATAAAGAACCTGATTTTGCAAGTGATATGCCAATGACATAGCCTCTCCCCAAAAATTTATTTGCATGCAAATATTATTTGTACTAAAAACCAAATAAAGTTATTGCATCTTTTGAATTTAGGAAAAACTCACATGTCCTAATCTAACATGTTATAAATAATAAGAATCAATCATTATATTTTAGGAATATTATTTGAAAGAAAAATTATTTTAGTAATATTTAATTGAAAATTTTATTAAATAAAATTTGAATTCAAATAAATTTAAAAGTGAAGAAAAAGTTGGCTTTGTTAGGCAATTGGCTAATTACTGCTTGCAATGACTAGTTTGACTAATTGATTCTATTAGCTGTTTATTTAAAAGTGTTTGGTAAAAACTTTGCTGATAGTTGAAAGCTGATATGTGTAAAATGATAAATAAGGGCATGATACATTTTATTGTTAAGTATTTATTTGTTTATAATTCTTTGGTTTTTATTGGGTGGAATTATTGAAATAAAACACTATTAACAAGGAATTAAAACATTCATTATGAAAATTAATTATTAAATATTTTTTAAATTTACTTTGGCCTTTGAAGGAGAAAATGAAGATAAGAGAAAGTGGCGAAAAGAGTAATTTTTGAGCAAGTATGATTAGATATGTCATTCCATATATCTCATTTCTAATCAACTGTAAAAAAAGTTGCTAATCCTAACGTTTTTTTTTTTATTGTGGAGGTTTTAGCTCTACAAGCATTTACAAGCCTCCATTCACCCAGCACTACAATTAGAGGCTTTGACTACTCAATCCTCTATTTGTGTCTAAATCAATTAAAAAAAAATCTAAAACTCTGCTTACTAAACACCCTCTATATATGCTATCAATAAATTATTTTATTTTTAAATAAACCAGATACATAAATGTAGTTGTATTGAAATAAAAGCCCAATAGTAGTAGTTAATTATTTATTATACACAAATAACTTTAATATCTCTTAAAAGAATCGAAAGGACTTTAATTTTCAAATCTACATGTTCAGTCGCTGTTATACTCCAAACTTTCGTCTAAGCTTATTTGGGAGTCGAATCAGGCTGCAGTCCAATTGAAAATTTTTCAAGCCCAATGGCATATTTTACTATTTATTTATTAATAATATATTAAAATGTAATATTGACGATTAGATCGACTTAGATCTAAGATATTTTAATTTACTCGTCGATGGATATTGATTTATCTTACCGATTGTCAAATTGTTACTTGGAGTTCACTAGTTAGATTTAAGCTTAGCAGCCATATAACTTAAATAAAAACTTTTGAATAATTCGATAACCGTTTGAGTGACTAAAACGTAAATTTATTAATAATTTAATGACTTTAGTTGTAGTTTACCCAAAAATAAAAATGATCTAAATTCCACCAAACGGAGCCAACCTAAGTTGGGGAACAGGTTCTTTAAGGCAGCCAAATGGTTAGAAAACGTGTAAAAATATGTATCATAAGCTCTATTGGTACTACCATTGGACGATCCAATGAAGGATCGCAAGTTGTGAATCTAGTGATGGTTCCAGCATTCATTTCTAGCTACTCTAGGCATTAATGTAGTGTAACCTAATCCCTCCGTTTACTTCGATCCAAGTCCTTCTTTTCGGAAAAAAAAAACAGACTTTCCCTTCCGTTTTTATTCGAACAATTGCAAAATACTGAATACCTAAAATTTTGCACTAATTTCAATTTCCCCCATTTAGGGAAAAAAAATCGTTTTTATTGTTCTTTTAAAAAAAAATGGAGAAAAGCAAATCTTTCAAATACTACTCTGAGGAGCCCGAATCACCTCATCCATGGAATGCGGAATTCGGAATCAGCTACGCAAGCGATCGGCGTTACGCGTTTTCGCGGCAATCATCGTTTAAACAGTCGATGAGAGATCCTCAAATACCCAGCTTTTCCAATGGTTCCTCCAAGCCTTTCTTATCTAGGAATGTTTCAAGCATCGATATACCCCCAGGGTTTTACTCTTTTGACCATTCAAAGGAAGGAAATTTCGATGCCAAAGGATCGGCTGATAAATTCTTGGTTTTCGATTCGGTTTTCTGGGTTTTTCGGGTTATGAGAACTGGTAATCGCCAAATGAAGAGGTTGCTGATTATGATTTCACTTAATGTGGCGTATTCTACGGCTGAGTTGGCGATTGGGCTCTTTACGGGTCGTATTGGTGAGATTCCGATATCTTTTATGCTTGGTTTTCGCATTTATTTGCATAAATTATGATTGTAGTTTTATCGGTTGGTGATTAAATTAGGATATTTATTTGTATACGAAAGAGTTTTGGCTAATAAATATGGACAAAGAACAGCTCAAGTATCAATTGGACTTGCTATTTCTATGTAATAACGGTATTTGCTCACTAATTAATTGCTTTTTATCATTCTCAGCTCTAATTTTCTTTTCTAGTTTTGATATTTTGCAATTGAACTAAGCTTCTACCTGTGTTGACGCAAACTTTTATCTTTTTCCCTTCACTTTTTCAATTTTAAAACTTTTTGTCGACTATAAGCTTAAATGATCATATTCTATGGGTGCGCTTGGTTCAAGCAATGTAACATTCTTGGGGTAATGTGAGATTCCATAATAGGGTACTTGCATTTGGATTTCAAACATTATCCTGAGCTTGAGCTATTAATCTTACATTCCCAACAATGTCGAGATTTCTAACCGCACTCTCAATAACACCTCTTCTTTAAGAAATCTCATAATCTTTCTTACCCTTATTTTTAATCATTTTGGTTCATTTTACTTAAAAACGAAGTAACACTAAAAGATAATGAATCAAATTCTCTAGTTCTTTGATATAATCTTCAAGCAACATTTTAACTATATTTTTATTATTATTATAAGTTGAGAAAATTAAGCTTTAATGCTATCATATTACATTTTGTCCATTGCATTCTGTCCAAAATATTACTTTTATAACAATTTACCATTCTTTTTTATCATTTTGGCCAAATTTGCTTTTAAAGCATAACAAGTAACATGTTCTAATAATAAAAGAACATATTTTTCTTATTTCTTTTCCCTGTCACTTTTAGTTTAAAGAAAACCCTAATTGCTTATCACTCCTTGATTCTAGTTTTTTCATTTGAGAAAAGAGAATTGAAATTAATTTATTAGAGAAATGCATTCATTTATCAGTAAAATAGAATGCTATAAGCTTTCAACCTTTGTGTAGTAAACAATAAAAGAAAGCAAATTCTATAAGGATAATTCAGTAAAATGTGCTTTTAGGTAATCTTACATTCTGTCAATCAAATAGAAAAATCTTAAGTTCTACCCAAATAAACCAAACAGTGCAATGCAACATACCCGGTAATATGTCAAGTAATCTCATTACCCAAGGTAATTTTGCATTCTGTGAACCAAACATCCCAAAGTATTACTATGGATGGCATGCATTCTTTATGGCTGTAAATGCTTTTATCTTCACAATCTTGTAATCCTATTTCTAAGTGTTCCATTGTTCTTTATTATTTTTTGAACAATTTGCTTTGAATTTGATGTCTTTAAGTCTTTGTGTGAAATGGAGTACAATGCTTGAAAATATCATCCTTGGTTGAATAAAATTCCTTGTTGATTTTAATTTGTATCAAGTTTTTAGGATTCCTGGTTTTATGGTTACAGTTTTTTTCTGTTAATCATTTTGTTTCTATGCTTGTCTTTTCAGGTCTGGTATCTGATGCCTTTCATTTAACATTTGGCTGTGGTCTCTTGACGTTTTCATTATTTGCAATGGCTGCTTCTCGGAGACAGTCTGATAGTGTTTATACTTATGGGTGAGATCATACAGGTTTCAATAGGTCATGAGATAACGTTGGTTCAGTTTATTGGTATTTCTTGGAGTTCTTGAGCTTGTTAAAAATTTCCAGAAAGTATTTATTTCCTTGGTTCTGATTTAAGTTTAATTATTCTCAAATATGCTTTTTACTTGAAGTTGCGCCTCTTACTAAGATTATCTCTTTTATCAAGCGCATAACCAATGTTAACACAGTTACATTCACTATTATTCACTGGCCTGACTGATTCATTTGCTGTTTCACAGTTTTCTATTATTTTCCTGTTTCATCAGTTATTTGTGGCAAAGGCATAATTTAATTGGTAGTCATTATCTCTCCTCTAAAAAGGGCATCTCAATTGCATATCGTCCAACCCCCAAAATCACTTATGAAATGACAAAGGAAGATTTTCCTTTTCAAATTATTTTCTGGAGATTATATTGATGGTTCTACATGAATGCTAATAATTGTAAAAAATTTCATTATCAGGTACCAAAGACTTGAAGTATTGTCTGCTTTCACCAATGCTGTAAGTATTTGTTTATTTGCAACATTCTTTTTGTCAAAGTGTTGCGTTCAAGTTTTAGTCTCTCAGTTTGTACCATATTTATGTTATGGTTTCATTTTAGTGAAGTTGAAGTACAATAACTTAGGAAAAGGATGAGATAAATTGTCCCTTTAAATCCCAGCTGCTGTTTGCTAGAAATCACTTGGTATTAATCATGTTGGTATAGACATCTATCTCTGACATTTGAATTTCAAAGTTTAAATTGATAGTAGAACTAGATATTTGTTGTCTTTTGGATAATCCATATAAAAGCTAGGTAAAATATACTTGTATTTCACTCAAAGCTTACCTTCACTGTTTAAGATGTAATAGAAAAAGTGAAAAATATTTAGAGTCAATATATGCAAAATTAGGAAACTACATTAAATGATAACCCATAATTTAGAACTGTATGGGAAATGGTAAGTCATAAGTTTAATTGTTGGCTTGCACTGTTCTGTTGAGCTGCTGTCAAGTCCATGTAGCTATTATAATTGATTTCTGTTTCTTGTTCTCTTCTGCTTTACAAATATTCCTAGTTCTTTTAAATATTTCAGCAATTTTATTTTGTTGATTCTGTTTTACTTACATAAAATGGGTTAACATCTTGATATTTTTGATTTTGCTGCATGTTTAGACAGCTATTTCTATTGTTCTTGTCATTCTCCTTAGCTGTGGAAGCACTTCACGCTTTTATCCAAGATGAATCAGAGCACAAGTAAGTCATCATTCCCTTGATTGGTAGTAAGTTGTTAGATATTTAATCAAAATTTTTTTATGATTAGAAGGAAAAAAAAAGATGAAAAATGTTTACTAACTTTTTTTTTTGTTGGTTATAGACATTATTTGATTGTTTCGGCTGTGACAAATCTGTTGGTGAATCTTATGGGTGTTTGGTTCTTTAGAAATTATGCTCGAGTCAATCTTGGTAAGTCAGATGTTACATTTGAAATTAAAATAAGAATGCTTATGAGGTTCAGGATGGAGCAATGGATTAGCCTTTTACTTTTAATTTAGGAAGATGGACCCAGCCATATGTAATTGCTTTTAAAAGTATATATCAAATAATAATTTTAGCAAAAACCATCATCAGCTTAGTGCTTTTACGGTGTTGAGTAAGGGGGTTGCAAGTAGGGCTCTTTGTTTTGGGGTTGATGAATGTGTAGAGTAGTGACTTCAGTCTGATATGAATTTATTATGAACTTTATGCTAAGAAGAAACATTGTGGGGTTACATACAGTGATGATAGATGTTTGCCATGCCTGTATGATTTTTCACTTTGCTTTTGTTCATGCTAGTATGTGTGCTTGCTTACCTGTTGTCAGTGGAAGTGTTCAAACTGACGCAACTATGTTATGTTTAAAGCATTGCAATTTGTTTTATCATGATATGAGAACCTAGAGCTTAATAAGGTTATGATTGCCACAAATTGAAATATGAGCTTGGGATTGTTTGTTTTTCTTATATGTATTTTTTCTTGCAGTATACAGGAAACCTGAAGATATGAATTACCACTCAGTTTGCCTGCATGTTCTTGCAGATTCCGTTCGCAGGTGTGCCAGTTGTTCTGTCTCTATATATGCATTACTTTTTTCTTTCATCATGTAAATTGTCTTAAACTTCTGAACATTTGTTTTTCCTTTTTTTTTTCTCAGTGCAGGTTTGATATTGGCATCCTGGTTTCTCTCTCTTGGGTAATTTCTTGCTTCAATTTTAAATTAACTGCTAGTGAAAAAACAAGCCAGATGTCAACTATCCTGCTCCTTCAAACAAAAACTTGCCTTGTTCCTCTGTTTTCCCCCTTGTTCTTTCTTCATTTTGTCTTATTTTTCTTCCCCATCTTGCAGCGTTAATAATGCTGAAGTTCTGTGCTTGGGACTAGTTTCGGTGGCAGTCTTTATGCTTGTCATGCCTCTATTTAAAGCTAGTGGCGGTGTCTTGCTTCAGATGGCACCACCCAATATTTCATCTTCAGCCTTGGCCAAATGCTGGTGGCAGGTGTTTGCCTTTACTTCTCTATTTTTATGCAATTTCTTGTCAAATATACACACCTTTCTTTTGTGATTTATAATTTAATTTTCTATCTTGTTTAGATTAAGTCTCATGAAGATGTTATAGAAGTTTCTCAAGCTCGGTTTTGGGAACTAGTGCCTGGTCATGTTGTTGGATCCCTTTCACTTCAGGTATTTTACTGTTAATCTCATGCCTTTCCAAAATGTTTTTAATCCATTGTTGGATGTTTAATGCTACATTTCTTATCGACACTTTGAGCAGGTGAAGAAAGAGATGGATGATCGGCGGATACTAGAGTATGTGCATAATTTGTACCATGAATTGGGAATACATGATTTGACAGTGCAAACTGATTATGCATGAACTTCATCCCCCTTTACGCTCGTTTTTTCATTGTATTTATGAGATTGGTGATGGGAAAAGAACCTTGTATTGTAGTCATTTTGTCATCCCAAATGGATAGATTATGACTAGGGGGGGGGATCTTCTTGGGTCAAATTGACCGTTCAAAAAGTAATATTTCATATTAATTTATATTATTTCTCTAATTAAGAAATTTTGTGGGGTTTCATCTGTTGGCTTTTATTATTTGTTTTTCTCGTTCTTCTCATAGATTTGGCTTTAGTTTTGGACTTAGTCTTGCCTTCAATTTTTCCTTAACTCCTGGTTAAAACAATGGCATGTATTGAACTTCAACTCGCTTATGATAACCCTTGTATAATTTTGTCTTGTGTGAGATCATAATAGTTAATTGAACTTGACATGTTTGTATGGGATTCTGAAGCTTCCCCTGTTTACAAGTATGTATTGCAATTCCTTTAATCATATGTGATCTTACAGATATGATGGGGAAAGAGAAGAAATGATGAAGCTACATTATGTGATAGGATAGTAGGACAGTTGCAGTTTAGATACAAAAAATGTTCTTATCTCAACTTCCTGTGTCATCAACCGCGTCTCTTGGCGACTTTCTTCCACTATTCATCATTTTTCTTGACATCTTTTATGGTATCACTAAAAATACTATAGAGGTCTTTATATTAAGAGTCGGATTATATTTTACTTTTCTATAAATCCGTTCATTTTTAGTATTACAAAATTAGTCTTTATACGTTAGCATGAGGTGCATGCGACATGTCACGTATAATTGTTTGGATATTTTGTCAACTACAACAAGTTTTAATAGTAAAAATGGATGAAATTTTTAACAGAAATGATCAACTTATTTCTCTTTAATTTAATGTATAGGGATTAGTTTGTTCATCTATAGAAAACATGAGAGTGATAGTTAGAAAATCCTTGTGCACATGGATTTCTAAAAGGTAACATAAACATATATACAAGTTACGGAGACATTTGTATTTGAACATTTGATGAGATATAATCGAATAATAATGACAAAATGAAAGTAACCCCATCGACAAAAAGAAAAGGTTGGAGTATTCTGGTACGCTAATATTGCAGAACTGAGTAACAGTGATTAGCTAAGGTGGTTCATCTTCCATCGACCTCAGAAAATGTACTGAATTGGGATTGGGATCCGGTGAGAGAATAATCTGACTGGGTGAAAACAGGGGGCACTGCAGGCCACACAAATGAAGGCCTTTCTAGTGGCACCTGTGGTGGATCCATTTCCCCTGCAAGAACCGCCGAAACAGTCTTCATTGATGGCCTGAAATGTGGGTTCGGATGGCAACAGGCTAAACCCAATATAAGTGCGGATTCCACTTCTTTTTCCGCAAAGTCTCGATCTAAATTCGAATCCGCAGCATCTGTAATCCTTCCTTTGCTATAATATTCCCATAGCCAATTCACAATGCTGTTGTTATAATTACTCAACTCACTCTGATTACCAAGCTTTCTTCCACATACAACTTCAAGGAGAAGCACACCATACGAATAAACATCGGTTTCAACCGTCGCTCTGCTTATAAGAAACGTTTCCGGTGCCATATAACCAGGAGTGCCTGCGATCTCTATCGTTGAATGGTGCGTTTTTTCTCTTTGTTGAATTGTTCTTGCCAATCCGAAATCTCCCAATTTAGCATTGAACTCCGAATCCAACATTATGTTGCTACATTTTACGTCCCGATGAAGCACCCTTTTCTCACACCCATTGTGAAGATAATCAAGTGCCTCAGCCACCCCTTGTATAATGATGAGCCTAGTTTCCCAACTGAGATTTGGTTGATTTGATTCACCTTTCCCTGTTTTCTCATCATAGAATATGAACTTATCAAGGCTTCCATTCGGCATGTATTCATACACAAGAAGGAGTTCTCGGTTCTCATAGCACCATCCAATTAGCTTCACAAGATTCTTGTGGTTTAAGTTACCAATTGTGGTAACCTCAGCTATGAATTCTTGGTTACCTTGATGTGATTTCTTGGACACCCTTTTCACAGCTATTTCTTTTTCTTTCCAAACCCCTTTGTAAACTGTCCCAAATCCACCTTTACCAAGCTTGTTTTTGTGATTAAAATTGCCTGTTGCTCTTTTCAATTCTCTTAGTTTAAACCTTGTTGGAGCAGTAGAGCTCTTAATATGAGCTTGTATATTTGCATACCCTCTTTCCAAATCATCCTTTTTGGATCTCCTCCTCCAATAAATCCCAAGCCCCAAAATCAAACCCAGAACTAGAATTGGGATAACAATCCAAACCCACAATAGATTTGAATCATCCCCAACATCATCACCATGGAATTCCCAAGCTCTTACACAGTTCAACTCTGTGAAGTTTCCAGTTGAAGCTGAGAATCCCACATGAACAGTTTCGGGAAGAAACGAGGAGAGATCCACTGGCACTGATAATACTGGATTACTACTTTGGGTCTCGCTTCCATTAGAAACGAAAACAGTCATGTTTTTGCCATCGTATTGAACAACAACCCGTACATCGACCCCCATGGAAAGGTTAACCCCATAGCCACTCAATGATTGCTGTTCAATTGAATAACAGCTATTAATATCCAAGCCAACATGGTTACCGTCAGGTTCTTCTTCATAACTCTTCCTAGTGTCGAACTCCACGCCGACGATCCTAGCTCGAGAGGTTCCATTGGTGGTTGCATTGACTATGCCGAGCCATTGGCCGAAGCTCTCCTGTGGAACATTAGAATCTGCACTTAGCACAAAGGCTAAACCTTCCCCAACTTCTGGTGAATCTTTGTTACTGATATTAATAACGAAAGTTGTGTTGAAAGATGCTATTTTTCCTTTCGTTTTGCTCCACAGCTTGAATTTCTTCCCATAGAATGCCCTGCCTGGTGTGTTTTTAATATCACCATTAAGATCAGGTGTGATTTGGATGGCATCTCTGAAAATAGTTGAATTCTTACTCAGCAACAAATCTTTTCTGTTCTCTTCTTGGAAATCTGAAAACTTGAAATCAAAACACTGCACTTTAATGCAAGAAACTACGATTATGATTGCTAAAAGCAACAGCTCGACGATCGGCAAAGTTGCCATATAGCATGTGAGCTCAAGAGAGATTGTGTTAAATGTTAATGGCTGGTGAAAAATAATGGAGGAAATTTTTTGGGATAAGAATTGGTTAATTTCAGGAATGAAGACAAGATAGATGGTGTAACTTCCTAGAAATTTAATGCAACTTTGGTCAAGTTTGAGATTCTATGACTTTAAGGAAACCACTCGTTATTTGTCACCTGTATTCCACTAGGAAGAAGAAAGGCTTTATTTCATTTTTCCCTTTAATAAGATGTAATTTTATACTCTTTCCATAAAATTAGAAGATATAAAAATACTTTAAAAAGATCTCCCCATCTTTTTGAATTACAGCTAATTTTTTTTCAAACGTGTTTACACTTTCTAAAATTCTTAAATAGGGGATAAGCGTTTCAGCACGATCAAACTCATATTTTTCTGCATTAACAATAATACCGATATCAATCTAGGACTCAATCAACGAAGAACTTAACTTTTATAAAAGTAACTTCTAAATAATGTCCATATCAATTAAACACAGACTCAATTAACTATTATTCTTAGTGAATTTTAAAAAATAAATCCACTCATTTAATTCATTAATATTTGTTATGATGGGAGTTTGCACTTTTGTGGTTAATGATGGGCATTTAAAAAAGTGCTAGGATAGGACTTGATTGACAAAGAATAAAGGCATCCTTTTCCTTTCATCAACACATTCAAACTTTGATTGCTGGCCGCCCCAAAACAACGCGTAATTGTTGGGGGTCTTTTTCATTATTAATGCCATAAATTGACCCCTTTATGGGATTCACGTGTTTCATTTATCTATAATTTAGTAAAGACCACCAACTCTTCTCTAATCAACCTCCAAATTTCGTTGCAAATGCCAATTTTCAAACTTAAAAAGTCATTTTGAATTGAGTATTGACCTGATATTTATAGAATGTTCTTCATTCATCCTAGATGTAGTTTAGGTTTGAGACCTACTAGTCGCATCTCTTTTTGTAATTCACAAAAAAAATCAATTATTTTTAAAAGTTCAATTCACGATCAAAATTAATTAAATTAAAAAACGAAGAAAGATGGTGTTTACCCTTGATTTAGTTTTACATGTTAGAAAATTTATATTAATAGTTTGTAGGATTAAATTTAACAAATGGTTTTAATAATAATATATTGTTATGTCATTTATAAGTTTGATTAGCGAAACAGTTGACTATCGGAGCAAGTATGACTATTAGAAATAGTCTAAATTGAGAATACATCTTACTAGTTGAATTTATGGATTTATTTACTTATTACGTTAATGGTCTGACTTACATTAATTTTAAATAAATGAATGATCATGTTTGTATGTTGGGCGAGTAGAATGTTGGGTATTTTGGGTGCATGACTTTTGTATGACATCACATCACTTACAAAAGTAGAATTCATAGCTTGAATAAAAAGTAAATATTATCTCTCGTTGACATTATGTGGATTGTGAAAATGGAACACGGTCATGAGTCATTTGTCTAAGATAAATGATTAATCATTATTAATTGTAAGTAATAATAATTTTTATCGCGAAAGATACAATCGCTACCATAAAATAAAATGAATTGAATTAGGTGAACGATTTTAATCTAAAAGGATTACGGATTGGCTTTCATGATGGTATATAATAAGGATATTAATTATAACTTTTACTTGATTGACTCCTTAACTAAATAATTTTATAACTAATAGACAAAGAGTCAAAACCTAATTATAAATTATCTAAACTCCAATTATATAAGCTCGATCGATCATCCTGCTGACTCATCGTAACTCCGTCCTTATTGCATAATAAGAACTGATTAAATCTATAGTGAAAATGATGTATGATAAATAGATTATATCAGTCACTCTTTATAATAAATGTATTTCTTTGTTTTTTTATTAAAATAAGTATAAAACATATAAAAAATAAATTTATAATGTTCATTTGACCGAATTAACCGAACTAGTAATAGCCTAATACATATTGTGTATAATATTATTTATTAAATTCGGTTAATTTGGTTAATTACCCGATTTCGAACCGAATTAACCGTTAATCGAAATTTCAAAAAACTTTTAATCGACCTCCGACTAAACTAGATCGATTAACAGACAAATTAACCAAATTAGATCAATTCATTCAATTAATTCAATTTTAACTGAAATTTAAACACCCCTACCTTCAAGTACAATTATACTAAGAGTCTAAATATAAATAAACCATAATGAAAGTGGGATGGTGGCATCGCTCCATCTTAATCACTCACCTCCACTGACTTAGGGACAAATTACATATAAAAGCCTTTTTTTTAAAAAATTTACCGAAATGGGCCCGGTATATAATTATTTATCGGAATGGCCCTATTCCCCAAAAGCGTGTCCACGTCAGCGCGATGTCAGAGGACGTGGCAAAAAAACACGTCCCTGAGGAAGCGTTTTGCCTACGTGGACAGAAATTGCTCCCTCAAGGGTGCGTTTTCCTGCTACGTAAACGCTCCCCTGGGGACGCGTTTTGCCCGCGTGTGAACAGTACCAACAGATACTTTTTTTACCGTTGGTGACCCCCAACGGTAAAATAAAAAAAAACTATAAAAACCCCCCACCTTCATTTTTTTTCACAACTAAATCCTTTCTCTCTAATATTCTCTCAAATTCCTCTCAAATTCCTATTTAAAAGAGCTTTAATTTTTTAATTATTTTTAAAAAAGTTTTAAAAATTTTTTTGAATTTTTTTTAAATCGTAAAAATTTGTACCAATTTAGCAATGGCCGGAGAATTTATTCATCTTGATGATAAGCATATATCCGTCAAACAAATGAAAATGGTAAGTGTTAAATTTAATTTTTAAATATTATTAAAAAAAATTTTCTTCATGCAATTTTAAATAATTATTATTTTATTATATGTTATAAAATTCTGTAGATTGGATATTGCAATGCTATATCCGTAATATGCATGGTCCTCCATTACCGTTGGTAGAGAATTACTTGCGGGAGGCGGATTTTTGGCACATGGCGACGGTAGGCCGGGGATGCAAGTTGGACCCAAAACTTATCAATGCGTTGATTGAGAGGTGGAGACTCGAGACGCACACATTCCATCTTCCATCTTCCAATTTCGAAAAACTTATAATTAATTTAATTGACAAACCCTAAACCCTAATTCCTTATTTATTTAATTTTTTCTTCCTAAGCCCTAAACCCTAAAAACACCAAAACTCTAACCCTAAACCCTAAACCAATAACCCAAAACCATCGCAGGAAACACGGGCAAAACGCGTCCTTGGGGAAGCGTTTTGCCTACTTGGACTTAAAGCGCGCCCTTGAGGGAGTGATTTCTATCCATGTAGGCAAAACGCTTCCTCAGGGACGCGTTTTTCTGCCACGTCCCCTAACATCGCACTGACGTGGACATGCTTTCGGGGAAATAGGACTATTCCGGTAAATAATTATTTACCGGGCCTATTTCGATAAATTTTAAAAAAAATGGGCTTTTATATGTAATTTGCCCCTGACTTAGGCTAAATGAAATATTAGCCATTGATTTGTTTTATAATAACTTTTTATAAGTTAATTAAATAATTATATATATTATAAGTGGGGGAAGAAAGAGGTGGCTTTCATCATCTATGCTTCTCTTTATCACCGAAATTAAAAGAGAATAAAAAGCTCAACATTTCTCCTTCTATAAGGTAAAGTATTAGCTTTTTCTTCAAGATTTTTATAGATTTCTCATGTGGAAACTTCATTCTAGCTGATCCATGAAATTAATTTTAGTTATTAAGTGAGATAAATCATGATACCAATATTAAAGACTTAAACTCCAAAAATTTGAAAGTATGAGATATATGATAATTAAACTTGATTATGTTAAGAGTATGGTAGGAATGAATTGGGTTAGTTTGAAATAAAACTAAATAATGTAAAAGTTTTAAGGTTAATAATTGAAATATTAGGGAATTATTTCTAAGGTATAAGAACTTTGAGATTTATTAGTAAATAATGACATGCCATGTTGAATTTATATATATAAAGGAAATTGTTGATCATCTGTGATATAATTACCTTGGATTAGTTATGCACACTTAAATGCTAAGTTTGGTAAATGTGTGATAATGATTGGTAGGACAATTTGATGCATATGAAATTAGATATAAGTTAGTATAAGTTAAGTGTGTAATTGGTTGAAACTTGTATGTTTGGAAATGCTATTTTGACAATTTGGTTTGTTGGTAGTAGGATACATTGTTTACGTCTCCTTACTTAATAACAAAAGTTCAAAATAAGGAAAATCTTCAATGTTTCGAGACCCTAGTTGAATTGGAATTGAGTCTTGATAAACATATTTGACCCCGAATAATACTAGAATATGTTAGATGAAGTCGAACAACATCTCAATGTATGTATATGATCATGAATGACTAATTTGAATTATATGGAAAATTTTTATATTAAACTTAATATATTTATATTGAAATAGTCTGAATTGTTCTGGCAATGTAATGTGACGTCATGCTTTTAGATCCGTGGATTAGGTCAAATGTGGGGCGTCAAAAAATATATAGTATGAATGCCAAAATTTATATACGCAATACTAGGGGGAAACTCTGTTTAAATTTAGTGAAAATTTATTTGAGTTGTCTTTTTCGAACTAAAATAAATTTTATTTTCTTGTTTCTCTTGTTTTAAATGTGTGAGATTATAATTGCTATCACCCGAGCAATTATAATTCAAAATTTGATTTTGGACCCTTACATAGAGGAAGTGTTGGAAAAAATCTGATTTGAAAACGGTTTTCCTATACAACAGAAAATTAAGAATTTGAAAACCGATTCAGTTTGTAATATTTATAGCAATAAATCCTAACCAAATTCATACTTGTATTTTTGGCCTAGAGGACATTCGTTGTTCCCGACTTTTAACCAAATGATTTTCTCCGCTATTCTTGTACCGCAAACTGCTTTGAGTGTGGGCTCAAACCAATTGAATCGAAACACAAAATTAGAAAAAGATTTCTCTCTTTTATTTGGGGTGAAAATGGAATAGTTGAGAATAAATTCTCCCTATTTTTTGACAGAATAACAATCTCTTAAAGTTGTATTTAATGCCTACCAGTGTCATCTATTTATAAGAAGAGAAGGTAGAACCCTTGTTGAGTTGTAGTGTTTATTTCAAATAGAAAAACAACTTCCTATTTACAGTAGGAGTGGGGTGAACAACGCATCCAAGTATTTCTAGTAGGGTTGCTGCCCCCTTCATGTTATATGAGGGGTTTTGGGCCTCTATCACATCGGGTTTAATTACGAGTACTTCCTAGGTCTTTCGACCTAGTACTCTGTAATACGATCCAACCCGATTCGTTTTTTTTATTTTCCAAAATAAATTTTATTATTCTATATTAAATGATTTTCTAATCCCTATTTTACCCCCAATTAAATTTTAATGATTTTACCATCAGTAAAATTTTGACGATTTGGATCCTAATACAATTTTTGAGAAAATGTGTTTAATATTTCACAATTCAACATGTTCACTGTGATTAAATGATTTATTTTTATTTTTGGATTTCAAAACAGCTCAAAAACAAACTCATTCTTCCAATCATTTTTAAGTAATCCAAATGAATCATTATCATTTCCACTCCCATTTCCATTTTGGAAACCTATATTAATTTTTAAATGATTCCATTATTTCATTTCTGAAAAAACCATAATCATTCCTAAATGTTTCTTATTTCCTATTCATTTCTATTTAAACACACAATTCATTTCTGGTTTTAACGAGCTAACGGTGAGACCGATTGGACATATATAATTAGGGCTCAAATGATTTATAATTAAGTTTTGATTTTTTTCCTATTAATTATAAACTCATTTAGTCATGAACTCATTCCACTATAGTATCGTGACTGAGCTCTTCCTAACGACATATCATTATGAAAGCATCTATTCAGTGCTCATCCAATGATCTTGTTATAAGTGTGTGTTACCTTCAAAGGATATCATTGATCTCTTTGGGATAATATTCGTTCTCCCAATATGATCCTATTTTATCTCATGGTAACCATTACATCTTCCTTCATGAAAAGTCAATTACTATTAAATAGTAATCAAATCGTTCATCACAAAGATGAACGACCCATGACCATATTTACTTTTTATCAACTATGTAATGCCAATGAGAAGATACCATTTACCCATGTTTTGGGTTATAAATTCCACTGTTGTGAATGACACTACATACTGCAAAAGTTGTACACCCAACGCACCAGCTTTCGGTTCCTTATCTATTTGAAGTCAGACTTTTATTTACATCAAAGTATACGAGTCACACATATATAACCCGTCATCCACTAAGGATTTAGGTATGCCACACTATGAATGTCAAAAGTGAATAAATCCATAAACAGATTCAAGATCTATTCTACTTGGGTCCTGTTTGATGTTCAGTCAGTCACATCTATATCTCTATCTTTTGGGAGTCATCCGCTTCGATGCCCAAGACAAAACGTTTCCCCAATTGTACTTAATAGATGACATATTAGTCTTTCAATCGGTTTATTCATTTTTTATTAGACTAATGACATGTTTAGGTTTGTCTACTAATACAAGCTGTCTTTTCATATTATGATCCGACCACATAATACCATAGTATTAATTAAATATTAGACAACTAATGAGAAAATTTTGCTTCCATTTTGTTTTGTGTGCAAAAACCATATGAGGACAATATACAAAGTATTAATGTAATTCATGAATAATTTTGTTAACCAATCTGTTCAAAAAATTACAAATGTACTTAGATGCAAATACTATACTTAGGGCACTAGATCCAATAGGATGTTGATTGCCCTCTTTAGGAAGTTTTGATTTTTATCCTGTGTTTTGTTCTTTGAGTTAAATCCTCTTTGAGCATTTGAGAGTTCGAAAATAATAGATAATATTATTTGATTAAAAACTTGAAGGGCCTGAAGGATTTGGACTTCATATTGGATTGTTTGACAAATTCGAGCACCTTCCCAAAGCTTACCTTGCAATTTGCCAGAGCTCAAAACACATTTACTCTTAATAAAAAATATACTATTTATAGGTGGTGTATTAATTTGCATTGAACACTTGATGAATTAATCTATATAAGTGTGAAGTGAAATAGTTTCTTTAAGGTTTGTGGTAAAATCTCTAAAGCCCTCATGAAAATCTAGGCATGCTTATAGTCTATTAACGCACAACTATGTTGGAAAGCAAAATTATAAGTATAATATAATTAATGAGAATTTTAATTTACATGACAATTCTTATTTCATGGAAACTTAAAGTTTTACTAATTATCAAGTATATTTTTGTAGTTTCAGTTTATAATCTAAAAAAAATAGAATTAATGCATTATATTAAAGAAAAATAATACTTGGCTAAAATTTATCTATTGTTGTTTTGAAATATAGAAATTAAAAGCATTTCAAATAATTTATTCACATTACTTATATAGACCTTTTCCTGTCTATTTATAAGACATAATGGTTTATTAGGTTTATAAGAACAGGGGTAAAGGAAGGGCTTCCACTAGAAATTGAGCCGAAAAGGTCGAAAAAGTCAGTGTAGTGTAAATTGATGGATCTTTTTCTTTTATTTCCTAGAGTAAATTAAATTTTTATATAAACCAAAAGACTTAACTCGAAGAGCTCATTTTTTTCTCTGCAACACTAGTCATTATTTCCCATAATTTTCCCTCGAGGATTAATGATTTTGACTAACTATTGCTTAACAAATTTTTATATTTACAGTATGTTCAAGCTCAAATGACCTTACCTACCCGCTAGGTCCGTAAATGGATTGAGTTGGCTGCCTTTAAGAGAGTAATCCATTTTAGTAAAAGATGGGGGCATAGCTGGCCACACAAATGAAGGCCTCTCTTGAGGCACCTCAGGTGGATCAATTTCCCCCAAAAGAACCTGCAAAACAGTTCTCATACAAGGCCTGTAATGTGGGTTCGGATGGCAACATGCCAATCCTAGAATCAGCACACGCTCGGCTTCATTCTCGACGAAGTTCCCATCCATCCTGGAATCCACAGCGGCAGTTATCTTCCCGTTCTTATAGTGTTCCCATAGCCAATTGACGATGCTATTGTTGTAATTGTTTTGCTCGCTTTTGTTACCTGGTTTCCTCCCGCAAACAACTTCCAAGATGAGAACGCCGAAGGAATAGACATCGGTTTCCACCGTTGCTCTGCTGATAAGAAAGGTTTCCGGAGCCATATAACCTGGTGTGCCAGCAATCTCTATGGTGGAATGATAGGCCTTCTCTTTTTCATGAATGGTTCGAGCCAACCCGAAATCCCCTAGCTTAGGGATGAACTCTGAGTTCAACATTATGTTGCTGGCTTTTATGTCACGGTGCAGTACCCGCTTTTGACAACCATTGTGAAGATACTCGAGTGCTTGAGCTGCCCCTTGTATTATATTTTGCCTTTGCTCCCAATTCAATCTCGATTCCACCAAGCTTGCTTTTTCATCACAAAATATGTACTTATCAAGGCTTCCATTTGGCATGTATTCGTATACAAGAAGGAGCTCACGCCTTTCATAGCACTACCCGATTAACTTCACGAGATTTTTGTGGTTGAGGTTGCCAATTGTTGTTACTTCCGCTATGAATTCTTGCTTGCCTTGATTTGATTTCTTCGACACTCTTTTGACAGCTACTTCCTTGTTTCCCCATGACCCTTTGTACACAGTTCCAAATCCACCTTTCCCAAGCTTGTTCTTGGGGCTGAAGTTGCCAGTTGCTTGTTTCAATTCATTGAATCGAAACTTCTTTGGAGCAAAATCCGATCGTCTAATCTCATCTTCTATATTTCTTTGCGCACCTTCAAGATCCTCCTCAATGGGGCCCGTTCTCCAATACAAGTATAAAAGAACCCCCATAAACAACACCATGTCACTACTGGAATCATTATCCAAGCTACCCACAACAAGTTCCCCTCTCCTCCGATATCGGTTCCGGAAAACTCCCAGGATTTGACACAGTTAAGCTGAGTCTCATTGCTTGTTGAAGCAGAGAATCCAACAAACACCTTCTTTGGGAGATAGATAGAAAGATCAAGACGCTGAGAAAGCACAAGAGTCTCATTTACCCTCACAGTCAAGTTTTGGCCATCATATTGAAGAAGAACCCACAAATCACGACCTCCTGAAATATTAAAACCAAAGTGAGTTAAAGAAACTGAGGCGTTGGAGTTTATGCTATTTATGTCCAAGCCAATATGGTTATCATCCAAGTCCTGATCATCGCTCTTCCTTGTATCGAACTCCACCGCCACCACGGGGGAACCATTCGGATCCGAGTTCACAATCCCAAGCCATCTCCCTTCGCTGTTGGGTGGAAGAGTAGAATTCCCAGCTATTATAAACGCTAGGCCTTCACCCCCAGGAGATGTTTGTTTTTCGATATTGAGGACAAAGGTTGTATTGAAAGAAGCAATGGTGCGACTGTCTTTCCACAATCTAAAAGGTTTCTTATACACGGCTCGCCCCGATTTATGTTCAATGTATGCTCCATTAGAAAAGTCGGGGGTAACTTGGATGGCATTCTTTTCTACAGTAGTCTCCTCGCTCAAGATAAGCTGCTTTTCATCATCTCTCTCGAATGTTGGAAAATTAAACCTAAAGCAGCTTACTTGAATGGAACAATGGATGAGGAACACTACTAGGATTAAAAAGTAGGGTAGTGGTGAAGAACGCATGTAATGGATTCCGCTTTTCGTAAAATGTTTTATGATGAATGACAATGAAAATGTAGTGGAGTTTTGTGTTTTTGATAAGTAAAATGAAATTAAATGATGTTCGGTCAATCATCCAATTTCCTTGTATTTTTTTTTCTCCTCCTCATTCTAGGCTTAATTTTGATTAATATTTTTCAACTCTTTGAAATGGTTGGAGTACCAACTTTCCCTAAAATTTCCTTCTTAAGATTTTTCAAGATTGCACTTGCTATTTATAAATAATTGATTTTAGATCCGATTTAATTTCAAATATTTTTAAAATTGTGTTTGATATTTTTTTCTCTTAAATAATTATTTAATACACAAGCGATACCAAATAATAAGCCTATTACATATAGTACTTATAATATTCGGATTCTTAAATTAGATTCAAATTTTCTTTTTCCTTGCTCTAATAACAACAATATTAGCGCGATTCGAACTCTAACCATATCTAGGGCAATGAACATGTTAACCATTAGACTAATGAGTTCAAATCATATCAATTTAAGTAGCATTAAAATATAAATCATATCGGACTAAATTTTACAATAGGTTAATACTTTCCAGGTTGACAAAAAACACACACTATAATCTCGATTCAACCACAAGCCCAGATTACTAATGGAAGGAAGAGCTTCTGGCTATCGAGAAAGCCCTGCTTGAAGAAAAGGCTACTGCCCTTTCCTACTGCCCTTCCGGGCAGGAGGCATAGATGCCAAACAAACCTGACCCCTATCTATCGTCGTAGAAGCTGTTCCTAGGAAAGATTATGGTTCTCGGGTATCCAATCAATTAATACCCCAAAATTGTACTAAAAACAATTAAAGCTATTCAAACAGGGGATGCTTTTTATGCCATCAATGTAAAAAAAATTTAAAATTATGAAAGAAAAAAATGACAAAAAAATAAAAAAAATTGGAAGTTTATATATAAATTTTAAAAATATGCAAAACGTATCCTTCAAAAAATAAAAAAAAATAATTCAATATAAAATTTTAATGATTTAATAAAAATGAATTCATATTTAAATTAATTAATTAAATTAAAATATAATTCATATTTTAATTGTAATTTTTCATAAAATAATATACATCGTGTAGACTTAAAATTCCAATAATAATCAAATTTCATTGCTCTCTAAAGTTTACGAGAAAAATATAAAATAATAATTGTAATATTTGAATGAAAAGTTTAATTTACTGCTATAAAGACAAATTTAATGTCACATCTTAAAAATCGAGTTAGTAAAATTGGGTTAGTGGATCGAATACTAGAAATTAGGTTCGTAATAATAATTAGGTAAAAATATTAAAATAATAATCGAGACTAAAAATTTAAGTATGGAAATTAAAATTAAGTGTTTGATTATTAGTTAATTTAAAATGGATTTTAAATACGAAGCTGGATTTGAAAATAATTGAAGAAATGAGTTTTAATTAAATTAGGACTGATTTGAAAAAGAGTGGAAATCCAAAGTGGTTAAAAGGGCAATTGTCCAATTTTTTAAAATTGGTTTGCTATTTAATCAACAATCCCTCACTTCCCTCCATCTTTTCCATTTGAAAATTTTCCTAAATTCTCAATCCAAATTTTTCTCTCAAATTAGCCAAACAACTCATATTTTCTAAGAAAATTGATGTTTACTTCACCAATTTCTTCAAATCTCTTCTCACATTCATCATCGAAGTAGGATCTACAACTCGTAGATTTTCAAAATTGAGGTAATGTTCTTATTTCTATTATTAAAATTAAGCATGTTGTTATTTCAAATCGAGTTTTAATTGATTATAATGAGATTTTAATAAATCTAATGCTTTCTAATCGAAACATGATCTAGAAATGATGAAATCTGAAATATAGTAAAACTATAGTTTTAGATTGATTTTAGACTTATTTTGAACTAATTAGAATGTTTATAAACTCAATTTTATAGATAGTTAAAGAAATTTTATGAATTGAACATTTTCCCTCTTTTAAAATGTTCTTGAAAGCTAAGTTTTTTGGAAAAGTTAAATCTGATAAATTAGATGAAATTGATGGCTTAGATCTATAATTACATAGTATTTAGGATGTTTGAAAACAAATTCGAGGATTAAAAATGAATATTAAGTGTTAAAACCTCTTATTTCGGTAAAACGAGTTAGATTTCGATATTGAGAAAGGAGACTGTAGATTTGTGATTTTGCTATGGTTTGAATGCGATTAAGGCTGTAAATAATGAGTGTGTAATGTGTTTATTATGTATGAAAATTTTCGAATCAATTGGGAGCTTCTACGAGCAAGGAAAAGGGCAAAGAAAAGCTTACCTAAACACCTATCCTAAGTTCCGAGTGTAAGTATCCCTATTTGATCTATTATCGTTATGCAAATCATGTTTATGAGATGTGATATGCTATGTGAGTTATCATGAATGTTAATGAAAATGTTATGTGTTTATGACTGAATATTATATGAGTCATGTTGATTTTATGAACACTATATAAGATCTATACGATATGGCCTTTTGAGCATTTTGTGAGCAGTTGAAAGTGCATTATATGAGATTTGTTTATGTGATATGAACATGAGTTATATGATATGTGAAAGTGTGCATAAAATAATAAATATATGTGTTTAAAATGGATATGCTGGCATTGCGATCTCTTGGAACCATTGGATATAGTTGGCATGCCATAAGATTGTAAGTACTCATCATTTTATGTTTATGTTTGGGCGTTGAGGCCCGAGATATATTGGAGGGATAAAGGAATGTTGAGCCTAGCTCCATTCATCGGGATATGTTGGTTGTGCTTATAGAGTGTTAGCAATGTGCTACACTTCATAGGATATGCTAGACTCTTTGAGTTCTTGGTTGTGTTTGGAGATCAGTATATCCGATGCTTTATGTTTTATACATGTTTCATGGACACTAAATGCCAATACATAAACAAGAAATGTTAGGGATGATGCTTTGTGCTATGCCATGTAATAATGTTATCGTATGCATACCATTAAGCTTGATATTGTGGCTTGTTTGTGGCATTCATGTGCACTCACCAAGCTTAATTATGCTCACACTCTTTAACAAATATGTTGTAGAAAAGTAGTTGAATCAAGAGGAGAAATGAGTCTTCCAAGTGATCCAAAGCAAGGCGATATAACTTTGAGCAGGTGATATGATTTCAACTTCAATAAGGAAGGCAATGTGGGACCTTACTTAAGGGATTAGACTTAACATTTCTTGGTTTGTAAATGGACTTTTTATGGACTGTTTAAGGACTTTTATAATTGGTTTTTGATCATGTGAATTCTTGAGAATTTTGATTGTGATGATGTAAGTTATGTTGGTTTGAGTTGCATGTTAAATTGGTATGTCAATTCGTGAATATGGATGTGGATGATTTTACTGCATGCTAGTTGTTGAGGCAAGTTTTAAAATAACCTATTTGGAGGAAATAGACCTATAATGCACCTAGAAATACATGTGAAGCAAAATTGGTATGTTGGTAAATGGTTTGTGGAGTTAGGAAATGCATGCTAGTATAGCAAATTAATTGAGATGTTAAATACGGTTATGGCATGTTATAGTGTGAATGAGTATGATGTGTATGATTTATGTATGCTATATGCCATACTGAATTAGAAAAATTAGGCCGAATGCACAAAATGGTATGCTTGGTAATGTGTCAAAATGTTGTATGTAATTGTTGGGCTGTTTTCTATAGAATTTGTAGACGACATCACTACAAGGAATTGATGTCGGGAAGCCAAAAGTCGCGTGGTCGCGACTTGACATGACATATTGGGTGTTTGACGAATCATGTTTTGTTAGTTTTGCTAATTAGTCTTGATTTTTATGCAATGAAATTGGATACCTTAAATACCATAAAATGCTTTGAAAATTTGCATGATTAAGTTTTAATGGATTAATTTCATAATTAAATGAGTTTTTCGAATATTTTTCCATTGTTACGATTTAGTCCTTAAACCTTCATATTAAAATTAAATAAGTTTCACATATCGGTTTTAAATGATTCTTTCAGATATTGTCTTAAATGAAATGGCATGAGCTGTATGTATGCCAAATTCGTTTATTTATGAATGTTTTTGCTTGATGCATGTTAAATGACAAATTTGCCTTGATGTTGTTTTTGATATATTTCCCTAGATGAAGCATGTTTTAGGGTTTATATGTTTACCTTGTACTAAATGATTGGCTCATACGTATATATTCATGTTGTGAGGCGTGATTAGTGGTCTGTAGTCACGCAAGTGACTAGTGTGATGTTCTGAATTCAAGTCGGACTGTCCCTGCCAGGTTTGGGGTGCCACATTTGATAAATCATGAAACTTAAAATTCAAAGGGAAAATGATACTTTTGTAATTTCTTTAAATCTAGTATTAGTAATTTTATATATGTCACAATATATATCTAATTTTGTGTCTAAATTATTTTTCAACAAAAAATACTTAACAATAATTAACAAAAATAAATAATTAATA
Organism: Gossypium hirsutum; assembly: GCF_007990345.1. NCBI lineage: Eukaryota > Viridiplantae > Streptophyta > Magnoliopsida > Malvales > Malvaceae > Gossypium > Gossypium hirsutum. The sequence goes on from NC_053437.1 coordinate 59,677,855, forward strand.
AATAATAGAATACATGTAAGACTGACGTTGTAATTTCTTAAATATTTGTTTTTTGTTTTCCTTTTTCCTTGCAAATTTGTAAAATGAGAGGAAGGACTAATTGAGAAAGACGATAACTATGCAAGGAAAGGAAATATAATAGAAAAGGTAATTTTAAAGTAAAATAATATTTAATTTTATTCATAGATTTAATTTTGATTTTAATGGTTAAAAACTGTAATACTCACACTAATTTAAGTGAATCCCTCGTTTTTATTTATCTTATATATAATATCTAAAGTCGACCTCTCTAAAAAATGGAAGCAATCCTAAGTGTAATTTAACTTGAAAATTTACTAAGTGCCATCTTATATATATTCAATTTAATCATACTTATATCACAATTAATTTATATATCACTTGTATGAAAATATTGAAAACAAAAAATGGAAAATATTGAAATTGAAATGTATATTTTTATATGTTGAAAACTCCAGTGTATATTATTTCACGCAATACATTAGTTACTTCAAGTAATATAAGTATATATATTTGGTACACCCTTAACTATCTGGATTAAGTAGTAACCTCATGAGTGGTGTGAGTACAACTGAACAAACCCTACTTACTAACCAACACAAATAACTCTTACCATAACGTCACATCTAGAGTGACGTTGGACACACTATAGCACACCACCCTAATTAGATCTATATCATCAAATCATTTGATCACTTGACACGTGATGCCTAGAGAGATATATATATATATAAGGCCTGGAGCAACCAAACAACAAGGAGATCTTTGTTACTCACTTCTTTTTACTCCTCACTTCCTCCTCATCTTCCTCATCCTCATCTCTATCCTACCTAAATTACTATAAACATTTTCATTGAAACATATATTAAATAAATGTTATATTTTCAACATATTTATCAACAAGTGTTGCACTCTTGATTTGTTTTATAATAATTTTTTATTAGTTAATTATATAATTTATAACTAATTAATTGGTATTATAAGTGGGGGAGAAAGAGGTGGCTTTCATCATCTATGCTTCTCTTTATCATCGAAATTAGAGGAGAATAAAAAGCTCAACATTTCTCCTTCTATAAGGTAAAGTATTAGTTTTTTCTTCAAGATTTTTATAGAATTCTCATGTGGAAACTTCATTCTAGCTGATCCAAGAAATTAATTTTAATTTAGTTATTAAGTGAGATAAATCATGATACCAATGTTAAAGACTTAAACTTCATAAATTTGAAAGTTCGAGATATATGATAATTACACTTGATTATGTAAAGAGTATGGTAGGAATGAATTGGGTTAGTTTGTATTAAGAACACAATATACTTCTATTATTATTAAAAGAATGTACCTTTACATCACAAAAACTCCACTATTTATAATACAAATGTTAACTACCCTTAACTACTAACTAACAAGGCTTCTAACTCCTAACCGTTAACTGCTGCTAACTGCTGCTAACAACCACAGCTGTTATATACTCTAATATGCCACCATCCTCTTCAGCTCCTGCTAATCAACACTTGGTAAACACATTCTTTTTGGACCGAGCTTAAGACCTGATCTAAACTTAGTAAACAATGGTGCTGACAGCGACTTAGTGAATACATCTGTAATTTGCTCATGTGCTAGTATGTGACCCACAGTAAGTTGTTCGGCGGTGACTTTCTCACGGATAAAGAAAAAATCCAACTCAACGTGTTTAAATTTAGAATGTAGGACTGGGTTTGCAGAGACCGCAACCGCTCCTGAGCTATCACACCACACAGTATGTTTTCGCAGAGAAGAAACATGTAGTTCTTTCAACAAGGACTCGAGCCAGACGACTTCAGAAATAGTATGAGCCAATCCCCTGTACTCTGCCTCTGCTGTGGATCGGGAGACAATCGACTGCTTCTTTGATCCCCACGCAACAGGGTTACCGCCAAGGAAAATACAAAACCCCGTAGTTGACCGACGATCATCTATGTCAGTACCCCAATTTGCATCAGAGTATCCAACCACATCCAACGAAGTCTTCTTTGTGAATTGAAGACCATAATCAATAGTGCCTTGAAGGTAGCGAAGAATTCGTTTAACAGCTTTAAAATGTTGATCAAGAGGGCAATGCATAAATTGACATACCTTGTTCACAGCAAACGTAATGTCCGGCCTGGTGATGACCACGTATTGAAGAGCGCCAACAATGCTACGATACTCAGCCTCATTCTTAATCATACAACCATCATTCTGAGACAATTTCGAAGAAGCAATCATAGGAGTATGCGAGCTATTCGCATGATCCATACTGGCCTTCTTTAGCAAATCACGAATATACTTTGTTTGATATAAAAACAAACCTTCAGCACTGGGAGTCACCTCAATACCAAGGAAATAACCAAGAGGTCCCAAGTCTTTCAAAGTAAACTGAGTGTCCAAGGAAGAAACAAACTTGTCAATACTTTGTTGATGATTTCTAGTGATTATTGTATCGTCGACATAGACTAGAACGTATAAGATCACTTCGTCAGTCTTCTTAACAAAAAGCGACGCATCTGATTTAGCACACACAAACTGTGAACTAAGTAAGAACTCCCGAAGTTTGGAGAACCATGCTCGAGGCACCTGCTTAAGGCCATACAGTGCTTTCTTCAGCCTGCATACGAGCAATCCATTGCTACTATGTTGCTCAAACCCAGGGGGCTATGTCATATAAATTTTTTCAAACAACTCGCCATTAAGGAAGACGTTGTTAATATCCACCTATCGAAGCTGCCATCCGAGTTTAACAGCTAAGGACAGAACAACAGGGTAGAACATTTCTTGAAAATCGATGTCTGCCTCTTGAAGATAGCCCTTAACTACTAGACGACCTTTGTACCGAGCAATAGTGCCTTCAGATTTCCTTTTAAGTTTAAAAAGCCACTTGCAACCTACAGCTTTCCTATCAGCAGGTAGCGGAACCAAGTCCCATGTGTGATTTTTCTTCAAAGCTTCATACTCCTGTTGTGCTGCAAGAGTCCACTCTTTGCCCGTGAATGCCTGCTCAATTGTCACAGGCTTAACTGCTGCAAGTTCTGCGGTCAGATCCTTGGGCTTGAAAATCTCACTTTTGGACCTTGTTTGCATGGGATGAAGGTTGGACCGTGGTTGCATGGGAGAAGGGTTAACAGGAGGACAATGAATAGATGAACTCGGCAGACAACTATGAGGACCCGTCGAAGAGCTGGAGGCTGCAGAATTCTGACATGTAGACGTGGAAGAAGGACTGTGAGAACTTAAATGCACAGGAGAGCAGCTTACTTGTGACCCTCTGTGTGGAGTGACGGGTTAAGGTATAGAAAGCTCCGGAGTTGGCACAGCTGTAGCCGAGTATGACAAGCTGATTGACCCTGAGCGATATCCCATAATAGGAACAGCAGACTGCTGATGTTGAAACATAGGGAGAGCACGAGTGGACTGAGAATTATCTGCAAACATAGAACCAACCTCAAAAGGGAAACAACCCTCATCAAACACAACATGTTTGGACACAAACACTTTATTATTTTCAGCAAGGCACTTGTACCCCTTGTGAACCATACTGTAGCCAAGAAAGACACAAGGCTGAGACCGAAATTGGAATTTGTGAGCCTGAAACGGTCTAAGATACGGATAGCATCTACAACCAAAAACCTTTAGATGCTGATAATTAGGAATAGTTTTATGAAGAACCTCATGAGGAGACTTGCCATGGAGCATCGGTGTTGGAAGTCTATTAATGAGATAAACCGCACTAGTGAAAGCATGAGTCCAGAAGCTTATAGGCAGACTTGCTTGAACCAATAAAGTCAAGCCAATGTCGACCACTTGACGATGCTTCCTTTCGACCAACCCATTCTGTTCGGAAGTGTGAGGACAGGAAAGTCGATGTTGTATCCCAAGTGAAGTCAATAGCTTTTGAAATGGACGATACTCTCCGCCCCAGTCTGTTTGGAGAGCTCGTATCTTACACCCAAACTGCACTTCAACTAGTTTCTAAAATTGGAGAAACTTGTTCACAGCTTCGAACTTGCTTTTAATCAAATACAACCACGTATGTTGTGAGTAGGCATCCACAAACTAAATGTAATAAAGGCAACCATCAGAAATCATAGGAGCAGGTCCCCAAAGATCTGAAACAATCAGCTCAAAAGAGGTGGAATAAACAGTGTTTGAAGGTAAAAACGGAAGTTTATGTAATTTCCCAAGTTGACAAGCTGAGCAAATAGCACTCGATTTACAATTCTTTAAAACTATATTACACTTCTGAAGAACTATAGCAACAGTCCTATGACAAGGATGGCCAAGACGTCTGTGCCATAGTTCAAAACTTGAGTCACCAGCAGAGGACACTCCTGATTGTGCCGTATGAACTGCAGCCGAGCCAACAGACGAGGTGAAACTCTCCAAAGTAGTGGGGTGCTGAGAGAGAGTAAACTGATACATTCCATTACGCATATGCCCCACTAGTAATGTGGTCCATGTCTTGATGTCCTTCACAAAACAATGAAGTGGATGAAATTCAAAATAAACACAGTTGTCATTAGCAAACTGTGCAACAGACATTAGATTCTTGCATATACGAGGAACATGAAGTACATTCTTCAAATGAAAAACCCTGTTGGAATGAACAAACGACGAGAAACCAACATTGTCTACTAGTACACACATACCATTCCCCATAAACAGTTTATTTTTACCTATATACTGAGTCACCTCTCGTAGACTTTGCAAGTCGTTTGTTACATGGTTAGTGGCACCCGAATCAGGAAACCATACAGTGGAAGTGACATTATTGGAAGACACCGGACCAGACGTAGAGGCCATATTAGCCTGCAAACTAGCAGTTTCCAAAGACCCCTTACGAGTGCAACATGAAGAAGAAGTACACAACTGATGAGGAGACTCCTGGAACTGATGATACTAAACTTGCATGGGCTGTTGAGACACACCCTCAAAAGACTCACCAAATCTATAGTAAATTTGTGTACAGTATGTCTAATACGACCACAAAGCTGGCATTAAGGTTTGGCATGCATGAACTTCCGTCCACGACCTCTGCCTCTGAAGTCCCTGGAGCCACCACCTCTAAAAGACGGTCGAGACCCCTGACCAAACTGTTTAGCCTGCCTCCCGTCAGATTCAGAATGTTTAACCACATTCGCTTGCAAAGACATACCCAAAATAATATCTTGTTACCGAGCCTCACAATCAGTCAACAACTCTATAAGATAATCAAGAGACACATTCTGTTGGTGCAAGAGGTAATAGCAAGATGGTTTTAGCTTGCTTGCACAGCAAGTGTCGAGCCTTGCTGAATAAACTATTGAAGAAGAAGAAAGAAATTTTGCAATGGAGAACAGAAAAGAAAGAGATAAAATTGAATGAAAATGAGCTGAATTTTCATTTAACCTTTTTTAAGGCATAATACCAATACATATATATGAGATAACAACAGCAAAACAAACAAGTTACCACCTAATAACATACCTAACACCACTAAATTGCCTAGTAACTTGGTAAACTTGATTGAAAACATAAACTTCTACCTAAACTTGTCATTCAGCACCTAATTACATCAAAATACAGTTACCAACTTAGTTCAAAACAAACTAAAACACAAAATGTTCATTTGAGTAACCAAATGAAACAATGCAGTTTCGGTTTGCTGTTAAAGCACGATCCCTGCATGGCCACCTTGCATGGTCACCTTGGCTGCTGCATGAGGGTTGACTTCAACACTCCTCCTCAGCTTCTATGCAGCAGACTCCTAGTTGCTTCCTTAGGTTTAGAAATCTCGATGCACCAAGTGATTTTGTGAAGATATCGGCGATCTGACCTTCTGAGCTGCAATGAATTAGCTTGATCTCTCGAGCTTGTTCCATTTCTCTTATCACATGGAGTTTAATGTTGAAATGTTTTGTCCTGCCATGGAAGACAGGATTTTTAGCAATAGCAACTGCTGACTTGTTGTCACAATGTATCACAGTTGCATCATTTTGCTGTAGATTCAAATCGCTCAAAATTTTTCTCAGCCACATAGCTTGATTAACAGCATTGGCAGCTGCTACATACTCTACTTCTGCTGTCGATTGAGCCACCATTGTTTGTTTTCTTGAGCTCCAACAAATCATAGCTGAGCCAAGTGTAAAAGTATAGCCAGAAGTGCTCTTCATGTCATCCTTTGAACCAGCCCAATCGCTATCAGTGTAGCCAATCAGTTTCAACTCTTCAGCCTTTCTAAACTGTATTCCATGGTTTAAGGTACCTTTGATGTATCTTAGCACCCTTTTCCCAGCCTTGTAATGTTGCTGGTTACAGCAGTGCATGAACCTTGATAGCATGCTCACAGCAAACAGAATGTCAGGTCTTGTTGCTGTTAAATACAGCAAACAACCAACAAGGCTCCTATAAAATGATTCATTGACAGGCTCATGTTCTTCTTGGCTCGACAGTTTTATGCCAACTGCCATAGGTGTGCATGTTGGCTTGCAATTTTGCATTGAAAACTTGGATAAAACTTTCAAAGCAAATGCCTTTTGTTCCAAAAAAATTCCTTGATCAGCTTGTTGTATCTCTATTCCAAGGAAATAAGTCATCAACCCCAAATCTGACATCTCGAACATCTCCTTCATTTTTCTTTTGAAATCTTCTAACATAGTCTTGTCTCCTCCTGTTACAAGGAGATCATCCACATAAAGAGACACAATAAGCTGTGTTTCTGCTTGATCCTTCTTAACATAAAGTGTTGGCTCACTAGCACTCCTTTCAAATCCCAAACTGACCAAGTATGAGTCAATTCGAGCATACCAGGCTCGAGGGGCCTGTTTTAGGCCATACAAGGCCTTTCTTAGCCTATACACCAAATGTTCCTTACCAGGCATTATAAAACCTGGGGGTTGCTCGATGTATATCTCCTCTTCTAGGAATCCATTGAGGAATGCAGACTTGACATCCATTTGGTGGATTGTCCACTGGTTCTGAGCAGCAACTGCAATCAGCAATCTGATTGTATCGAGTCTGGCTACTAGAGTAAATGTTTCCATGTAGTCCAGACCATACCTTTGACTGAAGCCCTTTACAACTAGTCTGGCCTTTAGCTTGTTTAAACTTCCATCCGCATTGTGCTTCACTCGATAGACCCATTTTACACCAATGGTCTTTCTGTTGGCAGGCTTTTCAACCAACTCCCATGTCTAATTCTTCACAATCATGTTGATTTCATCAACCATAGCCTGTTTCCAACCTTCATCTGCTTCAGCTTCTTCAAAACTACTAGGTTCTTCTATAGCAACTTGTGCTCTTTCATAAATCTCATCTAGGGGCCTTGTGCCTCTCACAGGCACATCATCAACATCCATTTCAGGACCAAGGTGCTCGAGTTCAGCTTGATTAGGCACCAGGTCTTCTGAAGCAGCTTCTGGTTTACTCTTCTCCCAATTCCAGCAAGCCTTCTCATTAAAGATGACATCTCTGCTCACTTAGACTTTGTTTGTCAAAGGATCCAGCACCCTGTAGCCCTTTTTAACTGAGCTATAGCCTACTAGAACACCTGGTTGAGCCCTTTCAGAGAGCTTATCTCTCTTTGCTGCTGGTATTTGTGCATAACACAGGCAACCAAACACCTTCAGATGTGCCAAGGAAGGCTTGAAACCAGACCAAGCCTCGAAAGGTGTTTTGGATGCAAGAGCTTTAGTAGGAAGCCTATTTTGAAGGTAGACAGCAGTGTTTACTGCCTCAGCCCACATGGTCTTGGGCAGTTTCTTCTCAAACAGCAGGCACCTGGCCATATCCATCAAGCTTCTGTTTTTTCTTTCTGATACCCCATTCTGCTGAGGTGTGTAGACATTTGTAAGCTGGTGTTTGATACCAGCATCATTGCAAATGGCTTGAAACTGAGCTGAAGTGTACTCAGTGCCATTGTCTGACCTTATCGATTTCAGCTTGCAACCTGTTTCTGTCTCTACAGCAGTTTTAAACTTCACAAACACTTGAGCTACCTCAGACTTGTGTTTTAAGAAGAAAATCCAGCAAAACCTTGTAAAATCATCAATGAAGAGGATAAAATACCTGTTTTTGCTGAGTGATTCAGTCCTCATCGGGCCACATACATCAGAGTGCACCAGCTGCAGTCTTTCAGTAGCTCTCCATGCTGTATTTGTAGAAAATGGCAATCTTGCCTGTTTCCCCATCTGGCAGACCTCACACACATCATCATACTCCACTGAGTTGGTGAAGTTCTCAGCCAAGCCCTCACTGGCCATTCGACCCATTGACCTGAAGTTGGCATGTCCAAGTCTTCTATGCCAGAGTTTGGAGTCATCTATAAAGGTTGTATATGCTGACTTTAAGTCATTTGACCAATGAACCTCAAAGCATTTATCAGTCATTGTGACTGTCATAAGGCTTGATCCACTTGGATCTGCAATGTGGCACTGTTTATCCTTGAATACAACAGAATAACCTTTCTCAAGCAATTGGGCTATGCTGAGAAGGTTTCTGTCAATCTCAGGCACCAAAAGCACATTTGGTATGACCTTGTTACCTGTAGGAGTACATATCAGCACCTCTCCTCTTCCTTCAGCCTTTATAAACTGGCCATTTCCAACCTTGACCTTGGTTTTGCAACTTCTATCCAAGGTTTTAAACAATGAGGCATCTGGTGACATGTGGTTAGTGCAACCACTGTCCAATAGCCAACCTTTTGAAAATTTCTTCTCAGCAGTTAAGCAAGAAACAGCAAAGACCTGTTCCTCTTGGTCACTACTGTCCTCAGCTACTCGAGCTTCAACCTTTGGTTGTTGAAATTGGCTCTGCCTTGGCTTGGTTCTATTTTTGCAAACCCTTTCAACATGGCCCTTCTTCTTGCAGTGCTGGCATACTGCTTCTGGCCTGAACCAACATCTGTCTTCTGGATGGCCTAGCTTCTTGCAATATCTGCAGGGCTGGTCATTGCTCCTTGCAGCATCAGGCTTAGGCCTGCTTTTCCAAGGCTTTTTGCCTCTTTGAGCATTGGTGCTCGAGGCTTCTCTGGCCTTGGCTTGAAATGCACCTTCTTGGTGATCTTCAGCTCTGCTAGCTCTCCTTTGTTCCTGAGCATAGAAGGTGTTGATTAACTCAGTCAAAGAAATGCTAGCAAGGTCTCTTGAGTCCTCTAGGGAGGATATCTTTGCTTCATATTTCTCAGGCAAAGTGGAGAGGACTTTCTCCACAATTCTTGCCTCATCAAAGTGCTCACCTAGGAGCCTTATACTGTTAACCACTGCCATAATTCTATCTGAATACTGCTTCACTGTTTCTTCTTCCTTCATCTTCAAATTCTCGAAATCCCTTCTCAAATTCAACAGCTGCTGTTGCATTGTTCTCTCAGTGCCTTGAAACTCCTCCTTAAGCTTGTCCCAGGCCTATTTTGAAGTCTCACAGGCCATAATTCTGGTAAAGATGACATCTGATACACAGTTCTGAATGCAGGACATGGCTTTGTGCCTTTTGGTCCTCTCATCAGCATGTTGTCTGATCTGAGCTACTGTGGGATTAGCCCTCAGTGGTGCTGGCTCAGCATCTGTGTTAACAACTTCCCACAGATCAAAGGCCTGCAGGTAAGTCTTCATCTTTACCAGCCATATGTGAAAGCTTTCTCCATTGAAGACTGGTGGGGCTGCTGGTGAAAATCCTGAAGAAGCCATCAGGTTCCTTGGTTTGAAGCAACAGGTCCACTAAGACAACGGCTCTAGATACCAATTGTTGGTGCAAGAGGTAATAGCAAGATGGTTTCAGCTTGCTTGCACAGCAAGTGTCGAGCCTTGCTGAATAAACTATTGAAGAAGAAGAAAGAAATTTTGCAATGGAGAACAGAAAAGAAAGAGATAAAATTGAATGAAAATGAGCTAAATTTTCATTAACCTTTTTTAAGGCATAATACCAATACATATATATGAGATAACAACAGCAAAACAAACAAGTTACCACCTAATAACATACCTAACACCACTAAATTGCCTAGTAACTTGGTAAACTTGATTGAAAACATAAACTTCTACCTAAACTTGTCATTCAGCACCTAATTACATCAAAATACAGTTACCAACTTAGTTCAAAACAAACTAAAACACAAAATGTTCATTTGAGTAACCAAATGAAACAATGCAGTTTCGGTTTGCTGTTAAAGCACGATCCCTGCATGGCCACCTTGCATGGTCACCTTGGCTGCTGCATGGGGGTTGACTTCAACACATTCATTGTTGATGCAACAATGCAGATTGAGTCATACTCCACAGGTAAACCAGCAAGAATGATATTGATCTGTTCTTGTTCAGAAACGTTAGTACCAGCAGCAATCAGAGTATCACACTGACCTTAAATCTTGGCAAGATATTCTTGAATAGACAACTGACCTTTCTTCTGTGAATACAATGCATGTCTAAGAGTTAACATTGTTAAAGAAGATTTCGCAGCAAACCTTTTGAGAACCTTACTCCACACATCAAAACTAGTCCCGGCTCTAGTAAGGTGAACCAGTATACTATCAGAAATGGTGGTCAACAACCAAGAAGCCAAAAGCTTATCTTATTGTGTATGAAAAACGATGTCAGTATTAGCAACAGGAGACCCATCACTAGCAAGAATAGACTGTGGAGGAACCTGAACGATTCCGAGAACAAAACCATGCAAACCATAGCCTTCAAGAATTAACAAGATTTGTTGTTTCCATAAGAGAAAGTTACTAGCAGTAAGTTTCACCGTATCATGTTTGGGAAACTGATGAAGTTTGCGCAAAGAAGCGTGTCCAAGATCTAGAGAAGAAGCCGCTGCAATCAGCGTGGCCGTATGAACAGACTGACGATCACCATCAGTACTGCATCTGTCGCCATCAAAGCTTTCAAAAAGCGCCGCTAATACTATCTGTTTGCGGCGTTTTCCTATAAGCGCCACTAATTCTAACATACCTCAAGACCAAACTCTGCGTTTGGTTAAGATATTTTGCTACTATGCTTTAACGGCATTTTCCCTTAAGCGCCACTAATTCTAGGATACATCAAGATCAAAACGATGTGTTTCGGTTAAGATATTTTTGCAGCGCATTTCGCGAAACGCCGCTAATACGCTTTAGCGGCGTTTTATCATAATCGCCACTAATTCTAGTATACATCAAGACGAAAACGTTGCGTTTTGGTTAAGAGATTTTGCGGCGCTTTGTGGTAAACGCCGCTAATTATGTTCTTTTACGGCATTTATTTTGAAAACGCCACTGTTTGTTCTACTTTTGGCGGCATTTTTCGAGAAGCGCCGCTATTGCTAGATCTTTAGCGGCGTTTAGTTCTTTGCACCGTTAATGCTCGATTTTTAGCGGCATTTATAGTCCAAGCGCCACAAAATATGCCGCTAAAAACCTGTTTTGGTGTAGTGCATAATGGTAAAGGAAGGACTCCCGCACGAAATTGAGTCCAAAACATCGGTGTAGTGTCAATCGATGGATTTTTTTTCCAATGCTTGTTATTTCTTGGAACTGGATCAATGCAAGAAATAATTTATTGCAAGTTGTTGAGGGATTTTTATAAGACGTTCATCTCAACATGTTTAGTAAGAGTTTACCACTTGAGTTAGTGAACCGAAGTGATAGCTACCTTACATACAATTGTTTTATAGGGGTTTAAATAAATATAAATGTTAAAAATTTCTTTAAAAAGTGATCATATGCACGACCGTATGGTTTTTTTTTTTTAGATATTTGATGAGATATTCTTATTTTATTATACCATTTTATTTCAGACAGACGATACCATGTAAACTTCTTATGAAAAAAATCTGAAAATAAAATTTAATATTCTAATTGATTTCTCCTTTTGTCGGTTTTTCTATTTTATGGCGATCCACATTTATCATGTATATTTTCTAATGACGCACGATTTATTGACTTATTAAATTATTGATTGCGTTAGTTGCTTCATGCTTAACACTTTTGTTTCAAGTTACTGTTTTGGTCAACTTGTCATAAATTTTTATTTTATTTTCCAAGATATTCACTAGAATAGGGTGGATGACGGATCGTTCATGTTTTGTGAGCTCATTAAAGAAGTTTACTTTGTTATGAGTTTTAAAACAGTTTCATACGTAAGTATTGAACCCTTAACCATAACTTACTGTTTTTATCAACTTGCCATCAAAGTTATTATATACAGATAACAGATAACACTATTGATGTCTTATTATCTCCATCTTAATCTTAAACACTTCTAACACAATATTTAATACATGATTGGACATCTAATTGGAAGAAAAAAATTCCCAGAGTTGAACGTACAGACTCATATTCATTAACACAATTACAGTATGTGCAAACTCAAAAAAAACCAGATTGCGGTTGACATACGACCTTACCTACCCGCGAGTTCCGTAAATGGATTGAGTTGGCTGCCTTTAAGAGAGTGATCCATTTGAGTGAAAGATGGGGGCATAGCTGGCCATACAAATGAAGGCCTCTCTTGAGGCACCTCAGGTGGATCAATTTCCCCCAAAAGAACCTGCAAAACAGTTCTCATACAAGGCCTGCAATGTGGGTTCGGATGGAAACATGCCAATCCTAGAATCAGCACACGCTCGGCTTCATTCTCGACGAAGTTCCCATCCATCCTGGAATCCACAGCGGCAGTGATCTTCCCATTCTCATAGAATTCCCATAGCCAATTGACGATGCTATTGTTGTAATTGTTTTGCTCACTTTTGTTATCAGGTTTCCTCCCGCAAACAACTTCTAAGACGAGAACGCCGAAGGAATAGACATCGGTTTCCACCGTTGCTCTGCTGATAAGAAAGGTTTCCGGAGCCATGTAACCTGGTGTGCCAGCAATCTCTACGGTGGAATAATAAGCCTTCTCTTTTTCATGAATGGTTCGAGCCAACCCGAAATCCCCTAGCTCAGCGATGAACTCTGAGTCCAACATTATGTTGCTGGCTTTTATGTCACGGTGAAGTACCCGCTTTTGACTACCATTGTGAAGATACTCGAGTGCTTAAGCTACCCCTCGTATTATATTTTGCCTTTGCTCCCAATTCAGTCTCGATTCCACCATGCTTGCTTTTTCATCACAAAATATGTACTTATCAAGGCTTCCGTTTGGCATGTATTCGTATACAAGAAGGAGCTCACACCTTTCATAGCACCACCCGATTAACTTCACGAGATTTTTGTGGTTGAGGTTGCCAATTGTTGTTACTTCCGCTATGAATTCTTGCTTGCCTTGATTTGATTTCTTCGACACTCTTTTGACAGCTACGTCCTGGTTTCCCCATGACCCTTTGTACACAGTTCCAAATCCACCTTTCCCAAGCTTGTTCTTGGGGCTGAAGTTGCCAGTTGCTTGCTTCAATTCACTGAATCGAAACTTCTTTGGAGCAAAATCCGATCGTCTAATCTCATCTTCTATATTTCTTTGCGCACCTTTAAAATCCTCCTCAATGGGGCCTGTTCTCCGATACAAGTAAAAACGAACCCCGATAAACAACACCAGAATCACTACTGGAATCATTATCCAAGCTACCCACAACTAGTTCCCCTCTCCTCCGATATCGGTTCCGGAAAACTCCTTGGATTTGACACAGTTCAGCTGAGTCTCATTGCTTGTTGAAGCAGAGAATCCAACAAACACCTTCTTTGGAAGATAGCTAGAAAGATCAAGACGCTGAGAAAGCACAAGAGTCTCATTTACCCTCACAGTCAAGTTTTGGCCATCATATTGAAGAAGAACCCATAAATCATGACCTCCTGAAATATTAAAACCAAAGTGAGTTAAAGAAACTGAGGCGTTGGAGTTTATGCTATTTATGTGCAAGCCAATATGGTTATCATCCAAGTCCTGATCATCGCTCTTCCTTGTATCGAACTCCACCGCCACCACGGGGGAACCATTCGGATCCGAGTTCACAATCCCAAGCCATCTCCCTTCGCTGCAGGGTGGAAGAGTAGAATCCCCAGCTATTATAAACGCTAGGCCTTCACCCCCAGGAGATGTTCTGTTTTGGATATTGAAGACAAAGGTTGTATTGAAAGAAGCAATGGTGTGACTGTCTTTCCACAATCTAAAAGGTTTCTTATACACGGCTCGCCCCGATGTATTCTTAATGGAACTTCTTCCAAGACCGGGGGTAACTTGGAGGGCATGCACTACTATGTAAGAATTGCTCAAGATAAGCTGCTTTATATGATCTATCTCGAATGTTGAAAATTTAAACCTAAAGCAGCTTACTTGAATGGAACAATGAATGAGGAAGACTAGTAGGATTAAAAAGTAGGGTGGTAGTGGTGAAGAACGCATGTTGCTTGCAAAACAATGGAATAATGGATTCTGACAATATGAAAATGGAGGGAAAATTTGATTTTCTATAAGTAAAATGAAATTAAATAATATTTGGTCAATCGTCCAATTTCCTTGTATTTTCTCTTTTTCTCCCCCTCATTTTGATTAATATTTTTCAACACTTTGAAATAGTTGGGAGTACCAACTTTCCCTAAAATTCCCTTCAGCTAGGAGGGATTTAATGTCAATGAGGATGCAGGCAAAAGATAAACTTCTCCTCGTTTGTTTTCTTTGGTTATTGATCTATCAGATGTGACTTAACAATGGTTTAATAAATAATTTAAACAAGACAAGTGGGGATTGTTATCTATTTCAACTGGATTATTATTATCTTTCTTCCATGGTTGAATTGAACTAGGATTCAAGGTAATTTCGTAAGTTAAGTTCCAGGTGTAGATAGAAGCGTAATAGAAAAGCAATAAAAATGTTGGTTTAATAGTCTAGATATATGCCTTGAAAATTTTACTCATCTTCCACGAAATTCATTTAGATCAAGCTAAGTCGATGCACCAATAACATCAGTATAAATAGAGTCCCTCTGCTGGAAAATTAAGTTACTTAAATTATCTATATTTTTTCTATTTGCCCTTTAATTATATAGATTTTAGATTTTAATAATTGTTTTTAACCTTTATAAATTTAATTAACATAAATTAAATTAAAATGGTTAGATTATAAGAATATGTCCTCCTTTTTTATAAAATTTAAGAATTTAGGTCTTTTTTTTTATATTTATGAGAGTAGGTCGTTTTTGGGGAGAGTGTGTGAAAATGCATGTTTTCACTTTCTTAGAAATTGTTTTTTTTCTTGTCCTTTTTGCGGTTGGAAATTAGATTTTATGGATTTATTTTTGTTTGTGTTTGAGATAGACATTGTTATAGTTTTAAGGTATGTTTGAATTTACGATAATGTCATGGAGGTCGACAACCTTCAAATTTCATCTGCCATGTGAGTATAGAGCCATCACCCGAGAAGCTGGATCGCATTGCAACTCAAGGTCCCAATTGACGGTGATTATACGGTCACGGGTTGAACTATAACTAGGGCTTCAAATTTACAAAAGTTATGTTGTCAAAGGACGGAGTATAACTAGGGCCCCAAGTTGATAGTAATTATGTAAGCACGGCAATGAGTTTCATCTCAATAAAGGATGATGCTTTATAAAACTCATATAAAAGTCTAAGATTATAATAATAGCAAAAAAACACAAAGGTCTTCCAGTATAATCAAATAATTCATTTTATCCATCACCAGCCAAGGCGTTAAACCTGTTACTATAACCTGTACAAAGTTGGCGGCAACAAGAAACAACCGTTGCCACCCCGATTCGCGTTTAATCGTTTTTGCTGGAAATCTTGTTGCCGCCAAAACAGTCACACGTTATGTTGGAAGATCATGTTTGAAAAACGCAGTGAAAATAGGTTTAAGGGAAAAATTAGAGTTTAAATTTTTTTCCAAAAACTTGGTTGTGTTATTTAAAATAATAAATATTTAATCAAAATCGTACATTTATAATTCGTCTGGGATGAATGCTTCAATCGAGTAGTCTTCTCCTCTATCTTCAAGCTCACGTCTATTGAGTGTGAGTTCGCTTCGAATCAGAATTTTTTTCACAAAATTACCAGTGGAGTAATTTCATAATTTATCTAAACTTTTGGGGTCAAGTTGTAAATAATAAGAATGTCTCTAGAAATTTTCTGAAACAATTTCTTTAGAGAATTTTTTCTCTAAATAAGAATATCTCAAGTTGTAAAAAATTTTCTGAAAATTTTTTCTTAAATTCAAGTGTGAGAATTAAATGACCCAGACCCTCTTTATTCAACTAGGATTAGAATTAATCACATTAATATTAAATTAATAAAATATTATCTAGATAAATATTAAATTAAATTTAATATCTCATATTAATATCTAAATAAATATTAAATTAAGTTTAATATCTCATATTAATATTAAATTAATAAAATATTATCTAGATAAATATTTAATTTAACATAATATCTCTTATTAATATTCAAATAAATATTAAATTAAATTTAATAATAAATTCATTAAAACAATATCATCTTTGAAAAAGTTAATTTGAAATCAAGTTACCCGATAGAGTCCCACTAGGAGTCTATTTTTCCACTTTTCTACCGCCAAAGAGCCACCGTCGTTGACCATCTGCCAGCCGTCGGATCCCCGTCGTCGCAATCGTCGTGCCCAACAGTGCCATCATCGACGTGACTCCTTCGATACCCTGAAATGTCGTTGTTTTACTTGAATGGGCCTAATGGGCTCAATGCCTCATCGCGAAGCCGCCAGTGTTGTGGCTATGGCGGGGCTGGCTATTCGAACGATTGGCCCTATACCCAGCCTACCCCTCTCCCCGGTCGGTAGGTGCCCACCCAGGCTGGCCGTTTACACGACTAGCCGTACGAGGTACAACATCCCTCAACTAGGTGTTCACACACTTGGCCAAATGCTACCGATGGGGTTGGTCGAAACCCTCAGCAAGTTGTTCTAACATCTTGTTGCCATGGCCAGGGCACCATTGGCTAGGCATTCGCATGCTTAGATGGGGTTGTAGTCGGTTTGGTTGATGCCGATTTGGTCTAAGCCAGTGACAACCCGACCAGTCCAATCCAACATTGTTGGCTCGGTTTCACTCACTGGGCCCATTTTTGGTTCTTAGGTCCAATATCAAGTTCAACTACTCATTAGGCTAATTCTTTATCAGGGGTCCACTCGAGGGAATAAAAATGGTAGATGATACCATGCTCACAATTGAAAAGGAGTATGCAATCGCCGATTTTATCTTTTTCTGGTTTCATTGTCTGACACATCTCTCGATACAATGTCGCCAACATCGTTGATCCCCAACTGAGTCGACCCACTTCTTTCAAGTCGACTAGTAGTAACAGCCACCTTAAATATACTATATTTCGAGATTTATTTGGCATAAACAGACCCTCGATTAACCTCAAGATGAATGCGCACGTGAATTATTCTTTTTCATCATGACTCACGGAGGCGTCAATACGTTTGGAGTTCTCCTCCAACCATCCCATTTCGATCCGGTTACCCCTAAACTTGTTCGGCACCTTCCCTAGTAATTACTCGCGTGTTACGCTCCAATCGGCACTCGCCATTACACTCGTAACGACTTTCCTATCAACTGGTAGGCCGAGTTGTAAACCAACGTCCTCGAGTGTAATTTTACACTCACTGCAGGGAAGATGGAATGTGTGTGTCTCGGGTCTCCATCTTTCCACCAAAGCACTGATAAGTGGGGGATCCAATTTAGTCCCCCTGAGCATGCGAACCACGTACAAGAATTTCGTATCTCGCAAGTGTCCATGAATGGCAACTGGTGCACTCACACTTAAATTGTGTATATAGGTTTCCAAAATCCGATCTTTGGCCTGAGTATATAAATATAAAAAATTTATAAAATTAATAATGTTAACATCATAATAATTAACTAGTTAAAATTAAATAATTTAATAATATTTTCTTACCATTTGTAATTGGACGCCAGAGATGTGATTGACATCCAAATGAATAAACTGAATTTTCATTTTACAAATTATAAGGACTAAAATAAAATCGAAAAGAATATGATTGAGAGAAAGATTTAAAACGAAATTATTGAGAGAATTGAGAATTGAGAGAATAGGTTTGAATGAAAAAGAATGATGTTTAAAGGGATTTATATAGGAAAAAATATGGTTGTTGGGGGATTTAGCCATTTGGGAGGATGCTACTGTTGCCTGAAAACACGTCTTACAAGGCTCGTTTTCACTTTCTCCCTTAAAAATGGCCTATTTTCATAAATATAAAAAAACGATCTAAATTCCTAAATTTTATATAAAAAAAACGGCATACTCTTATATAGAATTTTCAAATTTGTAAAACGATAGGAAGGACTAATTGAGAACGACTATAACTATGAAAGGAAGGAAATATATAGAAAAGGTGATTTTAAAGTAAAATAATATTTAATCTTATCTATAGATTTAATTTTGATTTAAGGGTTAAAAAGGGTCAAATTCACGTTAATTTAAGTGGATCTCTTATTTTTATATATAATATTTAGGGCAAATTACCAATAAAAGCTGTTTTTTTCAAAATTTACCAAAATGGGCCGATTTTTTTATTATTTACTGGAATGGGCCATTTTTCGCGAAATCGCGTCCATGTCAGCGCGATGTCAGGGTACGTGTCAGGACATCGCGTCCACGTTAGCGCGATTTGCTTACGTGGACACAAATCACGCCTACGAGGACGCGATTTGCTGACGTGGATGAACAGATTATGTTTTTAAGCTTGGAAAACTTTGAAAGGCCATAACTTTTCGCTCGGTTGTCCGATTGAGACGATTTTTTTTATTTCGAATAACTTTTCGAGATCTACGCGCTGGCAGTTTTCGTCGAAAAAGATCCTTTTTTCCCCTAAATTTTGATTTTTTCGGTTTAAAATTGAATTTTGAAACATTCAAATTATTATTTTCCTTATTTATTTGAAGTAAACACATGATCTTTTTTTACAGAATTGTCTTATATCATCCTGTTATAGGTATAAGTCAGCTCTTTCCATTTTTGAGAAGTTCCCTAAAATTTTCCATTTTATTCAATTTAGTCCCTAAAACCTAAATAGTCATATTTTCAAATCTAAGCTTCGTTTTTCAATTCAAATTAAATTTCATCCTTCCATAACATTAAAATATTCTTAAATACAAAAATTTCATGCTAAATTTGAAATAATTACACTTTAGTCCCTATACTCGTAACTAACAAATTATACTTTACAAATTAGTCCCTATTCATCTCTAAGTAATTTGTCAGCACGTAGATCTCGAAAAGTTATTCGAAATAAAAAAATCGTCTCAATTGGACAACCGAGCCAAAAGTTATGGCCTTTCAAAGTTTTCAAGCTAAAAAACATAAACTGTTCATGCCATGTCAGCAAATCGCATCCTCTAGGGTGCGATTTTTGTCCACGTCAGCAAGTTGCGCTGACGTGGACACGATTTCCTGGCGCGTACGCTGACATCGCGCTGACGTGGATGCGATTTCGCGGAAAATGAACTATTCCGGTAAATAATTAAATAGTTGGCCCATTTCGGTAAATTTTGAAAAAAAAAGGGCTTTTATTGGTAAATTACCCTAATATTTATATCCGAAGTCTCCAAGAAATGGAAGCAATCTTAGATGTAATTTGAATTGAAATTTTACCAAGTCTCATCTTATATATTTATTTTTTTATGATTCTTTCCATTGAAAACCAATTAAATGAAAAATATTTTTTATATAATAATTATTCAATTTAATCATACTTATATATCACTTGTATGAAAATATTGAAAACGAAAAATGGAAATTATTTAAATTGAAATGTATAATTTTATAAGTTGAAAATTACAATTTATATTATTTCACGCAATATATTAATTACTTGAATTAATACAAGTATATATATATATTGTTACATTCTAACTACTTGGATTATGTGGTGGGCATGAACGGTGTGAGTAAACCTCTTGAAAAAGTTATTTGTAAAAATTTTCTAGATCAACAATCGAATGGATCCCACTTATTAACCAATACAACCTATGAACGGTGTGATTAAACCTCTTGAAAAAATCCTTTGCAAAAATCTTTTAGACCAACAATCAAACGGATCCCACTTATTAACCAACACAACAAATTCCTATCATAATATCACATCCAAAGTGACGTAGGACACATTATAGCACCACCATAAGTAGGCCTATATCATCAGATCACTTGGCCACTTGACTCTTTCCCACCAATAACGACTGACATTGTGGTGTCTAGGGATTTATAAGGCCCGAAGATCCTTCTTGCTCACTACTTCCTACTTTTCACTTTCTCCTCATCTTACTCACCTTCATCTCCGCCTTACTTAAATTACCATAAAAAAATTAAAAATGGAATAGATTAAAACACATTTTCATGGAAACATATATTAAATAAAATTTATATTTTCAACATATATACCAACAAGTGTTGCACTATGAAGAAAGAATGCAAGTTCGAACTTTGGAGATGACATTGTTGAGAAAACAACCACAAACTTCGAACATAGACCATAAAACAAATATTAAATTTACCAAAAAAAAATTCTCAACAGAAAATTATCACCCAATAATTCAACTTTTTCATTTTTGTCATTAATCGTTAAATTACTAACAAAAAGATAGTTGGGCACATTTTAAAATTGACATAGTAACAATTTTAACCATCAACATTTATATATCGTTTTAATTTAATCTTGATTTTAAAAAATTTAACCATCAATATTTACACATTGCGCATAATTTGTTTTGCTAAAAACTAAGTTAATTTTAACCTAGTATTAAATCCTACACCAATTCTTCTTCATCAAATAATTTGGAAACCGAAATTCAAAAAAAAAAGTCATATAGTTAATTTTCTTAAAGCACATATAAGCTATTTTAGCTCAAACTAATCGAATAATAATATCAATAATAACATAGTAAACTAACCTTAAAGCAATTGGCGCAACACATCAGTGTCAATCCAATAAGAAATCAAAACAATGAAGATTAGACGGCAAAAGAAAGAAAGGGAAAATTGGTGATTGGGTACTGTTAGGAATAATAGCAGTTAACAGTTGCAGTTAACAGTTAAGGAAGTTAAGTTTTCTGTTACAGTTGGTTAGCTAGACTCTTTATATACCTAAAGTTGTATTCATTCGATACAATGAAAATATAGAAGTAATTCAGTTTCTACAGCTTGTTTGCTGAGATTTAACAGGTACTTATGATTCTAACTGATTTCTCCTCTTGTTTGTTGGTGTCTCACTAAGAAAGATACATGCAAATGATTTTTCATTTCGATATAATATTAAAAATAGGAGATTGATGTAACACAGTTCGAACTCGTATCAAATGGACCTCCTACTTTTCAGGCAGACTTTCAAGTCAAGTCACATCGTCATGTAAAAGATAAGATTTAGATTTAGAAAAAAAAAAATTCCCACTCATTGGATACCCAATCTGTGTGTTTTTACACAAAAGAAGCAACATTGGCTCTTGGTTTTCATTATTGTTCTTATTGTTATACATATATTATGTTTACTACTTTCTTTGGAATAGTGAAAGATGGTCTCCTTGTCTGCTTGGATTGAGCAAATAATAAATAGTATTTGCTTTTTGGGGTCAAAATCTCACTAACAAATTAATCAATGTTTTCCCTTTACATAACATTATTTACACAACATAAAAATTAAAATAATTTTACAAATTTTCATAATTATTCATATTTTTAATATTTTAGCGAGTCAACTGTTGAATTTATCAATGTAATTGTGCTTGTCATGTATGTAAATTTTCGAACCAATTTGATATCTCTATCATAACGATCTAAAATACTTTATACATTAATATATATTTAACGCTTGAATTTTGTTTTTCATAAAACAAATAGTTAATAGTTTTAAATTTAAATCAAATTTGACATGTATAATCACTATAAAATATAATGGTTGAATCGTTAAAATATCAATAATATAAATAATTACAAAAGTGTGTAAAACTATTTTTATACTGTGTAAATAGATCCCTCCTCATGTATATATAAATTAAGATATGTAATAAACTAAAATTTATAAATAAATTATATGCATTTTTGTAATAAAAGAAACCATTGGTAAGTACGTGAATCAACGGTTCAAGGCTTTCAGTCCAACGGGACCATCCTACTTTATATTTCAATTACATAATTGGAAGAAGGGAAAAGATTACATGAAACAGTGACGACACGCCATCTGTATTCATTTTTCAATAGTTTAATGTCACATCAATATTTTCATCGAATGAAATTTTTAAAATTCAAGATAAAATTAGTTATGTAATATTAAACTATTAAAAAATAATAATATTTTTATTCTATACCATCTTTTCTCATTAGAAGAAAGATTAATGGGCTCCTCGAAACTGCAAATCTTCAATTAAATTAATTTTAAAATTATACAAAATAAAGGGCTTATTACTAAAAAAAGCCCTTTTTTTTAATTTACCGAAATAGGCCACTTTTTTAATTATTTACCGGAATGGGCCATTTTCGGCGAAATCGCATCCACGTCAGCGTGATGTCAGGGTACGCACAGGAAATCGTGTCCACGTCAGCGCGATTTGCTGACGTAGAAGGAAATCGCGCCCTCTAGGACGCGATTTGCTGACGTGGCATGAACAGTGTGTTTTTAGCTTGGAAAACTTTGAAAGGTCATAACTTTTGGCTCGATTGTCCGATTGAGACAAATTTTTTTTTGATTTAAAATAACTTTTTGAGATCTTCGTGCTGGAAAACTGCTTAGAGATGAATAGGGACTAATTTGTAAAGTATAATTTGTTAATTACGAGTAT
Source organism: Gossypium hirsutum (assembly GCF_007990345.1). Taxonomy (NCBI): domain Eukaryota; kingdom Viridiplantae; phylum Streptophyta; class Magnoliopsida; order Malvales; family Malvaceae; genus Gossypium; species Gossypium hirsutum. The sequence goes on from NC_053437.1 coordinate 59,700,610, forward strand.
AGGGACTAAAGTGTAATTATTTCAAAATTAGCACGAAATTTTTGTATTTAAGAATATTTGAATGTTATGGAAGGATGAAATTGAATTTGAATTGAAAAACGAAGCTTAGATTTGAAAATATGACTATTTAGGTTTTAGGGACTAAATTGAATAAAATGGAAAATTTTAGGGAACTTCTCAAAAGTGGAATGAGCTGACTTCTACCTATAACAGGATGATATAAGACAATTCTGTAAAAAAATATCCGGTGTTTACTTCAAATAAATGAGGAAAATAACGATTTGAATGTTTCAAAATTCAATTTTAAACTGAAAAAATCAAAATTTAGGGGCAAAAAAGGATCTTTTTCGATGAAAAATTCGGCAGGCGGTTTTCCAGCTCGTAGATCTCGAAAAGTTATTCGAAATCAAAAAAAAAATCGTCTCAATCGAACAACCGAGCCAAAAGTTATGGCCTTTCAAAGTTTTCCAAGCTAAAAACACACTGTTCATGTCACATCAGCAAATCGCGTCCTAGAGGGAGAGATTTCCTTCCACGTCAGCAAATCGCGCTGACGTGGACGCGATTTCCTGCGCGTACCCTGACATCGCGCTGACGTGGACTCGATTTCGCGGAAAATGACCCATTCCGGTAAATAATTAGAAAAGTGGCCTATTTCGGTAAATTTAAAAAAAAAGGCTTTTTTTAGTAATAAGCCCCAAAATAAAAGAAAGCCATCATTTGAAAACCATCATTTGAAAACCAACAAACAGTGCCATTGCCATATAGTTGTGTTTGGTAAGCAGCATATTTTAATCATTATATTTCTCTCCGAATCATCACGACTATAATGACAACATGTATTACTAGCATTTCATTATACCTTATAGTCACAAAAATTGTGTCAAAATGCCCTTTCTTTTTAATAAATATGTTATTGAAAATAAAAAATATTATTGAAATAAATTAATATAATATATGGTCCGTGCATATAATTTTACATATTTTTAGTGACTATATAAAATTATTATGTCAATTTACTAAAAATAGATTTTTTAATATATATTTCTAAAAAAACTTTTAATGAGATTAGATGCCATAAATTCAGCTCATAAAAATATAAACGTAATTAATGCATATTTTATAATTAATATTATATATTATAAAAATCTTTTGTTTTTTCTTTCTGAAGGAAAATTATTTCTTTCTTATATGGAATCCAAGAATTTGAAAAAATATATATAACAACACGCCATCTTTTGAGTTTGCAAAACACCTAACACGTCATATTTATAGGGAGAAATGATGGTATAAAATTGTAATTTCATGTCATCTCTATCACTCTTTAATGATAAATCAGATTTTTTTTAGGGAAAAATCAAGAGAAAAATCTAATTTGTTATCTTCCTATTAAAAAGAAGATGACGTGAAATCAAAGTTTCATACAATTTTTTCTCTATTTATCATAATTCAAAAAACAATAAAAATACTCATAAAATATGTAAACAGAAGGGAGGAAGGAGGAAAAAACATGAAGATCGAAGATGATGGAGAAATGATCCTATTCCCTGCCGTTGAATGAAAAACCATTTTCTCGTAGTGGGATGATGCGATTAATTGAGTCATAAGTCATCTCCTTCCTCCTCTTTCGTTTTCGTTTCTCTAAAAAGTCAAACAAAAATCAAATCTCTTTGGTTTTAATTACAATAAACAAAGATTTTGCTTTATGGTTTAGAGAAACAAGAAATCCCACTTTCCTTAATGTTCTATTTTCTCGGCTCTCTATGTCTCTTTCTCTTGTATATTTATATAGATTCACGTGCGTTTGTCAACCAGGATTTGTCGGTCAATCTCAAATCTTTACTTCCACAAAGGCAAAAAAGCAAATAAAAAGTAGCGTCATAGAGCAAGTGGTCGTGTCGTGTGAGTGAGTTTACATTAAACAATATCGAATAGGGTTCTCTTTGCAAGGAAAAAAAAAGTTGAATGGAGTTGGGTTTGAGCTTGGATGGCTCCTCCAAGCCATTTTCGTTTCTAGAAAAAACCCCAAAGTTGTCAAGCAATGATCATCTAGGGTTTTGCCTGGGGCTCGGCAGATCACAAGAAAAAAGGGATTCTTTGGAAGCTGAAAGAAGAGGGAATGGTGGAGACCTCAAAAGAGTTTCTTCAGATCCTCATCTTCAGCTTCATATTCGCCTTCCATGGCTTTTTGATAATCGTTAGTATTTTATTCATCCCACCATTTTATTACAACCTTCATGCTTTCTTCCTTGTTTGTTGCTTCTTAAACCAAAAGTGATATTTATTAACTTTCGTACTGTAACATTAGTGCACGAAACGGGTTTATCAAAAGGACGGGGAAGAGGGTTAGACGTGAACCGGTTACCCTTGGTGGCGTTGGCGGGTGAAGCGACGGTGGCGCATTCGTCTCCGAACAGCGCGGTGTCGTCTTTTCAGATGGATTTTTGGTTTAGAAACAGAAACAGCAGAGGCAAGAGAGACTTGGACGCTGAAACCGAAAGGGGTAGCTCAAGAGCCAGTGATGATGATGAAGATGATAACGGTTCAAGCCGGAAGAAACTCCGGCTTTCTAAAGAACAATCGGCTTTCCTTGAAGAAAATTTCAAAGAACATAACAACTTAAATCCCGTAAGACAATACTAAAACATTTCTGTCATTTGTTTTCCTTGTTGTAGGGTTCATGTTCTAAATATTTTTGATTGAATCTTCTGTTCAGAAACAAAAACTTGCATTGGCCAAGCAATTAAATCTTCGTCCTCGACAAGTGGAAGTAGTATGTCTTCATTTTCATGGTGGTTGGGTTTAATAATTTCCAAATAATAGGGTTTTTTTAAAAATACTGATTTCAAACAAAAATGGTATGAAAACAGGACAAAATTAAAGCAAACGGAGGTAGATTGTGAGTATTTAAAGAGATGCTGCGAGACACTGACAGAAGAAAATAGAAGATTACACAAAGAAGTGCAAGAGTTAAGAGCTTTAAAAACCTGTCAACCATTTTACATGCAGTTACCTGCCACTACCCTTACTATGTGTCCCTCATGTGAGCGTGTCACCACCACCTCCGCCACCGATACCAAAATTGGAATTTAACCACTGAACAAGACTGGAGGGTATCGGTTTTCGCCACTGCAAACTCATGTGCCCACCAGTCTACTTCATGAAATCATTGGACGTGACCAGTCAAAAGATGCTATCACCTTTTGGTTTTTTGGTCGGTTTTTGTTTACTTTGTGACTACCCTCTTGCAGTTTTCTTGCAGTTTTCTGCCACTACCCTCTTTCAGTTTTTGGATAGGTTATGTTTAGAGTGGAACTTTAGGGTAAAGATATCGAAGAACTTTCGTAAGATATGCATGACGAAGATAATATATAGGTACCGCTTATGTAAACTAGGAGAAGGAATTGTACGAAACTTTGATTTCACGTCATTATTATCTCTTTTCAATAGAAGCATGACAAATCAAATATTTTCTCTTGATTTTTAGTATTTTAAGTTGGATTTGAATTTTTTTAGGAAGAAAAATCTAAAAATCAGGAGGAAAATTTTGATTTATCGTACCCTTATTGGAAAGAGATAAGGATGTGGAATCACAGTTTCATACAATCTTTTCTCGTAAATTAGATGTTTATTTTTAATTAAAAAAATCATATAATCCTAAATGCTTATTTATTCTATAATAATAGATTTATTTCGTTTTAAAAAAATTATCTATTGCACATATTTTGTATATTATATCAACTTTGATTCAATATATAATTTAAAATGGATAAATATAATTATTTGTGTATATAATATATAAGCATAAAGTGAAGTTATGTCAATAATTGTATTAATAATTTGTAAGAATTGGATCAAATTGAAATTTCATGTATAAAATTGCACATAATATCATGTTTATGTATAGTTTTGAGATTTATCTTTAATTTTTTTTTTAAAATTTTATTGAAACCTGTTGATATTGTGATACAACAAGGAAGAGAGTGTGGTGGGGGCTATGAAAGTCAGTTCACCTAGTCGAGACAAAGAATCGGAGGTTATAGTGAGTAGAATGAAGAGTACATGGAAGTTAAGTGTAGAAGGTAAGTTGACAGAGTACAGACTTATATGTTTGGAGAGTTGATCCTTTCTTCATCGTTCTTGGAGGTATTTATAAGTGGGGGTCTTGTGTAGGATGGTGTTAACGTGTTGAACTTGTCATCTAACCATCATTGCAGAATGCGTGAGGTGAATGTCTTCGATGGGACGAAAATGGCTATGATGGGACAGATCTTGTCATTCATTTTGACTTGGCGGTACAAAACAGTTGAACTCACATGGGGTTTGGTGACCAACAATAACACCCTTTTAACAGAAGGTCGGGGATTTGGGTCAGTAGGTGGTTCTTGCTTGTCTGGGTGACAAGAATGGGGTGACCTTCCGATTGGTCACTATCGAATTTGCTACTCAAGCATCCTTCTGACTTGCCACATGTCCTTAATCGGGTATGAGTTAACAAAACTCAAAAAAAAAATATTTGATAAGGGTTATTACTAAGATTACATAACCATTAAACTAATGGATATCTAGAGTCAAAAACAACATCTAACTTAGAGGTAAACCATCCTTATCAAGTATATTCACCAAAGAGGATGAGTTTCGATTCATCCAATAAGTCAAGCATACCCAACAAGTATGCCCTTCATCTTCTTTCCCTCATGTAAATTATTATCCCCAAAGAGAACTTTGAACCGTTCATCAATGGTAGTAACCATCACTACAGGAAAATAGGACTTTAGCGGTGTTTTTAGTGGCGTTTGGACAGAAAACGCCGCAAAGGTTATACATTAGTACGCTAACAGAAAAACACCGCAATAAATCAAGCAATAGCGGCATTTATGAGAAAAACGCCACAAAATGTTAGCAATAGTGGTTTTTTTGGTCCAAACGCCTCGAATATGTATTATTTTTTAAGAAATGATGCTGTTTTGTTAGCCCCGAAATGCCTTGGTCTTTTTCCCAAAATCAGTTCCCCCTCCCCAAAATCAAACTTAATCAAATAATTTTGAATGCCTCGATTTTTATTTTGAATCTTATAAAATTCAATCCAACTTAAAAAAAAAAAGCTTTACGTCTCAAATTACAAATCCAACTTGAATTCAAGCTTTTACAATCTCAAGTAAAGCATATTCAATTAAATCCTAAACTCTATAATTAATTAATATACATTCAGGGACATAACTAGGGGGTTGACAGGGTCTCGGCCCCCCTAAAATGAAAATTTTTCCATTTAGGTTGTTTGAATTTTTTATAATTTTAAATTATTAAAGGTAAAATTGCACTTTGTCCCTCTAAAATGAAAAAAATTTGATTTAATCCTTTAAAAATTATAAAAATATATGCTATCAAAATGATGAGATTGCATTTTTACTTACAATTTAATTTCAACCCCTAAAAAATTTTGATTGTGCCCCTATTTATTCTTAAACCTCAAAACCCTAAACCTTAAAACTCTAAATCATAAACCATAAACTATTAACCCTAAACCCTAAAAAATAAATTTCATATGGATATTAATGTGTATATATATAGATATTAATGTAAAAGCTTATGTTTATAATAAATTGTGGAACCACTTAATATTGATTAAAAAGTCAAAAAGCAAAACACAAACACTAAAAGAGGAAAAAAAGTGAAATGGCAAAATGATGCATTTGGCAAATGGAAGACTAATATATCAAAATATTAATTTTTCTTTTCAATTCAACATATATTTCATGTTTATTTTTAGGTTTATGAAAATTATTTTTTTTGGAATTCATAATTATCTCTCTTAAATTATGGTTAGCATTCTAATTTAGTTCCTTTAAAACATTTTATTTGAGTCATTAAATAATCAGTGACCCAAGTCAGAGAGTTACACGGGCTGGACACAGCCGTGTGTCCCTATTTCGAATGTCCAAACGGTCTGAGGCACGGGTGTGCCTCTTGGCCATGTGGCGCACACAGCCTGACCACACGAACATGTGTCCCCTGTATCTTGGAAAAATTTTGACATTTTGTGAAAAATTCTTTGAGAACCCAGTTTAGTCCCGACTTATTTCTAAAGCATGTTCTAGGCCTCGAGGGCTCATATAAGAGACTTTATGAACAATTTCTGACATGAATGTTAAACAATATGAAATTTCTATATTTGATCTGCATATCCAGGTAATGCTTCGTAACCTTGTTTTGGTGACAAATATGGGTTAGGGGTGTTACAGATCTTGGGTACAAGCACATTGATATGTTCTTTTTCACCATGATTCAATTGAACAATTACACAAGTAAGTTTTAGAATTTGATAAATATTCATCTTTTTAATTTGTTTATCTTCTAAGCAAGTAATCCACTTTTTAACGTAGTAAGTACAAACAAGTCTTGAGATCTCGTTCACGCTCCCGAAGATTACAACATCGAGAGATTCATAAGTTATTCACATAATCTTTTCATGAATGGTTAGGCCAAACGGTATGCAACTAAAGCTTTCATTGACAAATAATAATGTTTTCCAATAACATTTATAATTAATTAATTTACTTTCGATTCAATAGGTTTGAAGTGGAAAGGACGTCAATGACGAAGTTAAATGGATTTTCCAAGGTTCAAATAGAGTAGTAAAAAGATATAATGCTTTCCTCATCAATGGATTTAGGTTTCATACAAAATCTCGCAAAAGATTAATGAAAACTCAAAACTGTGGAATAGTTGTTAATTCTTCAATTAAAAGTTATGCTAGTGCTGATAGTAATCATATTGAGGGAAATGTGGAGTATTACGGACTTCTTACTGACATTATTGAGTTTCATTACTATGGCAAACAGAAGGTTGTCTTATTTCGATGTGATTGGACTGATGTTACTATTGCTCGCGGAATTAAAAAAAGATCAATTTGGTTTTACAATGGTGAACTTCTATCGATTAATTCAGACTAGACAATAATTGATTGATGAGCCGTATGTATTTTCTTCTCAAGTGAAACAAGTTTTTTACTCGAAAGATGCAACTGATGAGGGTTGGTACGTTGTACTCCGTAACACCCCTAGAGACTTGTTTGACATGGGCAATGGAAGTAGAGATGACATCGACGAAAGATCAGAAACTTTTCCTTTTCCAGAACAAAACTTAAATGAAACTATCCCTAGTACTAGTACACAATTTCAATGGGTTCACTAAGATGTGGGTGAAGATTTTTACAAATCATGATGTAGTAAGATTTTAAGATTTTTTAATTATATGTAATATTATAATTTAAATCTTGATCTTGTTAAATATTTCACTACACCAAAATAGGCTTTTAGCGGCGTATTTAGCGGCATTTTAATAACAAATGCCGCTAAAGATCGATCATTAGCGGTGCTTAATTGAAAACGCCACTGAAAATAAGATTAGCGGCACTTTTGCTAAAGCGCCGCAAAAAACTAAGCACAACGACGCCGTTTTCTAAGCTTCCGGGGGGGTTTATCGGCGTTTTTATGGAAGCGCCGCAAAAAAATTAAACCCAACGACACCGTTTTCTTTGCTTTCGGGGGTTTAGCGGCATTTTTAGTAAAGCGTCGCTAATGCTGGGTTTTTAGCGGCTCTTTTATGAAAGCGCCGCAAAAAAAATTAAACCCAACGACACCGTTTTCTTAGCTTTCAGGGGTTTAGCGGCGTTTTTAATAAAGCGCCGCTAACGCTCAGGGATTTAAATAAATTTATTTAAAATATTTTTAAAGTTTTTTGGATACATTACTAATTTTTTTAGTTTATATATTAAATAATTTCTTATATAATCGTAAAAAAGGTAGTATTAATTTTAAAATATTGAATTAATTATCATTATAGTATATGGTTTAGAGTTTAATGAGTAGGTCGGGGTATGGATTTAAGGTTTGGGAATTAAGGTTCAAGGTTTTATGGTTTAAGGGTTAGGTGTTATGATTTAGGGGTTAGGAGGATTTAGGGGTTATGCTTTAAGGGGTTATGGGAATATATTTAGGGTTTGGTTTTACAGTTTAGGGTTTAAGGGTTATGCTTTAAGGTTTATGGTTTAAGATTTAAGAATTACAATTTAAGGTTTATGAATTATGGGTTTAGTGATTATGTTTTACGGTTTAGGGTTTAAGTGCTGGGGTTTAAAGTTTAGGGGTAACTGGGATTAGTGTTTAGGGTGTATAATTTTGGGGTTTGGTGTTTCGGGGTTTTGATTAATTAGTGTTTTTAATGAAGCGTTTTTCACCATTACTAATTGTAGGGTTCTTACAATGTTATATGTTCGTGCTCTTGTTTGAAGACAGGCGCAGACACGAATACTAGTTGAACTAAAATCAAGATCAGTCAAGGGAATAGAATTATATATATATCGATCCTTTCTATTAACCAATATTCATGAACTTCTATTTTGGATTGTTTTGATCCTTCTAATTTTTTTCGATTCTATCGTAACATCATAAACTTTTCCTTCTTAATTTAATACAAAAAATTACATAATATTCTTCAGAAGGAAGACATATATCTAGTTCGAGTTTTGATATTATTTAAAATTATTTTCATGTACACAATTATAATTAAAATTTTACATATTAAATATATAGCGTGGAACAGAACAAATTTAATTTAAATTTATTTAAGAAATAATTAAACCTTTCAAATATAGAAACAAATTTCATACTAAAGGAATTATGTTGTCATAAAAACGGTGCCGTTCAATAGGCTTATTTAGTGGCATTTTCAGAGAAACGCCGTAATATGTAGACTTATAGCGGCGCAATACAGAAAAACGCCGCAAAAAGATAAGATATTTTAATGAAAACGGCGCCGTGTTTATCAAAACGGCTGTGTTTTGTGTGTATCCAGCGGCGTTTTTAGTTAAACGCCGCAAACATTTATTGCAGAGAGTAAGACGCCTTCGTTTTGGTCTCCTACATTTTTTCCCTCGTTCTAATTCTATTTTTATCTAAACGACGCCGTGTTAATGGCTTCACAAGTGGCGTTTTTGGTGAAACGCCGTAAATGTGCAGGATTTAGAGGCGCAATGTCAAAAATGCCGCAATTCCTTGTGTTGTATTAATGCAAACGTCATTTTCTATTAACCCAAACGCGGCCGTTTTGGAGGTTCTCTAGTGGCGTTTTGGATTAAACGCCACAGTAGGTAGGAATTTAGCGGCGTTTCTAATAAACGCCGCAATAGTTTATTTCTATTACTCAAACGTCATCGTTTTTCTATCATCTGTTTTGCCCTTACCCTGAATCTATTTTCAGCAAAACGGCGCCGTGTTAATAGCTTCTTTAGTGGCATTTTTGGTCAAACGCCGTAAATGCTGCAGGATTTAGAGGCGCAATGTCAAAAACGTCGGAATTCCTTGTGTTGTATTAATGAAAACGTCACCGTTTTTGTGGGTTTTTAGTGGCGTTTGTTTTTAAACGCCGCAATTGCCATGGATTTAGAGGCACGTCTAGTTAAACGCCACAAGGGTTTATTTCATTTAGCAAAACGTCGTCGTTTGCTTCCCCTCCGTTTTCCTCTTACTCTGATTTTTATTTCCCCCTTCTTCCCCAGCAGACTTTCGACATTCATTTCCCCAGCAGCCCTAATTAGTTCCCCAAACTTTAAGATTTTTAGAGAATTCCCCCTGAAATCCCTAAGTTCACCCGAAAATCGACAGCCCAACGAGTTTCCTGAAATCGGCAACCTTGAAATCGCCAGCTTAGAGGTTTGTTCTCTTGCCGACGGTAGTTCAAGGGTTTTCATTTTTCACATATTTCAGCATTTTCATCTATATTTATTCGTGAAATGCAGTAGTTTTCACATATTTTAGTTTTCACATTATTCTTTTTTTTCGTAGAGTTTAATTTTTAAACATACAATTCAGTTTTTATTCTACCTAGCCGACTGATGAGGGTCATCGTATTTAGTTGAGAAATAGCCACTGAAGTGACAAGTAGCCATTGAAATAAGAAAATTCAAACTAGGGTTAAGAAAGTAAGAACATTTTTAGGTATTAATACGGTAAATTCAAATTAGGGTTAAGAAAGTAAGAACATTTTTAGGTAATGATATCCATAACCTTAACCATTTCGATCAGACAATGAAAATGGTTTTAAGAGAAGAATTCTTCTCTGTAAACTTAGTACGTTACTACCTTGGTTAATCATTTATTTCTTTTCTGTCGAAAATAGCTCAGGATGAGGGGTAGGTTATTGATGTTGAGATTCATTCTCAAAACCTATTGATTCACATCTATTACTGTTTGCTATGGCAGGGCAACTATACATACTATTACAAAAATCCAATAGTGGCAAGGAACGGAACACTACAGCACTGTTCAAAATTTGTAAGTTCAAATTACATTCTGAGCAAAGTAATATTTTTGGTGTAAATCTTCTTTCAGCCTCTTTATTAGGCTGAACTTTGAGATTCAATCTTTTTTTTTTGATTCTTTTGCTTTTATTGTCTAGATTAATGATAACATTTGTTGTTGAAGTATGGACTTATTAGTCACTGCACAGTTAATCATATGGACTTACTGCCGATTCAGAAATTTGATCAAGTTTAGTTCTTGTATTTTTAAAATTTTTAAACTGTAATATAGTGGTAAGTAAATCTATAAACTAAAAAGGTCTGACTTTTTGTGAATATTACATGGAAATAGCAAGATGATTTTTGAAAAATGTTTCTTTTGGGGCTCTGGTTTTGTATACATGTAATTGGTTTTGGTTATTTTCCTCTAGCTTATGTTTCATTTTACTTATTTTACAATTGCCATGTACTTTTCTGACTTACAACGATTGCTATATATGTTGAGCAAAATAGAAGCAATTTAATAAATTTAATAAATTGGATTAAAATTTTGTATTTTAAAATTATTCGAAATTTCAGAACTATACGTTACATTCAATTGGTACAAATTAATCCAATTTCTTTTCACATTTCAGTTTCATTGATATCAAATATGGTTAACTGTTGTATACATATTATTCCATATAACAAGTAAATTATTTCGAAGATGAAGGTTATTTATGTCTAAATAATATAAACATTTGGTTAAAGCCCGTATAGTTTGCAAATATTTATATGTTTTCCTCCAAAACAAATTTTTTTCCTTTAGTTGCTATTTTAATCACCGAAATTTAGTTTTTTTTGTTTTCTTTTATTTAATTTGAATCATGGAAAAAAATTTCAAACTTTTAATTTATTTTTAAGTTTAATTTTAGATAACTTACAAAAATTTAGTATATAACTTAATACATAATAACACAATACATAATTGGTATATAAGCTTGCATAACTTACATAATACATAATAACATAATACATAACTTATATATAAGCTTGTATAACTTACATAATAACTTCCGTAACTGATATATAATCTGATAATACATTACATAATACATAATAACATAATACATAACTTATATTATAATCTTGCATAACTTACATAATAACTTACATATATTCATTTACGTATGTAAGCTATATTTAAATTTTATTAATAATAAATTTATAACTTAAATAAATATTACTATTTTTTTAATATTGTACATAACATAATACATAACTTATATAGTACTTATTTGTTCCAAAGTTCTGGACAACCAATCGGCAAAGTTGAAATTGCGGAATTAGATAATTTATCGTGGGTACAAGCACATCGATATGTTCTATTTCACCACGAATCATTGGAACCTTTACGGAAGTAAGTTCTACAAATTGTATAAATATTTATCAAACTAAAAATTGTTTATCTTCTAACAAAGATCACATTTTTTTTAACATATATAGTGAGTACAAACAAATATTGAGATCTCGTTCGCGCAACCGAAGAACACAACATCGAGATATCAATAAGTTGTTTACAGAATCTTTTTATGAATGGTTAAGCCAAACGGTATGTAGTTGGAGCTTTCGCTTACAAATAATAATGCTTTCTCATAACATTTTTAATTACTTAGTTTACTTTCCATTCAATAGGTTTCGAATGGGAAGAGCGTAAACGACGAAGTTAAATGACTCTCCCAAGGTCCAAATCGAGTGGTTAAAAGATATAGTGCGTTCCTCATCAACGGATTCAGATTTCATACAAAATATCGCGAGAGGTTGAGGAGAACGCAAAATTGTGGAATAGTTGTTAATTCTGCAATTACAAGTTATGCTAGCGCTAGGGACAATAATCCAGTCGAGGGAAATGTGGAATATTTCGGACAGCTTACTGACATAATTGAGTTGGATTACTACGGCAAATGGAAAGTTGTCTTATTTCGAGGTGATTGGGCCGATGTTAATACAGCTCGTGGAATCAAGCAAGATCAATTTGGTTTAACAATGGTGAACTTTGACCGATTGATTCACACAGGACAACAACTGATAGATGAGCCGTATGTATTCTCAAGTCAAGTCAAACAAGTTTTTTACTCAAAAGATCCAACTGATGAGGGTTGGTACGTTGTACTCCGTAACATCCCTAGAGACTTGTTTGACATGGGCAGTGGAAGTAGAGATAACATCGACGACAGATCAGAAACTTTTTCATTTCCAGAACAAAACTTAAACGATAATATCCCTAGTACTAGTGCACAATTTCAATGGGTTCGTCAAGATACGGATGAAGATTTTTACGAATAATGATGTAGTAAGATTTTACGATTGTTTAATTATATGTAACTTACATTAGTATTAAATCTTGGTCTTATTATATAACTCAACTATTTTATATGTGCTGTTATTGTTGTAATCAGTTATTAAGTTTAATTACATTTTATATGTATTGCAGATAAAATGCCTAGAAGAAAAATTATAAGGGAAAGCATTGTTCAAAATGATCCAAACTCGATAGAAACAAATAGTACTGAACAACAGACAGCAATTGGATCTTCGAATGTTCCGATTACACACGAGGATCCTATGGAAGTTTAAAGTAACTTACATTAATTCCATGCGTGTTTACTTATAATTGATTTATTTTTCAAATTCTTATATTATAATATACCATTTGTAGCTGAAAATGGTGGGACGCGTAGAGGTCGAGGACGTACGATACTTAGAGAGTTATACGAGTTAGATCCAGCCGAGCATGTCAAGGTATGCAGAAACAGTTTTGGTCAGCCTGTTGGATCAGAAGCTCGACTTTTAGCAGGATACATGGGCATTTTAGCACGAAATCCGAATATGTTGCCTATCAACTACGAGTCATGACGTCAAATGCCCGATAGCAACAAAAATCAAGCCCTCGATAATATTAAGGTAACAAAATGTTAATGTCATCTGTAATGCTTGGGAAATAGTTTCATTTATATTTACTTTATTAACTTGTGTTTTTTGTAGGCGAGGTTTGCTTTAGAGGTCTCCGATGCTTATGTAAAGAAGGCATTGGGAAAAAGATGGAGAGACAATAAAAGTACTTTGAAGAAAAATTATTATAAGACAAAAACCACCCTCGATGAGAAATTGCAAAATGTCCCGCCGGGTATGTTGAGGTACCAATGGGAAGATGCGGTTAGATTTTGGCATTCTCAGAAAGGCGAGGTACGACGTACTTCCAAACTATTGTAATTATTTTGGTTTATAGTATTTACTATTTACGTACTAAAAATTTTATAACGTAGGATCGTGAACGAGTTGGAAAAAGCAGCCGGCAGTAACAAAAATTCACTCACACAGCCGGGTCGAGAAGTTTTGCATGTGTAGCTGAGGTGGAGGTATTTTTAATTTTTTAATATTCTCAAATATGTATAACTTTCTATTAAATAATATTTTTACTACTATATTGTAGGAACTGTCGTCCGGTCAAAAAGTTGGACGCCTACAACTTTTTGAAATTACACATAAGAAGAAAGATGGATCTGCTATGACTCCTGAAGCTGATGAAATTATGGTACGTTTACTTAATACGATTTCACTTGTTTTAGTTATTTATAGTGTTTATTTTCTAATGGTTTAATTCATTGCTTGTAATGCGACTATTGTTATATTGCATTTGTTTTTTTTACTATATATATATATTGCGTTCCTAACTATGTGATTTATTTATTAGGAAAAACTAAAGGAAAAAAAGACGGAGTACGAAGCGATTGCTTCTAGTGATAGTTCTGTTCATCTTGAAGACATTGACAACCGGATTATTACTGAAGTATTTGGTCCTGAAAAGTATGGTCGGGTTCGATTTCAAGGATCTTTTATCAGCCCAACCCAATATTTTGGATCCAGCTCGCACCAATACATGGCTTCGGGGAGTCAATCTCAAGCTGAAGTTCAGAGGTTAAAAGACTAGATGGCTCAGATGCAAGCGACCACATTTGAGGTTCAAAGGAAATATGAAGAACTTCAGTAACAACTTAAAGCAGAGGCAGCAACGAGAGAAGCAGAGGCCGCAGCGAGAGAAGCAGAGGCTGCAACGAGAGAAGCAGCGATAGAAGCAGAGGTTCAAAAGAAATATGAAGAACTACAGCTACGACTTCAAAAAGATGCGGCATCGAGGGAAGCGGAACAGAGCAAAAAGTACGACGAACTTCAACAGCAGCTTCAGATTATGATGAAGATGTTTCAGCAGTCGCAACATCCGCCGTCATAGTGTATGTTGCATAAATACTTTTAACGCTTTTGTAAAGAAAAATATGAATTCAATTTTATTTATATCAATTAATATTATTTTAGTTATTTAATTTGAAATATTATATAAATTTATTGTTTTGTTAGTTTAGATTTGGTTGCTTTTGATTTTTTGTTACAGGAGGGCAGAAAAAATAGAAAGTTTTATTTTAAAAAAATCCTAAAATTAGTGGCGTTTTTTAAAAAAGCGCCGCTAAAAGTCATATCAAACAGTGGCATTTCTGAAATATGCGTTGCTAAAAGAATACTACTTTTAGCGGCGTTTTTAAACAAGCGCCGCTATAGAACAGTACTTTTAGCGGCGTTTTTGTCCTAAGCGCCGCTAAAGAACATGCTCTTTAGTGGCGTTTATTTCTTAGCGCCGCTAAAGAACATGGTCTTTAGTGGCGTTTATTTTTTAGCGCCGCTAAAGAACATGATCTTTAGTGGCGTTTTTTCCTGTAAGCGCCGCAAATATTTGCGACGTTGTCGTTAGCGGCATTTTTTGCGGCGCTTCTTCAAGCGCCGAAAATGGATTTAATGGCGTTTAAAAGCGCCGCTAAAGGCAAAAAAAACGCCGCTAAAAACCTGTTTTACTGTAGTGTTTCAACTATTTTATTTGTACTATTATTTTTGTAATTAGTTACTAATATTTCAACTATTTTATGTGTATTGCAGATAAAATGCCTAGAAGAAAATTGCGAGATCTAAGTATTGTTCAAAATCCTCCAAATTCGGAAGAACCAAATAGTGAACAACAGACTGTTATTGGATCTTCGAATGTTCTGAATACAGCTGATGAACCTGCAAAAATTCAAAGTAATGTTAACTTTAATTTACATGCATGTTGGCTTTTATAATTGATTTTCGTTTCAAATTCTTATATTATAATATACCATTTTTTTAGCTGAAAGTGGTGGGATGCACAAAACTTGAGGACGTACGCTATTAAAAGATTTATACGAGTTAAATTCTGTCAAGCATGTCAAAGTAGCTAGAAACAGTCATGGTCAGCCTATTGGATCAGAAGCTCGACTTTTAGCAGGATACTTGGGGATTATAGCATGAAATGCCAATCTATTGCCTATCAACTACGAGTCATGACATCATATGTCTGATAGTAACAAAAATCAAGCTCTCGATAATATTAAGGTAATAACGTGAATGTAATTTATAATACTTTGGTTTAAGTTTCATTTATATTAACTTTCTAAACTTTTGTTATTTGCAGGAGAGATTTGCTTTAGAGGTCTCAGATAATTATGTGAAGAAGGCATTAGGAAAAAAGTGGAAAGACTATAAAAGTGCTTTAAAGAAGGAATATTTTAAGAAAAATATAAGCCTCGAAGAGAAATTAGAAAATGTCCCGCTGGGAATGCTAAGGTACCAATGGGAAAATGCAGTTAGATTTTGGAATTCAAAGAAAAAAAAGATATTACGTACTTCTAAACTCTTATAATTATTTCGGTTTATAGTATTTACTATATACGTAATAATAATTTCATAATGTAGGATCATGAGTTAGTTGGAACTACAAGTAGGCAAAAACAAAAATTCCCACACACAGTTGGGTCGAAAAGTTTTGCTTATGTAGCTGATAACGAGGTATTTTGAATTTATTAATTATGTCAAATATTAATTACTTTCTACTAAATAATATTTTTCCTATTATATTGTAGGAACTATCGTCTGGTCAAAAAGTTAGACGTCTTCAGCTTTTTGACATTACACATAGAAAGAAAGATGGATCTCCTATGACTATTGAAGTTGCAGAAATTATGGTATATTTACTTAATAAAATTTGAATTATTTTAAATATTTATCATGTTTAATTATAATGGTTTAATTTGTCATTTGTAATGAAAATAATGTTAAGTTATGTTGCATTTGTTTTGATTATATATTTCGTTTCTAACTCTTTGATTGATTTATTAGAAGAAACTAAAGGATAAAAGGGCGGAGTATAAAGCGGTCGCTTCGAGTGATAGTTCTGTTAATCTTGACGACATTGATAACCGAATTATTACTAAAGTTTTAGGTTCTGAAAGGTATGGTCGGGTTCGATTTCAAGGATCTTTTGTTAACCCAACCCAATATTTTAAATTCAACTCACAACAATACATGCCTTCGGGGAATCAGACTCAAGCTGAAGTTCAAAGGTTAAGAGACTAGATGGCTCAGATGCAAGCGAACCCAGTTGAGCAAATTGCTCAACTTAAAGCGAAGGCAGCATCGAGAAAAACCGAGGCTCAAAAATATATGAAGAACTCTAGCTACAACTCAAAGTAGAGGCAGCAACGAGGGAAGTAGAGGCAAGCAGAAAATATGACGTACTCCAGCTACAGCTTCAGAAAATGATGAAGACGTTTCAGCAGTCGCAGGATCTGCTATCTTAGACGTTTGTTTTCTTATTGTAAGAATATTTTAACATTATAACTTTAGAATATAATAAATTTTGTTATTTCATTTATTAATTTAGATCATATACATATTTCTTTCGTTGGATTTGAAGTATCATTTAGATTTGTAGTTTTTTGTTGGATTTGATGTTACAAGAAATTATGTTGACAATTCGAGTTTTATATGAATGAAAATGGGTTGTTAAAAATCTGCTAAAGTTAGTGGCATTTTTTCCACAAACGCCGCCAAATAACATGACTTTTAGCGGCGCTTTTACTAAAAACGTTGCTAACTGCTAAAGAACATGACCTTTAGCGGCGTTATTGGGAAAAGCGCCACTAAAGAAAATGACATTTAGCAGCGTTTTTAAGAAAAGCACCGCTAAAAGTCATGTTCTTTAGCGTTGTTTGTGGGAAAAGCATCGTAAAGGTCATGTTCTTTAGCGGCGTTTGTGGGGAAAGTGCTGCTAAAGGTCATGTTAGTGGCGTTTGTGGGAAAAGTGACGTTAAAGGTCATGTTCTATAACGGCATTTGTGGGGTAAGCGCCACTGAAGGTCATGTTCTTTAGCGGCGTTTGTGGGAAAAGCGCCGCTATATGTCATGTTCTATAGCAGTGTTTTTCCACATAAACGCCACAAAATTTAGCGGTGTTGTCTATAGCAGCGTTTTTTGCGGCGCTTACGTCTATAGCAGCGTTTTTTGCGGCGCTTATCAAATCGCCTCAAATAGTTTTAGTGGCGCTTATAAGTGCCGCTATAGGCCCAAAAAACGTCGCTAAAAACCTGTTTTGCTGTAGTGCATATCTCTTATTATTTTGTAAGTCACTGTAACACCCATCATCCGATCTGATAACATATTCGAGTAAGAGATGTTACATTTAAGTACCTAATCATCTTCTGGAATCACATCCATACACTTGCTTTATAACATTTCTATTAAACATTTATAGTTCATATTTACACTACCAAATTTAAGTACATGCCATCTCTAATGTCCTAAATTTATATATATATATACACACACACCAAAAGGAACTTGGTCTTGTAGCTTGGATTAGTGATGTGATCCAAGTTGAAGTAACAATTCTCGTAAAGAAGTAGTCTATGTACTTCCATTCTACTTTCTTTCACCTACACATTTAAACAAATGCGTTAAGCTATGTGAATAACTTAGTAAGTGCTCAATTGAATTCAATCTTACCATTTTTATATATATACAATTTAATTATATTTTAATAATATTTATTCACACAATTTCTTTCACTAATATACTTAAATTTTTAAATCATTTTCCAAAATATAAAATAATTTAAACTAACTTTATATCGTATAGCTTTCACTTCAACATATATTATCACTAATTAACTTTTACATTCACATATCAAAATCTTTCTCTCATTTCAAAAACATAACACAAACACTTAATTCACATATATTTTTAAAAATTTAATTTACATGTTCACTTTTAACTTTATTTTCACATATTATTACACGTACACTTTTACTTTCACATTTTACATTTCACTTTTGTAGTCCTTAGTGAATTTTAGAGGAGTTCAATAATTTCGATACATTATAGAGATCCAGGCCAAATACGAACACCTACCTATAACAAAACTCTGATAACGAGAAGTCTAGAAAAATATACGGGAACTCGAGTCAACACATCACATAACCCAATACTCCTCTCATAATCCCCTTCGAACCCCCGTATCACCAAATTGGTTCCTATCCGAACCCCCAACCCCTCTCAACTCCAAAATCATTTCATTATCATATATCATATTCCCTCTAAGTTCACTAAGGCATTTATTCACATATCATTTTCATATAACATACTTGATATATCACATATATATCACTTTGTATCATATTACTTATTCACTTTGAATGACATAAATACATTCAATACATTTTTATTTCACATTTACTTATCAATTTATGACAAATAAATCATTTTCAATCCTTAGTTTCATGAAATTCACTAATCACTAAATTATCACTTTATTATTTCTTACATTAATAACATACATTTATTTACATATATTCACTACTAAATTCAATATTCATAACCATATATATATCTATTCGTATTAAAATTGTAAATACTCAAACATTCAAAATAAAATAAATAAGCTTTATTTCAGTTAAGTACTTACCTACTCTCTTCACTTGAATTTAACCTTTTTCTTTTTAATTCAAAGCTTTCCTTTACTTCGATCATCTTTCTTTCATCTTTTCCTCTTTCTCTCCTTGCATGCATATACAAAACATAACCATTATCTTGTAACTAACATAATCTTTTCATGATTTCATATCAAAATAACATGAAACCCTTAAGAAATATCATCAAATCGTACCTTTATCCTTTACTTTCTCTTCACTTTCACAAGTTTTTCCTTCACTTCCTTCTTTAACTAAGTAATTTTCATGGTAGAAAATATTTCCATAGCATTCTAGGATATGAAATTTGGCTATAATTTTAAAGAAAAACTCTAAAAAAATGCATGAAAATTTTTCCTTTCTATTCTTTATTTCTTTCTCTTTTATTTTTGATGTCCCAAGCTGCTGCCTTTCAGCCTTCCACATGTGTAGAAAATGCCACACTTTTCTTTTTATTTCAATTTAGTCCATATTTCACCAACCAATCAAATTTCACCTCATTTCAACCTTAATTTCCACAAATTCTCTCTGTCCTTTACATCTCAACACTTAGATATTCTAATCTCATGATTATGTTTCCAAATATCAATTAAAATAGAAAAAAATGAATTTAGGTCCCTCCTCCATAAATAGAAAAATTGCACTTTAGTCCTTGTACTTTCATACTTTATTCAATTTAATTTATATCTCAATTTTCCAACTTCACGTATCGATAAATATTAATATCACATTCATAAAAAAATTTATTCAATTTCACCTCCTTCCCAAATGGTCCATTTACACATTTAGTCCTTTGACTTTAAAAAATTTGCAATTAGTCATACTAAATTTTATTATTCATAATTTCTCTCTAAATACTTAATTGACAATTAAAATACTTATCATTTCTCAAAGACTAAAATTTTGGAATATTACAATCACATATCCAACCCAAACCAAACACTAACAGCCCAATCACATAGTAAAAGTACATGTGCCTTTGGGCTAACACAAATTGACCAACTTGGCTTTTGAACTAAAATCAAGTTGGTTGCCAAAGCATTCTTGAAAGCCCTCCATAAGAAATTCTAAATTAGTTTCCATGATATGTGAAGTGGCCACCAAATTTTAAGACATCTAATTAAAATTTATAAATTTAATGAAATTTTTTAAATAAAATTGAGGGTCGAATTAAAACTTTTAAAAATTTTGTAAGATAAATGAGAATTTTCAAAATTTTAATTAAAATTTAAAAAATCTGAAGAGAGTAATAAAATACTTAAAAATTTTTGAGGTACCAAAGCTCCTTAGCATCATAAGAGGAAGATGGATTTCCTATACAAATGATATATAATCGACAAATTAGTTGAGAATCTATATAATATATATTAGAAAAAAAAAGCATGAATTTATCAAACCCAAAAATATATTAAAGATTTCAAATTCATTACTAAATAGGTTTCTAACAAATTCATAGATTTGAAAAATTATAATCAACGTTACATTTCTAATTAGTTTACTCTGTTTTTAAAATTAAAATCCAAATTCTAAAATATTGATTCTCAAACACTGCCTAATTGAATTGATAGTACGAGTTAAGCGACACTTTTATAAGAGTATAGATTAAATCTTTAATCGAGTTTGATATCACAAAAAGTAAAATCAATTCAGTAGAGAAATGATGGAAAGAAGTCAAACCTATATATAGATTAATTATCTCATTGCTTAGAAGATGGGTTTGATTACGCCTAAAGAAAAGGGGTCATCGATAATGGATATGACTGCCCCTTTACTCATCGTGTCTCAGTTTCTTGAAAATCAATATTTTTGTAATTTTTAAAAATATTAGATTTAATAAAGATAAAAATTAATAAAATGGGAGGAAGACCGTAGGTATTAAAAGAGGATTTTTTCTAAAAATATTCAAAGGTTTTCTTTTTATAAAAATGATATAAAAAAATTAATCAAATCTAAATTATTTAATATTGGTTGTCACCAATTTGTGAGGTAGCACCACCTTAAATTTTTCCTCATCATCAACCAATCATATTTTTTATCTTCAATTTTGATTTCTACTCTCCTGTTTTATTTGAAACCATAAACCATCGAAATTTTTTTTGTAGCCAGAGGGTATTTATACGGTGTTGGTGCGCCATTACACTGCCAGGTAGCGCCCATTAAAAATTAGTCACTACTCTCTTTTCTTCACAATGACTATTTTTTTTTTACATTTCAGATCGATGTCGCCTAGCAAGTTAGCAATGCCACATTACCTCGCTTTTTTTTTTCCTTTTTTGCCACTTTTTTGTTTTTTTTTTTTAAAATCATATTGATGACGCCACTGTTTCGGCGGCACCACTTTAAAAAATAATTTTTTTGGTATCGTATTCTTTTATGTTGTACAAACTAAAAAATACATGTCGGTACCACAAATGTGACAGGCGACACCACTCAAAAAAATATTTTTTTCAAATGATAGGATTGACTGATAATGAAAAAGAATTCAAAGTGATGTCACCTGACAAATTAATGGTACCCAATGTTATTGTAGAAAACATCACACTTTCATAAATAACCTAAATCTAATAATCTTTTATGGGAAAAAAAACTAAAACAAAATTTACAAAAAGGAACGAAAGTAAGAGAAGATCTAGTGGCAAAAAAAATTAAAATTTAATGTTGTCATTAATTCAGGAAAAAAAATGTTTCAAAAATATACTCAAATAAAAAATAAAAGAGATAAAATATTTAAAAACAAAAAGCTTGAGGTCACCGACACGCTGCTTACCAAAGAATAATAATAATTGCCGACAGTAGAGTATTATTATTATAAGGTGGAAATTCTAATTTCATATTTCCTCCACAAATCTATAAAAGTACTAAGTTTTAATTGAGAATTTGAAGTAGGGTTGTATTTAAATTATATTTTTTTATTTAAATTTATTTTTAATCAAAAATAATATTTAAATTATTTTTTTCTCAAGTTGATACTTCCGTTAACCAAATCATTAAATCTATTTTTTTTAAAAATCTTAACCCATAATTTAGTACTTAAACTGTGCAATTATTTCTCATTTGAGTACCTAAATATTTTTTTTATTGCAAGTGGTACTTAAATTATTCTTTTGTTACCCATTTTACATAAAAATGTTATATTCATTAAAAATTCCAACCAATAATAATCCGCCACATCATATAAACTTAAATATATTCTTTTTTTTTATTCTTTCATCTTCTTTATTTTTTTTACATTATTTCTCTCTTTGTTTCATTTTCTCTCCTGATGCTAGCGATTAATTCTATTTTTAAACTTCATCGCTTGCTTGTTTGACCTGATGAAAAAAAAAAGGTTATTTCATCAATTAGAACCAGTGCTTTCAGAGCCGGATCGGAATGCTTGGTTGGATCAATTGAGGTATCGTTCTGGAGATAGAGGTTGAACTAGTTGACCTACAAATTGATACAAGCTGATTGAACTGAGCTAAAAAATATAATTTTACTAGTTTTCTCTATTTTTAAAATATTTTTTATTTTTATGAACGGGTGGCTTTACCGGTTCAACCATCGGTCTTATTCTAAAGAAAGGGAAAAAAAATAAAAACAATATATTTAAAAGAGAAAATACTACCTTTTGTCTTTTTTGCCACATGTCAATCTTTAATTAGTTTTTTTTAAAAATAGACTTACGGTTTAATTAACGATTGAACTACAAAAGTACCAAGTTGGGAAAAAAAAAGTTTAGGTACCTCTTGTAACAAAAAAAATGGTTAGGTACTAAAATGGGAAAAATACATAGTTAAACTGTTAAGTCTATCCAAAAATCGAAACTATTTTTTTCCAAGTCGGTACCTCATACAAAGTGTTAGTTAAACTGTTAAGTCTATCTAAAAAAGAAACTTAACCAATAACTTGATACCTAAACTAACACTTTGTATGAGGTACCGACTTGGAAAAAAATAGTTTCGATATAACTTGTGACAAAAAAAAAGTTTAGGTACTAAAATAAAAAAAAATAATTTAAATACCAATTTATAAGTTAAGTTTTAGATAGACTTAACGATTTAACTCACACCCTATGTTATCATGTATTTTTAAAAACTAAATAATAGTAATGGAAATATGTCAACATCCTAAATTTATTTGTGAAAGTTTTTTATTCCGTCAATCAAGTATAAAATAAATATTCCTAATTACTCTTAAATATGTCAAATTTTATTTACTTTCCTCGGGAGTTATTACAATGTGATTCTCATGATAAAAGGTAGGAAATCTAATTTCCCATATAGATCGAAAAGTTAAAAAAATATTAAGACAATTAACCTTGTTTTATATTAGTTTAATTATTAGTTTGTTAATAAACTAAAGTCCTTTCTGATTTTTTTTTTATACTTCAACAGATTCTTCAAAAGTAATTTTTTTTTCTCTTGATTTTATTTTTTTATATGCATATTTAATTATCTATATATTATATCGTTTACATACTATGTTTATTTTCTATTATTTTCTCTCTTTTTTCCAATATATTAATTGAAATTTTCAATTTTATTATATTATAATCTTTATGAGCAAAAGGCAAAAAAAAAATAGATTTAACTCTAAGAATAATTTGATGAGAACTTTTTTACATGATTTATCTTTAAATTACAGTTTGTTGTATGTAATTGAGAATAATTTTTAAGAATGGGCAAATGAGTGATACCCCATTTAAAAATAAAATAGCAATCAAATTTCAAAGTAATTATATTCAAGTAAATTATATATTTTTTTCAATATCTAAAGCAAATTATGTTACAAAATTATCAATTAAATTTTAATATTAAATATTTGTTAAAAATAAAATTTATTATAAAAATTAGATACATGAATATTTTATTTTATAAAGATAAATTAGTAAATTATCATTATATTTTTAAAAAAAATATTTAGTAAACCAAACATAATAATACAACTATCAATAACTTTCAATGTATAAATATGTATTAGTTCCCATAACCCATGCCAACTTATGCATTTTAATACACTCGAACTCATCATACTAATCGAGCTAAGACTCAACCCACATTCCCATTGTTATTTTTTATTTTATATATTATAGATAAAAGCAAACTAATTACAATCATCATAAAATTTGAGGCTTAGAAAAATCATTCCATCTCAAAATCATTCTCTCTATTTTCTATTATACTATAAAGCAGTGAAGACTTACAATCATGAATCATAGAGCTTCATTTATTGGAATAATTACAATCCTCAAAGAAAATTTGAAGCTTAGAAAAATCTTTCCATCTTTACTTGCTCTTTTCTTTGTTTCTACAATTTCAAAACTTCAAACCAAAAAAAATCTAAGTTTGTATGAACTATATATTTTACCTAGCTCTCCTTTGATGTTGCCTCATCTTGCTTTCTTTTACAAGGAGCTCCGCGTAGAGAAGCTCATTCCACGAATCCGGTACACCCGGAAGGCACCAATGGCTGCAGTCCTGGTATTTTAGAGGTTCTTTCCTTTCATCCTCCGACAATTTTTGCTTCGGGTGTTTCCGGTAGATTGATGGGTGACCGTCCTTTCGGAAATCGGTTAGTCGAGTAATGTTTAGGTAGGTGACATGCGTTTTCATCCCCTTTAGCACCAATTCTAACATCAACATCTTTGACGGATATGGCGTTAGATATTTCTCATTCTTGATCGGATTGGTTTCGTTATCACATGCTCCTCCTGAATTCCACTGCCCTCCACTGGAAAAAGATTAA
The DNA here is from genome assembly GCF_007990345.1 of Gossypium hirsutum. Taxonomy (NCBI): domain Eukaryota; kingdom Viridiplantae; phylum Streptophyta; class Magnoliopsida; order Malvales; family Malvaceae; genus Gossypium; species Gossypium hirsutum. Next base: position 59,725,486 of record NC_053437.1, read on the forward strand.
GCAACCATAAAAGATTTAGAAAATGCCTGCATACTTCTCAATGTAGGTGCCAAGACTTTAAAACCGGACTGCGTACATCGAAAACAATGGCAAAAATCATTCCTTTTTATACCTGAAATGAGAAGCGGAATAGCCGCGGAAGAACACCATAGTCTTCATCGGATTTACATTGGCATCAATCCATCTAGACCATGTTGTCAATGCTTTCCGAAAAGCCTCAAGAACATTCAGTTCCTCATAAACATGACTACCTTCTTGGTAATAATCTTTCCTATAGTTTTCCAGTGTTTAATACAGGAAACATCATTAAAATCATCGATTACAATTTGCGAAAAGTTGCAATGAAATATAATCAACCAACCCTTTGGAAGTTTTCTCATGAGTCCACCAATGCCCCGTGTTGAAAACAAGGATATCCGCTGATTTATATTGATCAGCCGATTTTCCGACAAGGTCAAGCCGCAACGTCTCCTTCTTCCCTCCATTTTTGTCTGGCATTTCCCATTCTCGGACCAAGAATGGGGATACGAAGAACTCTAAAGTGAAGTTATAATCCTATTTTCATCACCATAGGAAACAAATTAAGTTTCATAGAATGTCAAGTATAATGTTCAACAATCAATACCATCAATAGGAAATATCAAGAACCTACTTTGAATATGAATGAATAAGAAACTTCCCCTCGAAAATAGCTTCTTCCATGAGCTTCATAAACATTTTTTGGTTTTTTAGCAGCATTTTTCAATATGCAAACGAGTGATTCCCACATATTCCTATTCAATGAGTCACCGACAAAAACAAGACGCTTCCCCCTCAATAACTCCAACATGTGACCCCCATTCAATCTTCCAAAAGAAAGAGATCAATAATTAATCTTAGCTTAATGAGAAAGTACACAAATTTCATTTGCATGTAATTCCTAAAATGCAGAATCAATAGCACATAAATTCCCTATTAAGGCTAATTCAAAGACCAAAATATATATACCTTGGCAAAGTGCAGCCTTTAGGCTTCCACTTCAATTTCTGGTAACTTTTATCAGGCCTTCCATTGATGATACAACTAAATTGTTCATCGATGAAGGAACAAGACCCTGGTTTGTAAAGTGGATATGAATTATCCTTCACCCATCCTCCATCAAACAAATCACAGTTCATTAAAGATTCCATCAAACTCTCAATCCCCTGTTTAGCTGACAGCTCTGAACCACTCCCATTGTCTTTCTTTTTCTTTGTCGGTGAAGCAGTGATGTTAGACACCACTCCTTTTTCAGCTACACTTTTCCCTCCCTTCCCTGAACTTAATTTGTCGGAAGAATCAGATTTGGCCGGAGAATTTCCAACGACGGGCGTAGTCTGATTAACCTTCAAAACCTCAGAATTCCCTTTCTTCTCAACTTGGTTGCTTGTGCTAGGTGGGTTTTCATTAACACTTGGAGATGAAGCTTGGGTCAGATTTGCATGCAAAACCGAACTCTGGGTGTTGTTTGTACTTGTGTTAGAAGGGGCAAAAGTTGTGTTTTCGTTGATGTTTGAGTCAGAAAGTTGCTCTTGTCCTGTGTTGCCTAATTCAGTAGAACCATTGTTAGATCTGGTATGATTATTAGAACCAGAAGAAGAAGAAGGGGAAGTGAAGTTAGTGCTTTGTTGAGGGGAAGAAGAGGTGTTGGAAAAGAAGTAATCAAAAAGAGAAGAGAATTGAGATCTTGTAGCAGAATTAGTGGAGGATGCTGAAAAGATGTTGGTAACCCAGGGAGAAGAAGTGTTTGAAGAAGGGCAAAATGCTAAAAGAAGAGTGAAACCGACAAAGGCAAACATGAACAAAGCCACAGTTCTTCTAGTTTTGATGACTGAGAACAAGCTCTTAATGTCTGTACCGACGGTTGTTCCGCCATTGACAGGCACGTACTTGGCTATATCAGCCATGGAATGGACTGCAAATTGAAGAGAAAATTGGTGTTTGGGGGGAGAGAAAATCTGGGTGAGGTTTAAAAGTGAAAGTGACTGTACATAAAGAGAGAGTCGTGAATGTCGAGAGAGTACTGTAAGGACACAAAGACTTGTTTGTGAGAAATAGAAGCCCTGTGAAAGTGTGAGACAAAGAAAAAGATTAAAAATAAGTAAGGGTTAAAAGGGCAAACAAAAGGGACCAGTTTCTACGGAATTAACAATTCTGCCATTACCAACTACCAAGGTTTTATCCTTCAATTTTAAAAAAAAAAAATCAGATAAATATAATCCAATTAATGAAAATTAATTTAATATCTTTTAGGGTCAGTATTATGAATTGGTTAAATTCTATCCTTACTCCTTATATTTTACAAACATTATGTATTTAGTCTATGTACTTTAATTTGGTTGTTTTTCATCCTTATACTTTTTGAATTATAATATTTTGGTACTCAATTGTTAAATTCATTAAGTCGAATTCAACAGAAATGCTGACTAAAAACTTAAATTTTTTAAACCTTAATTTGGTTGTTTTTAATACTTGTACTTTTTGACCCTCAATCTTTTAAAAAAATTTTAAATTCATCCATCAACCTTTCGAACAAAGTTAAATTGTTGTTTTTTAACGAAAATACTAACTAAAATCTTAAAATTTTTAAACATGACATCTCGAATAACAATCCACATATACTTCATGCTAATTTTTTAAAATTTTTATAACCTTTTGAATATTAAATATTTTTATTTTTATATGTTTAAAAATTATTTGTTGGCATGAAATATAAGATAAATAGTGAAAGTACAAGTGGACAACCATGCAAGTTGGCACACTAATGTCATTTAAAAAAAAACTAATATTTTAGTCAACATTTTCATTAAAACTAGTGATTTGACTATTTTGTAAAAGGTTCAATGCCAAATTTAGCTAAAAAAGGAATAAGGACCAAATTGATAAAAAAATATATAAATATTGAAGACTAAATTTGACATTATACAAAAAATATACAAATTAAATTATTTAACATTAAAGAGATGAAATTACATTTTCAACTATGTTGTAGACCTGTATAGATACCTTTGTAATAGCCCAAATTTGCCCGGCCCACATACAATCCAAAAATTAAAAAACTGAATAAAAAATAATAAATGTCCACAGTCCAAAATCAACCCAATACAGTGGCCCAAATGCTTAAATGTTAACCCACTAAGGCCCATTAAAATCTAAACCCAATTTGCCTAGACCCTAGCCCAACCATGAAGCGGCCCAACGCAAAATCAAAAGTTGAAACCCTAGCAGCTTCCAGCGCCGTTCTCCCCAGCCACGCACACCTCCGTACGAGCACGCCTCTCCCCACGTACGTGCCACGTCCGCGCCTCCGTACCCGTACCTGCAGCAAACGACAACAAACGCAACAGAAAAGGAACAACAATAGACCAACAGAGAGGAGAAGAGATTTCTTTTTATGTTTTTTATTTCGGCTATAAAGAAAGCCATTAAAAAATTAATAAAGGGGGGTTCTAAAACGTTGTAAGGGAACCTTTGAAAAAAAGCAAAAAAAAAAAAGTTTCAAAAGGTGATCTGAAATTTTCTTTTTCGATTTCTTATTTCTTTTCTGTTTTTCTTCAAGATTAATCTGTTATATTTCTTATTTGCAAAAGAGAAAATAAAGAGAAAAGAAAGGGACTTACCTAGTGGTCGGTGGACTCCTCGTCGGCTCAAATCGCCGTCTGTGGCGGAGCTATGGCGGAGGAGTAGCGGACCGGCGGCGGTAAGGGGATGGGTTTCAAAACCCTAGCAAAGGAGCAGCAATTTCTCTTTTTCTGAAAAAGTATTAGCTGCAAATGTTTTTTTTAAAGAAATTTTAGTTTATATAATGATATAATACGACGCTGTTTTGGGCTAGGGTTCCTAGCGTCCAAACGACGCCGTTTAGCGACATACCCGATGACCCGATCCAACCGCGGCTAGATCCGCACATTTTGGTATGGAGAGGGATAATTGCGCGCTAAGTCCTTCTTATTTTGCGCTGTGTTTCAATTCGATCCTTTTAATTTCTTTAATTTTGAGCAACATAATTTGTTGTTGATTTCATTTGGGTCCATGTTACTGCGCAGCGTTTTGGGAAGCGGGATATTTCCCACTCGGCCCCCATATTATTCGCGCATTGCATAGTGGCCCTTATTTTGCTTATTTATACTATTTCCCGATTAATTTCGTTTTAGTTGCAATTTAGTCCTCTTTTTGTGTTATTTGCTTCTTTTTGATTAGTTTAATATTTTCATTATTATTATTGTTATTATTATTATTATTACTCATATTATTATTGATACTATTATATTTAGTTATATTTTTCTTTACCTATTTATATATATATTGCTATATACTATTATTTATACGAAGTTTTTTTCATTCCATATGCATAACTTATTTAAATTAATAAATATATTATTTTATGTATTTGATTTTCTTTTTTCATATAATATTTATTTTAAAATTTATTTAGATACTATTATTTTATGTAGTGTTTATTTTTAACTATAATTTTGATTTATTTCAAATTTTCACGTACATACATATTATTTATTTTAAATCTATAATTTCCCTTCTTTCATATTTCTTAAATTATTTTAAGAGCTTGTACAATTTCATGTGTGTTAATTTGTTTAGTATTTTGATTGACTTTAGATTCATTAGTCTTTGAATGTTAGCATAATATATGGTATGAGATTATTGCTCTTATGCGTATTGTATTGCTTATTTGTATTTATTAATTATTCGTAGTGCATTAGAATACATTTCGGTTCACAAATTATCGTTTCGTATTGTATATTGTTAATCCATTGCGCTTTATTCGTTCAAAAGTTGTGCTTAATATCATTCAAGTATCGAGAGCATTTTTATTCAAAAAGTTTTCAAAAATAACGCAATACTCGAAATTTGGAATCCTCGAGAGAATTGAGCCCTAACGTATTGGGTTCCAATTTTCCTCATTGAATCTAAATAATCGAAAATTTTCTTTAATCAAAACTCATAAATAAAAACTCATTCTCGGGAATTCGATACGTCGTGTCCTAATGTATTGGATGTGACTTGTCGTTTTCTCGAAATGAAGATTTTAAAATAACAACAATAATAATAAGGGCAATATTCAATGCTAGGAATTTTGAGGAATCGTGCCCTAACGTATTGGGTTTCAATTTTTCATCTGACTTAGGTAATTGAATATCCCTTTTTAACTTCACTGCAAAAAGTTTTGAAAATCAAAAGACAAGCTTATTCTCAAGGACTAAAAATGTCGTGTCCTAATGTATTGGGCATGACATTTTATTACTCTGAGACGAGGTCTTTTAGCATTCGCCTCGATTTATCCAAGCATCTTTTATAAAATCAACATTAATAAAAAGGAAAGGATCGTATTTTAAAATATTTTCAAATTCTCGACACTAAGACATTAAACAATCAATTCGGTACCAATTTTGGGCGTTATGAGGGTGCTAACCCTTCTTCGTGCGTAACCGACTTCCGAACCTATTTTCTCAAAATTCTTAGACCTAAAATCGTTTTCAAGGTGACCTGATCACACCTCTTTAAAAGATCGGTGGCGACTCCAATTTTCGTTTTTAAGTCGACTACTAAACTTTTTTGTTTTTCAAAAAAAGGTGGTTTCGACAACCTTATCCTAAATATTATATTAAGAGCCAATTGAGTTTTAGCTTAGTTGGTAGTGTTGTTGTTGCATTAACTAAGAGGATATAGATTTGAGGGGACTTAGATGCTGATTTTCTTCCATTTTGTGGGTTTTTTATAGATGGATCACAAGTAGTAATAAGAATTGTGTAAAAATGTATGTTATGATAGGGTAAATATGTAAAATTATAAACATTTGCTGTTTCGTTTATAAATTAAAATTTATAAGCTTAAAATACTACTAGAAACCCTGTCACATGCTTATACGTGTGAAAATTACAAATTTAGAACACAAATGTTTGCTTAAAAATCACATACAATAAATAATGGAATATATGGTTCGAAATTAATTAATAATAACACATGAAATACGTACGTTATTAGAATAAAAAATTGGATTAAATTGTTTATCATAGTATTGTCATCAATCTTGAGTCGATGCCGAGTTAACTTGTGACACCAATTCAATCAAATACATTATCAATATATACAATTGATGAAAGTAATAAAATGTGCATAATAAAATTAAAATGTATAAAAAGTAAAAAATCTTTAGTTAAATGGTAAATTAATGGTTTTATTAATGCAGTTGGTGTAGGTTTAAATTCTGTTATATGCATATTTTTATTGGTTTTTTAAATGAAAAAAGTAAAATGCCCTCGAACAATATTATTTATTTTAATTACGGAAGTGCATTCTCGTAACTTCCTAACCAAGTTAGTGACCCGGTTGAGGGTGACACTAACTCAATCAACAACTTAAATAATAATATAGATATAGGATTCTTACCCAAGTTTGGTGGTACACTAATCCAAAAGTTTGTTTTATTTTTTTAAAAATAATAAAATAATAAAAAAATTATTTATTAAGGAAAACTAGTGTTTCTAAACTTTAAATTTAGGATTTATTCTACCTCACTAAAATAAAAACACAATATATAATTTTTTCTTTCTTTTTTTTTAAACATGCAATACAAGTTTTAGGCTGCAAAAGATTAGGGTTATCAAGATTAAGCAAATTGCGTACTCGATATTTATTTTTCTTCCTTAAAAAAATTGCAGACAAGAGTAAATTTAGGGGGTTGCAAGGGCTCTGACCTCCCTATATTTTGTAAAATTTTTTGAAGCCCCTTTAAGTTTTTCAAATTTTTTCTTTTTAAAATTTGATTTCTTTTATAGAATTTATAATTTGTATGATAGATTTAGTAATTTTTTTAGTTTAATTTTGTAAACTAATACAAAGTAGTATCTAAATATTAATTTGGTAAAAATTTGATTTAATAATTAAAATTAGCATAAATGGTATCTAAATACTATTATTGTCTAATACAAATTGAGCATTTAATTTATTTAATTTTCCTAAATTTTAGTAATTAAGATTATTCTAAATTTAAAAATACTTAAAAATAAATGTCGGACTCATATGAATTATGCCTACTTTAAACATACATATTTTATAAAAGTATCCCGATTTACTTTATCAATAATTTTAGCTTCATCCCTGATTACAAATTATTTCATTCGAGTACCGAAAGAATTTCAAGCATAACTAGAAAAAAGTGAAGTAAAATTTAAAATTTTGAATCTAGCCATTCACTACTTTTTTATATTTGGTCGTTCAATGCTCTTCTATAAATCAAACAGCATAGGAAAATGGCAGAAGTTGTAATATTGATCATGAAATTGAAGAAATTTTCCAAGTGTTGCCTGTTCTTTTCCAAGTAGGACCCATTAATCACTGTTTCTGTATTAAAATTGAGCGTGAATGAACATGTTTTTAACCTTACGTGTCAATTATGTACGACGGCTTGATCAGAAAGGGTATGGGGGAAAAGGAGAAGGGACTTCCGAAGCTCACCGTGACCTGGCGGTGGCGGTGGCTGTGACGCATTTTCATTGGAGGAGGGCCCATGTTGCTGACAAAAAGGATGGAGGGTCCAATAATATTATATTTTAAGTAGTGGATGGATGGATGGGAGTCATAAGTCATCACCGCCCAAAACCAGGTGTAACAAACACACAAACACTTGAGTTGTCTTCGGCTTCTCTGTTTCACCTTTTCCATTCCACTCTATTACAACACAACAATTTTAAAATTTATCATGTGGAATCAACCTCGAATTTCGTCCGAAATAGAACTAACGTCATGCTGAGAAAAAGTCTATGATTCGACGAAATGATATACGATATTTCGACATAATTAGTATCGTCTTAGCGAGTTGATAGTGACATCACGACATGGTGATATGTTTCTCATTAAATCAGATTTTTTCTCTTAATTAAATTTTAATAACTCTAAGATATTTTAATTAGATCTCACGAATTTTATCTTATAAATAGAGCTTTTAGCAGTCTTAAAGAATTCAATTCAATAACAAAATTAAGAGACGCTTTGTAAGAATTTTAGAACTTTATATTTTAGGTTTTGGTTTGTTTGTTTCTCCATCTTGTACTCCTCTTTCGGTTTTTTATTGTTTTAGTGAAAATTTCTTTGCCCATGATTTTTTATTCTCTTGGAAAGAATTTTTTCACGTAAATATATAAATCCAATTTTTTTCATTTTTCATCCATTTTCATTGTTTAATTTGAGTTTACCGCAACACTATTCCTACACTCGTTCATGAGACCCACATCAAACTCTATGTTTTCTATGAAAGCCATCCTTTTAGTGCCAAGTAGGGGTTCGTACGAGAAATTCTTTTGCTTAAGCTTTCACTCTACCTTCCCAGTACAATAATTATGTGAACCACCCTCTCTCTTGAAGACAAATTTTATATTAAGAATTGATGTTGTTTGTGGGAAGAAAGCAAAAACCTATATCTTTATCCAACAAAAACTACCACTTTTAAAACCAAGAAAGCTCAGGATGTACCCGGCAACAATACCATGCAACCACTTCTGATATATCCAAATTTATTAAAATAAAGTCACAAAAGCTATCAATATTCAAGTCTAAAAGATTAGTCGATCATTTTTGGATAGGATTCAAGTATTTTTGGATTGAGATATTTTCTAACCGATGAAATATATGCCTCTTAGCTTCGAAACACATTTTAAAATACTTTATTTCAACTTCAGGAGCTTAAGAAATGATCGTTTTAGTGAGGATTACTCGAGTAGAATTTTTGGACGTGATTAAAACGAGAATAACAAGTTTTAAACTTTATTTAGCTTTGAAATCATATTGAGTTCAATTCGAATCTTAAATTTGATTATATATAGGTCCAATAATATATTTATGAAGTGTTATATTTTAGAGATTTATTTATGATGAATTTTTAAGTATTTTTTTACGAATCTAGCTTAAAAAGCAAGACTATAACCAGGCCAATTGCTCGAAGACAAAGGAATAATTGTTTCATTGTTTTCCAAGTATTTTAAGTCTGATATTAAATTTTCTATAGCCACCATATATATAATGTATTTTTCTTAATTTTTTATTAATAAAATACTCCATGAGAGACTTCTTAAAATGCCAGTTTCTTGTTTCTGTTTTGATAAAATGTTTGGTTCAATTCTTCAAGATTGTGGAGGAGATTTATCATTAGTTCATGTAAGTGGGGGTTGATTGAAGGTCAAAACAGTTCTTTGTTGGTGCAAGTTCACCAAAGGAGGCTAGATAATCTATTCAACTATTCATCATCAATCCATCAATAGTTTTTTTTTTCTTTAGTACTTTAATTATTTGTTTTTCATTGATATATTATCTAACTTTTTACGGAAATTTTTATAGTTGAATATTTCAAGAACTTTGGTTAAAAGCTACCATTATACTAAGAAAAAATCATAAATTTTGAATTAATTGTTCGGGTCTAGACCTCTACATCAACTCTTTCCTATCAGTTGCGAGATATCATTTCCTATCATCATCGCATCCAAAATGATTGTGAAATGTTGACCTATATCACCCACACTCTTCCCAACTTATGTGCCAAAACCACGAATATGTTTCCCTACAAGTTCCACCCACCCGCTAAACTCAATTGTCTAAAACCTAATCTTGGGAGGTTCTTTTATGCCTTCTGCTCAACAACATTGGGAATTACAAGCTTAGAATGTGTTTCGAAATTAATTCCGACGACCTTAGACTGGTGATCCATGTGTGGAACAACGGACCTAGATGAAAGGGTACTACGGAAATCATATCAGAAAATTTCAAAACCCGAATCTGACTTTTGGAGAAAGTCATCTTTAACCAAATTATATTCAGTGCACAAAAAAAGAAAAGCTCATTAAATCCAAAGCAACTTACTATCAGACAGTTTATTTTAAAAAATAAGCTGATGGGATAAACAAGTTGTCACCAGAAATTAGTACACCAACACGGATGTGCTTGAAATATTAATCAATTTGATGTAATAACAATGAAGAGATAGGAGGCTTCGGGACAAGCATGAACATTGGGGGCGTGGCAGGGGTAAATGCTGGCATGCCCCTAATATATTCTCGGATATTATTGTTTGATTTGTTTCCTCGCAACTGCACATGTGGTGTTTTCAAGTTAAGTAATGTCATTTTCATTGTCATCGGAACAATAGTTTGTTCGCTTTGTTTGTTGGTAACTTAATCCCAATAAGTTAGATTCATACACGGTATAACTTATGTCTTATTTTGTTCTCTTTTAAGCGATGAAAACCTAATGTAAATATAGTTTGCTCTTTCTTAGTATGACTTAACTAAGTTCATACCATGTTTTTGATTGTAATTTCAAATCAGCTTTCCATTGTTGCAAGGGTTTTTCGAATTCTTTTTTTACTGCATGTCTTTTATTGTAATTTTTAAATTTGTTTTAATTTCCTTTTTTTTTTATGTACTAAAATCCGGTTATAGTGATTTGGGTATGTTTTGTGAAGGATTTTCCAACACTTGGCACTTCTCCACTGTCTCACCATAAACTCGCAACCTACAAGATTGTCGGCAGTTAACGCCCACTTTCCCCTCCAAAATCGATAAGTTAATACGTCCTTTCAACTCACTCAGAGTGGCAATTCTTATTGGTCTTCCATAGGCCACCATCAAGCCTGCTTTAGAGAAGCAAGTTAAGAGAGGTATTGTTTATACCCAAATTCAGTAACCAATAGGCTTATGCCCAAACATAAAATGCTCAATCAAGTGAGCAACCTGGCTTACTATTGAGAACCCACAACATAATGGCACCAAGCCTTATAAGAGATCTCGGCACAAGCCCAGAGCAACTGTGGGCAAATACCACAAAACCAAGTATGACCTATCTCTTGGAGCATCAACTCATTATCTCACAACATTGTCCTCAATGGCGATTTAACATCATACCACCATATCTTTTCTCTCCGAATTTTTTTCTTCTAAAAAGTAAATTTTTAAATAATGAAATTAAAAGGGCTTGTATAGATGTTGCAAAGAGGACCATTTTAGTATTATTTGTGGAAACGTCACGAATAACTGAAGTTGATACCAAATGTCAAAGGAGGACTGGGCGGGAGGAAATGCACGCGTATTAACAGAGATCGTGGATGATTCCCCTTTGAATCAAATCCACACCGTACAGGCTCGATGAGTGCCCCTTCCTCCTCTGCCGCATCCTTTGGTCTACCAAAGCATCACAATTTTTATTAAACTACACTACACTCCTCCCTTTCTGCATTGTTTTGTTTTCTTCCTTACAACAATCCATCCAAGTATGAGGATCAGAAACAGTGGAAACCCCCCTCAACGCTCCCTTTCACCTCCACCACCCTCTCCGCCGACGCCGTCGTTTTCCACCTCGCGGTCACATGTCATGGTGAGTAGAACCAACGCCCGGCTTTCCTCCATTGACTCCCCCGTCGCTCAAGATGGAAGTGTTAAGAATGATAGCTGGTCCGTGTCAACTAAGGAGAGGTAATATGATTTTATTTTCTTTTTTACTCATTTTTATCAAGTTTTTGGCTGAGATTGTTCTGGAATGTTGCGTTCTACAGTTTGGGGCACAGCATTTTTGGGCAGACATCAACTTCAAGCAACTCCGTTTCCTCATCTTTATCCTTCAATGGTATGTTGCTGTTTTTTTTTTATGTAAACCCTGAAATTTTGATTTGACACCCACTCTATTTTGAAATAAGGGGTTTTCATTTGGGTGGCATGATTATGAATAGGGCGGTGGTGCGAGGAAGAAAGAGCAATACCATTGAAGAAAAGGAGAGTAGTAATGGTGAGCTACGAAACAAAAGAGCAAAGCAGAGAAAGGATGGAGAAAGATACGTTAGTGGAGGAACGGAATCAAAACCAGAGGTGCAATAGAAGGAATGGGAAAGGATGGAGGTGTGACAAAATGAAGGTGAAAGGTCATAGCTTGTGTAATCACCATTTGGAAATGCAAAGGATGAGAAATAGTAGCACCAGCACCAGCACCACAAATCAAGGTGAAGATGGAGATGGAGCAGGGAGGCCGGCGTTTGCTGTGAGGGAAAACAAGAGGTTTAAGGTGGTGAAGGCTCGGTCCATGAGTAGCTTGCTTAGAGACACTGTTCCATTGTTTTACTATTAATGAAGATAGTGAGTAACAGGAAAGGGTAGAAATTTGTGTATAAAGCCATAGAAATAGGTTTCCTGACGCATAGGTTTGACAAAAAGCAGAAATGAAGTGAAAGAGACATATTGGTTGATTTTTGGTATTTCATTGGCATTTTCTTCATAATTTCCATCTCTCTACCGCCTACCAATCCCTGTGATTTACGTTACATTTCCTTTTTTATTCCTTCTTTTTACTTAGCCAATAAGAAAATGTATTATAATTATGAAATTATTAAAAATTCATTATATAACAAATCTAATTTTAATTTTTTTTTATGTTTTACCTGTAATTTTTTAAAAAAAAATCCAAATTTACCATTTCCACTAAAATCAAATTTAGTTTTCACTTTTTTCTTTTACCAAATTATCAAATAACTAAAAGGTGGAGGGGTTTTCAAAAAAAGTCTTTTTACTAGTAATTATCTATGATTTTTAAAACTATTGAGATTACCAATTGAGTGTGGATTTGGATGGGTGGTGTATTTTCCTGCGATTAGTGTAAAAATAGCAGTGATGGTGAGATTAGATACGGTAGCAATATTGTAGCGTGAAACAAAAAGTAAGCTAAATGCACCGCACTGTACTGCCCATCCAAAGGGGTACTAAGTCAGCTCAATTCGCATAGACATTGTTGTCAATGCAAGAGGACATGAGTTCGAGTACACTGAAACGCATTATTCTTTTATTTATGGGTTGGAGAGAAACTATGGGTAGTTCTAGGTATTGTATTAAAAATAGCATATATATTCGGAACTTGTTCAAAAAAAATGTTGAGATTCTCATTTAGATAAAACTATTCACTTTAAATTTTGAATCGGGTAATATCAAATTTAAATCTTATTGTTTATCTATTTTATTGATTTGGCTTTAATTTCTTTTTTATCATTTTTATCTTTATTTTTCAAATTTTAGTGAAAGTATTTTTTTAAGGAAAATTTGATTGAACTGTCATGATTTTAAAAATACTAATATGATAACTTGCATGTCATTTCACATATATTTCATTTTTGACATGGATAGTTTTTTTAAATGATTTTTTATAATATTCTTTTATGTATTTTTTTGAATTTTTATGAAGTACATGTGAACTATCACAAGGTTTTCACATTAATGCCATTAAAATGTTAACAGTTGAATCAACATTACCGTCCCAAAAAAATTCAACTAAGTTTTAAAAATTGAGGGTCAAAATGACAAATATGTAAATATTAAAGGCTAAATTTATATTATGTGATTTAAAAACTACATCTTACTTTGATTATGCCACACATTTATTTTGATTTCGTTTTAATTATATGAATCAAACTTTGATTTTAGTTGAGTTTTATATAAAACTGACATTGTTGTTGAGTTTATATCATTTTACATTTACTTGTTATACACAAGAATATTATATTTATCAAACATGAAAATAATTGGACTTTTAGTTCTATAAATGTATATAACTGAATTAGAATTAATTTCTCAGGTGTATAATTAAGTCAAATTAAAATTTTATTTGAAAATTTTTAAAAAGTAAACTTTATGTATCACATTATACATTTGACCAAAGTTCAAGTATTTTTAAGGGGGCATTTGGTTCACGAAATGTAACCTCACCTTTGGTAATAGAATTACAAGAATGTAAAATTGCTTAGCATATTATCGAGTATGGTAGATTGCCTTGTTTGGTTCATTTGACTGAAATGTAAGATTTTCGAATATAAGCTTAGCTAAAAGTATATTTTATTAAATTGTCCTTAATTATAAATAAGGATGAAAAGAGTTATTAAAGTATATTGAGACTATGAAAAAGAAATTAAGATATTAACAGTTGACGTCGATATTAGTAAAATCAAAGACTGTTTAGGTTTAATTAATTGAGTAATTCGAGCAAGTGTTTGGGTTATCATTTATACTCGTGTTCAAAGGTAATTGACTTAAATTCGAAAAGAGGAAAATTTAATTGTTATATTATTTGAATTATGCCTTCATCTCATGCTAATCGATAAATGAAATTGAAAATTTTTTTTGTTTAATACTTTATGCTCAATTAAATTGTGAAATTTGGACACCTAGTCACTTTTGCATGCATGATGAAATTTGAAAATATTCTCTTAATTTTTTTAATATCTCGTATATATTGCATATTATTAGGGAGTGTTAAAATATAAGAAAAGAAAGAAGAAATCAAGAAAAGAATAATTTCCATTATGTTTCAACATGCAGGCTTTTCGTGCATTTATACACGAACGTAGACAACTGACGAAAACCAACTAACTGCCACCTAACTACTAACAGACTAACAACTTCAGCAGTTACAGACTAAACAACTTCATTAATTACTCTAACAGGGAGCACAAATGTTTATTGTTTCTAATTCTTTCTAATTGTATGAATTATCGTTACTGCTATATTTTGTTTAGCATATGAAATTTCAATTGAATTATAAAAACACGTTTATTTGTTTTATTGGTATATAACAATTTTATTGTCGATTTGAGTTAAGTACTTATTGAGGTCACACATGCATTTGCATTAGTTTCACGTTTGAGGGCAAGCATGATTCAAGTGTGGAGAATTTGATAAATGTTTAATTTCTCAATTTATTTGTGACAATTCTCTCCTTGAACTATGTTATTTATGTTCTTAATTATATTATTCATACTTATATTTTAATATTATTGATTTAAGAAACAATTGGAAAAAAAGAAGGTTAAAGTTTATTTTTGACAAGTTTTTGCATATTAGACTGTCAACACAATACACTTTTAGTATTTTAGCCATAATTTGAACTACATCGTGATTTTTATAATCATTCTTTTTTATTGTTGTTTTGTTGGGAAATAAGTAATTTTAATCTTCATGTAGGTTTGGATGGACGGTACGGTGCGTTTATCTTACTTTTTTATCTCATGCTATAGTATATAATCTTATCACCACCGTCATGTTTACACTAACCACGATTAAATACTCCCCTCTTTTCTTATTTGCTAGATATTCATCAGCTTTCGTTTCTTCTGCAAAAAAGTTGAATCTCAAATCCCTTTAGTGGACCCCATTCGACACCATAACCGAAACCTAAAACTATCACCTCCATCTTCACCCATCGTCATCCTCAATCCTTCTTCACCCATCAAAATAATCAATTATAGACCCAAATTTGGGCAAATATGCCAAAGAGAAAGTAGAACAATGCAATTATAATCAATACCCATATGATACAACAAATTTTCCTTAGCAGAAAACCCCAAAAATCTTAGAAATGGGAAGAAATCTTCGATGCCAGAATGAAAGATCTTACAATCAATCCAATAAGAGTAATTGTTCATAGGAGTGAGATCATAGACATTCAAAAACACATTGGTTTCATTGTTATTCCTCTCATTACGGCTGGAATTTGAGACTTCCCTTCTCCCCATTTTCCTTTTCCTTTTTATTGAAACAAAGTTCGTCAAATAATAGATTTCCCAACATTCCTGAAAATTTTCTTTTCTTGTCTATACTAAGAGAAATCCTCAAATATTCATGTAGCAGCTGAAGCTAAAAAAATTGATTTTCTTTTTTTGGAGAAATAGATAAAAAGTAATGAATGGAAAAAAATATGGGAAACGAATGTTGGCTGATAATTATGATTCTCAAGGATTTATAGTGTTAGGGAAAGTATTTTCCATCTTCCAAAACTCGAAAATAGAAGAAAAGCGAATGGAAAAGTGGAAGGGAAGATTAGTGTTTGGGGGAAGAGAAAGCTCAAAAAAAAAAAAAAAAAACTCAAATTCAATCTGGAGAAATCTTATCAATTTTAGCTTAACAAAAGAGAAGAAAATGATGAAAATTTAAAAATTTTAGATTTTGGGTAAGTTTACTTTTTTATCATTTAATTTCAAAAAGTTATAAAGTGGTAGTTAAACTGTTTGAAAGTTTTCATTTAAGTCATTGGACTATTAAAATTGTTGTTATATGATTTTCTTTATTTACACCGTTTACACCAATCGAAAGTTCTTCTTCCCCTTCTATTCTACAATTTATTTTTTTATGAAACAACTTTAAATATCACAAATTTGTGAATAAAAATCAAAACACCTTTCTTCTTTTATCTAATGGTATCTCCAATCACCCACACTTACCGTTATACCAACTTGCATCTAAGGTATGTTATTCTACTTGTTGATGGGTACTGATTCATCGTATTGATGGTCGAATCGCCATTTAAAGCTCGATAACCAGACTTTTTTTTAAATAACTTAACAACGCAGTAACTTAAATGAAAACTTTCGAATAATTCAATGACTTAAATGAAAACTTTAAATAATTCAACGACCATTTTGTAACTTTTTGAAGTTGAGTAACTAAAATGTAAATTTACTAATAGTTTAGTGACATTGGGTGTAGTTTACCCTTAATTTTTTTATTTATATTTATGTAAAATATTTTTAGCAAAAAATGAAATTTAAAAAAAAATATTTTTTGAATTTTATTCAAAAGCTAAATTGATAGAATTTATAAATTCAAGGACTAAACTTATTAATCTTTTAAGAATTTCAGACCAAATTAATAAATTTTATAAAAACAAATAGAGGCTTAAAATTGTAGTTATAGCAATAAAAAGGGCCATGTCAGAATTCCGCTAATGATTTAACAGAGGAGGAGTAACTAAAATATAAAATGTGGATAACATTAATGATTAAATTGAAATCTATTAGAATTGAATGACCGAAATAAAAAATAGTAATAATTGGGGGACTAAAAAATAAATAAACATTTGTTTTTGAAGTCAAATTTTCAAACGTTGCGTGCGCCTACTTACTTCGAAAGAACCCCATAAAGAAAAATCCGAAGTTAGTGTGTGTGTGCGCATATTATATATATAGAAGAGACGCGTTTGGCGTTGCGTTTTGCATATTTGCAAAACAAAACATGGTCACCATTTGATGGAAAAACAATTTCTCCAAAATTTTCTCCTTCGTTTTCCATGTTTTTGGTTAAAAACCCGTAAGTTTCGCTGCTCCTTTGGCACTTTGTCTTTTAAATTTTTATTTATTTCATTGTTTTGAGCACAACCCAGATTTTATTGTGGCTTTTTAATGATGTGTTAAGATACTAAGCTTTGAAATCTCAACTGGGTATATATTTTTTTTCCTCTTTGGGTTTGTTCTTTTTTGGTTTTGTCTTTTCTTTTGATCGGTAATGTTTTTTTTTAATTTTAAATATGTGTTTTTCTTTTGTTTCATTGTTGATTATGTTTTGATTAATCCAAATGGTAAAGCTGGTTTTTGGACAAACTTAGTTTGACATTGCATCGAAAAAGAGGAAACTTTGTTGGAATGTGGACATTGGGTGCAGAAGGGTTGTTTTCTTTTTACATTTCCCTGTCTCTTTTTCTGGTTGCTTTAGCTGATATAAAATTTGAAGATTTTGAATTCTAAATGGTGGGTTTGATTGTAATTGGAGGAAATTTTTTGTTCTTTATGCTTTTCTTGTCTCATATTTTGGTTGCTTTGATGTTTATTTTGCTTAAAAGAAAGTAAAAGTACTTCTTTTCTGCATCATTCAGCTTTATATTTGATTTGAATTTGCCAGTATTTTCATGGAAAATCTGGGAATATTAGGAAAGGTAGTTTCTAGCTCTTCCTTTTGTTTGGTTAAAGATGGAAAATTATGTTATAACAGCATCACCAAAGGAATTAGAAGTTGTTTTTAAACTTTGTTTTGATCTTCTGGAAATTTGAAGAACATTGAGATGGTTCTAAGTTGAATATCTTATAATATAATCATCGCCATGGACATTGGGTTGCCCTTTTTTGACATCTAATTTTTATCCTTTATTACAGGGAAATAGAGAGTGAAGCCTCTCAAAGTAGATAAATATAAAATAATTGCAGTAGTTGACATTTTGAGTAGCAATGGCTCCTGGAGGCAACGCTTGCAAAGAAGTCATTGAGTCTCATTCCCCTGTTGCAGATTATGACATAGCTTCAGCAAAATCTGAGAGTAATAATGCCACTAGTACTACTACAACTGCAACAATGAAAACTTCTGTTAATTTAGTTGGAAAACATGGAATTCATTCAAACAACGGTGTTTATGAGCTCCTTGAGTGTCCTGTATGCACGAATTTGATGTATCCACCAATTCACCAGGTTTGCTCTCCATGCATACAGTTATTCCGGCTCTTCCATAAAGATATGCTTTTGTAGTCATGTTTTGTTTTTTTAACCTTTTTTTCATTGTGTTTCCTATTATGAAATTGTTCTTAATTACTTCACCGTGTGAAGGCTACATGCGTGCCTTTGTATGCCTGTATGAAGCTAGTGTTATATCTGTATGCTGGGGTGAAAATGGTGGTGAAGCTCTGGTTACGGTGCTGTATCCTCTTAGGTGTTTGTTTATGTACGGTCTGAAGTGTAGGTAATAAGGTGCAAGTCACTCAAGGACAATGGACATAGGGTTGTAGAGAAAGAAGGGCAATTTATGTCTATTGAAGAGGATAACTCATCATTGTAGGTTCGGTTTGTTGCAGTGAAGGGTTATCCCCACGATGGTATAGAAGTAGCCTTTGTAACTGGAAAGTGATTTGAAAGGATTTGGCAATTTTTGTCAGGACAAATGCTCTTTTCATGTTTAGTTTTATTACGGTTACTACTTCCTTTACTAAATGAGTGCCCTAAATTTTGATATGTTGCTTTCAATCCTCTATTACAGTGCCCAAATGGACACACTTTGTGTTCGAACTGCAAGATTAGAGTGCACAACTGTTGCCCAACATGCCGCTATGATCTTGGAAATATAAGGTGCTTAGCTTTGGAGAAAGTTGCAGAATCCTTGGAACTCCCTTGTAAATACCAGAATCTAGGTTGCCAAGATATCTTCCCCTATTACAGCAAGCTTAAGCATGAGCAGCACTGTCGGTTCCGTCCCTACAATTGCCCTTATGCTGGGTCTGACTGCTCTGTCACAGGTGACATCCCCACCCTTGTTTCACATCTCAAGGATGATCACAAAGTCGACATGCATGATGGATGTACCTTCAATCATCGATATGTCAAATCAAATCCACATGAAGTTGAAAATGCTACATGGATGCTTACTGTAAGTTCATTTTAGCCTACAGCATCTAATATTTGAGTCACTCGAAACTGCAAATCTTATGCCTATGAATGGATTCCTTTGACAAGTTGTATTTCTGAATTCCGATGTCTTTGTGCAGGTTTTCAATTGTTTTGGAAGACAGTTCTGCTTGCATTTTGAAGCTTTCCAGCTTGGGATGGCACCTGTCTATATGGCCTTTTTACGTTTTATGGGAGATGATAATGAAGCTAAGAAATTCAGTTACAGTTTGGAGGTCGGTGCCAATGGCCGTAAGCTAATATGGCAAGGAATTCCAAGGAGCATTCGCGACAGTCATAGGAAAGTTCGTGACAGTCAGGACGGACTGGTGATCCAAAGGAACCTAGCTCTATACTTCTCGGGTGGTGATAGGCAAGAGCTGAAGTTGAGGGTAACCGGCCGTATATGGAAAGAAGAATGATAATAAAAAAAGGATGTTGAATCGAGATGATTTTGTATAGTATCAGAAACATTCCGAGTCTCATTGGCAAACAAATGAAAGCTTCGGTTGTAATCGGGGCTTTATGTCCACTGCATTGCAATCCCTCTGCTGACCGACCACCAGCCCGGCTGCCACCTTCTACTGAATGTTTTAGGGTAGGAAATGATTTGTATGAGTCTGCTTGGTTGCTCAAAGTTTAATGCAGCAACATGTATGGAGCGTTCCTTTTGAATCCTTAGAACTCATTTTGTTTTTTCGCATTCTTTTCAATGCGATCGCCATTGGCTTCCTGTATGAAACCATGTTCTTCATTAATTTTATCAACTTCTAATTTCCTCATTTACTCTCAAACGTAGTTAATGTTCAAAGAACAATGAACAATCCCCATTTCGTAATCATTCTTAACAAGTCATTTTTCCAACCATGAAGCCTTTGAGAGTTGACTCTGCACTGAATGGAATCTTCAAAGGTGATTTGCTACATGGGCCTATCTACGTTAGGTCAAATTATGATTTTAGTCCCTCTGTTATGATCCACTTTAATTTGACACATTTTGACCCCTTAATGTTTTTAGGCTTATATGAAAAAAGAAACACCAAAACAATGACCAATTTGATAATCATGGAGTTGATTTATGGATCAAACAAGCAGAACAGTGCTACTGAACAAAAAAAAGGAAAAAAAAACTGGCAGAGGGATTAATCTAAGTCGTTGAAATGAATCTAACTTTATAAATTTTCGAGGGTTTTCTTTCACTTTTATATTAGAAAATAGAAAAGTTACTTGTTATAATAAGTTGTTTTAGGGTTGCTTCGATATTCCTGGGTATGGAATTCGTGATGACATCTAATCATCTATGCCATCGAAACTATAAAATCCATCCGTTGCCCAAAATCTTTCCAAACACTCCAATTCTCTTCAATTTTTTTCCGGAGGAAGCAACTATGTTGTAAATATGGTGGGGATAATTGCAAAAAATCCCCTTCTACTTTAACATATTTTACTTTTAATTTGTCCAATGTGATACTTCTACCTTCAATTTCGTCTATCAATGTAATGCCTCCCATCTAACTCTAATGATGTTAATGCTTTAGCTTAAAGGCATAAAAAGTCCTCATTTAAATAATAATAATAATAATAATAATTAAGTCCCTCCTTTTTTTTTGCACTTAGTTGAGCACTTAAACTTTCAAAATGCATCAAAAAAGGTACTCAAACTTCTTCAAAAAAAGCAATTAAGGCCCTGCTTTTTTTTTCACTCAACTGGGTACTTGAACTTTCAAAATGCATAAAAAAGACTCAAAATTTTTCAAAAAAGCAATTAAGCCCCTGCTCTTATTAAAAATTAAAAAAATTATAAATAATAAATAATAAATTTTAAAAAAATTATTAAATTTTAATAAAAATATAAAAAATTTAAAATTTATTAAAAATTGGAATTTTTTATAAAAATCGTAAAAAGATAAAAAAGATTGTAAAATTTTATAAAAACCGTAAAAAAATTAACGACCCTTGATTTCTTTCAATTAAAGACATCACGTGTCGCAACATAGCATGACATGTGGTGAAAAATGATAAATAAATAAAAATTAATAAAAATTATAGAAAAATTATAAAATACTTCTTTTGGTACGATAATTTTTATAATTTTTTTACGAAATTTATATTTCTTTACATTTTGTATAATTTTCTTACGACTTTATCAAAATTTATAAATTTTTTTATATTTCTATATATATTATAAATATTTTATGATTTTTATAAAATTTTACAATTTTTTTTATTTTTTTACGATTTTATATTCTTTTCCTAATTTTTAATATTTGAATTTTTTATTAAAATTTAATAATATTTATAGCTTTTATTGATTTTAATTTTTTTTTTCTAATTTTTAATAAAAGCATGAGCTTAATTGCTTTTTTGGAAAAAAGTTTGAGGGTCTTTTTTATGCATTTTGAAAGTTTAAGTATCCAATTGAGTGCAAAAAAAAAGTCAGGGCTTAATTACTTTTCTTGAAAAAGTTTGAGAGCTTTTTTTGATGAATTTTGAAAGTTTAAATACCCAAATAAGTGCAAAAAAAAGGGGGCTTAATTATTTTTTTTTGAAAACATTTGAGAGCTTTTTGCACCATTAAACGTAATCCAATTGTAAGATCCCATGTGTCAATTTTGTCGGAATTTTTATATTTTAAAATATGCAAGGACCTCAAAATTAAATATCCCAAATTTATTTTTAACCTAAAAAATAAATTAGAACTTGAAATAAAAATTCTCAAATTTCATGTTCTTCGTCTTAGCAATAATTTCAACCTTTTTTTTAACATACTAAATTCAATTTTTTAATTTTGTTTTTCAGCATAACCTATTTGTGTTTAGAAAGTCAAATTTAGAGGACTTTCTAATCTAATTATCTATCAATTGGTAAAAGAAAATCCAGCATCTGCAACACAACCTTCATCTCCGTAGCGTTCAACGCCAAGAACCTTTGTCTTCAATCCAGCCTTCATCTCCAGCAATGTTGTAAAGAAAATCCAAGTGTATCGAAGTGTTTACATAAACGATGGGATGGTCGGGTTCGATGGTATTGGTGAGGGCAAAGCCAACAGGAGCCGTTTGTAGCAAGATTTGGATAGGGAAAGGAAGTGGGTCACCGTCGTTGAAGACGAAGCTCTTGTCTTCGTCTTCGCTTAGATCAAAATTTCTATCCCACTCCATCAATATGTATGTATATGTGTGTGTATCTAAGATGGCTTTAAAGTAGACGAAAACCCCATGGAATCTTATGAAAGAAAACATAGGGTAAAAGAAAAAGATGATAGAGAGTTGAGGGAAGGGGTTTCAGTGGGCAAAAGAGAATGTGAGTGGTAAGCAACGGTTTGGGGAAAACTTAAGCTGAAGACCAAAGTAAAGGGAAAGAAATGGGAGAGAAAGAGGAAGTGTTTTGTGCTAGAGTCTGAACGCGAAGCTTTGTCGTCGAAGGAAGTGTTCTGGTGGCTGTGATGACGGAGGAACAGGGTTAGAGCGACGAGAGTAAGAATGACGTAGGAAGGGGAAAAGTGTTATATATGATCAGCTTGTACTAACAATATGAACTTATCGTAGATTATTTTATAAATTTATTCACTTACGTATTTTGAGTAAGTGACAAACCATGTGTATACAATTTATGTACTTCGATGTATTGAAAACTTGAACTCTCGTGGTAGTGAGTTGCAAGTTGGTGCCTTGGGTATGACTTATGCTTGCCATTACATCACTTGCAATAGTGGAGTTCATAGCTTGAATAAAGAGTAATTGATGTCTTTAGTTTTGTACTTGAAAGACTAAAATACTCACCTTTAAATTCTTCCATTGAGAGTTTAGACTGTAAGCACTATTTGCTTACTCTTCAAATGCATTCATAAAACAACTTCCTTAATGAAAAATAAAGTACTCTCTGTGCTTTGATTGCTAACAAACTAGTGATTGATTACAACCCAACCACTTAATAATAGTAGCTGCAAAATAGTAAAAATAATATACTAATAAAGTCCAATTTAAAGTGAACTAATGAGGATTTATTTTTCAACTATAGTTCTTTGCAATCCAAGGGGGTTTAATTGTTTGATCTGGGCCAATCCAATCTTCAAAGATAATTGCTTTTAATGGATTAGTCTTCAAAGTCAGGCTTCCATATTTTCACAATATCAACATTTTCAAAGTCCACAAATTCTATTTTAATCAAAGTCACCACTCTCAACTCGCATACATCAAAAATTTGTTTCGCAACAAATTTTTAAGAAAATTTTGTTTGATTTTGATATTGTTCTTAATTTGATGACCACCGATGTGAATGAAAGAGTGGGATATTAGAATCAACTGATTGACAATATTTTCATTTTTGTGTCGGTTTCATCGAAGATGGTTGAAAGGTGAATGATGTTGAATTACAATTTGCTATTTTTCATTGGTTGACGATGGCATGGTGACATCTTATAAGTGGCTCTTTGTGGAAGGATTTTGATTGAACAACCTTAACTTGGAGCTTTGGAAGATGGATGCAAAATGTGTGGATATCGTGGATGCTCAATTCTCAAAATGACTTCTTTGATTGAAAGGGAGGGATGTGGAGTGTGTTTCTCTTTTGTCCAGTTGTGCATGATTCTTGTGATGGTTTGACTTTTTGAGAAGTTGACTTGAGTGTTACTGGGTTTTGTTGAAAAGAGTTACAAGTCGTGTACCAACTAATGCATTGTTTTCAAGAAGGCTAATGAGTGTATAGTTGTTTTTTTTCTTTTTTTCTTTTTACGATTTAGGTTTAAGGTTTTGGTTGTCTTTTACAATAATGTTGTCTTTAAGATATAAATTTACGTTCTTCTTTTAAGATTGTACACTTAATACTTGTCGGTAGTCTAATGGTTTTTTAACCCAAGTTTTCTTTGATTCATATAGCTCCTTAGATACTTTGGTTCATGCTACATAATTATGCTCATGCTTATGACTTTGTGTGCATCTGTTTTGATTAGTTATAATGATTCATTTGATTCTCCAACTTAAAAAAAAAATATTTTAGCCTTTCATTTATTTTTTTTTGTTTCTTTTAATCTTTGAACTTATATTATTTGTCAAAGCATCCCAAAATAGATGGAAAAATTAACGTCTATTAACTTTGTTGACGTGACATTAGACCTGTCCATGGGCCGGGCCGGGCCCGGAAAAAGTTTCGGCCCGCCTCCTAGGCCCGGGCCCGGCCAACCCGAAATATGGGCTTAAAATTTTGCCCAGGCTCGGCCCGAGAAAAATATCATAAGCTCGAGCCCGACCCGGCCCGCCCCATTTTTAAATAAATATTAAAAAATTATTTTAAAAATAAAAAATAAAAAAATATTTTAAAAGTATTTTAAAATTAAAAATTAAAAAATAAAAATAAAAAAAATATTTATTATATTCGGGCCGGGCCGGGCCCGGACCAAAAAAGTGGTGCCCGAGGCCCGGCCCGTTTTTTTAAACGGGCCTCGTTTTTTTGCCCAAGCCCATATTTCGGGTCTATATTTTTACCCGAACCCTCCCATATTTCGGGCGGGCCGTCGGGCCGGGCATGGGCAGGTCTACGTGACATCCACGTGGCAGTCCATGTGTATGCCACGATAGCAATTAATTAATCTTTTTAAAAATTAAAAATATTTTTTATAATTTTTACACTTTTTAATAATTTTTAAAATAATTTAAATTTTAAAAAATTAATTAATTGCTGATACATTCGCATGGCAATCCACGTGTATGCCATATCAGCAAAGTTAATAGACATTAACTTTTTCATTCATTTTGAGAGTGATTTGACAAACAACGTAAGTTAAAGGGCTAAAAGTGACAAAAATTAAATGGAGTGTTAAAATGAATTTTTATTTAAAGTTGGAGGGCCAAATAAGTTATTATGCCTTTTGATTATCGTGTTCTTAGTTGTGTGCTTTGAATAAGTATTGTGGTGGTATGTTGCTAGTAAAATTTTTAGACTCCATAAGTAAAGTCCAGGGTTGATAAGTGTCCTATAGGGAAATAGTAAAATATTAAAAATAGCACATAATAATTTTTTAAAACTACCTATGAAATAAGAAAAATATATTATCAATGTATCAAATAATAACTGTTGTTTTATTTTCCAGGTGTTGATTTGTATTCGATCCAATTTTTTATTCTTTGTGTTTTTATTGACTTATCTTTTATATGAAATTTTCTCTCTTTTTTTTAAAACTTTATTTTGGGTTTTATTATTAATAAATTTAATTATTTTAGCAAAATATTTCGGTTAATTTGATCGGTTAATTGAATTAATCGAAATTTATATATTTTTTTGTCTTTTAATTAAAATGAGTATAAAACATATAAAAAAATATATTATTAATGTGCATTTTCTTCCCTTTTTTTTGAATAGTTAGAACAAAGGCGAGAAACCTCGAAAAATAAGAAACTTTAATGGGAAACTTGACCCCGCTACCTATGAATACACAACCTGCTTCTCTTCACCCCCAACTTAGCTAGAATTAGATGATCTCATGATATGATGGATAGACCAAAAACCAGGAATTTGTGAGAGATACACCATCTCCAAGCAAAAAACATTAACATAGCCCCAAAGATTCAGCAAGGTATGGCATGACTGGTAGATTTACAGAAAATTATCATAACTTCGCCTTTATCATTTCTAAGCACACCTTTAATGCCTCCAACACAACATGGAAAATGGAAATCGTAATTGTAAAAAACTATCAACTAAACATCAGGTTGTGGTAGGAAGGTTTGCAGTTGCGCAAAACAAACCACACCTTCCTTTACAACATGTATCCTAATAAAATCTAAAATTTTTCACATAAGGTAATTGGTGTCATCACCTCCTATCCTTTTTATTATTATTTATGATTAAGATATCTTTCATATTTGTTTTACAGTTAATACATACGGAAATACCTGAACTTGACCCCTTGTATTTACTTGGTACCTAAACTATTTTCTAGACCTAATTGGTACTTAAATTTGAAAATCGTAAGTTAACTTGATACTTTCTTTAGATACCTGATTAACACATTTAAAATACATTGATGTGGCACTAATAACTAATAGCATGGTGGCTTGTGGTTACATCGCATTTTGACATGTAGCACTATGTTATTGGTCGTTAGTGCAACATCAACTTGATTTAATAGTGTTCACCAAGTACCTAAAAGAAGTACCAAATTGACTTATGATTTTCAAGTTTAGACACAAATTAAATCCAAAAAAAAATTAAATAGATAAAAATTACCAAATTCAGATACCTCTTTTTATATTAACCATTTGTTTTACTATACAAGGCGAATGGAGAGTATGTTTAAATAGACTTTTGGTTCAACGAGTGATCAATCTCATCACGTGTTTGTCTCTTCACAATCTCATGCAACTTGTACAAATTTCACAAATTTTAGATACCTTTCTTGTAGCATATTTTTTAATTTTGTTTATGCATGTAATCTTAGTTTTATTAGTGATTTTAGGGATGATTTTGTTGTCGTCCTCTCTAGTTGCATGAATGCTCGATTCTTTTGTCAATTTTTGCTCGCCGCTTTGGACATTCGGGGTTGATTTCCTTTCGTATTAAGTGCTTACAATCACTCTAAATATGTCGTGCTTGAGTTGTGACAAAGTCAATTGTCAATGTGTTCTAATGTTCTATTGATACTGAGCCTAAAGTCTTTGTTGTGTTGATGTAACTTGTCCTTCGTTATCTACGTCGAGTATTTGCTATTTTTTTCTATGATTTATAATTCCATTCATTGAATGAATAATAGATTTACCTTTAAAAAATATCAATTTTTTTTTTACAATAACACTAAGTAATCCTTAAAACAACTTCTATATATTATATATATAAATATGCATATATTGTTTTTCCTTGCTTTGAAATCTATTCTCTCAATTAACCTCACTTTCTTCTTAATTTGCTTAACCTTTCGCTTTCTCAATGCCTAATAGAACCATGCTAGGCAACGCTAGCTCCTGAGACCTCCAATCCAATCACACCATCAGTTTCTATTGAAACCTCCCAAGAAATTACTCATCCATTTGTATGCTACCGCTGCCCTAAAAGGTTCACTTCAACGTATGCCTTGGGAGGTCACCAGAATGCGCACAAGAAGGAAAGGAATGAGGAGCTTAGGCTCTATAACGAGCGACGCCTCGCCTTGTCAAGGCAGTCGACTGTTCCACCTGATGGTAGAGCCAAAACAAAAAGGGCGCTAGCAGTACTGACTAATCAGTCATCAACGCCGAGCTATGGCCCTATGGTGCAATTTCTGCCTGTGGTTCCACTTCCTGGTTCTATGTGCATGTATGCTCATCCAAAATCACTAGTGTTCGTGCCTGCTGGGTTCGAATATGGTCAAACAAGGGCTGGACTCAATGGCAAAGAAGTCCCATATGAGGGTTCTCATCGAGAAAACGAAAAGCATCATCCTTATAACAGGCCTCTCGATATCAAACCAATGGCGATGAAGCTGTATCCGAATGAAGAAAGGGTTTTTTGGCCAAAAGCTAAAGAAGATAACGGCTGTTCCAAGGAGTACTACTCGGTTTCAGCAACAAACAATGTTGGCCCACATGGTGAAGCCTTAATCAATGAAAGTAGGGAAGATGATGATGCTGATAAGAAGTGTTCAAAGGTGGAGGAACTGGACTTGACTTTGAGGCTCTAAGAAAAAAGATGGAAAATACTTGGAAAAAGTGAAGATGGCTAAGGGCATCATACATGAGAATCTGATGTACGTAAAAGAAAGTAAATAAAACTTATGGGGGGCAACAAAAAGAGTGGCCCTCAAAGATATGTCCAAATTTTCTTTCTTTTTAACTTGTCAGCTAAGTTCTTCATTTACTTTGTTCCTAACTTGTAAAAGTAACAGCTTCCGACGATGTTTAGTATATCATATATGTATGCTTTAATTTCTTCCAAATTTTCTTGCTTTATTAGTTGATGTCTTTAGCTTTTAACTGGAGGAACAAAACCCATTAATAGCTGATAATAAAGTTAAGCTTTGCCTATATTAACATAATTCCAGGCCTTGATCATTTAGAAAAGTGATTTTTGCATATATGTGTGGAAAACAAAATTACAACATCTGATTGTTGCATCTGACTCGATAATTGCTATCACATGGATCCTCAAGGAAAACGGAAGGTCGTAGCATTTATGGGAGATTTTTAAAGACATCAATAGAAGCAAATTGAAAATTGGTCGTGTTGATTTTTTCCATGTCCCTATAGAAGCTATGGTGGATGCTTTAGCAAATGCATCCTTCTTATTTGTTTAAGGCTTGGTGGTAATTATGCCCATTTTATCTTTCTTTCATATCTTTTCTATTGCTTCTCATTTGCTGCCTTTGTACTCATGCTTATACCCTATGGTTATCTTTGCCTCAAAAGTCGATATTTTAAAATTATGATGTAAAATTTAATTAAATTCGAATCTTAATATTTATGATTGAACTTTTAAATTGGTGAACGTAAAATTTAGACTCGAATCGATCAATTTTTACTGGATTTTCAACATGTTTTCTTCCCCATCATATTTCAAATCCTAAAACTTTTCTTGGGTTTGTTAACATTTTGAGAGAGAAGAAAAAAGTGAACCAATTAGCTAAAGCAATAATAAAAACATAACGCCTAAGAAGGGTCAGAACCAAAAACCAATTAAACATCATAGAATGGCAAAACTTGTATATAGAGAGAGAACTGTTATTAATGTATACTAGTGTTTGACCCTTAAACCTTATTGCTCAGTTATGAAACTTTTAAAACCTTCCCTTATATCATTATAATCTTCCCTACCTTGATATTCCCATTTCTAATAAATGATTTATGTCTTTAACATAAGTCATTAATTTCTATTAGGGGTCCAGCATTGTCTTCTAGCTATATATGCTTTGCCCTTTTCTCTTTCACTCAACAATCTACAGTCAGGGTTTAGTTTGGTGTTTCAAATTCAAACCAAACCCCACCTTTGTCAAGCATGGCGCAACCAGGAGAATCAGACTCCAAAGGGAAAGCTGTGGTGGTTGATTTGGAGGAACCAAAGGCGGAGTACGAGTGTCCAAGTTGTTTCAAAATCTTTAATTCCACACCTGCTTTATGCGGTCACCAAAACGCCCATCGTCTTGTCAAAGAACCGATGAAAATGTCACCGGTTCTTGCAGCGGTGTTGAATAACCCTCTTCCTCCCTTTCACAAACCATTTTTGATCCCTCCGAAGACTAAACCTGCTGCCAACAAGGAGCTTATTTCTAAGCAGCCTACTGCAAATCAGTCTCCTCGTCATCATCCATATAAGAGGCACGACGAGGAGGCTAACGCTACTGATCAGCTCCAAGACAAGCTCATGAAACAAACCACTCAAGAAGGTGAGGATTTTCTGAGGCAGCTTATTCGAAACGAGGCTCAGTATGAGTACAACGACCAGGAGGAGTACACTGACACGGACACTCAGTGCCTCACCATGGATCTGCTGGGCGAGTGGATGCCGATAAGTGGTTTTGGAGATGATGGTCATCACCTCGGCACACCAAGGAAGTATCCTATGGAAATGGAAAGGGAAGCTGATCTTCAGATTGGTTTAAGTGCAACTGCAAGCACCGGTGATTTGGACTTGGAATTGAAGCTAGGGTTTTGAGGGAAGCAAGCACCTGTAAAAGTTTGTCTCCGTCCACCATGGGTCTGCCATGGATTCTCCTTTTATGTCAGACAAAATCTTTTCAGCTCTACTTAGGACTTAACCCATTTTTATTTAGGTCGGCTAGTGCTGATTTACATATATGTAAGTTTAGGGTTTCTGTTGTCGTTTCCTTTGCGCTGAATATATCAACCTATATAAAGTAGGACAATTATAAATGCTAGATTTATATGAAAATTCATTCCATATATAAAAGTTAATTTGTTTATCTTGGTTGAAATTTCATTAGAAATAAAAATACATCATAAAAATATAATTTAATTTGTATATATTAAAATATTTTAATAATTTCATAATTAAATTGGTGTCTGCTTGACTCGTGACACTAACTCAATAAAATACTTAGACCATAAGATAATTCTAAAACTTGAATAAATGATATTTAAATCAAATCTTTAATATGATCATAGAATACTTTACTCTAACTCTCACTCAAAAGTCATATATTACAATTTACATTCATCTATAAAAAACCATTTATGAGATAAAACTTTATGAATAATTAAATTTTTTAAAATCGTTCAATTAAACATATAAACTTTTGTGCACAAACCGAAACATGTTCGTAAATTTAAAATTATGCATGAGTCACACTTTAATTTTATTCATATGATTTTAAGTTATTTGTGGATAATGCCTTAAAACTTAAGATTTTTAATATTAACTTCTTATAATTCTTTACATAATCTTTAGTGATAAAGTTAAGTTACTATATTTTCATTTTTATCGTTCTTCAAAAGAATATCGAATAAGAGTTATTATAATAGATTTTTAATAATATTGTTATGAACTTTTAAATCAAAGATAAAATAGCTCAACCTTAATGCTTATGATTTTTTTTTTGGCTAAGCTCGTAAAATTTATTAATAATAAAGACCCCAAAATTTGGTTACCAAATTAGAAGATACTATGCATATGATATGTATCTTCAGCCAATAACCTCTTAACCCAATAATAAAAACATTATGTTGTAGGCATGAGGGTCTGGATTTGAACCGAAACAAACTCATTCCCCTCCCCAATTATCAAAAAGAAAAAACACCAAGTTAAAACAAATCAAGATACATACACACCACGAAAAGCCTCAAGATCGCTCAAACATGGCATTAGATCCACAGTCTATTGCACCAACCTCCATCTTGTGATAAATTTCTTCTATTGTTGTTCTCAATGGAGGTAAAATTCAAGTCTTTGGGGCATGATGTGTAAGACCTCAAAGCAAGATTATTGAGTATTCTGTTTATGAATTTATGTTGTTGGACTCTTAAACCTATTTCTTTCGTTAAATGTCAGATCAAGGCCCACTTGTGATTGGGCATTACAAGCCTCTCATCTGAGTTTGAGGCCCAATAATTTTAATTTTAATTTGTTACTTTCAGGTTTCTATCTCATCATCAATTATTCTTGTACATAATGAAATCGAAAGTTGTGGAGAGTTTATTTTTCGACACATGGATGCCATGAATGTTTGCCAAGTGTCGTTTAATAAATGCAACACATTTTTATTTAAAATAAATTTAAAACTAAATTAATTATAGGCTTTAAGGTGCAAAAAGACTGTTTTAAAAAAAGAAATTAAGTTCCAATTTTTTTTCAATTATTTTGGTACTTCTACTTTCAAAGTGAATGAAAAAAAAAGCCCTCAAATCTTTTCAAAGCAACAATTGAGCCATTACTTTTTTTTTGCATTCAATTAGGCACTCAAATATTCAAAATGCATCAAAAAGACCCTCAAACTTTAAAAAAAAAGCAATTAAGCCATTACTTTTATTAAAAATTATAAAAAATTAAAATCAATAAAAAATATAAATATGATTAAATTTTAATAAAAAATTTCAAATATTAAAAATTAGAAAAATTAAAAATGGTAAAAATATAAAAAATTGTAAACTTTTATAAAAATTATAAAAATTATAAAAATACAAAAAATTATAAAATTAAAATCAATAAAAAGTATAAATATTATTAAATTTTAATAAAAAAATTAAAAAATTAAAAATTAGAAAAATTAAAAATCGTAAAAAATATAAAAAACTGTAAAATTTTTATAAAAATCATAAAAAGATTATAAAATATATAAAAATACAAAAAAAATTTATAAAATTTTATAAAATCGTAAGAAAATTATATATGTAAAGAAATATAAATTTCGTAAAAAAAATTATAAAAATTATCGTATCAAAAGAAGAATTTTATAATTTTTCTATAACTTTTATTGATTTTTTAATCATTTTTCGTCTCATGTCACACTATGTTGCAATATGTGATGACTTTAATTGAAAAAAAACAGGGGTCATTAATTTTTTATTATTTTTATAAAATTTTAATTTTTTTTATTTTTTACAATTTTTGTATAAAAATTTCTAATTTTTAATAATTTTTATATTTTTATTAAAATTTAATAATTTTTCTAAAATTTATTGTTTTTATAATTTTTTTTCTAATTTTTAATAAGAACATGGACTTAATTGCTTTTTTGAAAATTTTTGAGGGTTTTTTTTTGATGAATTTTGAATGTTCAAGTACCCAATTGAGTGAAAAGAAAAGTAGGGGCTTAATTGCTTTTTGTGAAGAAGTTTGAGAGCCTTTTTAATGTATTTTAAAAGTTCAAGTGCTCAATTGAATGCAAAAAAAAAAAGAAGACATAATTTCTTCTTTTAAAAAAAAAAAGTTTGAGTGCTTTTTACACCCTTAAACTCTAATTATATTATTTGATTACATTTGTTTTAATTGATTTTATTATAGATAAATACCTTTCACTAAACTGATAATTGCCTTATATAAACAAAATAGCTAATATATATATGTAGTAAAGAGGGCCAAAGCCTTAATCACTAATATATTCTTCTTAATATGACAATTTTTTATATATATAAAGAGAAAATAAGCTCGAAACTAATTCTTAACTATTCTCATAAACATCATTCCAACTCGGTCAAAATTCTTATTGCCCTCATTTTTGCAAAAGTTGCCAAGGAATCTGCCACGCCATTAGCCTCACAATACACGTGTTTAATACGAACAAACCATCTCTACTTCAACATACGTTGTATTGCACGGATCACCATGTTTGATGAAGGCTCTTGGTCTTCCCTGCCAATGAAATTAATACCTGTCAAGCTATCCATATTAAGGATTAGATTTTTAGTCCCCAATGACCATGCCATATTTAGGCCATCATAAGCTGCACATACTTTAACATTTTAGAACAGATGTGGCTCCAATATTTCATGCAAAACCCACCAACAATTTTCCTGAGTGATCTCTGAGAACTCCTCCGCATGTAGCAGAATTTCCATCACATGTAAGACCACCATCCGTGTTTAACTTAAGCCAGCCTAACAACAGCGGCTCCCAACAGATAGAAATAATTTGCTCCCTATTTCTCATAGGGTCACCTTATTCACCATTTCAACATTTATTCCACAACATGAGACTAGCTTCACGGACACTTTCTCGCTCGATGAAATTGTTCTAAAAAAGCATTCTATTTTGATGATTACCCAAGGACCAACATACAACTCCAAACAAAATATCCCAATCATTAAGGTCTCGTGAAAAATATTTGGGATTGGCAAGATTCAAGAAAATCTTTAATAGGTATGGACAAAAATTCATCAAGCTTATCCCCCTTAACTGATTGTGACCAATTTGCAGCAGCAACAAAGCAAGTGCATAAAACATGACTAGTATCTTCCATAGCACCACCACAAATAGAGCAAGACAGATCATTTGTCATGTCTTTTTTGTCTTTCTCAATTTGTCAATAGTCGTTCATTGCAAACTAACCACAAAAAAAATACTCGGATCCGTTGTAATCCTCTATACAACCAAATCAATTTCCATCTACGATCCTCCACCAAGGATTGATCATTAGATAAAGATTCATATGCTGATTTTATCGAGAAACACCTGCCTCTGTCCCAAATCCAACCAAGAAAATCATCAATATTTGCTGGCGATAGAGGTTTAATTGTAGCGATTATGCATTTAATTTCCTTAGGCACCCAACAATCATTTTGCTCCAATTCCAGCTCCTATCTCGATTGGTCACTTCACTTACCAAAACCTATCCATTTCGTCTTTGTTGCACCACAGTAGATTGTTCCACAAGAGGGTCGCACCCTTGTATCCAATAGTCATTGAAGAACTCGACATTTTGTCCATTCCCCACATTCCAAATGATATTCTTTCGCTCATGATCCCATACACTACAAGTTCTACTCCATAAGTTTGAACAAGCCCTCTTATTTAAAGATAGAGGAAGTCAACCTTCCCATTTATATTTCGAGCGTAAGGCTCTTGCCCACAAATGTTCTTTTTATGCACCAAATTGAAAGCAACTTTCATGATAAAGGCTTGATTTTGCTTCTCAATTTTTTCAGATCAAACCACCTTTTAATTTTTCTTGGCAAATGAAATCCCATTTGAAAAGAGGAACTATTTTTTTCTCTATTGTAGAACCCCAAACAAAATTTCAGATCAGCTTTTCCATTTCAATGCAAGTACCTTTGGGAATGGTAGTTGACTGCATAACATATGAGGGAATAGTTGAGAGGACGAATTTCGCCAAAGTAATCTTTCCTGCTAGAGATAGAGTCCGTGCCTTCCACCCCGTAGGACTTGCATGCATACGTTGGAGACGAAAATTAAAAGTTTCATTTGTGACCCTTCGATGGAAAAGAGGCACTCCAAGATAACAACCAAGGTCATCCACTGTCTTAACCTCTAACCTGAGGTTAATGTTCTGTTGTAGATGTATCGACACATTTTTAGAAAAAAAATCATCTTATCCTTATTGATTTTATGACCTGGGGCATTACAGAACTTCTCTAGCACGCCTTTGATGACTCTCATATGTTCCGTTGTCGCTTTCCTAAAAAGAACCAAATCGTCTGCAAAAAACAAGTGGGATAAAAGTGAGTCATTTCTAGCCAGCTTGATAGGACGCCATATACCATAATCAACTTCAAGGGAAAGAGCTTGAGCTAATCTTTCCATGCATAACACAAATATATATATGGAGAAAGGGGATCACCTTGTCATATTCATCGAGAGGGAATGGAGGAGGCCGTCATGGTACCCTTCCATAAAACTTGCAACGATGAAGAACGAATACAATGCATGATAAGTTGGCATAAGGATCTCGACATTTTCAAATCCAAGAGGGTGCCTTCAATAAAATCCCAGTTGAGACGGTCATATGCCTTCTCAAAGTCGATTTTAATAGCAAACCATCCTACCTTCCCCTTTCTAGTTCGCATGGAATGTATAATCTCTTAAGCAATCACAATATAATCAATTATGTTACGACCCGGAATAAAACTGGTTTGAGTCTATTGAACCCACCTTGGAAGAAAAGGTTTAAGACGATTAACCCCTTTTTTGGTAATGATCTTAAATAGGACAGTACACAGGCTAATAGGCCGAAATTGTTGGATTGAATCCGAACTTTCTTTTTTGGAATGAGAACAAGTAAAGCTCAATTAACCTAAGAATCAAATTAGCAGTTAATAAAAAAATCACGAACAAAATTACAAGTACCAATCCCAATCCAATTCCAGTTCTTTTGGAAAAAAAATAGCTGGATAGTCGTCAACTCTTGGTGCCTTAAGTGGTTGCATATTGGACACTACTTTTTTAACCTCTTCATCCGTATTACTTTCGATGCAGAAAATCACAGTCATTATCGTCTAGGGGAGCAACCATACCTCTTAACTTTATAATGTTCAAAAGTATTTGTATCCTTGGAAAAGAGATTTTTGTAGTAATCTACCACCATGTGCTTCAGAATTTGTTGATCTTCACACCATTCCCCATTAGAAAACTTGAGAGACGTGATTGTATTCCTTCTCTTCCTATTAGTGGCATTCAAATGGAAGAAACGAGTATTCTTATCACCATCATTAATCCATTTGGAATGTGATTTTTGGAGCCATAAAATTTCCTTATAAGCGAGCAACAAACCAGGCTCCATCTTCAAATCTTTTTCTAAAATCACCAAAAACAACGAAAATCTCCTTTCCCGTGCTCGTTCAATACCACCAAGCCTAGCAGGTATTTCTTTTTTCTTCCTTCCTACGTGCCTAAAAACATTAAAATTTCGATCTCGAAGCCGCTCTCCAAAATTTTCAAGATTAGTTGTAATAATTGCACTTTGTTGCCAATTACATTTAATAAACTCAAAAAAATCAACATGCTTCAACCAAGCTGAGATAAACTGAAAAGGACCGAGACTACCTATGTTATTCAAGGCAGGGATTTAAATTGCGGTCGCGGTTGCGTTTTTGGTCGCGTCGCGTTTATCGCGGTCGCGAACATAACGGATGCTATTGCGGTCACTGTGGGTATCGCGGTCGTGAATTTTTTTAAAATTCGCATAACTTATTGTAAAACATAGTTATTATAATTATAATTATAAAAAGTCACTTTTAATGATTTTTAGAGTGTTTTCTAACACTTATGAACCTTTATTAATATGATATGAGAACACAACTTTTATAATCATTAATTATTCTTCCATTTATTTACAAATTTTCTAAGAATGTTATATTAACTAATAACAAAGAAAAAAAAAAGGAAATATTAAAAATTTATCATATTTAATAAGTTTGAAAGTTTTTATAGATAAAAGAATTAAAAATTCATACCTGAGAGATGTCTTCAATATTTCTTGACAGCTTTAAAGATGGTGAAGATATAAACATTCTATGCTACAAAAGGAAAAAAGGAATAGATAAATGTATAGGAACTCATTAATTATTCCTATTTCCTACCACTTATTCTCACTCTCATTCTACTTTCATATATAATTTAACATGCTTCGATTCTTAATTATCTTTTCATAAAATATACTCCATTCATTTATCTAAAGATATATATTATTTTAAATGTTTTAATATCATCAAAATTAATAACAATAACAAAAGTTTTCTTTAAAAAAAAACATACCTTACAAATAATGATAGTGGTATGATTTAGTTTTCACCAATTAGTGGAATGACGAGGAAGGTCAAATCCTTCACCTTCACTTTGGGAGCGTTCTTGACTTGATTCTCTTGGCCTTTGTCCAAAAATATATCCAAAAAAAGTAACATTTTCACCTTGGTTTTCATATAATTGATATGGAGGATATATTTGAGGAGGAGGGTACATGAGAGGTGGAGGTGGGTGATACATTGGTGGAGGAGGATGCATTTGAGGCTGGTATGGCACACCATAATTAGGAAATGGTGGATAATAACCATATGGTTGTGGATAACCATGTGAAGGTTGAAAATATGAAGGTTGTTCTGGTGGATAAAAACCTTGAGTGCTAGTAGATGGATCACTATACCCAAGGTTAGGAGAACTCGATCTCCTACCAGATGAAGAACCTATAGAAGTATGCTTCTTGCCTTTTCCCTTTGATGGAGCTCTAGGTTCACTTCTATCTCTCCTAGGTTCAGGAAACATATTTTCATCAAACTCTGATCTGTCACGAAAATGTCCACCAGTGGTACCAACCCCATATTCTCCTCCATACTGACTAGAATACCTAATTTCACCTCTATCACCACTATATCCATCACCCTCATCAATTGGACTTAAACCACCACCATCAGGTCCATCGCCACTCTGACTTGGAGTTGAACTAGAACTTGAATGAGACAAAATTTGTTGTTGAGATTGATCAACATCTATTTCATCATCAGAGGTATCCACAGGCAACACACCGACATTTTCACCATCTAACAATGGATTCTCTTTCTCATGAAGCCATTCTGATAGTGGATCAACATCTTCAAAGATATGACCAAGGCTGATAGGATTAAAACTAGCATTTATATCATTAGTGCTCATTCTTTTTTGATGCCTTATTTGAAGCATCATATTATAATAGGTAAACACTAGTTTTTCAAGTTTTTTATACTTTAACCTATTTCTTGCCTTGGTGTGAATATAACTAAATGTGCTCCAATTTCGTTCGCAATTTGATGTTGAAGTTGTTTGACTAAGCACTTTAATTGCTAATTTTTGTAATTCGGGAACACATGTGCCGTATATTATCCACCATTCAGCCGCATAATATTATTTAAATTTCAAAATAACTTCAAAATGTACAATATAATTAAATAATATAAATTAAATTAAATAATTTAATTAACTGTTTACTCGGATTCATTTGCTTCCAAGCTCTTTGTGCTTGTGGAGTACCGAATGTCTCATGTTTATCTCTAAATAGTAACAACTGCATAAATAAAAGATAGAGTAAAAATAAAAATAAAAATTCTATTTCAAATTATGTAACTAAGTTACAAATAATAGTACTTGAATCTAACCTGATTAACCATTCTGACTTGAGTATCAAGAGTAGGTTCTAATCTTTCAATTATTGATCGTGTACCTTCTAATGTTTCTATTAGTACATTCTCAGAATGCTCCACCCCAAATTGAAATTGAGGATTGAGAAAATAACCTAAGTATAATTTATAAGAATATCATCA
The DNA here is from genome assembly GCF_007990345.1 of Gossypium hirsutum. NCBI lineage: Eukaryota > Viridiplantae > Streptophyta > Magnoliopsida > Malvales > Malvaceae > Gossypium > Gossypium hirsutum. The sequence continues at coordinate 59,763,897 of NC_053437.1, forward strand.
AATAATAATAATCTAAAGCTTAAAATAATAAAATATAAAAATAGTTCTTAATTATATGAAACATTTTATCTTACCAGCTGAATGCAAGTCGGAATGCATAAAATTCCATCTATTGTCAATAATCTTTTCGTACTCGGTGAAATATCGACAATTTTGTTGAATTGCTCGTTTAGCTCTATCAACAGCCTCATAAATAAAACCCATTTTTGGTTTTTCATCGCTATCCACAAGTCTCAATACTTTTACTAGAGGCTCATAAAATTTTATGAGGTCATTGGCTTTTTTCCAAAAATCTTTTCCCAAAACAATTTTTTTGGCTTCATAAGCAGGCCCTGACTTTTGCTGTCCCCATTTTGATTCTTTAAATTCCTATATATTCATAAGAAAATTTTTAAAATAATATAATTTAAATTATTTGGAACTAATAAAATCATTAAAGGTTGCTATATTTAAGTAATTATATTAACTAATTATAAAATACTGACCTTTGAATTAAACATTTCTCTCAGACCTTGCTTTTGTCTTGTTATCTCTTCAAGTTGAATGAAATGAGTTGCAAATCGAGTAAGAGCGGGTCGAAGTATTTGTTTCCCTTGTGTATACTTCTTCATCAAATCAATAGTCCAAATGTGATTGTCTATAAAGCAAGTCACTTTCTTTGGCATAAATCTAAATAGTGAGCTGCACATAAGGTCCAATATAGATGTTTTCTTTTCAACATTAATTTTTTTCCTGCAGCTTTCATTGCTGCCTCATTATCAGTCACTACCTGGACAATGTAATTTTCTCCAATTTCTTCTACAACTACATCTAACAAACAGTAGTAGAATTCAACATCTCTACTACGGACACTTGAGGCATCTACCGATTTCCAAAAAATGGTTCCTTTACTGCAATAAACAAGGAAATTAATGATGTGCATTTGATTCAAACTGTTGGTCCAACCATCACACATTAGAGTTGCACACAATTCTTTCCAATGAGTCTTTAGTCCATTTACCCAATCACGAACTCGTTGATATTCTGACTCCAAATACACATCTGAAACCTCATAAGGTGTTGGAAGCTTTACACCTTGTCCAACTTCTGCTGACACTTGAATTAAGTTATACAACCATGGAGAGCTTGCTAATTGTAAAGGAAGTCTTTCATATATTAAAAATTTAGATACCGCTTCACCTATCTTCCTTCGAAAACTCTTTAAAAAAGAGTCATTGACCTTTGGTTGCTTTGAACTTTTGCTTCTAACCAATTCAGGTATAGCTCTCCTTAAGGTAAACTCAGACTCACTTGCGATGGATTTACTTGTTCTTTCTCTATTATGTTCTCTAGCTGATCCATGAGAAGATCGCCCTTCTTCATAAATGTTATCCCAACCACCAGTACTTCGTCTAAATTCTTCCCTTCTATGCCACTCGTGTTGTGATTGGATACTTTCTCGAGTTGCTTGCCTTATAGCAAAAACCTCATCAATGAATCCCTCGTGTTCATCCTCCTCTTCTATTAATTGAGATAAGAATTCATCTTTTCTCCTCTTTTTGTCTATTTTCTTTGTGTTGCTTTCTTTTAGTACATTCATCATACTTTCTCTAATGACACCTGTAAATAAAATAAAAGTAATCACACTTTATATTATTATCAATTATATATAATCTTTATTGATAAATTTACAATAACATTTAAAAATAATAATAAAGTATCACATACCAGTAACATTAGGGCATGGTGCAACATTGTCGGTTTTATGAGCAATGTGCTATTTAAATCGTGTTATTCCTCCTTTCACAGCTTTACCACAAAGTTTACATACGGTATTTCCTTTCGCATTTGGCACTAGAGTTCCAAAGTGCTAACCTATATCGTTACTTGGTGCACCCTCCAATCCTTTAGTCGGGAACTCTTCACGTGGTGGCATGCTTTATTTTTATTTATATATAAGAAACATAAAATTATATTTAGAAATATAAGCAATTCATTACTTATATTATCAACAATATAATACCAAAAAAAGTAAACAAAATTTAAAGCTAAAGTAAAGACCTAATATTATAGAAATAAATAAATATTGTGTAAAACAATTTAATAATAATAATAATAATAATGGTAATAATAATAATAACAATAATAAAAATCTTAAAATTAAAAATTATATAAAAGGATATAGATAAATAAAATGATATAATAAAATAAATGTATTTAAAATATTTAGGTAAATAAATATGAAAAGAAATATAATTGAAATAATAATGCAAAACTAATTAAATTTTAATAATATGGTAATAATAACAAGTAAATAAATAATAAAATAAAAAAGGAAAAATAATAATAGTAATAGTAATATTAAATTAATTAATTTAATAATAAAATAGCAAAAATAATAAAAAAGCTACCAAATCGAACTTAAAACATAAATTTGCGGCAAATCAGAAATAAATAAAAAGAAAAAGGACCAAGTTGAATGCGCAAATAACAAAAAGGGATCAAATGGGACCCTTCAAAACACACAGCTTCAATGTGGACCAAATTGAAATACGAAATAAATTATAGGACAAAATTAAAAAACGAAAGAAGCTTGATTGTAAATAATAAAAAATCGGAAGGGCTAAAGGCGTAATTAACCCTTCCATTAAAAAACACGCTGATCTTAGGAAACGGGTCGGGTACGTGCGCGGTTCAGGCCAAAACGACGTCGTTTTGGTGCCTGAGAGGCCTGCCTAAAACGGCGTCGTTTTGGAGACCTATTTAAATCAATTTTTTTTTCAAAAACTTCATTTCAGCCCTTATTTAAAATTTTTTTTCCTTTTCTCTCCATTCTCCATTTTCTCTCAAGCCATTGCCCAGAATCCGGCCATCAGCCACCGTGGCAGTCGCCGTGCACGGTGGTCGAAAAATTGCCCCAAAACATTTTAAACCCTTTTTTTGTGTAGAACACAGATTTAGGGATAAAAATCTCGAAAAAGCACTCCGTGTTGCAGATTCAAGACATGCAAGCAAGAAATCCAAGACAAAATTTCAGTTACTTTACTACTTTACTTACTACTTAGTACCATTTACTTGAAATTAGGAATATAATTTCTATTGCTGCTGTCTGTGACTCTGTGTTGTTTGCCGAAATATGGAGAAATAGAATTTCGTATTTTCGTTTGCTTGTGAGTTGTGTTGTGAGTTTTGAACTTTGTTTGGAGTTTTTTTTTTGTTTATTTGGATTTTTGTATATATGTTCTCACTTTTTTTTGATTGAAAGCCCTCTGATTTTGCAGGTAGGGGAATATATTCCCTTTTGTTTTATTGTAAAGTACATCACTATTCACTACATCTCTTGATTTTTTTTAATTTACGGTAACAGAAAATAACGGGAATAGCGGCTCGTTATTGCCGCAATTGGCCGTTATCCGTTAAATTACGGCCGCTATCCACTGTTATCGGTGTGACTCCGCTTCACTCCGTTATTTTCAGCAATAATGGTTTCGGACGATGACACTACCGCTATATAACGGCCACTATTTCGAAATCGGTCTGCCATTTAAATCCCTGATTCAAGGCTACAAAATTTAGTAAAAAGGGGTGGTGATCAAATCCAACCTGTTCATGGTGCATGATAGAAATGTTTGGATTCTCAAGAATCCATTGATTATTACCAAGGCAGCGATCAAGTATTTGGAATAAACTCTCTCGACGCCAAGTAAATATTGGTCCTTTATACTCGAGATCAACAATGCCTATATCGTATATGAAATCCCGAAAAGGACTATGGTGCCCATTCTTCTTAACTACACCACTTTTCTGCTCATCAGAGGAACAAATAACATTAAAATCCCCACCAAGGATCCATGATAAAGTTATATTTGAACCAATGGAATAAAGAGAGTGCTAAAGATCAATCCTATTAGAAGCACTAGGGCTAGTATAAATAACCGTGAGCATCTATTACTTCTTATCAACCACGTTAGAATAGGACATGTGAATGTACTTAAAGTCCACCTCCAAGATATCTATATAAACATCATCTCCCCACATAACCCATATACCTCTTGAGAATTCACAAGCTTCAACATGAAAAGAGCATTTGAATACGGTCCTTCTGATGACATTATCCACTTTACAACCACTCCCCCTAGTTTCCATGAGGATCACAACATTCAGCTTATGATTCAATATGATATTTTTCAAGATACGACTAAAACTTGGGCTAACTGTACCTTGACAATTCCAAAATAAAACTTTAACTATAGAGAAAGATAGAAAGAAAAAAAATGAAGAAGACTTACAACTTTGTTGCTCCCTCAAGATCAAGGTCATCACTAGCCATATTAGACCCCTCCATTGAATTGTCATCTAGTTCCATTGCATCAATTTCATTATTCATGACATTAATCCATTCCCTAACTTGAGGAAATTTTTACAGTAAGATATTATTTTTGATATAGTAAGGAAATAAAGTGACAAAAAGGAGAATTTTGAGTTATGACAACATTGGGAAGTACATTATGACATATTAATTCAAGAAAGGATTAAATTGTAAAAGTGAGAAAAGTTTTGTTACCCAATAGTAAATATTCAAAATTTGAGGGGTTAAAATATAAATATAAAAAAGTTGAAGGATCAATAGTGTAAATATTTTAAGGGTGGAATAATCTATAACCTAAGGAAAAAGGATGAATTGGGACCAAATTGAATAGATGAAGAATTATGAGGGACCAAATTGTAATTTTACCAAATTAAGTGATGACTCAAGGATGGAATTTTAGAAGATATAAAGGGCAAAATGGTCAATTAGAAGAGAGAGAAATCTAGAAAATAATGATGATGTTGGAGATATTTAAGATTAAATAAATAAATAAATATTAGTTTATTATATTTTGATTTGATTTTTTTTCTTAATGATATTTTATTACTTTATTTAGTGTATATATATATGTGGAAAGAAAGATGGAAGCCATCATCCCACCATTTTTCTATGCATCAACGTGAGAAGAAGAGAGAAAGAAAGAAAGTTTTACTTTCTTTACAATTTGATCCTCACACCAAAAATTCACCATTTTCACTTAGAATTCAAAGAAATTTCCATAGCCACCAAGAGAGAAAATTGATAAGGAGACTATGGGGAGCTATAATATCAAGTTAGATTTAATAAATAGAGGTTGGAGGAGAGAGAAAATCAAGTTAAAGATTGAAATCAATAGAGCAATGTAAGAACATCAAGATTTCAATATATTTTTGAGTTTGATATTATTGAAAAAGTATGAAATAGATGTTAATGTAGGGTTTTATTATATAAGGTTCTATGCTATTGATATGTTAGTGAATAAAAATAAGAGAAAGTGATGGAAAATACTATAGAGAAAGGGAATAAGGGTGTTATAAATTTAGTAATCAACATTTTGCACTAAAACAGTTTTGGACAGAAACAGTAGGTTAACTTTGAAAAATCGCCATAAATCATGGAAATTGAATTATAGGATGAAAAAATATGAAATTAAATTTTCTTTAGTATATTTTTTGATAGAAGAAACGTTGTAATCAATGGAATTGTAAATTATGAGATATAATAAATTTTGTGAGACAAGGTCAGAATGAATTCGGGTTCCCCTATTCTGACTTTGGAAAATCATTAAAAATTGTAAAAAAATTATTATGAGTTATAATTTATATGATTAGAATCCTTAATAAGTATATTTAAAAAAAACAAACGAGAACATCATCCAAATCCTGTACAAGGGGATAATTAATTTTTAGTGAAGAAGGGTCAAAACTGTCAGACAGCAGAACAGGGATGACTTTAAAGAATAAAATGTACTTATTGGCTAAAATTAAAATTATGAAAATTTTATGGTAGGAAGATATGTGCGTATAGTTTCACATAAAATTTACGAATCTCAATTCAGAGTTCTGTATCTTAAGATATAATTAATTTAGTAACTATAACTCAAGTGAACAGCTTCTTATGAGTAAACAAGTAAATAGTGGTAATATATATATCAAGGATGTGGAATGGAGTGGAGGAGGAGGAAAAATAATATATGTGAATATTCAGCTAGTATGAGTTTATTTTAAAATAGCTAATTTACATGTTTTAGGTTCAGGGACTAAATTGAATAAAAGTAAAATTTTAAGGGTAATTTTGTAAAAATGTCAAAAATAACCAAATTGCATGAAATGAATTGTTTTATCATTTAAATTAATAAATTGAATGAAATATTAATTTAGATTAAGATTTGGCTGGAAATTCGAGAAAAATGGAAAATTACCAAAATGTCCCTAAATTTTGATATTTCTGCTATTTAGCCCGATAAGTTTGTGTAACTTGAATTATATTCTTAAATGCTTGAAATGTTTGCTATTGATGTGAATATGATTTGAATGTTAATTGTATAAAAATTGATGAAAAATTGATATATTCGATAAAAAGGGGAAGAAATCCCGATTGAATGGAAGGAAAACTCGATGGATCTATGAAAAGGAATTAACGGTAAAAAGGATCTAGCCCGGACGGGTGATCCTATCCTAATATAGCCCTCCCGAAGAATATGTGTGAAAAAGATCTAGCCCGGACGGGTGATCTTGATATAGCCCTCCTGAAGAATATGTGGAAAATGAATTTAGCCCGGACGGGTAATCCGAATTAGGGTCTGAATATAGCCTGGACTGGTAATTCAGATCCAAGCTCATTAGAGTAATTCTCGTTGTAGGGGATTTAGCCTGGACTGGTAATCCCGACAATACTTTATGAGTTTATATTACAGGGGATTTAGCCTAGATTGGTAATCCCGCTGTAAGAAATGAGGTTCGTGAGAGTGTGCTCTCTGAATTGAAAAATGTGCGCACATGAAATGAATTGACGGACCCGAATTTGTACACTAAAGTGTACCCTTGAAAATCTATCAAAATTCCAAGAAGTTCAACGGGATAAAAATAGAAAATGATAAGTACATAAAATCATGAAATTAAACTTGAAATACACAAAAATGATAATTATTTGATATACTAAAATATGACATGGAAAATACATGTATGTGAAACTTGCCTGATAATTATGCATATTCAAGATTATAAACTGCTACTGGAATAAATATACATTGAACTTATAAAAAAATTATGGTACATGAAATATTGTCATAATGAATTGAATAATTTATATTTAAGAAGAAACAACAAGAAAATGATATGTATCATGACATGTAAATATGAGACTATCTTTGATACGTTGATACAAGGAAAATTATGTGTATTAAGACGAGTAATAAATTTAAGTGGGACATGGTGAGAAAATAAGTTTGTCAATATTAAAGTACGCTAACCAATGTTGTTGCTTGAAGTTTAGGCAAGTGCCAAATTACTGTTGAATGATAAGTGCTTAGATGAAAATATAATTGAGCTTATGAAAGAATGGAAAGGTTTCAGTTATGCAATTTCTTATGAAAAGATTTGTTATGTGATACGCCCATATGAACCCTGCACCTAATTCGGAAATAAAAAAAATTAAAAATATATATATATTTAAGATTCTGCAAAAAATTCCCTATGATTTCGATTTAATCCCAGTAGGTTCCTAATAAATGTTTTGGGCTTCGAGAGCCCAATAGAGGGGCGTTATGATTATTTTCAGAATATGAATAATAAATGATTCAGAATTATTAAAAATGTTCAGTAAACTCCGGTAATGCCTCATGCCCTATTCCAACAACAGATACGGGTAGGGGGTGTTACAATAGATAACATAGGCCTTGAAGGAGTTTGCAAGGGAATAAGAAAAGAGGGCCCATTTTTATCAATCTATACAACTCGATGGTAAGCTGGATTTAAACTTTTTACTTTTCAAAACACCATTTTTGACTGTTGGGCTCCATTAGACCCACTACCATCATTGTTCTTTTGTACTGATCCCTTTGTTGCAGCAGTTAAAATCCTTCTCGCATAAGGAAACACAACTTTATTTCATTTGTCTGCTGACTTTGACCTTTTTTATCCAGTATTAAAAAAGTGATCAAACCCTTGCCTTATAACCACCCCTTGATTATTTGACTTTACCCCAATGTCGTTGTTTATGTCTGATTTTCTTCCTCTAGATTTGAGATTTTCGCAAATCTCGAGCCTTGATTCCCTAGAGATTCCCCTATATTCTCCTTTCCTTTTGAACTATATTTTCTTGTAATAGATTGCCTTCTCAGGCGAGTTGGAGTTTGCATCCAAGGGCCATACAAAGATTTCTTCCTTATACTTTCTTTTGCATGTCTAGAGTCTGAAGAAGAGACTTTTTATTGTCCATGATTCCCCATATTCATAAGCGTTTTCCTCATTGTATCGTGATCTTCCTGTTTCCTAGTGCATGTTTCATGTGTATGGTCATATGTACCACATTCATAATAGATAATTGGTAAGCCCTCATATTCATTTGCTTGTGGTGTACCATCAATACCCACCCACAACCTTAGAGGTTTGTCAAGATCGACGACCACTATAATCCAAACAAATCACCTTCACTTTCCATTCATAGTATTGTAATTGACTTTCACCACTTGACCAAACACCTTCGTGATAGCCCTCAACATGCCCTTAATATAATACCTATATGGGAGACATGGTAGTCGAATCCAAACAACTTTAGTAGGATGTTTTTCTTTAGTTGAGAAATCCAAACAATTTTAATGTTTTTCTTTAGACATGGTAGACAAGGTTACACCATGATGTAGCGTCAAAAAATCATCTAAGGTCTCTCTGTCAAAACTCTTTTGTAATCCTTTGAATAACTCAACTTCACTATGAAATAATCATTGTCTAAATCAACTAGTTTGAACTTCCCTTGAAGATTCCAAATGTTTTTAAGTCTTCCCTTCAGCGTACAATAGCCAATGGATCTACCAAGAGGCTTGCTGATAACCGTATTGGCCATGCTCTTGGCAAAAAGATCATGCACTCATTTTAAAAAAGTTATTTTCGGATAAGGCCCATCATAGGAAATATGAGCATCACGTTCCAGTAATTCGATACCGTTACTGTTCAAGACATCAAACTCATCATCAGAAAAATCTTTCTGATCTTCAAAATTCGGAGGTAGATGGGTTAGAAGTGTTCCCTTCCATGATAGTTTGGCCTCTGTGTTAGGCATTCTCACCTTATCATTCGCATTGCTTAGCTTGTTTCGTACTTTCTTCGTAGCTCTTTCCTCCACAAGAGGGATTGGAGAACTAGGTCTTTCATTGCTCTATGTCGAGAGAGAAACTTTAACCTCCATTTTTTTCTTATCTAGAAAGAATTATTGACAAAAATTTAGTCGGTAAAGAAACCCTTAATATAACGATTTTGATAATATAAATGTTAAATTCATTACCTTCTAATAATATAATAATATTAAATTGATAGTATAAGTAAATAATTATTTAATCTAATCTAATCTAATCTAATGCTTATATTTAAGCACTTTACTGAATTGGTTACTCAAAACTAGATCACTAACTCAACTATAAAATTATAGAAATATCACATCTTTTAAAGTATAATCAATATTATTATAATGAAACTTTTTTTTTTGCATAGAAAACTAATATTCATTAATAGAGGTTTAACTTAAGAAAGTTTGACGCATTAACACACTATAAGAAAATGAAAGGATGTAACAAAATTAAAGGCCAAACCAACAAAACATAAAATAAAGCGCACAGATGGAAAAAAAACCATCAAATCAAGAACACACCCCAAACCAAACCCTAAAAAGAGAACCCATTAGAGAATACTAGCCATTATCCTTTCCTTTATCAACAACTACTCTGCACAGCCAAAACGGAAAAGGATATTGCTTTGAAAACCAACCATGAATATTCCAATGAACCTTCTCTATCTTCAAAGCTTAACAACGATTTCTTAACTTTGACGAAACTAAGTAGTCCAGTCCTCATCAACCATCTTTTCAACCGAATTTGGTGCCTCCTCAACCTAGAAACATGGTGTTTGATGCCGACGCCCTTCCATTGCTAGATTATGTGTTGCCCTGTTAGCTTCTCTTGGAACAAAATGGTAAGTAACTTCCTCAAAATGACATTCTAAAAGTCGAATGCTTTGGGAAATTGGTTCGAGAAATTATTTGTCTCCCCTTTCTGATTTGAGTTTGTAATGATCGACAGGGAATCCCCTTCCAGTAATATTCTCCTAAAACCCATTTCAATTGCAAACAGAAGAGCCTTTTCAGAGGCCCTAGCTTCTGCTACAAAGCCATCCTCTACTCCCTCATATAGGTAAGTACACACACCCATGATTTGTCCCTTATCATTTCGAGCTAAAACTACTACAACAGAAGTTTTAGGATCACCTTTAAAAGAAGCATCAAAATTTAACTTAATAGTACCAGAGTTAGAGGCTCGCCACAACTCTTTCACCATAGTTTTAGATGAGGAAATAGGGACTTTACTCAAACTTATCTCCTGTATATAACCTCGAATAAAGCCCGATAGTTCCTGTATAGATACCTTAAGACCTTCATGTACCATTTTATTTCTTCTATACCACTGAGCCGAAAAAGAAATAGTCAAAATTTGTCTAGTACCTTCATCTGCTTCAAAATAAGTATTTACTAACCGATCTTTGCAATTAGAGGTATTCCCTACTGGAGCGGTCAAGATATTCAGATAAGTCCATAGCCGTTGTAATACACCACAGGACCACATCAAATGGTCAGAATTCTCTAGAGCCTCCGTTTAATTAGATTGCTAAAATGAGACACATAATTGTTGATTAACCGTCACATATATATTTTAACTTTGGTTGGTAGATACAAAGCCCAAAGCAATTTGTAAAAGTCATTGTATTTGTCTGCTGTAGTAGGATTGTATTCAGTATTCTGTAATTTTTCTATAACTAAAGCCCTATGCCCACTCTTCACAGAATACTCCCTAGTGGCTTCGTGTCTCCAAACCAGCATATCCTGAACTTTGGAACTAGCTATAGGAATGTTGAAAATGCGCTTCGTTTGGTCTCTGTCAACAGGTCTGCTAATTACCTCCTTATTCCAAGTACTCGACTCAACACCAATTAATTGATTCACTGTAGTCCAACAAGGATTTATACTCTGAACTGATAATCTACTACTTTCAAGATCAGGCAGCCATGGATCATTCCAATTGTTCATACCCTCACCACTACCAATGCACCAAATTAATCTGTCCTCAATCAGACCCCGGGCACTACAAATACTCCTTCAAGAAAACGAAGGGTAAGATCCAACTTTTGCTGACATAATGTCTGTGAATGGATAATAACATGCTTTAAAAACTATCGCTAAAAGGCAATTGGGCTAGGATAATAACCACCAAACTTGTTTTGCTAGTAAAGCTTTAATGAACAAAAAGAGATCCTGAAATCCCAGCCCACCAGCAACTTTGGGTTTACACAGCGCACTCCAATTACTCCAATGAATGCCCTTAGCTGATTTGCTATTAGACCACCAAAATTTTTTCAAAATACCTTCTAGCTTTTGGCATAAAATCTTTGGCAAAGCAAAACACTGCATAAAGTATACCAGAATTGCCTGTAAAATCGACTTAATGAATACTTCTTTACCCCTATCGAAAGACAGCGAAAACTCCACCCCTCAATTCTTCTTCTGAAACGGTCAACAAAGTTTGCAAAAGCCTACCTCTTCTTTCTTTCAACCATCATTGCCAGACCTAAATACTTCTCAGGGTTTGTTGCTACAGGACTCCCAAAATGTTGGCAACTAACTCCATTTTATTAGAATCCACACTTGCACCAAAATAAATAAATGACTTTTCAAAATTAACTTGTTGCCCCGAAACCAGCTCATATTCCATAATAATGTTATGGACTGTATTTGCTCCTTCATACGAGGCATCACTAAAAAGTATACACTCGTCCGCAAAAAAACAAGTGATTAATTGCTAGCCTTTCCCTCCTAATCGAAGCATCCCTCATCAGATCTTTCTGTTTTGACTCATTCAATAGTGTAGAAAAACCCTCTGCATAGATTAAGAATAAATAAAGGCTGAGTGGATCTCCTTGTCTCAACCCTCTCGAAGGAGAAAACCAGCCGTTAATATCCCAATTGATACCCATTATATAAGTAACAGAACAGACACACCGCATAATGAGAATGATCTAATCAGTATGAAAACCTAACCTGAGCATCATTCCAGCCAAAAAATCCCACTCAACATGATCATACATTTTACTTATATTGAGTTTAAGTGCAAAATTCCCTTTTCTATTCTTGTTTTTCATTTTAAGGGAATGTAAGACCTCATAAGAAATTAAAACATTATCTGAAATATGTCTCCTTTGGATAAAAGCCCCTTGGACTTCATTAATACAACACCCTAACATTGCACTTATTCGTTCCACTAAGATTTTCGCAATAATTTTGTAAACCACATTACATAAAATTATAGGTCTAAATTGCGAAAGATTTTTCGATTTCTCAACCTTAGGAATTAGAGCTATATGGGTTTTATTAATCTCGCCCATTTCAATCTCACCCTTCAAGACAGACAAACAATACCTAGAAATCTCGGGCCCAACAATATGCCAATACCTTTGGTAGAACATTACTGGAAAACCGTCGATCCCCGGGGCTTTTAGGGGCGCCATCATCTTAACCACATGCCCAATTTCCTCCTCAGTGAAAGGTTTGAGTAGCTCTTCATTCATACTATTTGTGATTCGTTTCTTCACTAACCCAAGTAGCCGTTTATTGGCACCTGTCTCGAAAGCCGTGTATAGATTTTTGATGTGTTTCAAAGCAATCTGCAACATCTCTTCAGCTTTTGAAACCCAACGTCTATCCTCCCCTTCCAACCCAATAATCTGATTACGATTTTGACGGGTCACAGCTACTTTGTGAAAAAAACTTGTATTCTGATCCCCATTTTTTAACCTGTTGACTCGGGCACGTTGTTCCCCAAAAAAAATTCTCTTTAGCAGCTGCCAAATTCAGAGCTAACTGAACCTCTATAATTTTAGCCAAAACCTCATCAGATGGATCCTAATTATAAAGTTTGAGCAACCGTTCCTCTAAATCCATTTAGTTTCTCTTTTACTCTTAACTCCTTAGACGACTCCATTGTTGGAACTGTTGACCCATTTTCGCTAACTTAGCAAGAATACTAACAGATGAATCAACCCAATTCTTTTTTACTTCATCCTCAAAAGATTGTTCTAAGCACCATCTGGCCTCAAAACGGAAATGCTTAGCTCTGTGGCTTTTATCATCCCTCAGCTTTCTTGCTGTGTACACAAGAATGTGACAATGGTCCGAAGTAGTATGACTCAAATACTCCACTAAATAGCCTGGTAAAAAACTCATCCATTCCAAAGTCGCAACTCCCCTATCAAGTTTTTCCCTTATGTTAGTTGACAAAAATCTTTCCCTCTCCCATGTAAACCACCTACTAGTGAAACCCAGATCATTAAGCCTACAATCATCCAAACCGTTTCGAAACTCAGCCATCTATTATTTTGATTCAAAAGAGCTGGTGATATCATTGAAATCCCCAATCACAAGCCAATGGACCATTTGATCATGTCCCGAATGACTAAACAGCTCCCATGACCTTCGCCTACTTTGTTCACCAGGGGTCCCATAAAAACCCGTTAACCTCTAAATTTCACCACTTTCATTATCATGAATATAAACATCAATATGGTAATGAGAATAACTCCTAAGCATAATCAAAGAGTTACCTTTCCAACCCAATGATAAACCTCATTTTGATCCAATCACCCCTATATCAATACCATTTTCAGAAGTGCATTTCAACCGAACTAGTTTCATCGTTTTTGAATTTAATTTCATTTCTATAAGAAACAAAATTCGGGGATTAATGGCCCTCAATTTATTTTAGAGCATATTGATAGTTTGTGGCCTCCTTAGTCCATGGACATTCCAACTTAGAAGTTCCATTGCATTCGGCTACTCTACCCTGTAGAGCTAGCGTTGTATCATGAAGTCATCCATCGATGTCATTCCCCAAAGAGAGTGTCATATCACCAACCACTCGTTGTCATTTCTTTCCTTCCATAGTAAGAAGTGGGTCATTTTCCTTATCCAACAACAGATCCATAAGACCATTTTCACAACCAGCCCCATTTAAACCCCTACTGTCCGTATTTTGCCAGTTCTCAAAACCCTTATTTAATGTCTTTGTCTAGATCCTAATGGAATAAAGTTAGGGTTTAGATAAGATTTCTCCACATTTCCCCAACGATTACGCCCAGTATCTCTCTCTTTCCCTAAATTTTAGACTCTAGTGCCACTTTTCATATTCATTATCGAAACCATTTTTTTGGAATCGACTTTTATTTAAAAAAGAAAATAGAGTCGCCACCAATCCTTTTTGTGAGGTGTGATCAGATCACCTCATAATTCAATTGTTTTAATAAAAGTTTTGATTTACTAAAATAATGTTTTTGGTCTACACAAATCCACAAAATGAGTTCAGGAGTCGGTTATGCACGAGGAAGGATTAACACCCACGTGACACCCAAAATTGGTACCTATTTGATTAATTAATGTCTTAATGTCAAAAATTTCAAAACTTGAAAGAATTCACGATACGATTCCTCTTTTTATTAATGTTAAATTAAGAAAAAAACACTTGAATAAATTGCAACGAATGTTAAAGACCTTCTTGTCTTGAGATAATAAATGTCACATCCCGTAAGTTAGGACACGACATTTAGAACTCTAGAGAACAAGCTTGCCTTTAAAATTTTTGTTTAAATTTCATGTATTTAAATTTCAAAAGGATATTTAGCTATTTAGGTTTAATGAGAAAATCGAAACCCCGTAAGTTAGGGTACGATTTCTCAGATCTCCAAAATGCGAAATATTTCCTATTTTTAAAAGTTTTCTTTTTTGAATTTGGGTGAAAATTAATGCAATATTAAAAATGATATACGTGTAGTTTATTTGATTATATTCAAAAAATCGTTTAAAACATAAAAAGGGTCATATTTGGAAAATATTGGTAATGCAACATACATTTGGAGTAACAATGGCATAATATGCATAATAAAATACAACATATATAACATTGATATTAATGGATCATAATATTAATATGCATGAACAATAATAATGATAATAACAATGACATTAAAA
Organism: Gossypium hirsutum; assembly: GCF_007990345.1. Classification (NCBI taxonomy): domain Eukaryota; kingdom Viridiplantae; phylum Streptophyta; class Magnoliopsida; order Malvales; family Malvaceae; genus Gossypium; species Gossypium hirsutum. The sequence continues at coordinate 59,779,003 of NC_053437.1, forward strand.
ATAATAATAGTGAATAATATAAATTTTGAAAAGTATATAAAAAGTAATGAATAAATAAATAAATCAATGATAAAATTTGATTAAAGGTTGAAAATAAATAAATAAAGTGTAGTAATAAAAAAAACAGTTTGTAAAAAAAATGAAAAATTTTGAAGTTAAATAAGCCAAGGACTGAATTGAAATCAGAATAAAATTAAGGAGTATAGATTGTAAATAACAAAAAAATAACTAATAAAACAGAAATAAGGATCAAAATAAAATGCGCTAAAAGACATAGGGACTAAACGGGAAATTATCCCAAACACCCTAAACGCACAGTTTCATGCGGGACCAAAATAAAATAGAGATAAAATTATGCGGCAAAATTAAAAGAAAAAGAAAAGAAAGGAAAATGACTAAATTGCAACGCATTGCAAAAGCGGAAGGACCGCACACGTAAATAACCCAAGCGTTAGAAAACACGCAAATCCTAGCCTTGTGGGTCGGGTCGCACTCAGGTTGGTGTCAAAATGATGCCGTTTAGCGTCTGGGGGTTAATTCAAAATGATTTCGTTTTGATAAGCTATATAAACCCTATTTTTTACCGAAAATTTCATTTAACCCTTCATTTAAAAAAAAAACTTTGAAAACCTTTCAAACTCTCTCATCTCTTTCCAGAATCCGGCAATGGCTCCGGTCGTTGGCCACCGTGGCGGCCGTTGGTCACCGGTGATAGCCCCGCCATCCATGGTGCTAGAAAGCAAAAATGGCCATTTTTCTTGGCCTTTTGATTTTCTGACCCTGAAAAGTGTCATCTTTCATCGAAGATGACATTCCTCGGCCACCCACGGCGGTAGAATGCAAAAAAACGGTAAGCTTTCGACTCCCTTTTTTTTTAATTTTATGCTTGTTTCTTTAAAAAATAAAATAAAAAATAAAAACGAAGAGAGAAAATGAATAAAAGACCACCTTTTAAAAATTCCTTTTTCTTCTGTTTCAATTACTGTGTAAAAAAATACATTGATCTGTTTGTGGCCTTTATAGCCAAAAAAATACAATTTTTTGCTACTGTTTCTTCTGTTTTTTCTTTCTTGTCTTGCTTGTAGGTACGGAAGCTATTTGTGTATAGAGGTGCTGACGTGGAGGTACGGAGGTTGACGTGGAGGAAGTAACGGCAGCGACAGTTTATACTAGCCCTAGGGTTTTCTTTTTTTGATGTTGAAAATAGTTTAATTTTTGGGCTGTTGGGCCACTAGGGTTTTTGTTGCATTTGGGCTATAATAGGGTTGTGTTTTTGGGCTTGATATGTAAATGGACTGTTAAAAAAATTTGGACTTTATATTTATTTTGGTTTATTTTGTGTTTTATTTTTGATCTGGGCCCAGGCCAAAATTGGCCTATTACAGCTGACACTCTTTTCTCATTGTCGTGTAAAGAGAATGGAACAAAGAAAAAAGGGCCAATTGTGCCTGATCTAGCCGAGTCTTGACTTCTTTAGGTGCTTATCTTCTTCAAGTAGCCTCATTCCCTCCCACTCCACTGGATCTTCAAGGAGATGAGAATTGGTAATTTCAACCTGCTCCACTGTAACTTCAGGGAGATAAGGTTTGCAACTTGTAGCTTCAATCTGTTCCGCAGCATTTTCAGGGAAATGAGATTCGTTGTCTTCAGTTTATTCCACTGTGACTTTAGGGAGATAAGACTAGTGGCTTCAATCTGCTCCACTGCAACTTCAGGGAGATAAGATTTGTAGCCCGTCTTCAATCTGCTCCACTGTAACTTCAGGGAGATAAGATTGATTTATTTTTAACCTGTTCCACTGCAACTTCAAGGAGATAAGGTTTGATATGATCTGCTCTGCTGCAACTTCAGAGAGATAAGATCTGTAATTTATAGCTTTAATATGTTCCATTGCAACTTCAGGGAGATAAGATTGGTATCTTCAACCTGCTCTATTGTAACTTCAGGGAGATAAGGTTTGTGGCTTTAATCTGCTCCACTGTAACTTCAGTTATAAGATTTATAACTTGTCTTCATTTTGCTCCACTGCAACTTCAGGGAGATAAGATTGGTTTATTTTTAACCTGTTCCACTACAACTTCAGGAAGATAAGGTTTGATATGATCTGCTCTACTGCAACTTCAGAGAGATAAGATCTGTAATTTATAGCTTCAATCTGTTCCACTGCAGCTTTAGGAAATAAGATTCGCTATCTTCAGTCTGTTCCACTGCAACTTCAGGAAGATAAGACTAGTAACTTCAACCTACTTCACTACAACTTCAGGGAGATAAAGTTTGTTATGATCTTTAATCCATCCCACTGCAACTTCAAGGGTATAGGATTAATGGCTTCATTAACCTGTTACACCATTCACTGGGTAACATGACGTGTAGAATCCATCTCATGGGCCTATTTATGCCAAGTGATTAGGATGTCATGATCAGAATGAATCAAATGCTCCTAACTAGATGTGTACAGAATGTCATTTTTCGAGAATGATCCCTTTTTAATGCTTAGGTTGTCATTGCTCTTTGTTCATCAAGGTTCTATCACTGATGAATTACCCCGCCTTCTTGTTCAGCTGGTATCTCTGACAGAAAACTCGAAAAAATAATCATAATTTAGACTATTCTTTGTCAAATGTTTCCAACCCTTATGTTTGGTTATTTCTAAATAATAGTCCTGTTTTAGGTCATCGTACTATTTAGAAGCTTTCAGAGTAATATGTAGAACTCCTTTTGCTTAAATATTATCAGTCCATTAATCGTTCTTTCAATGAAAAATGCTTGACAAAGATTATCACAATGGACAAGATGAAATTTTATTGAGAATAAAGCTCAAGATGAATAAATTAATCAAGATAGCAAATTTTTCAAAAATACATAAGATGAAAACAGGTGACCTAGATATCGTAGCATGAGCTTCTGCGTACAAACTTCTTGAGGACCCTTTTGATCTTGATATGTGTTTCGAAGATTCAGAATGCTTTGTTGATGCCCCAAGATGTAGCATCCCTCCTTCTTGCTAAATCCGACATAGTAAAACTATCGCATGCCCTACCTTTGATCAAAATTTGAATTTCCCTTTTCCTGGGTTTTCAGTTCAAAACCCTTTTGGTCTCAAAGTGCCCTTTGCGGGTTTTCGCCTTGGCCTCTCCTTTTTTTTATATTTCTTTATGAAATATTTTTTGATTGAATCTCAACTCATAGGATTAGACAAGTCCTTGTTATCAACACTTTTCCATATAAGACCTTCCACATAAGATCCTTCCTAGTTTGACATTCACTTTCTTCTGAAGTCCTTTTGTATGGGAAGGATCTTCTTCGATCCAGGTCCCCCTCATGGAATTCTCTGGGGCGAACATTTTTTGGTGAGCTCATATAATTTGTTTTTGGTACATTTGACCATGACGAATAACTTTAAACCTTTCTCTTCAATTAAGATTGGATCTAAAAAAACTCAGAGAGAAGGAATCTCGACTTCAATGGGTAAAACCGCAATAAGCCAAAGAGAAAGGCGTTGCCCCGATAGAGGCTTTTTTTTAACCGTTCATTTTGGGGTGATATGGTGTTAATCTTGAATAGACTGCAAACTTCTGATATCGTTCTGTTGTTTAAATTTAGTGCATTGTCAAATATGATCCTTTTAGGCATTCCATACTGACATATGATTTTTTTTAAAGAATTTGCTGACTGTTGACTTTGTGACATTGGCATATGAAGCAGCTTCTACCCACTTAGTGAAGTAATTGACGACCACAAAGATGAATCGATGATCGCCAGAAGCTTTTGGCAAAATCGGTCTAATGACATCCATGTCTCACATGGAGAAAGACCATGGATTCTATTAATTCTTTGTAAGGTAGGATATGTTTCTCATCTTGTTCTACCATCCTTAACAAATTAGGAGATAAGCTACAGTCTTGATCATCTTCAAAGTCCTGAGGTTCCTCTGGACACATATCTTGCTCAAAAGGAGATTTTGAGTCAATAGCAGTGTCGCTCATATCATTGCTGTCTAGAGACCTGTTATAGGGACAAAGGAAGATCCAAAGAACTAAAGAATCTAAGAATAATTATTTGTATAGTATGATTATGAATGAAATGGAAACAATAAAAGAATATTTGCTCGAAGTGAGAAACAAAGATGCATTTTATTGAAATAAAGATGTTGGACATAAACCTATCTCACAAAAGGATTCTTATTGCTCTCAAGCTTAGAGCAATAAGCGTGTTTTGAACATTACTCCAAATTAATTCTAAAAATTTCAGGGATCCCTTCCACAGTCTCATTGTTCAAAACACTTCCAGGTGTGTAAGGGCAAATGTCTGATAAATTCTCTTCCCCGGATCCCTCTTCGGATATGGCGTAAATGTTCAAATTCCCCAACATTTCTTCCGGGCCTTTGACTTCTTCGAGGAATTCCAACTTTATTATCCATTAGGCTCTGCACCAAAGCTTTGAATTCAATGCACTCTTGGATTTCATGACCTTCTTCAGCGTGGAACTAACAGTAGCTCATCATCCTTTTTGGTCTCTTCTCCAAATTTTGAATGATTAATCTCATGTCTATCATTTGCTTCAAAACCCATTTCAGTGGGGTTTTTACTTCTGCAACATTGGTTTTGGTTCTCTTTCCTCCACTCTCAATTATCACATTTACCCCTGGGTCTGGATGACTGGGTAACGGATTTCCTACCACATTAGGTCCTGATGGATCGTTAAACTTCACGATGCCCATCTTGATGAACCTTTCAGCTAACTTTTTAAACGTAGTGTAGTTTTCAATTCAGTGTCCTGTTATTCCCACGTGGTATTCGCATTAGGCATTCGCATCATACAATTTCAGGAACGGAGGTTGCACGGGTTCCGAGTAGAGCGGAGATACCATATGCGTATCAAACAGATTCTGATACAGCTCTGTATATGTTATCGGGATGGGTGTGAATTGGAGTCTTTCTATGTTTGGCTTTGATAGCTAGTGCTACGACTCTCGGCTGGCCTACAGTGACCGGTTTGGAATGCCCTTTATTATACATGCTCAGGTTATTCGCTTCATTTTTCTTGTTTTTTAGTGTTGATCATTTGACGCTTTCCCCTGCATCTATCTTCTCACTTCTGATTGTATTTTCAATCATCTCGCCAAACATTACTATATCTGAGAAACTCTTCGTAGCGCTTCCCAACATCTGGTTAATGAATAGGGCTTTCAGAGTGTTGATGAAAAGTATCATGGTTTCTTTCTCCAGAAGAGGTGGCTCGACTTGTGTCACTACCTCTCTCCATCTTTGGGCATATTGCTTGAAGCTCTCATTTTGCTTCTTTTTCATATTCTGCAGTGTAATTCTATCAGGTGTCATGTTTGTTACATGGCTGTATTACTTTATGAAAGCCTGTGCCAAGTCCTTCTATAAGTGGATTTTGGCACGGCTCAGCTGGTTGTACCATTTGGCGACCGACCCAATCAGACTATCTTGGAAGCAATGAATTAAAAATTGATCCTTATTAACGTATCCTGTCATTCTTCGGCAGAACATCGTGATATGAGCTTCAGGACAACTAGTCTCATTATACTTTTCAAATTCTAGAGTCTTGAATTTCGGCGGGAGTACTAGATCTGGGACCAAACTCAGATCCTTGGCGTCAACCTTGCAATGGTAATCATCATTTTCCATTGCTCTGAGTTTTTCTTCCAACCACCTGTATCGATCTTCGAGTTGTTTTGGTAGTTCCACCCTTGCTTTTTCTATTTCTGTCATTTCGTCTAGATCAGGAACTACAGGATTGGTTGGATTGTCCCTTGGATTGAAACCTGAGCCTGTTGGGTAGTTCATTGGTGTCGAGGTACCAGTCTGATATTCTTGGGGTCTGATAGTGACGGGTGCCCCTTGTAGATGCACGTCTGGTTGGGCCTGGACACTTATCGGGTTAAAACCTGGGGGATAGACAGGGTCTTCATTATCATCCCCAGAGTTGACCACTAGGCTTTTCCCTTTTTCAGGCCCTCTAACCAGTAACTGCATCAATTGGCTCATTATATTTCTTTGGGATTCTAGCATCTGATCCCTAATGTCTTGTTGAAATTTGGCTAATTGCTCTTGTAGTTACGCTTGCAACTGATCTTGCATATCCTTCTGCATTTGTTCTAATCTTTCTAATTTTTGATCCATTTCTTTGGTTTTGCGGTGGGTACCGTAACGATATTTAGTTGGTGGATTTTTGTTAGTTTCCAGGGTAACTGTAACAATTTCGATTAATTAGGGTCCCTTTGTGAAATTTAATGCATGCAATGAAATGCAATGTAGATAAATGGAATGAATACAAAAAGAGGCATTGATTCTGATTCAATTCTATTAGAACAATTTTACTAGAAAACAAATCTCTTTACATAAAACAGATATTTACATATACGACCTTGCCCTAAAACTCAAAGTGAAGACATCAATCTTTTTTCTCAAATTCGTATGTTAAGATCGAATCTCGTGAACCCTTCAAAGGGGTGTCTCCTCTATCTCCTTTTTGCTTGATCTAAGTCGCGACCCATTGTTCGCTCATCCTTGTGAGGCTCATTAGCTTATTTAAGAAAGTTGGAACGTTGGTGGCTCTGGAATAATCTTTGTTAGCTTGAATCCTCGGGCAACGAAGCAAAGTTGTGTACTCATTCATCAGACTATCACCCTTCCCTCGTTACGTTTTCTTGGACCATATTCGGACGACCGTATTGTCTCCCACTTTATCAAGAAATCAATTTTCCATGACAAGCTCTCTATTTAGCAACTAAACGTAAATCAACACCTCTTTTCTATGATAAAAGTGCAATGCAATCATAACTAAAACACAAGAAAACACATCAGTACAAAAACATGAATAACAAAAAGAGCACCTATTTAGATGACCACTAAGGGTTTGGCGTGGCTCTACCTAGGGTAGGCTCTTAGGGCTCACTATATGCGGTTCGGTTCTAAAGTAAGGGTACTTGAACCGATAGATTCCTCGATCCTCACTCATTATAGGCTCATACGGACCGAGTTCAGTTCAAGGGAATACATTTCTCTATCGCTATACGGAGATGAAAATCTCAGGAAGACATAGGCACGAATGTATACCGAAAGCAATCCACTATCGCATATGGAGGTGAAGACCCCACGAATGAATAGTTTCTCACTCCTACTTAAAAGGGTATAACTAACCGGTTATGAAATGCAATATGCGAAAATATATCCAAAGACTCGAACTAATAAAGCAAATATGACAAGATGATGCAGACCATAAAAATAAGATGCAACGAAAAGATTGTAAATTTTAATCGGACTTTCAGTTTTCGACAAAAAGATAGAAAATAATCAACTCGTGGCTTGACTCTCTTATTTTGTCCTCAATGGAGTCGCCAAGCTATCGAAACCATTTTTGGAATCGATTTTTATTTAAAAACGAAAATGGAGTCACCACCAATCCTTTTTGTGAGGTGTGATTGGATCACCTCGTAATTCAATTTTTTTAATAAAAGTTTTGATTTACTAAAACAATGATTTTCGGTTTACAAAAATCCAGAAAATGGGTCCAGGATTCGGTTACACACGAGGAAGGATTAACACCCTCGTGATGCCCAAAATTGGTACCTATTTGATTAATTAATGTCTTAATGCTGAAAATTTCAAAACTTGAAAGAATTCACGATACGATTCCTCTTTTTATTAATGTTAAATTAAGAAAAAATACTTGAATAAATTGCAACGAATGTTAAAGACCTTCTCGTCTTGAGATAACAAATGTCACATCCTATAAGTTAAGGCACGAAATTTAGAACTCTCGAGAACAAGCTTTCCTTTAAAAATTTTGTTTAAATTTCACGTATTTAAATTTTAAAAGGATATTTAGCTATTTAGGTTTAACGAGAAAATCAAAACCCAGTAAGTTAGGGTACGATTTCTCGGATCTCTAAAATGCGAAATATTGCCTATTTTTAAACGTTTTCTTTTTTGAATTTGGGTGAAAATTAATGCAATATTAAAAATGATATACATGCAGTTTATTTGATTATATTTAAAAAAATCGTTTAAAACATAAAAAGGGCCATATTTGGCAAATATTGGTAATGCAACATACATTTGGAGTAACAATGACATAATATGCATAATAAAATACAACATATATAGCATTGATATTAATGGATCATAATATTAATAAGCATGAACAATAATAATGATAATAACAATGACATTAAAAATAATAATAGTGAATAGTATAAAATTTTGAAAGTATATAAAAAGTAATAAATAAATGAATGATAAAATTTGATTAAAGGTTGAAATTAAATAAATAAATAAAGTGTAGTAATAAAAAAACGGTTTGTAAAAAAAAGAAAAATTTTGAAGTTTAATAAGCCAAGGGTTGAATTGAAATTAGAATAAAATTAAAGAGTATAAATTTTAATAACAAAAAAAAACTAATAAAACATAAACAATGATCAAAATAAAATGCGTTAAAAGACATAGGGACTCAATGGGAAATTATCTCAAACACCCTAAACGCACAGTTTCACGCGGGACTAAAATGAAACAGTGATAAAATTATGCAACAAAATTAAAAGAAAAAGAAAAGAAAGGAAAATGACTAAATTGCAACACGTTGCAAAAGCGGAAGGACCGCACGCGCAAATAACCCATGCGCTAGAAAACACACTGATCCTAGCCTTGTGGGTTGGGTCGTACGTGGGGTTGGTGTCAAAATGACGCCGTTTAGTTTCTGGGGGGATTAATTCAAAACGATACCGTTTTGATAAGCTATATAAACCCCATTTTTTACTAAAAATTTCATTTAACCCCTTTCCAGAATCCGACCATGGCTCCGCCGTCCAAGGTGGCCAGAAAGCAATTTCTTGGCCTTTTGATTTCTCACCCCTGAAAAGTGTCATCTTTCATCAGAGACGACATTCCTCGGCCACCCACGGCAACGAAATGTGAAAAATCAGTAAGCTTTCGACTCCCTTTTTTTTATCTTATGCTTGTTTCTTTAAAAAATAAAATAAAAAATAAAAAAGAAGAGAGAAAATGAATAAAAGACCACCTTTTAAAATTTTTCTTTTTCTTCTGTTTCAATTTTTGTGTAAAAAAAAATTGATCTGTTTGTGGCCTTTATAGCCAAAAAAATACAATATCTTGCTACTATTTCTTCTGTTTTTTCTTTCTTGTCTTGCTTGCAGGTACGAAAGCCAGTTGTGTACAGAGGTGCTGACGTGGAGGAGGCAGCGGCGGCGGCAGCTTATGCTAGCCCTAGGGTTTTCTTTTTTTTTGCTGCTAAAAATGGTTTAATTTTTGGGTTGTTGGGCCACTAGGGTTTTTGTTGCATTTGGGCTGTAATTGGGTAGTGTTTTTGGGCTTGATATGTAAATTTACTGTTAAAAAAATTTTGGACTTTATATTTATTTTGGTTTATTTTGTGTTTTATTTTTTATCTGGGCCCAAGCCAAAATTGGCCTATTACATTCATCATTCTGCATTCTGAACCATCTGCTTCACGGAGCCATTTTCTCACAATTGTGTTTTGCCGTCGTACCCTCGCACGCAGTGAGATATCCCACTTAAAAACTATTTTTGAGGGCTCAATTCTAGTCCTAAACGAGCAAAAACTCTCCCCATGGCCGAGCTTACCGCAAATAAAATAAAACAAAATAGTTTCTCGTACTAAAAACAAGCATAGACAATCTAGTCCTTGCCAATCAGAATCTTCTTATTCCTTTTCAACGGAATTGTCACATTCAATCGAATCCGAATACGCATAAATTTTTGGATACCCATTGTCAGAATAGTTGTATCATATTCAAGAATCTGACCCAAAAAATCCCCAAATTGTTTTGCCATGGTTTCTGTCATCAAACCTGGAGGCAAATCATGTATTTGGACCCACAATTCTGATAGGGATAATGGAACTAACAACAGATTTTCTCCCGATTGAATCTTGTGAAGGATTAATAAATGATTGTTGAAAAACCATGTAGTTCCAGAAAGCACTATTTGAACATCAATGGCATGGAAAAATTGAAAAAGAAATCTTTTTTCTCCTAAATCCGAAATACAAATTCCCCCAATGGGATGCTAAAAATCTGCAATACTATTACGTAAAGATGGAAAATGAACAACACTATTCGTCAAGCATCGTCCCACCAGACTGAATTGATATTTCTGATCCACAACCGCACCTTCCTCATGAAACGCATCCTCCTCCTCATCTATCAAATTCAGATTAGCCAGTTCCTCCTCCATCACTCAAGAACGCAAAAAAAATTTCACTCCAAAACTATAAACAAAAACTAAAAGAAAAGAAAAAACCCGTGTCAATAGGCAAACAAAAGCCGTGTCAATTATTTTCTTTACAAATTACAAATAATAATTATTGGACATGTATTCAATAGTATTAAAATAATATAAATCTAAAATAGGTATTTATTTTTGGGTTAATTAGCACTAAATAACAATTATTTACTTTTTTTTAATTATTTTCATCTATAAATCATGAAAAATAAATGGAACGAGATTTAAAATGGAATTTCAATATTTAATATAAAAAGAATCAAAGAAATAAAAACTTAACATCGTATATATAATTAAACTAATTGAATTTCAATATTTTAAAGAAAATGATATATAAAAAATTCATGATATTATTATGTAGAAAAAAAATATTGCATAAATAATAATTTTATGATCTTTATAATAATATGGTTTTCATGAATATGAAGAGTTACTTGTCGCGCAATTGAAGTCAGTTATTGAAGTTGATGAAAAACACCACGATAAATTGATTTCTCCCTCCCAACATTTTTCTTTTTGTTACATAACCCTGAGCAATGAAGCATATGTATCTTGTGAGTGTAACCCTAATCAGTAGAAAGAGGATCAATTTATAATAGTCCCTTTAATCCAATACATACATCAAGTAGCCGTATGAATGGACACTGTTTAACTTCTATTAAAATAAATAACTAAATCACTTTAAATTGCACTACTTAATTTTAGATTTAATTGAGTCTTTGATTTTAAGCTAAAATATTGCTTTCTTTTCTTTTGAGATTCTTTTATAAACATAAATTTTATACATATGTTTGATTGTTTATAATGTCTTCTTTATCATTTTATATCAACATTATTATTATTAAATGAGAATATTTGCTTCTATTTTTCATTCTCTCTAAGTTGATGATGGGTCTTGCTTGAAAGGGTGGAATTTTAAATAACTTTGCCAATTATTCCATGCCATATTCATTATATCCAGTTTCAGAATGTAGAATACCTATTGATAAAGGGCATAAAATAGTTCCAATAATGGCTAGGCTTTTAGAGAACATTATCCCGTGCCATTTTTAGTATTATTTATTTTAACAGAGGGGTTACAATATAGTTATTAAAAAAAATACAATATAGAAATTAGACCCACTTAACAAATAATAAATAAATTCAAATTTTATAACTATTATATATATATATATATTTAAATTCGAATATTAGTAGTTCGATTGACATGAATATTGTTGTCAATACAAGAAAATCTGGGTTCGAGTGCGTTGAAATACATTATTCTCCTATTTATGGGTTAGAGAAGAGCTATGAATAATCCTAATTAAGTATTATATCTAAAAAAGCAGATATGATCAAAACCTATAATGAAATTATTAAAAGAATTTCGAATATTAAAAAGGAAAAAGAAATCTACCCCGTTCTCTATCTAACATTGAAACTGATTAGGATATTTCTTCAATTTGATTTCATTAGGCATTTGATACTTTCTTCTTAGTTTATCCCAACTACTGAGATGTATACATCATCGGCACATATCGTCTTAGAAATCCACACCATTGGCTCTTTTTTAGCAATAATAACAAGAGAGATTCCATATGTTGCTTGTGGAGTGAGACCTCCAACCTACATTTCCAATTATCAAATAAACACATACCTATCTAAATTTGTTTTCATCTACAATATTATTAATTTGAGATTGAATGGATTCTTCATTTTGGTTTCACCAATATTTTAAATTCCTTTGAAGTAACAAAAAATTTGATATTAAATCTTTAGTTGACATTCGGCTTAAATTTGATCATCGAATCCTGCTTTTCTTTTAAAAAGATTACGAAACATATAGATTAATGATAAAATAGAATCATGTGTCGCGAACAGTGATTCAATTGATGATAGAAAAATATTGGTTCAGTTCTTCACCTTAATGATAAAAAAAATTTTATCGGGTCTTGACTCATAATAGAATAAAGACATAATTATCTAAAATTGTTTTTATATAGAGTTCAATAAGAAAACTATTAATTTCGGATCTAATGGACTCTTGGTTTTGACTTCACCAATACTCATCAAATATTAGCTAAATCACGGGAGAGTGATAAAAAAAATTCGATCGATACTTAAGTCTTGCCTTTTTCTCTTATAAAAAATAAATTATCGTTATTTTTATTTTTCTAATTATCATACGATTTTGGAGGAAAGAAACAAAGGAAAAGGAGTTCAACAATCTGGAGGAAATAATCAAAATTTTTTAATACAATACTTAGAACTATTTATAATTCATCCTAACTCTTAAATAGAAAAATAATGTGTTTCAGCACGTTCAAACCCACGTCCATAATGATACTAAAACTTAATCGGCCGAGAAAATAATCAAATTACCTTCAAAGATTGTTGAAGGGAAACATAATTAAGCTAGCTAACAAGATTGTTCTATGTAGGAAAGAAAATTCAAAATTGATGTGTACCAACTTTTTTTTTTCAATGTTCACTAAAAAATATGGTTATAATTAGAAATATAATCCAACCAAAACTTATTCTCAAAAAATAAATATAATTTGTTTTAACATATTGGTACCTAAATTAGTTTTTATAGTACAATTCGTTTTAACACTTCAGAACTTAAAATTAATTTTTATAGTATAATTCGTTTTAACAGTTTGGTACCTAAATAAAAATTTCCCAATTTAAGTAGTTAAAATTTTGCTAAGTTAAACAAATTGCCCTATTTGACTAATAGTGAGGTGGTAAAATAGTATCTAAATGACAATGAGACATGTAACAAAAACAGAGAAGAGATTGTAGGAAACTGTGATTCCATGTCATCCCTATCCCTTTCCAATAGGAGAATGACAAATCAAATTTTTCGCTCCTAATTTTCAGCTTTTTCCCCCTTAAAAAAAATTAAATCCAATTAAAAATGCTATTGGAAAACGGTAAATCTGATTTGTCGTTCTCCTATTGAAAATGTATAGGAATAATGTGGAATCATAATTTTATACAAACATTTCTCAACAAAAACAACACCCAACACTGCAAAGCAAAATAATTGAAACTTTTTTTCATAAAATAATTGAAATTTTAAAACCTTATAAAGTTAAAAATAATTTTTAGGTAAACCACCTTCAATGTCACTAAATTATTATTAAATTTATGTTTTGATTACTCAATTTTAAAAAGTTACAAAAATGGAATTCCTCCTTTTATATCATATGAGTCTGAGTATGAGATTTGGAATTAAAAATTGTTAAAAATAATACTTTTGTGTTGATATGATTTTGAACCAAGATTAATTTATTTAAAATTAAAAATATTTGTTTTTAACTTTTCAATTTTAAAAAGAATTTTTAGTGAAAAGGTAAAATAACTTTTTACTATTTTTTTAAATTTTCATATATTTTCATTTTCATCTTCTAACCACAAAATGCAATTTCTATGGTGTTGTCTTCTTCTTAGGAAAATGAAAATAGACTTTATTATATTTTTTTAATATTAATCTCATTATAGGTTCTTATTATATTTGTTCTTTTTGATAGAATATAATGCCTAGAACTACCCATAACCCCTCTCCAATTCTTAAATAGAAGAATAATGTGCTTTATCATATTCGAATCCGTGTCCTCTTACAGTGGCAACTATATCAATACCAATACGAATTGAGGTAAGACTCAATCGAAAATGGATTTTATTCTTTAAAGCCAAATAGAGTCTTAATTTCTTAATTTTCTAAAAAATTTATAGCTTTCCATATTATTTGTATAATATAAAAATTAAGACTCTTAATTCCTTAATATTATTTTTAATTTTCTAAAAATTTTATAGCTTCCCATATTATTTTATTCTTTAAAACCAAATAGAGTCTTAATTTCTTAATTTTCTAAAAAATTTATAGCTTTCCATATTATTTTTATAATATAAAAATTATATAAAATTAAAAAATATTAAAATATTAAAGTAAAATATTAAACCATGTTTCTGTCCTTTCATACATTCTTTTAGAAGTTATGAAAAATAATTTAAACTTGCGAAACATGCACAAACAATGAGATATGAATATATGATATCAAACATCTTAAAATTTTTTAACTTTTGCCTTATATGTTTTTTTTTTACATAAAATATGTTTTTCACCGTCATCATGCTGAATGTATATACAGATAATATCGTTGATGATTTAATGTCACAAGTCAACTTAACATATTGCATATATGTTATTATTAGTAGTTTCAAGTTATATCATTTAATAGATGTTATATTTCCTTCAAAAAATAGATGTTATATTTTAACGCACACGTACTTTTTTAAATACGTGATTTTCACCTGCATATACGTGTGATAAAATTACTAGTTATATTTAAAAGTTTGACTGAATTGATGCCATCTATCAACCAGATTCCAACTTAGTAGTAAAGTTACCAGAAACCCTCTATTTTTACAAAACAAAAAATTAACCTAATCGGATCCAAACCCAAAATATTATAATCTATATAATTTCAATTTTACTATTTCAACCTAAGTAACCTCTGTTGTTTACATTTCAAGTTTAAAACAAACTTAGAATTGTTTTTGCAAAGTCAGTTTTCAGCAGCATGAGTTTTGTTCCTCTTCCACCACCAGTTTTTGCTGGAGACAACTACCACATTTGGCTTGTCAAGATGAAGACATACCTTCAAGCACTTGACCTATGGGGTGCAGTTGAGAGTGATGTCGAGCCAGCACCATTAAGAGCAAATCCTACAATTGCTCAGATCAGGCAACATGGTGAGGAACGAACCAAGAAACATAAAGCCATGGCCTGTTTGTAGAATGGAGTGTCAGATGTTATTTTCACTTGCATTATGGCTTGTGATTCTCCTAAGCAGGATGGGACAGGCTTAGAGAGGAGTTTATGGGATCAGACAAGACCAGGCAGCAACAAGTCATTAACCTGAGAAGGGAGTTTGAAAATTTAAATATGAAGGAATCAGAAACTATTAAACAGTATTCTAATAGAATTATGGCAACTGTGAACAACATAAGACTCTTAGGAGAGGATTTTAGTGACAGCGGAGTGGTTGAGAAGGTGATCACTACTCTTCCAGAGAGGTTTGAATAAAAAATCTCCTCACTAGAGGACTCGAGGGACCTTACAACCATTTCATTGTCTGAATTGGTTAATTCTCTCTATGCACTTGAGCAGAGGAGAGCTACCAGACAGGAAGAGAACCCTGAAGGAGCTTTTTAAACAAGAGCCAGGGAAGACTCTAGCTCAAATCAAAGAGCTAAGAAACCTTGGCTTGAAAGGAAGGACAAGGCAAGGAGAGAAGCAAACAGAGAAGCAGGCAGAAGGAGGTTTCCACTATGCATTCATTGCAAAAAGACTAACCATTTGGAGAAATTTTGTTGGACAAGACCAGACATCCAATGTAGGAGCTATAAGTAGTATGACCATCATGAGAAGATTTGTAAAAATCATGAGAAGGGTCAAACTCAGCCAGTACGAGCCAAGACTGTTGAGGATATACAAGCTCAAGAGGAGCATGTATTTACAGCTTCATATTTTGCAGTTAACAGCAAGTGCAGTTGGCTTGTAGACAGTGGTTGCTCACACCACATGGCTGATGATGAGAGTCTATTCAATAACCTTGACAGGAGCTATGTCTTGAAGGTCAGGATAGGCAATGGCAATTTGATTGAAGCAAAGGGTAGAGGTGATGTTGTGATTCACACTAGTTTAGGTAACAAAGTTATTTCTGATGTGCTCTATGTGCCAGAAATAGACCAGAATTTACTTAGTGTAGGCCAGCTAGTCAAGAAAGGCTTTTCACTAGTTTTCAAGAATGATTCTTGTGTTATAAGTGATGCTCATGGTAGGAAGATTGTCTCAGCACCTATGGGAGACAAATGCTTTATGCTGGATGTGAGTCAGCTTGAAAAAGGGGCTTATACCTGCTCAGTAAACAATACTGATCTTTGGCACAAGAGGTTTGGCCATGTTAATTTCAAATCACTTGATTTGCTGTACAAAATGAACATGGCAGAGGCCATGGAGAAGGTTAATGCAACTGAGTCAGTTTGTGAAGTGTGTCAGTTTGGGAAATAGGCTAGGTTGCCCTTTTCAGTTAACCAGGCATGGAGGGCTCGAGACAGACTTTAGTTTGTGCACTCAGATGTCTGTGGACCAATGAAGACACCTTCACTAAATGGCAGTAAGTACTTTGTTTTGTTTATTGATGATCTGACCAAATTTTGCTGGGTGTACTTCATGAAATAGAAGTCAGAGGTGTTTGATATGTTTGTAAAGTTCAAAGCTTGGGCAAAAAATCAAGCAGGCTGCAAGATCAAGGTTTTAAGGATAGACAATGGCTCAGAATACTTGTCTGAAAAGTTCTAGAAGCTATGTGAGCAGGCTGGAATCCATCATTAACTGACCACAGTGTACACTCCTCAGCAAAATGGAGTGAGTGAAAGGAAGAACAGGACAGTGATGAACATGACCAGGTGTTTATTGTTTCAAAACAAGTTTCCAGGCATCTTTTGGGCTGAAGGTGTCAACACTTCAGTATACTTGCTCAATAGGCTGCCAACACATGCTGTGAAGGACAAGACCCCTTTTGAAGCATGGTATGGACTTAAACCTGTTGTCTCACACTTAAAATTGTTTGGCTGCATATGTTATGTACTTGTACCAGCTAAAAGAAGGACCAAACTTGAGAAGAGGTCGATTGTTGGCATATTTGTTGGCTACAGTGGCTGTAAGAAGGGCTACAGGATATTTGATCCCTCGACCAAGAAGATTTTGGTAAGTAGGGATGTTAAATTTGACGAATCAAGATTTTGGGACTTTGATGGTTCAGATACAAGTCCATTTGAAGAAGAGGAATGAGATAGCAATCTAGAATTGGCAGAAAGAGAGGCCAGTAATACCAATATTGATGATGCTCCTATGAGAGGGACCAGGTCCATTGTTGACATCTACCGGAGATGCAATGTGGCCATTGTTGAACCCTAAAATTATGAAGAGGCTACTAGAAGCAAGAGTTGGAGGAAAGCTATGGAGGCTGAAATCGATATGATCCACAAGAATGATACTTGGGATCTAATGGACAGACCTGAGCAGAGGAAGGTCATTGGTGTCAAGTGGGTTTACAAGGCAAAGTTCAATGCAGATGGCTCTCTGAACAAGCACAAGGCAAGGCTTTTGGTGAAAGGGTATAGCCAACAGGCTGGCATTGATTTTGAGGAGACTTGTGCTCTAGTGGCAAGGCTGGACACTATCAAATTGTTGTTTGCCTTGGCTGCACAGAAACACTGGAAGGTCCATCAGCTTGATGTCAAGTCAGCCTTCTTAAATGGCTTTCTTATAGAGGAGATTTATGTGGAACAGCCTGATGGATTTAAAGTTCAAGGAATGAAGGACAAGGTCTATAGGCTGAAGAAGGCATTTTATGATTTGAAACAGGCTCCTCGAGCCTGGTATGACAGAATTGATGAGTATCTGTCTAAACTCAACTTTGAGAAAAGTTTGAGTGAACCAACTCTATTTGTAAAGAAGTCCAATGATGAGACCTTATTAATTGTGTCAATATATGTAGATGATTTGCAGGTAACTGGAAGCAAAATTGAACTAATTCAAGAGTTCAAGGAGAAAATGCAAGTCATGTTTGATATGACAGACTTGGGAATTATGAGCTATTTCCTTGGTATGGAAGTGAGTCAGATTGATCAAGGTATTTTTATTGGTCAACATGCTTTTGCCTCGAAAATACTCACTAAATTTCACATGGAAAATTGCAAGCCAGTGAGTACTCCTCTGGTTATAGGACAAAAGTTAAGCGGCTATGGAAATGAAGAAAAAGTGGATGAAAGGGAGTATAGAAGTTTAATAGGATGTTTGCTATACTTGACAGCAACTAAACCTGATCTTATGCACTCGGTCAGTTTGCTATCTCGTTTCATGCATAGCTGTAACACATCACATTTAAAGGCAGCAAAGAGAATTCTCAGGTATATCAAAGGAACCTTGAAGTTTGGAGTAATGTTTAAGTCAGGAAGTAAGCTGAAGCTGACTGGCTACTCAGACAATGACTGGGGAGGTTCGATTGATGATATGAGGAATACCTCAGGCTACCTCTTTACACTTGGTTCGGGAGTTTTCTGTTGGAGCTCTAAAAAGCAACAAATTATTGCTCAATCAACTGCTGAAGCAGAATACATAGCAGCAGTTGGAGCAGTAAGTCAAGCCATTTAGCTTAGAAAATTGTTGTGTGATTTGAATGAGAAACAATTTGAGCCTACTGAAATTATGGTTGATAATCAATCAGCAATAGCTATCTCTAAGAATGTTGTTTTTCATGGCAAAACAAAACACTTCAAACTCAAATTTTATTTTGTTCGAGAGGCAGTACAATCAGAGGATGTGAGTCTTGGATATTGTAGCTCACAAGACCAATTGGCTGACATATTGACAAAGCCTCTTGGTACAACGAGGTTTGAACTTCTGAGGTAATCTATTGGTGTTTGTTGCCTACAGTCCAAGGAGGAGTGTTGAACATGGACTGCAATGCAACAATAGGCCAAGGAGCAGACCAGTAGCTGTAGCAGACCAGAACTCGAGCAAGGCCAGGAGCAGCTTGGTTCACTTTGTTTATTTTGTTTACTTTTGATATTTGCAATCTTTTGTAATTGAAACAAGTTGATATGCAACTTGATTTCATGGTTAGTAAGATTTGAATTGATGGATGTAATGGCTGAAAATGTTCAACTTTCTTTTGTATTACTTTACTGGCAACTTGCTAAAATTAGATGGGAGCAGTTATAAAGTTAGGTAACTGACATTTCAAACTTGTAACTGATATATTTTCAAATGAAATGAAAAAAATTATTATTCCATTCAGTTACATTTTTCTTTTTTTTTCTTTTGCTTGTTGATCGAGAGCTTATGCTCTTGCACATTCAAGCTTTTGCTTGCTGTTCTGCTTGCTGATCAAAGAGCTTATGCTCTTAGTGTTTAATTATTTGTTTGCTGCTGCCATTTTATCCAACAAGTTTGTTATATTGATCAATCTCTACCATTAGCAAGACCTAAAAAGTGGTTCCTTTTGGGTATGCATCACTATCATAATCTAAGGGCTTTTCTCAAATGAACATAAAAGAAAAAAAATGTTTGTTTTAGTTAGTTAATTTACAATTTAACAAAAATGCGGCACTAAAAATGGTTAATGGAACTCCACATGTTTAAGCAAAACACTCTCTACCGTTGGTTTGGCCACTTGTTTCCAGAAAATGAAATGTGGTCACCAAACCCATTCCTTCATTAGTTTGGTTTGCACTATTGATTGGGCAAATAAAGAGGATGTTATTTAATTGTTTTTAAGGTAAAGCACATAAAATTATTTAATTTTATTTCTTCTAATTTTTCAAAAATTTGATTCTTACATTTTATGAAAATTTAAAACTTTATCCAATTAGGTAACATTGTTAAATCTTATAGTCAAAATCAACCGTTCAACATCTAGCAAAGATTAGTAACTCAGTGATACGAGAATGCGCGCAGACCAAGATCGAGTTGCCAAGTCACGAGAAACTCCTACGAAAACCCTAAACAATTAGATCTGAAACGAAACAGAAAATTAAAAGATTAGATTTTTGAATTTTCAGATCTGAAATAAAATCCCCAAATCAGCAAAGAATCAAATTGAGAATAGAAATAAGTGTTAGGGTTCTTGAAACCCTCAAGGAGATTGTGATTCTGCCCAATTGAACACCAAGATAGTTTTCCCCAAATTTCGACAATCTAATTTCACCCAAAAAGAGTATGGAAAAACCCTAGAAATTGGGGATTTTTGGGCTGATTCCTTAAGATAGAAAAAGGCTGAAAACACAATAAGAACAGAAAATAGATTAGATAATGATTCAGCACAAGTAGAAATAAAGAAAGAATTGACAGTAAGAAATTAAAAGATAAGTCCTAAGAAGCCTTGAAATCTCGAAAGATCTCACAACTCCCTTCAAACGGCTCTAATCTCCCCTCCAAAGAATATCAATGGCAAGAAGAAGGTTGAAGATGACTCCCACAATCACAAGATTGTTAAAACAACTTCTAAAGAAAACTCAAGAGAAAAATCTTGGAGAAAACTCAAAGAAAATTCTGCTCTCAACAAATCTGAAATTTTAATAATAATGATAAGTGTTTTACAAGGTGGACAGCCATGCCTTTAAATAGGCCTTATAACTAGTCCTAATCTAATTAGAAAACTAAAATAAAAAAACTCCTAATTATTTTAATATGGAAATTCGGTCAAAGGTCATTTTATCTGGGACTCTTGGACTGAATATTGACATAAAAAATTAAACTAAGTAAATAAATAAATAAAAATAAAAATAAAACTTTACAACTTGGGCCACTTTGACAATTTGGCCTGATTTTCAACTAAGTATGGATGGATTTCTTGATTGGGCTGGGAATTTGCTTATTGGGCCTCGCCTTCAAGAATTTGGGCTTTTGTGACTCGTATCATTCCCCCTTCCTCAAAAAGATTCGTCCTCGAATCTGAAAAATCAAATGAACTCAACTTTCCTCTATCGAACGGGACTAATGACAATTGAGTCCACTGAAAAGAATAGCCATGAGATAGTAAATAGCAACGGAAACAAGCTTGTAGTCCAATCATAAGCATAACAGAACAGGTATAACGCATGTGAATGGACAGATTCAATTACCATGCAAACAATCTAATTTACTCACCACTGCCTCGTCAAATATTTGAAACAAAGATGGACATGTTTTAAGGCATTCAGTCGTCTCACATTGTTCCCACAAACCATGAATAAATTGCGAGTAATAAATCAAATGGTAAACATAATCGTCACAAGTAGGTATTTGAAAAGATTCACATGGTTCACAGAGTTGCATAATCATACCATGCATTAATCGACGGTCTATAGATTCACTCACACATGCATTATCAAAAACAAGAATCTTTTTATCAACCATCAAAACAGATAGATCATCAATAAATAAAATAGGACAATCAAGCACGTTTCGATCTAAGTGTTCATCAACACGATCTTTATCACTATCCGAGGAGTACAAAAGTGTTTCAAAGGTTTCAAGCATCTTACCTCGATAAGCAGAAGAATAAGGGTCGATTTTACCTTTTTCATTTAAAACAAACCTTCGCTCATCGGGGCATAGTGTAGTCGAATCTTCGTTGTTGAGTTAACGTTTGTCAAATGGAACTCAAACTTCATGTACAACCACATAAACTGTTTAAGGCACGAATATAAATTGAAAACAAATTTGGAAAATTTCGTTACCTTGTTCTCCAAAACAGATTTGGACAAATTCAAGGATTTTACACAAGGTAAATCAAGAGAATAACAAATCACGCTTCTTTTCGTAATGACTTTATCAACCACAATCGAAGAGTAACAATTAATCGGATCAAAATGAAGGGATCTTTTAAGAACTAAGTCACCAAAAGTTTTATCAATAATTTTCAAATCTGCACTGGACTCGGTTTCTAAAATTTCCTTACCTCGCTTACCTTCGGGATCATGTAGTGTGATTTCATCTTTGCCTAAGTTGATCGTATGAAAGCGTCTTTCATTTGAGAGGTATTGAAGTTGAAAGTTATCTTTCGATCTTTCAGGAACCTGAAAAGTAGCAACACAAGAAAAATTCATATCTTGGTTAGTGGAAACATTCCTCACTACCCTTTCCACGTCTTTTTCTTTTGTTTCTTTTTCTAATTCATTTTCTCTTCTTTCTTCAATTTCTTTTTCACTCTCAATCTCTTTTTGCTCTTTTTCATTCTCTTTTTCTTTTTCCTCACTTGTTTTAACAGAATTTTTCAGTTTGATTTGGTCCTCATGGACTTGTTCCAGAGTGAGCGGCACTAAGGTGAGTTTCTTTCCTTGATGCTTGAAAGAATACCTATTGGTACGACCATCGTGAGTGACTTTTCGATCCAGTTGCCACGGTTCTCCTAGCAACAAATGGCAGGCTTGAATAGGCATTACGTCGCACACAACTTCGTCTTGATACTTACCGATAGAAAAGGCGATGCGCACTTGTTGAGTGACCCTAAATTGGCCTTCGTTGCTAAGCCCTTGTAGTTGATAAGGTTGTGGATGCTTGGTAGTGGTTAAGCAAAGCTTTTCCACCATCGTCGTGCTGGCTATGTTCGAGCAACTTTCACCATCAATAATAACTCTACAAAGCTTACCTTGTACGTGGCAGCGAGTATGAAAGAGATGTTCTCGTTGCTGCTCGCTCTTTGGTTTTGCCAAAGATGATTGTCCATGATCATGACAATCATCATCCATTCTAGGGACACGTTGAGGGTTGCACCTATGGGGCTGGTTATCCCTATCTTCCTTAATTGGATCTCGATATTGATGTTTTTGATTCACTCGTACCTCATTCAAAGTAGTATTCAATGCTTGAAGTGTAGCATTTATTTGTGTGATTGCAGCAGTATGTCTGTCTAACTGTTGTTGGACTTTCATAAGTGCATCATTATTATCACCTTTAGACATCTTCAAAACCTGTAAAAAATAAACACTCAACACTCAAAAATAAAAGTTAGCAAACCTCACCATTAATCACTCAAAAAGAAAAATCAAATTCTCAATGAGGTCGAATTCAATCTTGTGAGTTCTTTATCAGAGTTTATATCAACCAATTAGAGAGTGTGAACCAAACTACCAAAGAATCCTAATTTGCACTAGGATGCCAAAAACTGACGAGACACCAATTGATTCGTGTTGCACCGAGGAAGAATTGGGCACACGTTTAAATCCTACTAACACAAAAAACAAGAAGGTGTTAGATATTGTAAAGGGAGAATAAAAAGCAAACAAATGAAAACCTACAGCTAAGAATCAATAAAAATTGTTGAAAACAGAAAACCCGAAAAACTGCGGAGTAACTTGACAACTTCGTTCGAGGTGTTCCCGATCTCAAAAAATCACAAAATTAAATCTGGAATGTCTTCAAATATTGAATTTTTGATCTGGAAAATTTGGGCACAAAATTCAACCCGCTGAATATTTTTTTAATTTTTTATTGGATTTCGTCTTTTTTCAATTTTTTGACTTTTTCGACTTATTTTTTTGAGGGAAATATTTTTGTATATTCAATAACAGTGCCAAAACTATGTATGTAAAATTTCAGATCAATCAGAAAACGTTTACCCACTCAAATGAATTTTTTTTCGAAAATTTTTCTGGGTAAAACTGCTATTTGTAATTTAAAAAATAGAGATCAGTTTAGAAATCAACCAAGAACACCCAAAACGCCCAAAATCTGATACCAAATGATACGGGGTTGCGCGCGGACCAAGATCGAGTTGCCAAGTCACGAGAAACTCCTACAAAAACCCTAAACAATTAGATCTGAAACGAAACAGAAAATTAAAATATTAGATTTTTGAATTTTCAGATCTAAAATAAAATCCTCAAATCAGCAAAGAATCAAATTGAGAATAGAAATAAGTGTTAGGGTTCTTGAAACCCTCAAGGAGATTGTGATTCTGCCCAATTGAACACAAAGATAGTTTTCCCCAAATTTCGACAATCTAATTTCACCCAAAAAGAGTATGGAAAAACCCTAGAAATTGGGGATTTTTGGGCTGATTCCTTAAGATAGAAAAAGGCTGAAAACACAATAAGAACAGAAAATAGATTAGATAATGATTCAGCACAAGTAGAAATAAAGAAAGAATTGACAGTAAGAAATTAAAAGATAAGTCCTAAGAAGCCTTGAAATCTCGAAAGATCTCACAACTCCCTTCAAACGGCTCTAATCTCCCCTCCAAAGAATATCAATGGCAAGAAGAAGGTTGAAGATGGCTCCCACAATCACAAGATTGTTAAAACAACTTCTAAAGAAAACTCAAGAGAAAAATCTTGGAGAAAACTCAAAGAAAATTCTGCTCTCAACAAATCTGAAATTTTAATAATAATGATAAGTGTTTTACAAGGTGGACAGCCATGCCTTTAAATAGGCCTTATAACTAGTCCTAATCTAATTAGAAAACTAAAATAAAAAAACTCCTAATTATTTTAATATGGAAATTCGGTCAAAGGTCATTTTATCTAGGACTCTTAGACTGAATATTGACATAAAAATTTAAACTAAGTAAATAAATAAATAAAAATAAAACTTTACAACTTGGGCCACTTTGACAATTTGGCCTGATTTTCAACTAAGTATGGATGGATTTCTTGATTGGGCTGGGAATTTACTTATTGGGCCTCGCCTTCAAGAATTTGGACTTTTGTGACTCGTATCACTCAGGTTCATGTACTTATAAACCATTAGATTTTTGTACAATAACAAATGCATTTAATATTTATTAGATTAAAGATAGAACTGGATGTGAAGTAGCAAAGAATTTAGGTTCTAGTTATTAGTTGACACTAATTTCAGATTCAATCTTTAAACAACCTGTTTTCCTTATAAGAAAAATATATTGATTATCAATTTTATTTTAAAAAAAGTTTTATTGCATCATATATCAAATTTCTGTTCAGATAAGCTTACAAGGGTAGGTGTGCAAGTGAGAAACGCCTTTGATCTTTCCTTCCCCGAACAAGTTTTTGGTTCTATCTTCTATAAGTTAGAACTCAAGTTGCAATTGGAGATGCAATTGACTGCTTTTTCTTTAGACCTTTCAAAAGTTTGTAACACTTGGGCCTAACATGCCTTGAGGCACCACAATAATGACACATAATTCGTTCATTATGCTTGTGATGTCTCTCTGTGTGAATAATTTCTGGTCTTTAGGAACTTTCATGTTTATTTCTTTATCCCTTGGTTTTAACAAAGACGGCAGGGGTCATTGCCTTATCCTTTCTTTTTCTCTTTGAGTCCTTCATCGTTGATATGGTAATGACCTTTCCTTTTCCTTTTTTAAAGTTTTGAGCCCCTTCAAAACTTTTGTTCTTCCTTGACACCATCTTAAGGGCCCTATTAAAGTTCTTTGCGAGTAGGGCTAATTTTGTCCTACAAATCCTCCATAATAGTTTCTTCTTCAGTTGCAATTGATGAAGCAATTTGCAAAGCAATATTCTTCTCTATCTTAACTTCTCTCTTCTTGAATTCCTCAAGATTCATCTTAA
This sequence comes from Gossypium hirsutum, assembly GCF_007990345.1. NCBI lineage: Eukaryota > Viridiplantae > Streptophyta > Magnoliopsida > Malvales > Malvaceae > Gossypium > Gossypium hirsutum. The sequence continues at coordinate 59,804,383 of NC_053437.1, forward strand.
ACGTTTACAGGGACCAAATTAGTTCATCAATCCTCATTGTATTGATGTCCTTAGCCTCCTCTTTTGCAATCACTTTAACGGAAAAAAAACATTCAGTAAAATACCTCAAAACCTTGCAAACTAACTTGGTATTAGCATACTCCTCTCCAAGAGCAAAAGATTGGTTAGAGATTTCCCATAATTTTGCATAAAAATTAGATAATGATTCATTTTCAAGCATTTTGAGAGTTTCAAACTTGGTCGTTAATTTATGAAGTTTGAATTGTTTTACAGTAAAGGTACTTTTATGTGTTTTCTCAAGTATGGTCTAAGCTTCTAATGTTGTTGTGTACTTTGAAATTCTTTTGAAATCTTGAGGTTCATGCCATTGAAGATGGCATTTAAGGCTTTGGAATTTGCATTAGCTAGCTTATCCTCCTCAGGCTCACAACTAGTAAGCATTGCTCTCCTCCATGCCTTTTTATCTTGAGACTTGTAGATACTCTAATCCGCAGTTTTCAATAGCTACCTTCCATCTTTTATCAATTCAACAGCAAGATCTTCACTAAATTCTTCTGATGTCTAGCTCTAACGCCAAATGTTAGTGCTGAGTTTTAGGTTAGTTATATTGTGGGTTGCAATTGAAGATAATGGACATGAGAATCTGTTATGCAGCTCGAAACCCTTTCTTTACATTGAAGCCTTGCCAAGCGATTGAGTAACCACTATGAATCAATAGTAAAAGATGTGATTTAAGTTCAACTTACTCACCATATTGCAACCTCACTCCTATACCTTCAATTAGATTCACTCTTCCATTAAATCTTTCCCCCTTAAAAGCATAATTACAAACTAAACAAAAACTGTTTATTTATAAACAATTTGCACTCTAACATGTCCCTATGTTGAACATAGAAGTGCTCCCTCAAATTCATACATAAACCAATAAACAAGTCTTGATGTATATGCAATATTGAGCTTGTAAACCTTTAGGTAATATGATTGATCAATGCACCTTCAATTTCTCCGAATTAAGTGCTTTGAAAAACATGAAGTAAAAAGAGGAATTATTTTCTTAATATTTCTTCAAAATCAATCTCTTCAAATATGGTAAATAGATCATGCTAAAATTCTTTAAAAAACACCTTGTTTGATTGAATAATTTCATCAATCATAACCTCGTAGATTACTACTCAAAATATTATTATTTAAAAAAAATGCAAGTGAATAATTATGATAGGCATGTAAAAAATTGCTAACAAATAAGGTAAGTTGCATATTGTTAGGTTCAAAAGTGAGTTGCAACTAACGGTCCAACTAGTAACATAAATAGTTTCATTCAATGTGATATTAATTTATTACACATATTCAGCAAGTGAAATCTAATATTTTTTAAACCGGTTTAGTTAATTCAACCGGTTCATACCGATTTCTAATCTAACGGTTTAAAGTCACTCACCAAACCCCAATTGATTCCCGATTTAGTCCAGTTCATACAACACTGAGTGAAATCTAATTACAACAAAATTTGCAGCCTTGGGATGGAATTGTTCTCATACATGATAATCATGGTGAAATGTTTGTGGGAAGATAAAGACAAACATGTTTGTTTTTGTCAATTTAAAAAAATTTGGTGAAATCAAAACTACATTAATACTTGTTAAAACTAGTTAAGTGCCAAATTTGAACAGTAAAGCATGTGAATGTAAGTATAACCGTCGATATTGTTTTAATTTGGGTAAAGGCAAGGTTATGAAAATGTCAAAAAAGCGTCCTATTTTCCTGAGAAAATGAAGGGTGTTTTCATTGGGAAAGATTATGGCAAACAGAAAAAAGGAAATGAAAATGTTTTCAAAGATGTTAAGTAAATGGTTAATTTCTTTTGTGTTAATGACCTTTCTCTCCTCATTCATTGGGAACTAAAACGGGAATTAGATACTGACTGTCCACCCACCATTGGCAGGCTGATATGGTTTTTTTCCAGGGGCGGTGGAGCCTTGTTTACGGTTTAGAATCATTATAAAAGCATTTGACTATCATTAGTTGATTGCTATTATTATTGATATTCATTTTATATTCAATTCTTGGATCATGGATAAAAGAAAATTTATGTAAAGGAACCTTATTCCCCTTCAGTAAGGATGGAGGACAACAGAATTTCTGAACCAGAGGTGGTCCTTTAAAGACAAAAAGATTACTTCATTAATTTTACAGACTTTGTAATAATGGAAAGTTTAGTTTAAGGTTGTGTGTGTCATATGGACAACCCACGGCAGTTATATATACTCCACTCCCTTCATTCTTCTTCTTCATTCCTCACCAGCCTATTCTCTTTTCTTCTTTAACTCACCAGCTCCTGCAACACTCTCTTCCTTGCTCTCTATCCATTTGTTGGTTTTTGTGTCACTTAGCAAAGATGGGAGAGAAGGGTGCTGTCAAAAATCACCTTCACAACAACCTGGTTTTTGACCACCCCATTGGCTTTGATGACGATGGCAGACTCAAGCGAACTGGTAAATTCCACCAAGTTTATGGCAACATCCCTTTGCACCAAACACTTGCTTATGTGATGTCACTGTTTTTTTCATGTGCCAGGAACTGTATGGACGGCAAGTGCTCATATTATTACGGCTGTGATTGGTTCTGGCGTCCTGTCCCTGGCTTGGGCCACTGCTCAGCTTGGATGGATAGCTGGTCCAGCAGTTATATTTTTGTTCTCTTTTGTAACTTACTACACCTCTACTCTTCTTGCTGCTTGTTACCGCTGTGATGACCCTGTTAATGGCAAGAGAAACTATACGTACATGGAAGCTGTCAGAGCAAATCTTGGTAGACTAAAATGAAACTTTCGTTTGCAGTAACAAAATGGGAGGATTCTTCCTAAACTTGTCAACTTAACCTTTTTGTTTTTTCAGGTGGGTTTGAAGTGAAGATATGTGGGTGGGTTCAATACTTGAACCTTTTTGGAGTTGCCATTGGATACACTATTGCATCATCAATTAGCATGATGTGAGTTCCTTAACACAAGGGTTCCAGCCAGAACATGTTTGCTTTCTTCTTTACTTGCGTTTGTTTGGGGGCTAACGGGAATTGTAACAGGGCTATAAAAAGGTCTAATTGCTTCCATGCAAGCCGTGGCAAAAATCCATGTCATATGAATAGCAACCCTTATATGATTGGTTTTGGCATTGCTGAAATCATTTTCTCTCAAATTCCTGACTTTGATCAATTATGGTGGCTTTCCATTGTTGCTGCTGTCATGTCCTTCACTTACTCAACAATTGGACTTGGACTTGGAATTGCTAAAGTAGCAGGTATTCACGGCTTTCGTTTACACACTTACAATGCATGCAACCTAATGTTTGGTTAATTTACCAGAGAATGGAAAAATTAGGGGAAGCCTGACTGGTATAAGTGTTGGAACTGTTACTCAAACACAAAAAATATGGAGGAGCTTCCAGGCACTTGGAGACATGGCTTTTGCCTATTCTTATTCCCTCATACTCATTGAAATTCAGGTATGTAACTTCATTTTGTCCAATTTATCTACCTCCAATAACAGTATGATCCTTGTATAGGACACACTTAAGGCTCCACCATCCGAATCAAAGACGATGAGCAAGGCAACTTTGTTAAGTGTTGGAGTGACAACACTTTTCTACATGTTGTGTGGTTGCATGGGCTATGCTGCTTTCGGGGACTTGTCCCCCGGGAACCTTCTAACCGGTTTTGGATTCTATAACCCATTCTGGCTCCTTGACATTGCTAATGCTGCCATTGTAATTCACCTTGTTGGTGCATACCAAGTTTACTGCCAACCCCTTTTTGCCTTCATTGAGAAATCAGCAGCTAAAAGGTTTCCAGATAGTGAATTCATAACCAAAGACATCAAGATCCCCATTCCCGGCTTTCGCCCATACAATCTCAACCTCTTTCGTCTGGTTTGGAGGACAATTTTTGTGATGCTAACAACTTTGATCTCCATGCTTCTTCCCTTCTTTAATGATATTGTTGGACTACTTGGGGCTATTGGATTCTGGCCACTCACAGTTTACTTCCCAGTAGAGATGTACATTTCTCAAAACAAGATAGCAAAATGGAGCACAAGATGGCTTTGCCTCCAGATTCTCAGCATTGCTTGCCTTAGTATCACAATAGCAGCTGCTGCTGGTTCTATTGCAGGGGTTATTCTTGATCTCAAGTCATATAAGCCCTTCTCCACCGCCTACTAGTTCAAGTTGAATTGAGCTCATATCAGACAACTCATGATTGAACAGTTTAAAAAGCAAGGAAAAATAATCTTTATAGGTTAAAAAAGTTCTACTTCATGTTCATCAAGCCAGATTTGTTGTTGTTACTTACCACACTACTGCTAAGCAGTTTCTTCTCTTCTTTTTTTCACTGTATTGTTCAACAAAATGGGGTCAATGTTCTACAATTTGAACTTGTAACTTTCCCCATCAGTCATTGCAAAATGAACAGCTTTGAGCATAGAATAGAATAGAATAGCATGAACTTTTATCATACAATTAAAGCTAGCAATTTGAAAGTGTTATTCGATGCTTAAATTGTTGACTATCTAGTGGAGATCCTTGAAAAAGCAACTACCAGCTAAAAAGAGCAATACAACATTGAACAGTTCAATCGGTGAAAATGTCACCAATTTTGGTGTTATTAAAAACAAAAAAGCCTGAGAAACTGCTATGTTAAGAGGATTTTTTAGGGTAAACTGCACCATCAATTACTAAACTGTGGATATGTTTTCGTTTTGGTCACTTAACTAAAAAAGTTACAATTTGGTCACTGAAATATTCAAAAGTTTTCATTAAAGTCATTGAATTGTTAAAATTGATGCTATATGACTTTCTTTGTTTGCATTCCTTGCACCAATCGAAAGTTTTCTTTTCTCTTCTTTTACAATTTAGTTTTTTATTTATTTTATGAAACAACTTTAGATACCAAAATTTACGAACCAAAATTCTAATAGCTTTTGTTTCTCAATCTCCGACAATGACCGTCATATTGACTTAGATCTAAAGTACGCTCTTCTACTTGTTGATGGATACTAATCCACTATACCAATCGTTTAATTGTCTCTTGAAGCTTGCTGGTGAATTTTTTTTCCTTTAAAATTAATAATCAAATAACTTAAATAATAATTTTTGAATAATTTAGTAACTAAATTATAAATTTTTTAATTAAATTATCAAAAACAAAAATTTATTCATAATTTAATGAATACCTTTATATGTTTTATCATGTAAAAGCTATATTTATTGAAGTAATTATTAGCCAAAACTGATTAGTAAAGTAAACTTGTTAGTGAACAATATTAGCTTCAATTTCAAGGTAAATAATAAGAATGCTAAAAATTGTAGATCAAAATAATTATTATAGAATTAATGTATCATTTCAAGCACTAAGAATCTGTAGTCTACTATTATTTATTCTTCCACAATGACAAATATTATATATAAACTAAAAAAATTACAAATCAATCTAAATTAATGAAAGTGTTATATTATACGTCGATAATAATAATAGGAATAATCGCAAACTAATAAAAGAAAGAAAAATATGAATATGTAGATTTTACATGAAAAATTTTTATTGAAAAAATCACAGATAGAAAAAAAAATTCATTAATAATTAATAGAAGAAATATAGTTTTATACGAATTCAATTTGTACGACATAACCCTCGATCCTTCACCCCACAAATCCTCTATTTGCCTCCCTATTTTCTTTTAACAAGTGAGTTATAACTTGAATTTTTTAATTCGAATCAAACGAAATTGAAGTTAGATAACTCTATATTATTATTATTATATGCATAAAAGGTAATAAAAATGTAAATCCGTGATGAGAGATGGAAGTTATGCGGTGGTAGTGACAAGTGAAGGGAGGACAAGCGGAAGGCTTTAGGATGTCCTCGTGAGTGGTGGGGCCGGGAAGAGTTGTTAGTATAGTAAATTTGGTCTCTTTGGGTGTCGTTCCCACTCTGCCTAATTTTAGGTTTATTCTTTTATGATCATGATTACCACTCCAGGGTAATTATGGAGTTTAGAGAGTTGAAAAGTGAGTTTTTTAGAGAAGAATCTCCCATAATTGGGGGGATTCCCAATCTCTTATTCTACTATTTTATGTTTTTTCACATCAAGTAATTATTTGTATAAGAAATCAAGTTTAGTAGTGATTTGATTGCCTTCTGACGACATGAACGGATGAAAATCAAGGAATTACCACAAATCAACGTATGATTCTTTGCATTTAAGCAACCACTCGATCGCTTTATCAACTTACTAATTTTCCACAATGTCAATATCACGCTCTAACATCTTGAGAGCCTCCACAATTTTCCATGAGCGCAAAGAATCCCAACCCGACCAAACCTTTCCATCACCCCTTTAGGCCTTTTTTCTCTTATATATTGATTCATCCAAAATTTCTTCCACGTTTCAACAAATATGATGAATTTGACGTGTCAAGTACTTTCTCTCGCTCATGACCAAAGCTACAAACATCAGTTTTCTCTGTTATTTGTCCACACTAGTGAGCGTATCCTGGTGCGAAATAACCATGTGTGGTAAGATGAGACTACCCTTACAAACTCTGAGTAGATTTCGTAACTCAAAAATGGAGGTCTCTTTAAGGTGCTGGCTAATTCCAATGCCGAAAAGACTGGTGAGTGTTTGGCAGCACTGAGTTCCTTATAGGAAGGTGGGAGTCCCCCATGTTGATAATGTGTAAAACAATGGCGTTTGGACATATTGGACCTGATGTTATAAAGGGTTTGGTTGGTTATTGAACCATCTATTTTGGCCGGCGGTGGTCAAACTGCATGTTTTTGCTTTTTCCTAGTTTAAGTGGTTGGCGGTCAAAGTCATTCTTAAAATAAAATATGAAAGAGCTGTTTGTTAATTTGTTTTTCACACTAGCGGGTAAATTGTGGGTTAAGCCCTCGACCCTAGAATTTGTTGTATTTCATACTCTCTACCGATCTTTATAATCTTAATCTTATGATTTTTATTAACACCGACCAAAATCTAAATTCAGGGCCCATTGGATGGATGGTGCATGTACATGCGGTTAGTGTAAAAACAGCGGTGACAGTGAAATTAGATACTGCAACGTAAAATAAAAAAAAAATTAAATATATCGCACTTGAGGAAAACGCTCATCCAAAGAACCTTAATCATAAGAAAATAATAATTCAAATATGTTTTACTCAAGTTGAATAAAAATTGATTCAAATCCAAAATATCTCATTTTAAAAAGGATATTATAATAAAAATAATTTTATAAAATTGTTTTACTTTAACTTATATATCGTAATTATTATATTAGAAAGTGACAGAGTTTGCAATTATAATTTAGCATATATTTGGGAGGTCATACTCAACAATGGATAGGCTGGAATTCAACGTTAAAGGCATGATTCAATTTTTCAAATTTATAATATATTATATTTTATATTTTTTATATTTGTACTTATCTAAATTTTTTAAAGATAAAAATATTAGTATAACTCATCCCTTTTCAATTTTTTTGGTACTTTTCATATTTGTTTTGAGATTTATAACTGGAGTTCGTAATAAAGCTAGTCTCGCCACGTGAATTTTTATGTGTGAGTTTTTAGTCCTATGTATAGTTTGTTCATATAAATATTTAATATTATCTCTAACTTAATTTAAATTTAATTTAATTATTCTAATTAAGTTTGAATCCATGTCGAAATATTTTATTTACTGTAATTACCTTTAATAATAATTATTCATATTAATTATATAAAATTTAAAATAATTTATTTTAAAACAGCCAAAACAAATATCATTTTGCGTGTCAAACATAGCCATCCTACAAAATTCTTTGTTGTTCCCTTCTCCTCGTTGTTTACCTACGAGCCTGGTCTAAATTTCCATTTTCAAAAACCCTAACCCTAAACGCTTTCCTTAACCTATTACTATATGACTAGCTGTAGTCTCATGGAGGCTCATACTGACCAATGGTTAACAAGGTTAAACCTAAACTCACAAAAGATCGTTATTTCTTTTCAACAAAAGAAAAAAAAAATAGCAGATTTGTATTTGTTTTTTAAAGGCAAATGGCTTGGCCTTGTCAAAAACCCTGAAACAAACATGTCCCTACTATCACACTTGGAAAGTTCCCTGTCTTCCAAACCTGAAATAGAATGTTTCCCTGTTACTTTTTACTCTTTATGACTTGTCTCTCTTCAAACCTCATTTTCTGCACCAACCAAAAAAAAAAAAAAGAAGAAAAAGAAAGATGGGGAGGGGGAAGATTGAGATCAAGAGGATTGAGAACTCAAGTAACAGGCAGGTTACTTATTCAAAGAGAAGGAATGGGATTATGAAGAAAGCTAAAGAGATTACTATACTGTGTGATGCTAAAGTTTCTCTTATTATCTTTGGTAGTTCTGGCAAGATGCACGAGTATTGCAGCCCTTCTACTAAGTATAATAATCAACCTTTATTTCCTCCTTGCTTTTTCTCACCCTTTTTCTGTACTTTCTTCTTGATTGGTTTTCTGTTTTTTGAAAAAAAATAAAAATCCTAATATGGTGAAGTTTGGTCGATATTTTGGACCAATATCAGAAGACTTCCGGGAAGAAGTTATGGGATGCTAAACATGAGGCAAGTTTGTTTCTTTTCTTTGTTTTTTCTGAGTTTTCTTCCATATGAACTATGAATTCCTTAAATGGATCCACAAGTGGGATAATATATATTTATTTTCTTTCTCAATAAAAGTGGGATGAATTGATCTAGTAATTTAGACCTTTATCTCCCATGCATATATATATGTATATATATAACATCTATGAACAGATCTAGTACTAAATGTTATTCTCCATCTTCCTTTCCTTTGTAAAAATTAAAGTAACTATATGGGAGTTAGTTTAAAGGCACAAAACAATAATGGATGTAACAGATCTCAATGTAAGATCTACCTAGTTCATGATGGTAGCTCTAGGGTTTCTTGGTCTAAACCACAAATTTAACCAACATATTTATTATAAGCTCATATCTAAATATGATTTTTCTTGTGATTTGTGAGAGATAATTTTTCTTCTCTTAAAACAAAAACTCTGCAGAATCTCAGCAATGAAATTGATAGAATCAAGAAAGAGAACGATAACATGCAGATTGAACTGAGGTATATATGTCTACACTTGTCCATCGATGGTGTGTTTCTTTGGGATCTATGTTATTTTGTGTCTTAGTTGTTGAAGTATTTTTCTACAGGCATTTGAAAGGGGAGGATATCACCTCTTTGCCTTACAAGGAGCTGATGGCCATAGAGGATGCCCTTGAAAATGGGCTTACCTATGTTCGTGGCAAACAGGATAGTGGATTTTGCCTTAATTACTTACATAACAGTACTCTATTTTTCCTTCAACATCACTGAATACACACACACATATATATATCTTCTTTTTTTTTTTGAAGGAAAATATATATATATATCTTTGAGTTAAAGCTTATCAATCTCTCTTTTCTTTTTCTTTCGTACAGATGGATGTCCTTGATAAGACATGGAAAAATGTATGTATACAGTATTAATTACAAGTAGCTTACTGTTTTTCTTTCCTTTTTTTTTTTTGATTATTGGTTCTTAATAGATGATATAATATTAGAATTACTGTTGATTTGCTTATTCGACACGCACAAATATATATTCTTTAAGTAACATATGTGAAGTGAAGCTTTTATTTTCCTAACTTTATGGTGTGCTTCTCTCAGACCAAATTCCTGGAGGAGGACTACAAGCAGCTCAGTTTCATTCTGGTATTCATTCTCTTACAAACATCTTTAACTCTTTACTTCAAGAAAACTATTGATGCAAGGTCTGATAATGAAGTTACAGGTGATTTACATTGTGATAATACCGAGAGCCACTAACGAAGTATCCATAGAGTATAGATAATAATGAGTGCTTGGTTTTTGGCGGAGGAGACCCTAAGGTTTTGGGGTCTTCTGTGGGGCTTTTTTGGATCCGTTGAATAGAGTACTTTTAAGCCCTAAGAATAGGGCATAGTTTTGTGTTGAGGAGTTGGTATTGGGAAATGACGAACACAAGTGCTCGTCTTCTTAGAACGAAGTAGGTTGTGGAGAGAAGAAATCATAGAGACGTTTGATATTTTATCTGCCCCCATTGTTGAGAAAAAGTTAAAAGTCAATATTGTTCCATTAGTACATAAATCTCGTTTTATTGGGAGACTAATGCTTCCATATAAAGTGGTGTTTGGGAGTGTTTGCCAAGTCGAAATGGTAGAGGTTGAAGCCATGTTAGCGTTGAGGATACCAAGTTACCTCATTACAAGTAGGACAAGTTGAGTGATGCTTCGACAGATGAGAACTAATTTTTCCTTCCTCTTTACTCATTTGAAGTAGAGTTTGATTTGTTGTTTCTGCTGTGCTATCAAACAGGGTGTGTGCTATCAGATTACGAGATTGTTCTAGGTCAATTAGCATTGTGTTTGACTTTAAGTCATTATTAGAGGTTCTGTTTGAATGAAAGAATTTTGAATTACGTGGGAGCAGATGATCTTCCTTATTTCAAGTTGTTAACATTAATGGGAGACAACATTAATGGCAAACAATACAAAGTGGTGCAAGTTTAGCACCCTAAATTTGACTTTGAAAAAGTGGCATGGGATAATTTTTTTTGGTCCTTGAGATAATGGGCTATTTATTGTTTGGTCCTTAAACCTCAACTATAAATAGGCCTTCTCATTTCTCATTTCAATTCATCCCAACCAATCTTTCTCTCTTAGTTTTCTCTCTTCTCCCATTTGAGAATTCTTAAGGAATTCTATTTGTTTGTAATACTTTGAAGATAGTAAAGTTATCATCTGGTGTTAGTGCCCGAGGACGTAGGTATAATTTACCGAACCTCGTTAAAACTCTTGTGTTCTTTCTTGTCCTATTTTTCTTTCAATATTTGAGGGTATAATAGTAGTATTTAATTGTGCTATTAAATTACTATAGAAGGGATATTCTGTCTAAGGAAAGACTTGGTATTTAAGAGATCCTTGTGATCCACCTCTCTTCCCTGGGAATTGAACTTTGTGTGATTTTTTAGTACAATAATTTACACGCTTCCGACCCTATTGGAACAACAAGTGGTATCAAGAGCCGAAGGTTAATCGTAGTATGCTCTGTGGTTGCAGTTTGAACTGATCTTCCACATCAGAAAAGATTTCCTTAGGTATATTGAAAGATTATGGAGAAAACGGTCGGTGTAGGAGCTTCAACATCGTCCATGTGGACAAGACCGACAATTGCAAATGCAAGATTGGCCGTGGAGATCTTTGATGGCACGGGCCATTTTGGTATGTGGCAAAGTGAGGTTCTAGATGCCCTTTTTCAGCAGGGTCTAGACATTGCCATTGATGAAGAGAAACCAGATGATGTACAGGAGAAAGATTGGAAGGCGATCAATCGGTTGGCATGTGGCACAATTCGATCATGCCTTTCTCGAGAGCAGAGGTATGCTTTTTCAAAGGAGACTTCTGCAAATAAGTTGTGGGTGGCACTTGAAGAAAAATTTTTGAAGAAAAACAGTCAAAATAAGCTCCACTTGAAGAAAAGACTGTTTCGCTTCACATACGTCCCAAGTACCACAATGAATGATCACATCACCAAATTTAATCAGTTAGTCACTGATTTGCTGAATATGGATGAGACATTCAAAGATGAAGATTTGGCTTTGATGCTGTTGGGGTCACTTCCTGAGGAGTTTGAGTTCCTAGAAACTACTCTACTTCATGGCAGGAGTGATATATCTCTGAGCGAAGTCTGTGCGGCCTTATACAGTTATGAACAGAGAAAGAAGGACAAACAGAAAAACTCAATCAGAGATACAGAAGCTTTACTAGTCCGAGGTCGTTCATACACTCGGAAGAAAACTCAAAAGGGGAGATCAAAGTCAAAGTCCAGACTCGGGAAAGATGAATGTGCTTTTTGTCATGAGAAAGGCCACTGGAAGAAAAATTGTCCAAAGCTGAAGAATAAGGGAAAAGCTGCTGTAGATGCTTGTGTTGCTAAGCATGATACTAGTGACTCTGAACTATCACTGGTTGCATCATCATCGTCGTTCCATTCAGATGAGTGGATATTGGATTCGGGTTGTACCTATCATATGTCCCCTAACCGGGAGTGGTTCTCTGATTTAGTAGAACTAAATGGGGGAGTTGTTTATATGGGCAATGACAATGCCTGTAAAACTGTTGGGATAGGTTCAATCCAATTAAAGAATAAAGATGGATCAACCAGAGTTCTGACTGATGTTCGGTACGTGCCCAGTTTGAAGAAAAATCTCATCTCATTGGGAGCCTTGGAATCCAATGGTTCAGTTGTTACTATGAGAGATGGGGTTTTGAAAGTGACATCTGGCGCACTTGTGATATTGAAGGGCATCAGGAAAAATAACTTGTATTACTACCAAGGTAGTACAGTTATTGGAGCAGTCGCTGCAGCTTCCGGTAACAAAGACTTGGACTCAATGCAGTTGTGGCATATGAAGTTGGGACATGCCAGCGAAAAATCCTTGCAAATTCTGGCAAAGCAAGGATTGTTGAAAGGTGTAAAGGCTTGCAAATTAAAATTTTGTGAGCACTGTGTTCTGGGAAAGCAAAAGAGAGTGAAATTCGGCACTGCTATCCATAATACAAAAGGTATTTTGGAATATATTCACTCAGATGTGTGGGGGCCTTCCAAAACACCTTCATTGGGAGGAAAACACTACTTTGTTACTTTTGTTGATGACTTTTCCAGAAGAGTTTGGGTGTATACCATGAAAACTAAAGATGAAGTGCTTGGAGTTTTTCTTAAATGGAAAACTATGATCGAAAACCAGACTGGCAAGAAAATCAAGCGGCTTAGGACGGACAATGGAGGGGAATATAAAAGTGATCCGTTCTTCGATGTGTGCCAAGAGTATGGTATTGTTCGACACTTCACAGTTAGGGATACACCACAGCAGAATGGATTGGCAGAGCGTATAAATCGAACATTGCTGGAGAAAGTTCGATGTATGTTGTCCAATGCTGGGTTGGGCAAGCAATTTTGGGCTGAGGCTGTGACATACGCTGGCCATCTTGTTAATCGTTTGCCATCATCTGCATTAGAAAGAAAAACTCCTATGGAGGTATGGTCTGGAAAACCGGCTACAGATTATGATTCCTTACATGTGTTTGGAACCACTGCATATTACCATGTGAAGGAGTCAAAGTTAGATCCGAGGGCAAAGAAAGCTCTCTTTATGGGAATCACTTCTGGAGTGAAGGGATTTCGTCTTTGGTGCTTAAGCACAAAGAAAATGATCTGTAGCAGAGATGTTACCTTTGATGAATCTACCACATTGAAAAAGGTAGCAGATAAAGATATTCAGACGAGCAATACTCCACAGCAGGTGGAGTGTACTCCAAAACAGGTGGAGTTTGAGCAGATGGGGATTTGCCCAGTTAATAAGTCTAATTCTCCAGCCACAATGGAGGAATTAGAGGTTGAAGAGGTTCTGACCCAAGAACCACTAAGTACACCAGAACCAGTTGCAGTTGCAAGGCCACGGAGAGAAATTCGTAAACCTGCTCGATTTACTGATATAGTGGCCTACGCCCTTCCCGTTGTTGATGATATTCCTATCACTTATCAAGAAGCAATGCAAAGCTTAGAAAGTGATAAATGGAAAAGCGCCATGGATGAAGAAATGCAGTCTCTCCGGAAGAATAATACTTGGGAGTTGGCGCAATTACCGAAAGGTAAAAGGGCAATCGGATGCAAGTGGGTATTCGCAAAGAAAGATGGATCTCCTAGCAAGAAGGATATTCGCTACAAGGCAAGATTGGTAGCTAAAGGCTACGCTCAGAAGGAGGGAATTGACTACAATGATGTATTTTCCCCTGTTGTGAAGCATTCCTCCATTAGAATTTTGTTGGCCTTGGTAGCACAGTTGAATTTGGAGCTAGCTCAACTTGATGTTAAGACGGCTTTCTTGCATGGTGAGTTAGAAGAGGAGATCTATATGACTCAGCCAGAAGGATACACAGATGCTGGTGGTAGAAATTGGGTTTGTAAGCTTAACAAATCGCTATATGGATTGAAGCAATCCCCGAGGCAGTGGTACAAGCGATTTGATAGCTTTATGAGAAGGCAGAAGTACACAAGAAGCAAATATGACAATTGTGTATATTTGCAGAAGCTGCATGACGGATCTTTCATTTATCTACTCTTGTATGTTGATGATATGTTAATCGCTTCGAAGAGCCAAAATGAGATAGATAAGCTGAAGGCTCAGTTGAATCAAGAGTTCGAGATGAAAGATCTAGGTGAGGCCAAAAAGATTCTCGGCATGGAGATAAGTAGAGATAGACCGAGAGGCAAGCTCTGTTTAAATCAGAAGCAATATCTGAAAAAGGTATTACAATGTTTTGGTGTAAATGAAAACACAAAACATGTAAGTACCCCACTTGCTTCTCATTTGAAACTTAGTGCTCAATTATCTCCGAAGACTGAAGATGAAAGAGAATATATGGCGAAAGTCCCATATGCTAATGCAGTTGGGAGTTTGATGTATGCGATGGTGTGTACGAGGCCTGACATTTCACAAGCTGTTGGAGTTGTGAGCAGGTATATGCATGATCCTGGAAAAGGACATTGGCAAGCTGTGAAATGGATTCTACGGTATCTTCGAAAAACCGTAGATGTTGGTTTAATTTTTGAACAGGATGAAGCACTTGGTCAGTTTGTAGTTGGATATGTTGATTCCGACTTTGCTGGTGATTTAGATAAACGTCGTTCAACTACGGGGTATCTGTTTACTCTTGCGAAAGCCCCAATAAGTTGGAAGTCTACCTTACAGTCTACAGTAGCTGTGTCTACTACAGAGGCAGAATATATGGCAGTTACAGAAGCTGTTAAGGAGGCTATTTGGCTTAATGGATTGTTGAAAGACTTAGGAGTTGTTCAAAGTCACATAAGTTTATATTGTGACAGTCAGAGCGCTATTCATTTAGCGAAAAATCAAGTCTATCATTCAAGAACCAAGCATATCGACGTAAGATATCACTTTGTGCGGGAAGTCTTTGAAAAAGGAAAAATTCTACTTCAGAAGATTCCGACAGCAGATAATCCCGCAGATATGATGACCAAGGTGGTAACAACAATCAAGTTTAATCATTGTTTGAACTTGATTAACATCCTGAGAATTTGAGCACCTTCAGGTGTATGGCGCCCGAGAGTGCATTTGTAGGCACTACAATAGATAGCTTTATCGAATTTGGGGAGTTGAAGGAAGTGTGTGAAGATGTGATTATCCTAATCAAATCTTCAAGGTGGAGATTGTTAACATTAATGGGAGACAACATTAATGGCAAACAATACAAAGTGGTGCAAGTTTAGCACCCTAAATTTGACTTTGAAAAAGTGGCATGGGATAATTTTTTTTGGTCCTTGAGATAATGGGCTATTTATTGTTTGGTCCTTAAACCTCAACTATAAATAGGCCTTCTCATTTCTCATTTCAATTCATCCCAACCAATCTTTCTCTCTTAGTTTTCTCTCTTCTCCCATTTGAGAATTCTTAAGGAATTCTATTTGTTTGTAATACTTTGAAGATAGTAAAGTTATCATCTGGTGTTAGTGCCCGAGGACGTAGGTATAATTTACCGAACCTCGTTAAAACTCTTGTGTTCTTTCTTGTCCTATTTTTCTTTCAATATTTGAGGGTATAATAGTAGTATTTAATTGTGCTATTAAATTACTATAGAAGGGATATTCTGTCTAAGGAAAGACTTGGTATTTAAGAGATCCTTGTGATCCACCTCTCTTCCCTGGGAATTGAACTTTGTGTGATTTTTTAGTACAATAATTTACACGCTTCCGACCCTATTGGAACAACACAAGTAGCATTTTGATTTATACTTGTGACTTAGCTCTACGGAGGGGGGTGGTTAGGATCTTTTGGCAAAAATGATGCTTGGCGAAATCATCCAACATGCAAACTTTGTTTGAAATTATATGACCTTATCTAAAATGAATGGTTTGGCAGCGTAGGATTGATGACTTTGTCAAGCAACATTTTAAGCTATAGGATCCTGATCACTATTAGCCACTCCTTCCTAAGGCTAAATCATGAGATAAGTTCATTTGCTATCACGCCATTCAAACTTCTTTTGTTCAAATATAACCTCCAAAAATGACCATGATCAAGAGATCGCGCAACTTGTGACAAACTCTTGAGCATCCATAACAGGAGTATAAGAACAATCCTTGTCGGAAGTAGGAAAAGGAAACTCATCTCCTAACTTGTCCATATGTAAGTTGCCTCAAACTAAACCCAAAAGTGAATTACCTCATATCACAAAGCAACATATTTCTCAACTTTTCTTCTCATTGGAAATTTTGAGAGTAAATAAATTTTTAAAATTACTAGCATGAGGTGATTCACACTTATTACATTTTAAAAAGAAAGCCATCAAAAGATGCCAAGCACACCCCGCCAATTGACCTAGAGCAATCTCCTAGTCTGATAGCACAACAACAAGCCAAAGATTCAACTATAGATGAAACCTTGCTTAAAATAAGTGAAGGGGAAAGAAAAAGTGCCTGCCGAAGCATTACTAACTTGTGAGAGCTATTATAAAATTATACTTGTAATGTGATAACTTGATACTGACAACCTCCACCTCCTTCGATCTGGCACAACACTCACAAACACTGCTTTCTATCAAAACATCAGGATCCTCCAAGGAGGGTTTGTGTCAATCGGTGGAACAACTATAAAACAAGAAAGCAAAAACAAAAAATAGAAGAAAAAAAGAAAAGCTTTAGAACTTGTGGTTATCTAGGTAGGAAAACCAAGTGACAAAGCTCATCAACTGTTATAACAAGCATGTAGCAATCAAAACACATTAAATACATCACTAACTGCACCAATCAACAAATGCCATGTCAAAAGCTGACAAAACTCACTAAAACATCAAGTGGAAATTAAGGAAATGACCATAAAAAAACCAAATGTTGCTATGATTTCTTCTCGGCACAACATACATCGCTACAGAAACCTAACCAATAAGTAGCCTCGGAGAAGGCCACTTCATAACGTTAAGTTCCTTTTGAGGTGACCAGTTCTTGTCCGTCCATCATTTCCTAATACCATCTACTAGCCATATCAAGTCAACTTAGGCACCCCTCAATCTGACCAACTGCCACTTAACTTCTAGGCTTAGACGGTATGGTCTTTATTCAAGGGACACAAAAGAGGGCTCAAAACCTTATATAAAAGCTCCTCTTCAACACCGAAAGAAGGCCAAGCACTCATTATTACTGATATTCTGCGCATACTTCACCAAATACTTAAAAAAAAAAAAAAAAAAAAACCCTCAATGGCTTTCAATACCACCACGATAACCCTCCTCATTCTCTATCATAAAGTCTTGTATCAACAAAAAAAGCATATAGTATGTATTAATGGAGTGGGAAGGAAAGAGTGATCATAACTTGAAAGTTTTGGCTTTAATTTTTGCATGTAATTAAAGAAGCTATAAAAAAAGGCAAGAAGTAATATATATAGGAATATCTCAAATAGCATGTGGATTTTTTTAAGATTTATTCTGGTTTTGGATCAAATATATCATGATTATTGGTCCAACAGTTCATTCTAGTATAATAAGTTACTGATTGAGGAGGGCAGAAATGTTAGGCCATCCCGCTCAATCAGCCAGTTTCAACTTTAATCAAATTAATTTGGGATAAATATCAAAACTATACATAAACTTTGATTTAATGTGTAATGTCATACATAAACTTTGATTTTGTGTGATTTCATACATAAAATTTTAATTTGATTCAGTTTTTACAAATCACTAGCAACTTATCGAATTAGCACCATTTTAGATTGATATATATATTGCATATACTGACAGTTATATTAATTCAATATAAAAATAAATGTATGTATTCATTTCTTTAAATGTGTACAACTGAGTCAAAATTAAGGTTTTATGTATACATATGAATCACAATTCAAGTTTCATATATATAATTGCACCAAATTAAAGTTCATGCCTAAAATTACACGTTGGACTAAAGTTTATGTACAAATTTAATATTTATCCCAATTAATTTGGTTATAGCAAGTGTGGTCTATATTTACTAGTCGACCTATGCTAATTTTCATGAAGCATTAAATCTCAAATTTACACATCAATTTTGATTCATGTGCAATGTAATATATAAATTTTAATTTGATGAATTATATACATAAATGTGTTTTTTATTTTCGCTCAAGAAAAAAGTTAATAGTATATTTTTATTTTTATTTTTATTTTTTATTTCAAGTCAATTGTAAACATTTATAAGTAAAGATGTTTTCACTTATTTTTATTTTGAGTAAATATAATTGTTTATCTATGCAGTAAGGTAAATTTAAAATGTATCTCATTGATAATAGTGTTAGTGATTTATGAAAATTGAACTAAAATCAAATTTTCATGTATACAATTGCACAAAACCAAAATTCACAGATAACATTACATATTCAATCAAAGTTCATGTATAATTTATCCATGAATAATAATAACGGAAAAAAGTGGTCTTGGTTCTCATATGTTGGGATTGCTCAATTGCTCAATGCTATATCATTTTAGCTTTTAGGGTGTGCTTGGTTGGTGAAAAAGTAGATGGATGGAAGGAATGAATAGAAAAATAAAAAAATAACTAAATTTTGAATTTACTTAGTAGGAAAGAAAAGTGAGTGGAAAGAAATAGGAAAGCTCGTTTTTTTATCTTTCTAATTTTCTTTCCACCCAGCCAAGTATGCTGTAGCAAAAGAGCTAAAAAAGCACAATGCATACGGCAGCACCTTGTTGAGTTGACATAACCCTATGGGGAGCATACAAAAGGGAAAACTTTTCTCCTTTAACCAGTTGAAAGCCCTTAAGGCTAGCAAGGATCTTTGGTAGATCAGTGATTTTCTCTATTTTATCCCTGTATTGTAATAAATAATAATGTAAATGTTGCTAGTCCTAGATAATAGTATATAAATATAAACATGCATGCCTATTCCAATATAATGTTATTCATGTTTTAGTCATCATCATCATCATCATCATCATCATCATCATCATCATCATCAATATAGTCTGATTCCATAACGCACATGTATAATCTCTCTTTTAATTAATATTTTGCAGAATCAACAACAAGTCGCTTATGAAAGTGCAAGAGAGCAGATGGATCATGGATACCAGCGAGCCCGGGACTACAACTCACAGATGTCTTCCACCTTCCAAGTGCAGCCAATGCAGCCAAACTTACAAGAGAGAATGTAATAACACTGTGGATTGGGGCTTGCTGAAGCCTGAAATTCTCTCAAGCTTGCATTCTGGTGATAATATGATAACATTTTATCTGAGTATTTAATTCCAGGGATGTGATATGATCTTAAACTCATGCATATTTACCTCTTGTAATAATTTCTAAGTTGTATTGCAGTCCCAACTATGAACTTGTTTTATATTGCTGTATCCATTCTCAGTGTCTTTATGAAACTATAGACTGGTATTTCTGCGTGCTAGCAAATCAATTCTTTACTTTGATTTTCAATATTGTTCATATTTTTATTTTTATCTTACAAATTTCTTTTGATTTTAAATGGGATAATGTCCTTGAGAGTGTTAAGGAAGTTCTTAACAGGATAGTTTTAAAAAATCTGGTGAAGTATTAAAACTTTGCCTTGAATGATTCATTGAGTCTTAGCTTAGTATGGGTATTGTTAATAATGTAAGAGCACGTGGATTTGAATGTGCTGAAGCGAATTATCCTCTTATTTATGGGTTGAGGTGATTATGGGTAATTTTAGACATTGTGTCAAAAAGAGCAAGATATGAAAATCACACAATTTTTATTGTATTTTCAACCACATTTATAATGAACTTGAACAAATTTATGTCTAGATTCAAATAAGCTTCGATATCTATTTGTTCAGCTTCATTTTTACATGCATTTTTTTATATTTTTAAATAAGTTTTATTATTTGTAGCGACCTAAAAATTGCGTCACGGGCGCTAGTCGAAGTAATTATTGTAAATTTGAAAATTGAATCTCGATTTTATTTGAAAAAGGAGTCGCCACCGATATTTTTTCTAGGTGTGATCGGACACCTACAAAATTCTCGTTTTAGAAGAAAAATTTATTTTTAAACTTTTCTAAAAAAAAGGTAATTTTAGGTCCACGTAAAAATCCAGAGAAAATTAGGGTCCGGGAGTCGGTTACGCGCGAGGAAGGTATTAGCACCCTCGCAACGCCCAAAATTGGTATCTCGTTAAACGCGCGTTGTCTTCATTTTCAAAAATACGAGTTCAATTTAATATTAGTCGTGATCCGATTGAAACACGATAATTTTAAAGCACAACAACTTTTTCCTTTTTTTTTAAACACGAATTTTTTTAAAATACAAGAATTTTAGAAACACGAATTTTAAAAAAAACACGAAAATTTTGAAACACGAGATTTCTTTGAAACACGAAAATTTATGAAACACGGTCAATTTCTTAAAACGCGAAAGTTTTTGAAAAACGGGAATTTTTTTTTGAAACACGAAAAATTTTGAAACACTGGAATTTTGAAAACACGAGGATTTTTAAATACGAAAAATTTGAAAACAAGAAAATTTTTAAAATACGAAAATTTTAGAAACACGAAAATTTTTGAAACACAGAAGTTTTTAGAAAACACGAAAAATTTTGAAAATTGGAATTTTTTTGAAAACACGAGAATTTTTGAAAAACATGAAAATTTTTGCAACACGGGAATTTTTGAAAACACGAAAAATTTTCCGATTTTTTTATTAAGCACGTATCGTATTTAACACTAATTGATGATATTCACTCAACATAGCAATGAAATAAACGAATTAGTGTCAAATCGATTTGTTACCTTATTTTTGAAAACACGAGAAATTTTTTTGAAGACACGAAAATTTCGAAACCCGAGGATTTTTTTTTGAAAATACAATTTTTTTGAATATTTTTTTATTTTTAAAAGGGCGTATCGAGTTTAACGCAAACCGGTGATATTCCCCAACATAGCGATGAAATCAACGATTTTATGTTAAATCGATTCGTTGCCTTATTTATTAAAATTATTTAAAATAAAATTAAATTAAAATTAAATTAAAAATATAAATACCAAAATATAAAAATATAAAGATGCATAAAATGTTAATAATATTATAAGGAAACAACATAAAAATACGATGGTTAAATTTAAAATAAAATAAACGAAATTACCGAAAAACTCCCGAAACACGAGCTTCGTCGAACGGGTTACACGAATTGAAACTCTTTTTTTTTCTTTTTTTCTTTTTTCCTTTTTTTCTCTTTTCTTTTTTTCTTCTTTCTTTTTTTCTTTTTTTCTTTCTCTCTTTTTTTCCTGGCCTGCTTCAGATTGAGCTGGGACTGCTGGGCCTGCTGGGATTGGGCCGCGCGGGCTGCTGATGCTGGTGGGCTGCTGTGGCCTGCTTCTTTTTTCTGGGCTGTTTTTTTTTGGGTCTTTTCTTTTTGGGCTGCTTTTTTTTGCTTTGGTTTTTTTTTGGGCTGATTTGTTTTTTTTTTGTGTTGTTTTTTTTTAATTGTTTTTTTTGGGCTGTTGGGTTTGGGTTTGGGTTGCTGCTGGGTCTTCTTGGGTCACGGGTTGGGTCGGGTCGGTTTGACCCGATTGTTAAATTTTTTTCTTTTTTTTTCTTTCTTCTTCTTTCTTCTTCTTCTTCTTCTTCTTCTCCTCCTACACGAACCCTAGCCGCCACCACCGCTTGCGCCGCCGCTACCTCCTCCGACGCTGATACTCTTTCTTTTCTTCTCCTCTTTCTCTTTTCTTCTCTTTTCTTCTTTTTTCCTTCGAAAAAATCTCTCTTTTTGCAAGTTTTTTTGATTTTTTTCGTGGGTGTGGGGGTTTGATTTTGGGGTTTTAAACCCATTTTATAGTTGATATTTGCTTCCTTTTTGCAGGTGGTAGGTGAAGAAGGAGCAGCCACCCATGTTTGTGGCCTGAAAATCTGGGAAGTGGGTGCCCCAAATCACGTAACCTGTCTGAAGGACCAAATCACAAATGCAGCAAAACTTCTGGGGCTAAATGTAATTTTTAGAAAATTTAGGATTAAAATGAAATTTAATGAAAGTTTAAGGGTCTAAGTGAAATTTAAAGAAAGTTTAAGGGTCAAAATGAAATTTAGGAAAAGTTTAGGGGTCAAAATGTAATTTTTATTTTTAAAATTTTTTTTTTGAAATTTTGAAAATTAAACACAAATTCTAGTCGGACAAAAATTTAGTGCTTACAACTGCCCCTCTTTGCTCATCATTGTGAAACAAGGATAGTGCAAAGACTTAAAAGTACTAAATTTTGTTCAATTGTCCAATCTTTATTCTTTACTCGGCATGTGATCCTGAGCTCAACTCATTTCTCGCAATATGAATTGACTCTTTAAAACTAGACATTAAAAATAGAAATTAAAAATAGCTCAGCACGTGAGCCAAGGCTCAACTCACTTCTCGCAATATGAGTTGATTTTTGAAAACAGAATTTGCAAAAGGCTCAACTCACCTCTCGCAATATGAGTTGATTTTTTGAAAAATAGAAAAAGGCTCAACTCACCTCTCGCAATATGAGTTGGTTTTTGAAAAATAGAAATTAAAAGGCTCAACTCACCTCTCGCAATATGAGTTGGTTTTTGAAAAATAGAAATTAAAAGGCTCAACTCACCTCTCGCAATATGAGTTGATTTTTGAAAAATAGAAATTGAAAAGTAGAAATTGAAAATACCTCAGCGTGCCCTGAGGCTCAACTCACCTCTTGCAATATGAGTTGATTTTTTTTTTGAAACACAGAAATTAAAAAAAAAACAGAAATTAAAAACAGAATTTGAAAAAACCTCAGCGTGTGGCCTGAGACTCAACTCACCTCTTGCAATATGAGTTGATTTGAAAAGTAGAATTAGTAAAGCAGAAATTGAAAATACCTCAGCGTGCCTTGAGGCTCAACTCACCTCTCGCAATATAAGTTGATTTTTGAAAAGCATAGATTGAAAAAAACATAAATTGAAAATACCTCAGCATGTGAGCCGAGGCTCAACTCACCTCTTGCAATATGAGTTGATTTTTGAAAAACAAAAATTAAAAGGCTTAACTCACCTCTCGCAATATGAGTCAATTTAAAACATAAACTAAAAATACCTCGGCGTGCCCCGAGGCTCAACTCATTTCTCGCAATATGAGTTGATTTTTTTTTTAAATTTAAAAATACCTCAACGTGTCTTGATGGCTCAACTCATTTCTCGCAATATGAGTTGATTTTGAAAAACAAAAATTAAAAGGCTTAACTCACCTCTCGCAACATGAGTCAATTTAAAACATAAACTAAACATACCTCGGCGTGCCCCGAGGCTCAACTCACTTCTCGCAATATGAGTTGATTTTTTTAAAAAATTTAAAAATACCTCAACGTGTCTTGAGGCTCAACTCATTTCTCGCAATATGAGTTGATTTTGAAAAACAAAAATTAAAAGACTTAACTCACCTCTCGCAATATGAGTCAATTTAAAACATAAACTAAAAATACCTCTGCGTGCCCCGAGGCTCAACTCACTTCTCGCAATATGAGTTGATTTTTTTTAAAAATTTAAAAATACCTCAACGTGTCTTGAGGCTCAACTCATTTCTCGCAATATGAGTTGATTTTGAAAAACAAAAATTAAAAGGCTTAACTCACCTCTCGCAATATGAGTCAATTTAAAACATAAACTAAAAATACCTCGGCGTGCCCCGAGGCTCAACTCACTTCTCGCAATATGAGTTGATTTTTTTAAAAAATTTAAAAATACCTCAACGTGTCTTGAGGCTCAACTCATTTCTCGCAATATGAGTTGATTTTCCTTGGAAAGCATGAATATTAAACATCAAAATACCAAAACCAATCCTTTGGTAGAACTCGGGTATCTTTTCCTTTGATTCAGTGCGACTCTCATTCAAGATTTCTTGCTTTACTGGATTACCTGTATATGCCATGCATGATGTCATCATGATATGCACATGTTTGTCTTAAATGCCTTTATGCCTACATGATTATGCAGTGCTCCTTAAGCATATTGGTCGTATGTCATTTTCGCCATGATTGTTGAGGATCTGCGTTCATTGCTTTGATTCTCGACCTTCTCTTCAGGCCTCATACCTGTCTTCGAGTTTTACGAGTAATCGACGTTTCTCAGATATCACCCTTTTTGCCCTTGGTTAAACTTTGTTCTTGCTTTGAAGATCTTGCACTTATCAAATTCTTATCCGGGTAATACTTGACATTTCTTTTGTTTAAAGTATGTCATTTCACTATTTATCATTAAATAAACACATAATGAGATGCATGAAAATGGTCAGGTAGGGACACAAAGGATATCTCATATTCCTTTATTTCAAGTGTGGCAAACAAAGAAAGTTAACCAATGAGAGTAAAAATGTCAAAAAGAAAGAAAAGGTCGTATTCAACGGATACAAATGCTCTAGATATTCAACACATGAACTCTTCCACGTTCCTCAATCAATAATCTTTTCGAGCATGGCTTCTTGCGTAGAAAATTTCGAGCTTTCAGAAGTGCTTTAAATACTGTAGTCTCACTACTTGACCTATCGTTCGACCGCCAGGTTTGTTTCATTAGGACGCCCTCTCGGGTTTTCATCCTAATCTTTTTGTACTAATCAAGACGCCCTTTTCGGGTTTTTGCCCTTTTTTTTTAGATGCCCTTTTCGGGTTTTCATCTTAAGCATAATATTTCTTCACCGCATCCGAATTCACCGGATTCAGTAACTCCTTCCCATCCATCTCGGTAAGGATTAAAGCTCCTCCTGAGAATGCATTTTTTACAACGTATGGTCCTTCCCAATTTGGTGCCCATTTTCCTCGCAGGTCTTTTTGTATTGGGAGAATCTTTCTCAGAACGAGTTCTCCTTCATGGAACTCTCTTGGTCGTACCTTCTTGTCATGGGTTGCGATCATTCTCTTTTGGTACATTTGCCCATGACAAATTGCCCTTAGACGTTTTTCTTCAATGAGGTTCAACTGATCATATCGAGCTCGAACCCATTCTGCTTCTTCTAACTTTGATTCCATCAATACTCGCAGAGAAGGGATCTCAACCTCGATAGGTAGCACAGCTTCCATTCCATAGACTAGAGAGAAAGGAGTTGCTCCCGTAGATGTTCGCACAGATGTGCGATATGCAAACAAAGCAAATGGAAGTTTCTCGTGCCAATCTTTATATGTCTCAGTCATTTTCCCAATGATCCTCTTAATGTTCTTGTTAGCTGCTTCAACAGCCCCGTTCATCTTTGGGCGATAGGGCGAGGAATTATGATGCTTTATTTGGAACTGCTCGCACATTTTTTCATCATCTTATTGTTCAGATTCGTGGCATTATCTGAGATGATTCTTTCAGGCAAACCATATCGGCAAATGATTTCCTTTTTCAAAAACTTGCACACTGCAGTCTTCGTCACATTGGCAAACGAAGCGGCTTCAATCCATTTTGTGAAGTAATC
Source organism: Gossypium hirsutum (assembly GCF_007990345.1). Taxonomy (NCBI): domain Eukaryota; kingdom Viridiplantae; phylum Streptophyta; class Magnoliopsida; order Malvales; family Malvaceae; genus Gossypium; species Gossypium hirsutum. The sequence goes on from NC_053437.1 coordinate 59,829,964, forward strand.
GATAACCACAAAAATGAATCGATGTCCATTTGAAGCTTTTGGAGAAATTGGCCCTATGACATCCATGCCCCACATAGAAAAAGGCCACGGAGAAGTCATGACATGAAGGGGTGAAGGGGCTACATGAATTTTATCGCTGTAGATTTGACATTTGTGGCATTTTCTGGCAAAATTGATGTAGTCACTTTCCATTGTCAGCCAATAATAACCAAGTCTCATGATCTTTCTGGCCATATTGAAACCATTGGCATGCGTTCCGCAAATTCCCTCATGGACCTCTTCAAGTATTTTTCTGGTTTCAACATCATCCACACATCTCAAAAGCATCTGATCCTTTCCTCTTTTATACAGGATATCCCCATCAAGAACAAATCCCGCTGCCATTCTTCTAATTGTTCTTTTATCGTTCTCATTCGCTTGTTCGGGATACCTTTGATTCTTGATATATTCTAAGATATCATGGAACCAAGGTCGTCCGTCTACTTCTTTCTCAATGCTACAACAGTGTGCAGGGACCTCGTATATGCTCATTTTGAGGGCATTATTTCTGCTTCTCTACTTGCTTTGAACATTGAAGCCAAAGTGGCTAGGGCATCAGCCAGTTGGTTCTCTTCTCATGGGAAGTAATGAAAAGTTATTTCTTTGAATTCCTTGATCAATCCAGCCACTAAATCGCTGTACTTAATCAATTTTGAGTCCCTCACTTCCCATTCTCCACGGATTTGGTAAATCACTAGGCTGAGTCCCCGTACACCTCCAAGATCTCGATGTTTCGTTCGATAGCTGCACGAAGCCCCATGATACAGGCATCATATTCTGCGATATTATTGGTACAGAAGAAGTTCAGTCTTGCAGTGAACGGATAATGATTCCCGTCTGGTGATACCAGGATTGCTCCAATTCCATGCCCTAAAGCATTTGACGCACCATCAAAGCACATCTTCCATGACTTCTCTTTTGATGACTCGGATTCTATTTCTGTGATGCACATTAAGTCTTCGTCTGGGAAATCGAATCTTAAAGGCTCATATTCCTCTGTCGTTCGAGTTGCTAAGAAGTCAGCTATTGCGCTCCCTTTTATTGACTTCTGACTTACATAGGCAATGTCATATTCCGAAAGGAGGAGCTGCCATCGTGTCATTCTTCCTGATAGTGCTGGCGATTCCATCATGTATTTTATTGGGTCCAGCTTTGAAATTAGCCATGTCGTGTGATACAACATATATGTCTGAGTCTCCGAGCTACCCAAACCAGAGCGCAACAATATTTCTCAACGGACGAATATTTTGCCTCATATTCAGTGAACTTTTTGCTGAGGTAGTAGATCGCCTTTTCTTTCTTTCCTGACTCGTCATGTTGTCCCAGTACGCAACCCATTGAACTTTCGAACACTGTCAGATACAAAATTAATGGTCTTCCCGGAGTTGGCGGTACTAGCACTGGAGGACTGGACAAATATTGTTTTATCTTATCAAAGGTCATTGGCATTCCTCGTTCCATTCTCTCGGGTTATGTTTTCGAAGAAGCCGAAAGATTGGGTCGCATTGGTTGGTAAGTTGAGCGATAAATCGGGCGATGTAATTTAATCTCCCTAAAAATCCTCTAACTTCCTTTTGCGTGCGCGGAGGTGGTAATTCTTGGATGGCTTTTATTTTATCTGGATCAACTTCGATACCTCTTTCACTGACAATGAAGCCTAGCAACTTTCCCAAGGTAGCTTCGAATGTACATTTGGCTGGATTAAGCTTTAGCTGAAACTTTCTCAGCCTTTCGAAAAACTTCTTGAGGTTCATTACATGCTCTTCTTCTCCTCGAGATTTAGCAATCATATCGTCGACGTAGACCTCTATTTTTTTATGCATCATGTCATGGAATAACGTCACCATAGCCCTCTGATATGTTGCCCCAGCATTCTTTAACCCGAATGGCATCACCTTGTAGCAGAACGTTCCCCACATTGTTATGAAGGTAGTTTTCTCCATATCCTCAGAAGCCATCTTGATCTGATTATACCCCGAGAATCCATCCATGAAAGAAAATAATGAATGTTTTGCTGTGTTGTCCACCAACGTGTCAATATGTGGAAAGGGAAATTATCTTTGGCTTGCTCGATTCAGGTCACGATAATCCACGCACATTCGTACTTTTCAATCTTTCTTTGGTACTGGGACTATGTTAGCCACCCATTCTGGATATTTGGAGGCTTGTAGGAAGCCAGCGTCAAATACTTCTTGACTTCCTCTTTTATTTTCAACAGCATTTCGGGCCTCATCCGTCTTAATTTTTGCTGGATGGGCTTGCATTCTGGCTTAATGGGAGCTTATGGACCACTAAATCTTCATCTAGCCCTGGCATGTCCTGGTATGACCACGCGAAAACATCTTTGTATTCGCAGAGTAAAGTGATCAAACTACGCCTGGTACTTTCTGAAATAGAAGTCCCATCTTCACTCCTTGTTTCCTCTCTTCATGCTCAATTTATTGTTTCTACAATTCTTCATGAGGCAGAACTTTTTATCCTCTTGTTCCACCATTCTTAACAATTCAGGAGACGAGACATAATCTTCACATTTTCTTCGGCTTCAATTCTCCTAAGCAAACAGCCTTCAACATCAATTTCAAGATTCGTAACGGCTTATTCATGTCGTCAATATCTGAGCACCTGAAAGTTGATGGAAAGGAAGCTATCGGGGACATCCAA